>NW_027131614.1:21329642-21967500 GCF_026122565.2 Emydura macquarii macquarii | reverse complement strand
CAGCCTAACTCCTACCTGTAGGATTACAAGGCCTACATCCTTGAGTGCTGCTATTAATTCCTCCCAGGGAGTGGAAAATGTGGCAGGTTCTCTTTGGTTTAATATCAGTAAAGGAGGCAGAAAGAAAGAAGGTACATTCAGAATGAAAAGGAGATGCTAGAAACTGTGTCTGATTTTCAGAAGATCTACTCAAATATATATGGGAGAGAAAAGTTCCCACATAGAGAAACTGATCAGAAGTTACTTGAAAATTTGTTTAAAACATTTTTCTTTTTAGCACTATTTAAAATACAGTATATGATGTTGAAGTTGCAAAGATATAATGTCTATACTGAATATAAATCAAAGAACCACATATAGTAAGCAGACTACCATAACTAAAAGTAATACTGATGAACATGCAGTTCCTATAGCGAGGCTATTACTACTTCAAAGTTAGAAGAATTTGAAAATGAAACACCCCAGGATCCGATTTTGCATAAACTACAATTAATAGTTACACAGTGGTGGGTTAATGAAAGGGCAGAATTAGGCCTCATATGGGTCATTTTAGAAAAGGCAGTAGGGAAGTCTAAAGAATGAAAGACTGCTTGATCCAAAAAGCAGCGAGAAAATAAATGCGCACTAAAATACATAGCAGTCATCTTCACATTCAAACATGTAAAGGCAAGATAGATTTTGTTTTGGTCGGGAATGAATACTTAGACAGAGGACCTTATAAGCTTACTCTGATACATGCAATACCTTCTGCAGAGCATTAAAAAAAGAGCCAAGTAAGGATCATAAAACGCCAGAAAGATCTAGCAAAGACTAAGAGAGCACTTATTTGAAGATGACAAAGAAGTTTGTTTGATACTTCGCTGATTACTATTTAAGTTCATGAAAATTTCAAAACTAACCAACTCAGTAATGAAAAGGTGAATGCCTATCAAATTTAATTGTGCAAGCTTAAAACTGGTGAAATCAGTGTTAGGCCAGGCCTACACTGGAAGTGCTACAGTGGAGCAGCTGTATTGATGCAAATGCGCCTCTGTAGAGTCTGGTGAAGACACTGTATGCCAATGGGGGAGCATTCTCCTGTCGTCATAATTATTCCACCTTTGCAAGAGACAGAAGTACGCTGGTGAAAGAGTGTCTCCCGCCAACATAGCGTTGGTGTGCACAGCGCTTAGGTCACTCAGAGAGGTGTCTTTTTCACACCCCTGAGCAATATGTTAGATTGACTTAAGTGGTAATATAGATCTAACCTTAGTCTAATTTTAGCTCTATTACATTACCTAAATTGATTTGTCTCTGGATTTGGTGAGAAATAAAGGGAACCTCTACCCACAAGAACAAGGATTATATTGTGCTACTGTACTCCTAGATTTGGCAAGACATTTGCAAAAACAGATTCATATTAGGAGGGCCTGGTCCAAAGACCATTGACGTCAGTGAATGTCTTTCCATTAATTTCAAAGATCATAGTTCTTATCATTAACATAGATGTTGGGTACAATATTCTTCTATTTGTATATGCCAAATATTTCTGTCCAAAAAGAAGCAGAGAAATAATTGGAAAAGGAAGTTTATTGAGGCAAAGTGCAATAAGGCTATCAGTTGGTTTCCAAATGACCGTTAGCACCCACAACATTTTTGCCAAAATACCCAGAGAGTAGCAGGATGGCCAAGAAAGCTATTTAGACAATGAAAAAATCTTTTAAAGAAAGCTCAACATGACAATAAAGAAGTATTTCTAATCCGATTGAATCTAGAAAAAAGATTGGCTCCCAGCACAGATTTTAATAGACACACATACAAGGACTTTAGTTCCCAAAAGACCTCAGTTACACACCCCCAAGTAAATACCAAACTTTTAAATACAATTAGAAAAAATATAAACAAAACAAACAATTGGTTGTGGCTGACATACAAAACCACTGGTAGGCAAACTGGTAGGCAAGCTGTCCCCATAGCAGAATCACAATTGTACATTCTGGAAATAGAGAGTTAAAGGGTACAAACTTGAATGTGGGTACAAACTTGAACACTCTTTGGGACATACCAGTTATCTAGCGACACAGGAGAAAAGATGAAAGCTTGATTCTTTAAGGAACAGATCAGGGAATGAGAATTATTGGTGCCAATAAATTCGTTGCACACATTGGCATCATCAAGACACCAAGTGCAGAATCATTACAGACAATAGTGCTGCCAAAGTTGCCAAATCCATGTCGCACCTGGTTGAAGCTACAACATTATCATCCTGGAGTGCGTTATGTTAGCAGCCTTGTGCTGAGGAAACTAGCCAAACATATGCAAGGCAGAAAAAGCTAAAAATGATTAGTTCAGCATCTTTTCAAAAATATTTCTGAATGTATTAACCTCTTATACTGGTAAGTGTTATTTCAAAAGTGATGTCTCAGAGGAGTGAAACAAGGGATATAAGGATGGGTGATCCTTCTAATAAATGAGATGAGATGCTGTTTGGATGGGGTGATAATGCTAATGCCTGCAATAAGCCTATAAACACGCCTACTATGAACTAAATGTTTCCAGGAGTCTGAGGAGATTCAGACTGATCTGAATACTCAAAGTCAATAAAAGAGCTGTGTTCTCCCTCCAGCTACTCTCACTGTTGAATGATTCCTAAATAGCACATTAGAGATCCATGGAGATTTAAGAATACTTTCACCCCACATCCAATAGATTCTACTGCAACAAGATAAAAAACACAGAGTAGGATTTTCAAAACTGCTTATGGAAGTTGGGTACTCAACTCTTACTGACTTTCAATGGTAAAATCAATGGAACGTGGGTGCCTAACTACTGAAAGAGTGTGAAAATCCCAACTTTAATAGATTTCCATTGTTAAGACCTTGCTTCATTGAAAATGATATAATTAGAGGGTTATTTTGAATATTATATTTTATGAAAATTAGATTAAACTAAAACTAGGAACCTACAGTGGGTTTTTTTACATAGCTTCATTTCCTTTGGCACATAGCCTTAGTAATGTACTGAAAATAATTATTTAATAAATACTGAAAATTAGGTTAAATTAAAGTCTAATTAAGCCTTTAAACTAAAAAGAAGTTCAGCACTAAGGCTAAATATTGAGACTAACACCCTTACCTTAGTTCTTCCTGTTGTTAATTTAACAAAATGTTTGCATCACAGTCAATGTATTGTTAAGTGCATCAATAAACACTAATGCTCAACTTATTGATATAGTAAGTTACTATCTCTGAAAAAGGTAACTGATTTTAGTTTGCAGACCAACCACCTGATCAGCTGGAAAAATTTATTTTGAGACATTATAGGATGTGAGGCAATGCCATAATTCAGGAGTTTTCAAGTTATTATACAGATTCTTGACTCACAAGTCTCTGATTATTATTATGACTCTGATTAGGTCAAGTCCTACTTAAAGAACTTTAAATTTATAAATAATTAATTGGTTTAAAGTAATGGCTCTTAGGTCTGTTGTGTTACTACAGATACTTAATTCATACCTTTAACATCCTTATGGAATAAGGGTAAAATCCTGGTCCCCATTGAAGTCATCAGGAGTTTTGCCAGTTACTCCAATGGAGCCAGGGTTTCATGTGTTTAGGGGAGATAGAATGTAAGGGAATTTTTTGCCTTGGATTTATATAAAATTTTGATCAAGAAAAATGATACATATGAACTATTTGATTTTACTTTCGTTTCTATGAATTCGAACTCTTGTATGTAACTTTGGTTCAAAGCTTAGTTCAGGGACACTTTTAATAAATACTATGAAAGATGAGAGATGAGCAACGTTCTTTTTTTCCTCTCTGCCTTTGATTTTCCTTTAGAGATATGGTTGCTGATGCACAATCTGAAGAGACTGTTGTGTTAAAACTTAAGTAAATAGTTACATTAAGGTTTTAAATGCCAATTATGTACATGGTGCACAGTATGGATGCACAATAATGCCATGGTAGAGATCCTCAGTTATGACAGAGGAATAGAGAAAGCAACACAGAAGGCAGGGTGGCAGAGATGGCTTTGGGTGCTCTTGGCAATTCTCTGATCCTGGGACAGCTGAGTGTCAGGCCAACCTTCTGATGTAAACTAGAGCAGCCTTCAAGCTGCTCTAAATTACCTCTCCAACCAGTAGCTCTAAGGGATGAACATAATCACCAGAAAACCCTAAGCTAAAGGGAAGCCCTGCCCATAATTCCCGTTTCTCAAGTCATACACTCCCTTTGTGGCAGCTGAAAGAAGAACTGGCACAGGAACCACTAATACCAACTATACCACTATATGGTCCCTCCCTACCCTGGGGTGATACTCCTGTGGCTGACAACACTAGTTTTGGGGTCAATTTGCAGCAGTGGCACTGCACAAAATGGCTACAGTCCAGCTGTACATTCTTGGGTCAAAATCTTAAATGTGTCTAATGGTTATACACTAATAATTTTAAATGACGTAAACTGAGATTACATGATTTTGTGACACAGATTATCCAGAAATACTCAGAGACTGTTACAAAATGCAATGCCCTGAGAGTTTCTAAAACTAAGAATCTGATTGACAAAGTAAGACTCATGTCAGTCAGAACTTTAACGTCTAGAGACAATTGCTTGAAATTAACATGGCTTGGGAAAAGTCTGACATTTTAAAATATTCATTTTTTTAAAATAATGTGTGTGCACTTGAAGCAAAAAGATACAATATATTGACTTTCTATTTTATATATTTACCTCTGAAAAGGATTTAGTGAGCATGTCCACTATTTTTCACATGGTACTTTTAAAGATTTATCCTTATGGAAAAAATCGTCTAGAAAAAGCTAACCGTTCTATATGTGTTTTGAATTGTTCTAAAGAAATTAATAGAGAACCATAGAATTCTGTAGGACAGTTTTAAAATATTGATAGAAAGGATTTCATTCTCTGTTAAAATGTACAAATTTTGAGGATAAAATAATATTGGATTAATCTGTATTAAATTGTATAGGACTTTTCCAAATGGGGTATATTGTAAGGGTTGATTTATGCCCTCCGATATGCACAAAGAACTCATACTGACATCAGTGAGTGTTAGCTGCGTGTAATTGAAGGGCAGAATTGAGACCTAAATAAGTATTTACACAGTACAACTTCATGATTCAGTCAAGGTCTACACTTTAAGACATATGACATGCATTTAAAATGTTTTAATAATCATATTTTTAACATGTATCACCCCTAAAATGTGTTGATTTAAAATGTGAAAATACTGGTCGATTGCTTATCAAGGGGATAGGCATGTTATATACAAAGGAGAGTGATGTAATATAAAAAAAGCTACTCTGAGTCCTCAGAGAAAAAATAATTAGATATTATTGCTAATACCATAGGAAGGATTTGAATAGAAGTTGATGACATTAAGCCAGAGTTTTAAACATGGATACTGACATATACAGATTTAGGGGAAAAAGAAAAGAAAGCTCTTTATAGATCAACGAGATCAGCATAAATGCCAGATCTCTGATCATACAGAATTTTAAACTCTTAGATCCTGAATCGGATAACAACTAACTTAAAAAGGAGAGGGATATGCTTTCACAGACTATGGATTCTTTCTTTTCTTACACAGTTTGTTGAACAGCTTATATGGCCAGAGGCTGTTCTGGACCTAATCCTAGGAAATGAGCCAAGCATGATAAATAAAGCTGAAGTAGGGGAGTGGCTATGATTTAGTGATCACCACAGTATCATTAGCTAGCCTCTAGATTGCAGGTTGGTATTGGAGCTGTCAGCAGCTAAATAAATGCAGTTTTCCTCTGGCATTTCTGAAAACCAGTCTTTTGATTTATCATTCACCTCATTTCTTTTCTGCCGATGTGGTGGAGATTCCAACGAACTGATTGAAAGTGCTTTCTGTGCACTGGATCCATGCTTCCTTTGGGTGTTAAGCCTGGAAAGCAGCAAACACATCCATGGTCCATGTCAGGAGTGCAGTGGAAGTTGTATGCCGACTAACCAGAGCTGGCATTAACCCCGTCCACCATAAGCGTAAAGAAAAATGGGGGTCCATTTCCGCTCATGTGTAGTCTTGCATGGGTCAGTCCCACACCCTCTCATTAATATGTGGCAATGGGGCCAGAGCACACACAGACATTGCAGATAAGGGAAAGATGTTCAGTGAGATGCTGGCACACTAGGCAAGGGACAGGGCAGGATGTGGAGTAGAAGCAGAGCAAGGGGCAGAACCCAGTGAGAACAGCAGGGATGACAGGGCACCTCCACTGTCTGCAAGCACAAACTGTTATCAGCTCCTCAGAAGGTTGAAAGCAACTGGAGCCCTGGTCAATAGGCTGACAACAAGAAAAAGTGTAACAACCTGCGTAAGCAGTACCAGGACAAGATAGCATAGCCATGCATGGAACATCAAGCCAGCTGGAGGTATCACTGGGATCATGCCTAATGAGGTGATACTCCTATAAGGCATCACCACAGCGACTGGACAACTGGACACCCTATCAATACGGAACCAGGGCAAAAGTGAGTACCAATGATCTCTCATGATACACAAGGGTAATGTAAATTCCTGAGATGTGTGAAGGAAGGCCCTCTGCCTTTCCTCTTGGAAAGTTCATATCAGTCTTTCTGACATGTTGCAATATTCTCCATAAAAATCACAATCTCACCTGTCCACAATCTGCAGCCTCTGCCCTATATATTGCTTGAACATTAAGGCAAACAAGCCATTTCTGTCACCAACACTGCTAGTTGCTGAAAAGCCTGTGGAGGATGGCTGTCAGTTCACTGTCATCAATACGACTTCTCCATCATGAGCACACAGGTCCAACTGCCCCCACAACCCTAATGATAATTTGGCTACCACTGCCTTTTCCGGATATGAATCAACATCTGCTCTTGTAACCCAGGTTTCTGAAGAGGAGGAGTAAACCACTACATGAGTAATGGCACTACCCTGTCTATTAGCATCCAACCAGAACTGCACTGCCCCATTCACCTAAGCTAACCGAGAATGAGAGAACACCTGTCCCAATGCGTCTGAATATCTGTCTCTCTCTTACAACCACTCTTTCCTCGGTGTATGTAGGTTTTTTTTTAAATCATGTTGGAGGGGGTTTCCTGCATGTATAGGTTGCAGAGCAGCTGGTGAATGGCTGGTGCCCCAGTGACTTAACATGCATCTCCTGGCATAGTCATGCTTCTGACACGACCAATTTGCGAGCATCTGGTTGAGCACCTGGGAGCATTGACAACCATTGAAAACTGAGCACCAATCAGGTCCCACTTTCTTGGACCATTCAGCAGCCAGAGGGCTCCAAACACTTGAATCTGACTAAACTCATGTTCTAAAACACTTTCTACAGACAAATATGCACTGTGCTCTCCTTTGAGCACCTAATCAACCACTGGCACTCTTGGATCAATGTCAATCATAAATCATACTACCTGATCTTTTTCCAATGTAAATCAGTGGTAAAAAACTGCTCCTGACATAACTGAAAACAGAATTGGGCCCATATGGAATCCCAATGAAATCAACAGAAGCAAGTTCAACACTACCCATAACAAAAATAATAGTAACTTACCTAAATTATATGGTGCATTTGTTTTTCAAGAGATTTAACTGTGTGGAAAGTTTGAAGGTTTAGAGGGAGACATGGAAACATTAGACAAAAAAAGAGCCGAATTTCAGATCAAGGCAATTTATTTTAATAACTGGTAACTTTGAAACAGGTTGACAAATGTTCTTCAGTCTTTGCAAAACATTCTCCTTTGCCTTCAGAGAAAATGTAATTTTTAGGCCAAGCCAATTTTCCAAGCTGAAGTTAGAGAAGACTTAAATAAAGACTTTATAATGGAAGTTGATTGCAACCTTAACTATAAAGGGGTAACTGCCTTTCCATAATAAAAGAACTGTGCATTTCCAAGTACAAGGGGAGAAAACTGCTGTAAGTGCCTTCTTTAAGTTACAGCTGTGTCTCAGGGACTTTTTATTAATTCTCTTTGAGCTGACAGATATTTCAAGTCATGTGGTTTTAAATTTGATTTACGTGTATCTAGATTTTGCAACAGACATATTTTAGAATTTGAAAAAAAAATATCTGAAGCTTTGCACTTCTTTGGCACATTGATCCTGGATGTAGGTTCTTTTTCTTTCTTGTTATAGAAATCGCTTGAAAAGACTATGCAGACAACAGCAGCAATTTAAACACATTTGGATTTAGTTTGTTTGCTTTTCATTGTCCTCTTGCTTAACGGCACAATGATTTTTGGCTGTTTTAATTTCAGTCTGGAATGTGCACTGGCTGTTTTTCCTTTTTCCACAGATACAGTTTCAGGAATTTAAATTGCGATCATAACAGTCAGTGACCAGGTTTAGGATTATTAGACTTCACTTCTATTGTATGAAGGAATAACTGGATTAAAGATTTCTTGTTAAGGCTCCCACCCTAAACTGCTGCCTGCAAAAATTAAGCTCAAAGCTCCCCCCCAAAAGGATACATTTTAACTATGATTTTGGAATTTTTTTAAATAACAAATTAAATATCTAAAAACTGGATTATATTTATAAGCCTTGGAGAGAATATAGTAGACATGAGCCCTGATGAAAAGGGGTCATTCATGAATCAGAGATTTGAATGTCTGTAGACACATAAACCGCCCTGGTCCCCATAACTTTGATTTGGATCCTCAATGTTCTTTTCATCCATGACTCTACTGCTTAGTGACATCTGCTAATCCATTAAGTTGGCATTCATGTTTGTCTGTGATTAATGAACCAAATTCTTCTAAAATTCTTTGCTGCAGTCTACCATTCTAAGGCACCCCTCCAACTAACTAGGAAGCATTTCTGCGTGGCATGCATACCATATTGACACACATGGTTTAGTGAAGACGGTAGTGGACTGGCAGCCAGGTGGCTGGGTTCTATTCTTGGCTCTCACATGCTCCATGACTTTGGGTACAGCACTTCATTGGTCTCTGTACCTTTCCCCCCTCCCACAATTTGTCTGATTGTCTGTTGAGACTGTAAGCACTTCAGGGCAAGGACTGTTACTGTATATTTGTACAGGGTCTAAGACAATAGAGCCCCAATTTCAGTTACAGTCTCTAGCTGCTAGTGAAATAATAAATAACAACACGTACAGAATAACAAACAGATGGTCTCAAAATCCTGGAATATTTTATTCCATTTCTGTAGTATTAAATGCTAAAGTGACCAAGGAGGGAATTTGTCAATATGTCTACACTGCAGACCTTACAGTGGCAAAGTTATACCGCTGCAGCTGCACCACTGTAAGGTCTCTTGTGTAGCTTCTCTATTCCGATGGAAGAGAACTCTCCTGTCACCGTAATTACACCACCCCCAACGAACGGTGGTAGCTATGGTGGTGGGAGAGCATCTTCCACTAGCATAGCGCTGTCCACACTGGTGCTTTTGTCGGGGAAACTTATGTCAGTCTGAGGTGTGGTTTTTTTTCACATCCTTGACCGACAAAAGTTTTACTGACAAGAGTGCTAGTGTAGGCAAAGTTGCACAGAGGCCACCAATATTAACTGAAATGATGGCATAAGAAACTTTAGCTTAGGAATCATCTCTCTCTTTCTGAAGTTTACAACGCCCTAAAAGATATTGAAATAGGATACCATAAATTATATCCCAATAGCCATTCAAGATTAGGGTGCTGTTAAGTTTACTATCCATATATATGGGGTATATACATTTCATTAGAATATACCTGCAGATATTGCCTTTCATCCTTAAAAAGGGCTTTCATCCTGAACTGGACCTTTGTAAACCTTACTGGAACTAGGAACAGATTGAAAAAAACAACATCTGGTACTGAACACTTGAAAATGCTGCTCTTGTATCACTACTGGAGAAACCTGGAACATAGCAGTGCTGTACGCTTCCTGCTGGCTTATTTGTAAAAAGAATTTCCCATGCCAGGGTGATGTATCTTAGAATCTCTGTTTTGAATTGAATTTTCCTTAGAAAAACATTTGATCATTTCAGCTCTGTTTCACTGAGAATTACTGAAGGTGAAGGAAAGCAGAGAATATATGCCCCAATCACTTTCTTGTAGTGGCACTAAACAAACATCTTAAATATAGAAAAATTAGTTGGTAAAGTCATACTTAGGTACTGTAATGATCAGATTACTAGAGGGCATAATATCTGTAATAGACAAACATGAATCAGACTACTGGTCCATCAAGAGTAGTATGCTTTTTCCAGCAGTGGTCAATATCTCAGATGCATAAGTGGAAAGCCAACAATAAGCTCTTAAGAGTAGGCTATTTTTTGGTTCTGTTTGTGTACAGCACCTACACAATGGGCTCCCAGTCCATATTAGGGCTTCTAGATTCTATGGTAATATAAATAAATATATAACAACAAAAAAGTTACAAAATATAAAGGATCTGGTTAACTGGTCAACAGGGTGGTGCTGTACACAGAAAGGTTAGGGTGGTGATAGTGGTATTGTTTCCTTATTGAAGTAATAAGTTTATGATCATTTGGGGAATCTATCTATACAACTTATGAATTCTGATTGATATTATGTGATTGGTACTATGAAAATTGCTGTATCATTGAGTACCTCTTGTAAATGTAGAAACTACCCTGGGCTGAAAGGGTATGTAGCTGGTACTTACAAGACTAGAGACAATGGAGAGTAGTTATTCTTAACAACCATATTCTTATCATATAATGGGTATGCTAAGGAAACTAGCTGAAGCCAAGAGAACCACAACAGGGAGTTGGCATTTAGAGCAGTGGAAAATCCTCAGCAGCAAAATAAAAGAATCAGGTGCAGTTGGTGGGACATATATAGTCAAGAGACTTAGAAAGAGGGAGAGAGGAGAAGAATTGGGCATACTTTTGTTCTGGAGGTGGTTAGCTGTGGGACCGAAGAAGGTCAGAAAAAGCAAGCAGACCTAGAAGAGGAGAGACGCTCATCACTCAGAAGTCAAGCCATGAGCTGTGGCAAAATGTTTCTGAACAGCCCCAGAGGACACAAACCCCAGCCTAAAGAATACTGTGAAATGGCAGGGAAATGTGTGTAAGGTTTAATTTCATATAAATCTGTGCATTTCTTCTGAAAGACCAAAAGAAAGAGCTACGGAGGATGTAGGGCAGAAGTATATTGCAGAGTCAATCTCAGGCTAAGAACATCCTGCCATCAACCTCTTCTACCTTAACTATTGACTAGAGTGCTTCAACCAAGCACATTCCATGGTGCTGTAGGATAGGAGAAAGAGACAGTCACTCTCAATCAAGGGAACAAAATATTTAAGGTTTTATAGGTCAAAACCAAAATCTTATAATTTCTCCCAGAAATCACTTGGTCGCTAGTGCTGATCAAAAAGAACAGTTGCAGTGTGATGTGTGTGTGACTGAGCAGCTAATAGTTATCCACTTTTATGTTCCCACATGGAATACAGCAAGGAGCTCACAGGCTGATCTTATATACTATGTGGAGAGTAATGCTAAGGCACAGTGGCAAGTGTTAATTAAACGAGCCCAGAATTTATTTTCTTTTATTAATTTTAGACTAATCCTTAAACATTAGTTGATTTTTTGTGGCTTAAAAGTATATAAGCATCTGTCAACAGAAGCCCTTTATTTCACATAACAAGAGAACTCTGTTTATAATGTGACACCAGCTGCTCAATCAAAATGGGTTATATTAGAACTAATTTAATTTTACATAAGTTGATCTATTTGCATATTGAGTCTCTAGTTAAATGACTAGGTACTACTTTATAGACTGATCCTGCTTAAAGCTTCAGTGTACGGACAATGCTTAATCAGTGTGTACATCAGGAGATAAACATAATCAGCAAGTACATTAATTAAGCCTGGAAAATTTTGCAACATGCATACACTATATGGATTAACAAGGCAATTCATTAGAAATCTTAATTATGAATATTATATTTTCCGTACATTTTATTTCATGATGCTTCAGATGAGTCTTCTCTAAATATACAAGCCATCTATGCTTCCCAAAGTAGACAGTGAGATCCTTATACACTAGGCACATCTGTGTAGCCTCTAGTCTGGAAGCCTCTCTGGAAAACATGCTTTGTTATCTTCAGCCAGCTAACCTGACGTGCTTTCTTAAATAAGCTAATGCAAAAGACTACAAAAAAGAAAAGGTTAATATGCAGATTGAAAATTAAAATAAAGCAAATAGTAACAAGTGACATTTGTTGTTTGGGATGCTGCTCTTGAACTGCAAAACACAATTTTTTATCGGGTTTATTGCTGAAATTGGATATTAGAGACCTAAGACCTTATCCAAAGCCTACTGAAGTTAATGGAAAGACCCTCATTGACTCCAGTAGGCTTTGAATTAGGCCTTTACATTTTAGTCTGAACTGGCTATAGTACTCGGATCTGAAAAAGAGTTATTCATAAACAAGTCCAAACGAGTTTAGTTGTAAAATTGTATCTCCTCCTTCCCCACCAATCAACCCAATGTACCTCCTCCTTTCCCACCAAACGCCAGGGATCTGTATCTAGAAATGAAGACAGAACTAACAAAGGACCATATCCCACTAGTGATCTGCATGAAAACTTCCTAGGGAGTCTCAGCTGTGGAATTATGTCAGGCTACTTTCCACAGTATGAAATGGAAGACATTGAGTAGTTTTTAGCAGAACAAACAGATCTCCGTCAGACAGAAGATACTACCCTACAACAGATTCCATCTCAAATTATTTTACTGAGATGAAGGGGAGCTTACTTTTTGGTGCAGCCAAGGAATAGGTCATTTCATAGTTGGAAACTATTAAATTCATTGTCACATAATAAGAAATGATTTCTACCCAGCCTAAACTTTACACCAAGATGGCTTCAGATTATGGAGGTATATTACTCAGAAGTCAGGCTGGTGTAAAGTCTAAGGGTAAAAGGAAAAACTCTCTGTGCTCAGGAACTGAGAAAGGCGATCACAGGGTTGAAAGCTCAGGTAAATGTACTCCTTTCTTTCTGGTTCCTTCATCTTGCCTCATAGGCTACTACGGCTGTGTCACTTACTGTCCTGGTTCATGACTCCAGTGTGGGAAGGGGAGAATAAAAACAGAAACCTAGGTCTGCTAGCACTTTTTTTTTTTAAATGAACACAAACATTTTGTTGGTGGGGGAAAGCACTGAGCTCTTTCCAAAATCTGGTCCTGCAGAGAGAACTTGGATGGATTACTGCCCAAAAGATGCTGGCTCATTCTACACCTTAGCTCCCTCTTTCTCCCCATCTCTTTTTCATTTTCATTTCCAACTGTCCATCTCACAATCACTACACTGATTTTACACATTTATGTATGTTATTTTGCACATTAAGGTAGCTTTGATTTTTAACTTTATACAATTTCCGAAATGTTTTCCAATGAGTGTTGTACAGTAATCAGCTACTAGCAGAAATGCTAGGCAGTCCACGTGTTAGGATAGTTTCTTGGATACCTGCTTGTGGCATAAATGCATCTTTGAGTGCTGATGATTAGCAAAGGCATATATAAATCCAAAAATGCCTAAGTAATGCAGTGGATTTGTTTAAATGTTCTCAGTACCCTAGTCAGAATCTGACAGAGGTTACTGTGGGTATCTAAAAATGCCCTTCCCAATTAGTATCCTTGCTGGAGAACATCACTATATGTCACAGTTGGCATGGCAGGCCCCAAGCAAGAGTTGATAAAAACTTTATACCACAGCATCATGTGTTATAAACCATTAAACGATTATAGAAATGTTTTAGAGAACTTTAAAAATTGTATTGGGACTATCATATCCTCCCACTTGTAAAAGACAGGTTCCTACTATTAGAGATAGTAATAGTTACATATCTCTATCCATCTAGTGCTTAGCTGACAATGGAGAGCTTTCCAGAAACAGATTATTATTAATAGTAGAAATGAATATTTATATTATGGTAGCACCCAGAGGCCCCTGTGACAGTCCCCACTCGGGGTGGAGTGTTGCCTGGTGGTTAGGGCTTAGGTCCATGACATACAGGGGGTGATTAAAGCTGCCCTCCATAAGCCACTTCCTATCCCCCCTGCAATAATCCCAAGGTTGCTATCTGGGTTAAGGCAGTATGAGTGTTGTCTGCTTACCACAAGACACTTTCTGGCAGCAGGATATAGTGAGATCACTCTCTCTCTCTTGAGCGATATGATGGTCCTCACTTGGGGGTTGGCTGGCCAGGTAGTGTTACCTACTGGTCAGGGCAAGGCCCATTATATGCAGAGGGGTAGGAGAGTCTGGGCCCTCCCACTCCACCAGGCTCTGACCCAGGGCCCTTTAAGGCTATCAGTGATCTGACAACAGAGGATGCTTAAGACTACCCTCCCTGGGTCACTTCCTATCGCCCCCCTGAGATTGTCTGAAAGTCGCTGTCTGAGTTAAGGCTGCACAAAAGGTGCCCACTTGCCACCAGGATCCTTCCAGGGTGACATGGGGTGTGGTAGCTCTGTTTCTCAGACGCCAGCTGCCTCCTCCTGTGCTATGGCCCATCATCCTGGCCAGCTCAGTCCAAGTCTCCGGGTGGGGTAGTCCAAACAAAAAATAAAGGGGACTACCAAAGTCCAGAGTTCATATGAGGGGGAGAGGGGAATGCTTCCCTCACAGGCTGTCTCTGTGGCAGGTCCTCCTTTCCCTCAGGGCACTTGTCTTAATGAGAAATTTCTGCCTTCCCTCCACTTTCCTCTGATGGAGCTGCAGGTCGGAGGTTTGCTTTCTTCCCTGGGCTGCCACCAAATCAGCTGCTCCCCTCCCTTTTAATTCCTCCTCCAGCTGGCACATTTGTTAAGGGTGTGGTGGACTGGGGCTGGCTGGGCCCAGAGTAGTTCCTTAAGCCCTTGTGGCCCGGTGTGGGGTTTGTACACCTCATCACAGCCCCATGCAGGATTGGGGCTTCAATCTCTATATATGTATATGCATATATAAACACATATTTACATACATCCTATTTAGAATACATGTGATCCTCAACTATCTTACTAGGAGAGCAACTTATCCTAGTAAAATGACAGGACTGTGCAAAATCAGAACTGCTGTTGCTAAATCTTTAACATAAGGATTTGCAAAACTAGCTTAAAATAAGGTATCCCAGCACTTAACTCCCCAGTGAACAATTGTCCCAGCAACGGGTCTTCAAATCCATTAGCTTAACTTCTTCACCCACCGATCCTGTAACCTCTCACCCACTCATCATCCTGTGACCTTCTCCTATTTGCACATTTTGAATATATATGTATTGTGCATGCAAAATAGAGGATTGCCAGATGCTCTTTAATCACCGACATTTGAAAACGTGGCCCTAAGTGTCATATGCTCCCCTTGGTCAATGCATGCAGCTCAAAATGACATCAGAGAGGGTTCTGCACGCAGATTGAGGGTAAGATATGGCTGTAATAAAATGAACATTAATCTATGAACAGTGTTGTTCACCACCATAGGGCAATGATAGGTTCACTGTAAACCTTTTCCATTTGTCAAGTGCATTGATATGTTCTTATGTCTATACTAATATGCTCTCATATTTATAGCAGTAAAGTTTTCAAAATTGTGTTAGATTACAAACAAAATATACCACATTAAAAGGAGGTGAAAAAAAGGTAGGAAGCTGCCTTGAGGTGAGATGCTCAAATGGATGTTAAAGAATCTGTCTTTGGTCTACACATGGAATTCCAACTGATGGCACTGAGCACAAAAAAGGGGGCTATATACTGCTAAAGGCTGCAGAGGTGAAGAGAAGTTCCGGAGGCAGGCACAGTGACACCCACCCGCCCCCAAGTATGGGGGAGTATGGGCTGGAGCAACCCGTTACACTGTTTTATGGAATGCATAGTGCATTCTCCAGCCTCAGCTTAGATCTGCTGGTGAGTGTAAAGGGTGCAGCTGTACGAATGTGCAAAGGAACTCTGCTTTGGCACAATGCTCCGAATGCAGGGTCAGGGCACAATAGGTGCATCAAAACAAATATTGAAAAACAATATTAATTCATTCATTTACTGGTATAATAATAGCTGAATAATTTAACTTAATATTATTTGGCCTTCTACAGAGCTGGTTGAATAATGAAAATAATTACTCATGAGTAATTTAGCACCAGCTGATGGAAACTATGTAAATAAGTTATTTGATTAATATTATTTGACCATTTATGCAGCTAGCTGAATAATGGAAACATTTATTCGCCATTAATAGATTGACAGAAAAAAATGAAATAAATTTGTACATGTTACTAAGTCACTACTAATAAAATCTGACTGAATCTCTCCTTGTGATACTGTCTAAAGTTTAACTAGGCATTACGAAGAATTTGAAAGGCTATTGAAATAATGTTGTCACTTACAATGAAAAAACTTCAAAAGATTAAAAAAACAGGTTTCATTTTTGTACCATAAAAGCAGTGTATATTTAATGTGATGGCTGATATGATGTTTCAGAGCATGGCACAGTGAATGATCTTGCAACTGAAGCATAAGGCTGGGAACCAGGTGATTTGTAGTCCACTTCTGGTCCCATTGCTGACTTGTATTGTAGGGCTTCCATCTCCCCATCTGTAAAACTGGGCTAATCACTTGCCTCTTAGGGAAGCTGTGAGCTTTAGAGCCCAACACTCTGAATTGCTGAGCACTCTTAACTATCTTTGTGTTGAGGACACACAGCACCCTGTAGTATTACATTCATAATTAAAAGAGGTTTATAAAGTGCTTTTGGACACTAAATATGCAACATTTTTCAACAAAATATATTTTTCAGCTTCCCAAAGGCCCAGGCCTGTGAGGAGTGCTCTCAATAACCACTGAAGTCAATGCTAAAGTTAAAGGGTGAAGAACTTCAGCAACTGTTAAGGTTGTTGCACCTAACATAACCAGGACATAACCTGGAGTGCAGAAGCATAAAAGAAATGTGATGGTAGGTGCAGCTGTAACACAGTTTTTTTCCAAGTTATTTTTCTGAGCTGGTTCTAGAACAGAGATGGCCAAACAGGATGCAGGGAAGTCATTCTTTCAGGAATCTCGGCTTATCTCCAATGCCTGGTTCCCAAAGCTCCTAATCGTGAACAAATGTTCAGTCGTGGGAAAACATATTGTGCTGTTTTTAATTTTTATTTATGCAAGCTTCAGTGTGGGTCTTTGGAGGGGGAGCTGTGTGAGCAGCAGAAGAGTTTGCTTTCTGTCTGAGTCTGGGATTACAGTCGATTCTTGAGTAAAAGTTGTTCCCTGAGAACTGAGCAGTGGTGTTGGACTGAGATTTCTGAAAGAGGAGAATGCCTGCATGCTGATTGACTCTCTCCTTTCCAGGACTAATGTTTATATGTTAACAAAAAATGTTACTCTTGGAATATACCCAAACTCTGCATGGTTAATTTCTCCTCCACTGGGAAGCAGACCTATAAGACCCTGGACAATTGCTACCATTCGGAAGAGAGGCAATGATGCTATCAGAAAGGGACACTGGTGAAGAAAAAAGGGACATTGTTAATATAAAATATTATAATAAAAAAAAAACAAAAAACAGTTTCTCAAGCCTCAGGAAAGGTTCAGGTTCAGTTCAAGTTCTGAGAAATAATTCAAGCTGGTGCTTATTTTATCAGAGGTGGTCTCTAGAGCTGTGCGACACATGGAAATTTGGTTTTATGATGGATTTCAAGATTTCAAAATTTGTCTTATTTCCAAATCTGAGTGAAAATAAAAAATTTTGAAATTTTTTGCAAAGGAAAATCCCCACCCAAAAGTTTAGTCTCAGGCTATTAAAAAGATTTCATTTTGATTCTGACTTGTTATTTTGCATTATTTTATATATACTATCATATAAATTAATTAAAAAAAACCAAAAAGTTATTTCAAAATGAAAAAAAAAAAAAAAAAAAAACGAACAAAGTGTTCTGAAAATATTGAAATGGGAAATTTCAACATGGCTGAAACTTCCTCCTCTTAAAGAAAGAAAGAAAGAAAGAAAGAAACTCCAGTGAAATCGACCTGATTTTGCAAAGGATTCTTCTGTTGATGGAACTTCATATTCAGCTCCCAACTCTAGTGGGCACCCATTCTTGACTGTAACGCCTCGCCCAAATGGGTGAGCTACACTAGCACACAAAACTGAGAACTCATTATTAATGTAGCCTTGTAGTCCCCCCATTCCCTCCACTTAAGAGTACAGTGTAATAAATTACAGATGATGAATATTTATTCAACTCTAACTTGAGTTGCATTAATATGCTTTCAATTAAAGCTCTGCTGCTGCTACTGCTGATTATTGTACACAATAAATGTTTTAATTTTAATTTTTTCTATTCCAACATTAAACTCTACTTACTAACAGGTTTGCCTTATAACCCTTTTTCTGGTCTACATTCTATTCATGACTGTATTGCATTCATACAGTGGGTGATATATACAAACTTGTTTTATTTACTGTAAATGAACAAATTACTATTAGCTGTGCATTCAGTATAAAACTTAAAATACTCATTGAGTCTATAAGTAGATTCTTAAGCTACTTAAAATATCCATTGCAGAGCACCTGTATATATTTATCTTTATTTCTGAATAAAGATAGGGATGAATCCATTAATTTGCTGCAATAAACCAATGCCACTTTCTTTACACAATAAAATGCAGTGTTCTAAGAAGTGCTAGGGTTTGGAAGCCAGGAGATACCACATCAGAAGGCTAGGAAAAATAGAATCAGTCACATTCAGAAAAAAATCCGGGTATTTGTGTGCTGGAGGAAACAGACACTGTATATAAGCTGCATTCAGACAATATGAATGTCAGAGTGTGATAACCCTGAATCATCTCGCTTTTAGTGCATGCAGGCAAGTGCTTTGAACAGCCGCAGGTGCAAAGGTACCTCATGGGCTCTTGACAACCATGGGCACATTGGTTATTCTATTCTTTTTATTTTTTTATATTGCAATAGCACCTAAAAGGTCTCTGTCAAAGGCCCCCCTGCTGGCCTAATATAGTGCTGCAGGCACTCCCTGCCTCATTTTCCCTTCTCAGGGCCCCATACGAACTCCACACAATCCAAAAGGCCACCCACATAAAATAAAATGACTTCCTCAGCTCTACACTAAACATTTCTCAGAATAAACCCAAACCTGTCGCTGCCCTTGCTCCCCAGCACTTGTGTGTTATGTTACATATTTACATAGCATATGGTTTAAGATAAACATACAAGACTGGATAAGGCTTTTAAGCCACTGCCCTAAAATGCACCACACTGGCAAGCGTTCCAAGGGATGTTACATCTGAAGGAAGCATAATGATTCCTGAAGCTATCTGGGCATGCGGGAATGTGGATGCTGTTCTGACTTCCCATTCCTTCCACCTTGTTTACCCACAGGTGAGCTCAGTGAGTGAACTTGCTTATCCCTTTATGCAGGGGTATGAGGAGTCCTTTTGTTCTCCTCTCCTTGAAGGTCAGCACAGAAGCAGAGCCCAAAGTAGCCCGGGGAGTTCAGGTATGACATGACTCAGTGATGCTGATCCTTGGATGCAAGTTAAATGACTCATTATTGACAATATTTACTTCTAAAAAATCTCACAGAACACCCTTTAATGCTGCCATGAAAGTCAAAAGTATGTCCTAACCCATAGTTTCTCAACCTGTGGTACGCGTACCCCCGGGGGTATGCAAAACACAGGCGGGGGTACCCGGGGAAAAACAGAGTGAAGGGGAGGCGGGAGGCAACTACCAGCTTTTGGGGAAGGTGCGTGGCAGCCCCCCGCTTCCCGCTGGGTCCCAGCTCCCAGGTGGGAGCCCGGCGGCAGCCTCCTGCATCTCGTGAGCTGGGCTCGCAGATGGGTGGCAGCCACCTGTGCCCCGGCTCCGAGCCGAGGGGCAGCCTCCAGTGCCCCGGCTTGAAGACGGGCAGCAGCTGCTTGCCCACATCCCTGGGTCCCAGCCGGCGCAAAAGCCTCCTCTGCCCCAGCTCAGATTGGGTGACAGTTGTCCATCTCCTGGGCTGGCAGCCAAGTGGCAGCCGCCTGCAACTTGCCCAGGTGGCAGCCCCCTCCCTGGCTCAAAGCCCAGTGCCCAGAAAACTTGTCAATTTCACTTCTCTAGTTGAGCAGTGTAATTGACAACTATGACAGCCCCAGATTTTACCAGTTACCCTCCTTCCCTGTCTCTTTCTCAACCCTTTCTCCTCTCAAATCTATGGCAAAAAATTTGGTGTGGTGCTTTATATTCCCCAGCATTGGCATGCCGCTCAAAGCCTCCTAACTTTGGCCAACATCACCTCTAGCCCAGGTACATACCTGAGTTGTGCACCCGTGGTGTAAAGGTGGTAACCCTACCCATACTAGATCTGATATCTGTCATATCACGGCCTTATACACTCAGCCCTTCTTCCAACATATGGCTCACATTAGTCTGTAAATATAAAATCCCATGGAAAATTGAGTGTTGGGGTACTTATTAAAATTTTCAGAAGTTAGAGGGTACTTGCTACTTAAAAGGTTGAGAAACACTGTCCTAAACCTCACCCCTGTAACCACTTTTTTTTTTTTTTTTTTTTTTTCATTTGTATGTTAATCACATGAGAAGCAAAAACAGACTTAGATTGGAAATCAAAGATTGGTTGTATATAGGTAATAGAGTGCTCAACCATTTTACTTAAAGATAGAAGGCTCTTGAACCAGGTTTTATTATTGAACTGAGACTATCTATCCTTTTTGACACTTTTTAAATTAAGTTCTTCCTCTAATTTATGTTTTTGTCAGCTTTCTTTCCTTACCTGGTTTTAAACGAATTTTTTCCCCCTCTCTCTCTTTGTAATAAACTATCCTGGAGAGGAGAGAATTTTTTTCTAATGACCCTACGAATTCAGATTAACAAAGCGGATCATTTGTGTACAGCGACAGAATTATGAAGCCTTTAGAAGTAGCTGAGAATCTGCTGCATTTTATCTGGGATTCACTGTTCCTTCACATTGCCTCAAAAATTCTTATTAGTGCTCCCTGCATTCTCCATTGTAGATATGTTTAAGCAGATCCACATCCCTTCAGTATAAAATTAGGGGGGTCAAAGTTAAATCAAAGGGACAATGTTGAGGTCAAAGACATCAATGTACTTTTCTTTCTTTTTTTTTTTTAATGCTGTGAAGGATAAATCTAACAAACCCTTGTAGCAAAGCAGCAAACAAAAGCCTGTTTGAGCCTGGATTTGCACCACCAGTCATGTCTGACTTTTTACTGGCCACTCAATCTGCCTCCTTATTATTGCTAATCCAACCTGCCTCCCAGCATGGTCAGCATCCTGTCTGACTTCAGCATAGTTGTAGGAAGCTTGTTCAGACAAACAGAGCAGGGTAGCAGCTGCAGCATGATGAGTGGTGGCAGCCAGATAATCTACTGTGATGTCTTGTTGGAGAAAATTTGGGACAATGTAATTTCCCCAGTTTGACATGAACCCTTGTCAGGATAACATGAGCCCGTGCATAATATTCACCTGTGGCTGCTGTAAGCAACATTTATGTTTATATATATCCAGAACTGAAAATGTACATATGCCTATTCCGTGGACTAAAATTTTAAATAGCTCAGAAGTTTAAGGCAGCAATGCACATATAAAAGAGTCACTGTCTCTTAAAGAATAATATTACAGCAGATCATTTTATTTCTTTCCTGTTTCCACCCTTTCCCTTGACTGATTTTCCCTTGACCTATTTCTAATGAGATCTTAGCAAATCCTTTTCACCAACGCATCATGCTGTGGGCATTTTTTAGGGATTCCTTAAAGGTAAATAAATACAAGATGATAATCAAGGCCCACTTCTGAGAAAAAAGTGACTCTGCTTCCCTACTGTTAGTATGGCTCATACTCACAGAAACTGTACAAATATACACTTCACACACACACACAAACTCAACAACCACACTCACCCAAATCTCTTTTATTTGGCGTATACTGCAGTAGTTGCATGATTCCTGATTCAGCATAAAATTCAGAACTATGATCTCTGAGATCTCTGAGCTCTCCACTGATTTCTCACAACAAGCAGAACCTTTAATACACACTGCTAGTACTGAGACTACATGGATCTCTGAATTCACCATAGTTACTTAGGTGTCCATGTCCACATATGAATTAGGCCAAAATGTTTAAATCTTGGTACTTAAATTTAGGCAAATAAATCTATATTTAGGCACCTACGACTCACACTAAAATCAAGGCAGTCTTCAGACCCAGTCCATGAACTTAGGTCCCTAACTTTAGGTACTCAAATTTGGAGCTGGCCTTCTTCCTTGTGAGTGTTGTGAGTTCCACAACTTTGCACACTGATGTCCTCTATTTATCTTCAGAACAAGTCTCACATGGGCTGCAGCAACTCCCCAGCCCTGCCAATGAGCCTCAGTTGTATATTGTTAGTGCATTATGCATGCCCTTTCTGCCCAGGGCTTGTCCATTGAGGCTGCCAGTAAGGGTGCCTGTTGTAGCATTCTCCATCTATGAGGAACTGGACTGAGATGACGATGCATTTCACATGAGGTGAAATGTCTTAAGGTCACTGAGCAAACTATAACTTTCAATCAATCTTGACCTTTGCTGGATTTGAAATGGTGAACAAGAAATCAAAGGTGTTATATGTTTGCTATGGTTGTTGCAGGAGGAGTAAACCCAACTTTCCATATTGAACTGTAGCATACAACTGTCAGCAGCACAGTTCAGATTTTTGGTCTAGATCCTCTCCTAGCTCACCTGTCTTAAAGGAATCAGTTACCTTGTAACTAAAATATGACACCAGATGCTCCTCAAACTTTCCAAATCATCCTGAATCTGTAGTCATATAAGTGTGAAATCTAGTGGGTATGAGATTACAATAAGGGATCGTGATGCATGGGGGATATCTTTGGAAGGGAAGGGTTGAAACCCAAGAATACCTTTTCTCTTTCTTATGTGAAAACAGATAAATATTTACAAAGAAATGACTATGAAACATACATTTGCGTTCCTGTTGCAATGAATTCCCCACAAATGCCTTATTCCAAATGAGATCTTGGAGACTGGTGCTCGTGAGCCAGTTGAATTGGTACTTCTGGAGCTGAACAGATCTGTCACTGAGAAAGATAATGCCACAGAGTGTCATTGTCTTTTCCATTTCATTTTTGATTCCTTGTCACCATACAGCATCCCTGCCTCATTGCACACCACTCTCATGTGCCCTGTTTAACACCTGGGATCATGGCTACTGAAGAAATGTAACTCGGCAGCCCCTGCCCCTGCATCATCTATGCCAGAAATAACACTCACCCTTTCCCTTAAAAAAGCCAGAGCTGTTTATTTGGTATTTTTTGAGCCATCTCTAGGGGACATGTGACTGCAGGCTGGCAAACGACAGGTATGACTAGCTTCCTTACTTTTTTTCCAGAATGAACCTTTGCAGGGACCTCTGCAGAGTCCTGAAAGCTTCCTGCTCAAACCCAGCTTGGTGGCATGTCCTCCTTTTACTAAATTAGCTGGCTTTCATCCACAGCAATAGGGGAAATGGGCTCTCTACAGTGGACAAAATATGTGACCAGAGCTACTGCTCAAGAGCATAATGACATGCACAGGCAATAGCGTGACACAGGCAATGGCAACTGTCATCATGAGAAATCCCCAAACTGCATGAACCACCAGCTCTCACAGGGCTCTGACAAACTTCATTATCATCTCCCCTTTCAGCTTTTCTCCTTAAATCCTTATAAACAGTAGCCAGCAGGGATGATAGCCTGCTCCCTGGTTCAGGGCCTGTACTAGCCCATCCCCCTTAAAAGGTACCGTGACAAATAATTGTTAACTATTAACTCCCTAATATTAAAAAGGCTCCTTATCCCATTATAAATCCTCTGAGCCATCCACTTCCTCCATGCTCTGGGCTAGATTCTCCCCTCTTCAAGAGCTGTCCTTACCTCAGCTTCTCAGAGCCCCCTCTGGTCCTTACACAATTTAAAGCAGCTGCTGCCCCTTCCCTCCTCCACATATGCAGGATCCAGCTAGGGCACACACACAGCAGGGAGTTCCACTCTGACAAGGGCATACTCTGCTGGCCAGATGAGGCCAGATGACAGCCCCTTTGGGCCACCTCTGTAGTGCAAAAAGGCCCTTATGCAATAAGTAATATGATCCTTTACTTCTATCAGCCAAATCATGTGCCATAATTTCCATGTCACACCCAACTCCCATTGAGTTCAAAGGAAATCCATAGAAGTTTACAATCCCGTGATCTCAAAGACTGTTTCTAGCAATCAGTCCTGCCCTCAGATACTACTACTCATGTATTCTCATATGTAATAGGCAATAGCTAATTTTCAGCATATCCTGCAATACAATTTGTACATGGGGCTAGGATCAAGCTCTTAAAATGGTCAGATACCCAGGGGTTAGTAACTATGATGCAACACTGTGTGCCTTCAAAGAGGCACCAGTAAGGTATGCTTAAATCTCTCTGATCCTTATAAATAATGTGAATTTGAAAATGAAAATGCATTTTGTTCAGATCAGTGCACAACATATCCAAGTCATTCTAAAGGACATATTCCATCAATACAAGAAGGAGACATGCTTATATCATTGAGCTGTTGATTTGTATTCCATCCAATATGTTTTTGCAACTCCACAGTTATACTTCATGTTCATGGAACTGTGATGCTTGGAATATAGAGAAGCCAAGGGCCTCATTTTTCTTTCATAAAGCATAATGGGAGTGATGATGGCAAAGTAATTATGCATCTTGGTTGCTGTGTAGCTATCATTAGTATTAGTAACCGAGACACAATATGTAAAGCTACTGAGGTATTTAATGGCACGGATGTTAGTGACAATAAAGTAGCAATAAAGTTGCATCCAGTTTGTTCACACACACACAGTTATTATGCAGTGTTTGTCACTGTAGCTTAGAGCAGCTCAGCATTTTCATTACAGTCCCCATTTTCAGGATGTTTCAACTTGCTCATAATAATTTGCTTTGGGCTCAACGGGAACACAATCTCAGTTTGGATGTGTGTGTGTGTGTGTGTGTGTTTGTAAAAATGATTTTAAAATCAATTCACGCTATCCTTTAGAACTTTCAATTTGGGACACTGTACATGGATAATTTTACTGTAAAATTACCTACAGTTTGTACCATACTAGTAATAGAGGACCCAAGGGAGTCAGTTGGCAAGGTTAAGTAGTTACAAAGTGTGACTCTTTGCCTTTAAGGATCCATGCAGAAGTGCAGCACCCCAGGAAGAGACCAGGAAGGAATTGTGACTCAGACATAGTGGATGAGGAATCAGATAATTCCTGACCCACTACTTTTTATTAGGCAGGAGAGCTGGTAAATTGTGATCCCTTTTTGAGGTTCAGCTTTCTGCTCTCCTCACTTCTGGACATCTCTGGTGTCTTAGTGGGACAATCCTGTCCACTCCTCATCTAATTGCTGGTGGGAGCAATACCTGATGCACAGCATCTGCTTCCCCTTCTGTGCCACTTCTGCAATTTGGATAGATTAAATGTGACCAAGCAGGGATTTGGGGCTGGGGGAGTGTAAGGGGGAGTCTCTCCTACACATCCCCTCTAACTTTAGTCAAAAATCTAACCTCAGGGGGGACAGGGAAGATTTTAGGCATGATCCTGGCAGGGTTAGATAA
Source organism: Emydura macquarii macquarii (assembly GCF_026122565.2). Lineage (NCBI taxonomy): Eukaryota > Metazoa > Chordata > Testudines > Chelidae > Emydura > Emydura macquarii. The sequence goes on along the minus strand of NW_027131614.1, from coordinate 21,941,887 downwards.
GTGATGAAGTAGGATTTGGGGGGTTTTACACTTATTTTGTTTTACTTTATGTCATTGTAATTCAGAAACATGTTTAACTGGGATTGTGAATAAGTTGAGTAACCAGAGTGGAGGTAGGAAGGGTTATTCTTGTTAAATGCAAGTTATTTCCTTTAGAAATGTGATTTACAATGTAGAGTAGGTCTAACTGTTTAAAACAAAAACATTGATTGAAAAAGTGCACATGTACAAAGAACTGAAAGGTTTGCAAAAAGCACATACTGGCTTCTGAGCAATATCACCATTAAACAATTTTGGTCAAATAATTCCTTCAATTAGAGAATAAGATTTCAATTATACCTAATGGGTTAGTTTTCTGCCACCAGTCTTTTCAATAAGGTGAGTATCATCCAAGGCATTATCACATCTCAAAGGAGTAATTAGTCATCCTGCTGGTTCAGAAAGGGAAAACGTATGTGATTATACATGCGTGTCTTGCTCTTCCACCAGTAGGTGGTTGAACTAACCTCAGAAAACCATCCTTTATATGCCACAGACAGAGCAGCACCACCAGCTTATATTTGGGGTAGTTTTAATACAATGTTTAAAATGTGGTGGAAAGACATTTAAATTGGAAAGAGCTGCTTTAGATGTAATTGTAGGACTGACTATTTTGGAAATGGCTCTATATATATTGCCCAGGAATTTAATGAAAACATGGCAAAGGAAGCTGCTCGTCTAGCTGCACCTCAGGTCAATCCAAAAATGGACAATTATCTTGGGATACATTATAGACCAAGAATAACACACAAAGGTTTAAATTTGTTTATGATATAGGGGCCTTGGCCAACTCAGACAAATTCCTAAGCCATCTTTCAAAACCAAAACTATAAGTTTGGTTAGCAGTATGATGATCTTATAGGCAGATGAAATAAAGATCTTTTGAGCAGCACATTAACATTTCAAAGTGGTATAATGAATAATCCCATAATATTAAAAGATACATGCAGTTTTAGGGAATTTACACCAAATTCTATTTGGGATATAATGTCTGTAACTGAGAAAACAAGTAAAAATGTTCCTTCCTAGAATTAACAAGGAGTTCCTAGGGAATTCCAGGTGCAAGGAGTTTGCAGAGTTGTAGACTGCCCTGTATAGGTGTGAATATATGTGTTACCATATGGAAACAAAATACTGATCCACCTGCACAATACCCTACCTTTAGCAGCAGCCAATACCTGATGCATCAAAGCGAGGTTAGAATTCCCTATAATTCTGCTAATGAATTGTGGAATACTTTATCAGGAGGAAAAACATTTCTTCCTGATCCCTCACTGATTATCAATTTATGCCTTGAAGCATGAGATTTAATTAATCTCAAAACACTGCATTAGCCTGCACAACTGCAAATGTTATTAATGATCATCATATTATCCTACTGTGCAGTCCTCTTTAAATCCAGCCACAGCATGAGTCTCAACAGCCTGCTACATCAGTGATTGGAACAAAGCCCTATATTCCTATAAGGACCAATCTTTGGTCAAGCAAAATATTCCATCAACCACATATAATTGAATTAAGACCCAGTCCTGCTGTACTGAAGTCAATGGGAGTTTTGCTAATGAATTCAAGTGGGGAAGGACTGAGTCTTAAATTTGCACAAGATGGTCTTTCACCTGTGGTTCCAATATGGTGGTGTTGGATGAAGTAAGGAAACTGACTGGAGTGTAAATTAAGTGGGAAGAGGAGTAGTAGGTGGGTAGAACTGATAGGACAGAGGGGAAGGCAGAATGCATAGCTTGGGGGCAATGGAAGATGATAGTTTAAGTAAGAAGTGAAGATGGAGCTAGAACAGATGGTATTAAATGCATCTTCAATTAACTATATCTATGCTTTTTTGCCCATAAATGGTTGTGGACAGAAAAGCTGGAGGCTGGACTGAAGCCCCCTTTAAAAAAAAAAAAGTTAGTTTTCATGTGGATACTGCAAACGGTGTGAGACAAATTTTGTAATTACTACAAAATGCTCAAAATACCTATTGAATCAGGAACATTTAACACAAAAAGAGGCCTTAGCATGTATTCATCAGAGACAACAGATGCTAATGTACTTCCCTTGCCCTATGTTACTAATGACAACAAATATGGCCTTGTGCACACTGATTACATTTGGTGTCTTCATTTAACAGGTTAGACATTCTCCTAGTCTGAAGCTTATTGACACATGTGAGGATGAGTCAGAGCATTACATTCTCAGCAGTTTCCCAAATTCCTCAGCAGGTCATTGATTATTATTGGGGAATCCCATAACAGTTCCAAACCTGAGGAAACGATGGAAGACTGGGCAACAAGCTAATACTGCACTCCTGCAAAAACCAGCACCCTATGACTAGTTATGTGGGAACTATTCAAACCCTAGATACCATTTGTGCACGTGAAATCCACAGTAAACCAATGTGAGAAAGAGTATAGGCTACACTCAAAGGGCTAGATCCCAAGCTGATGAATAGCCATGTAGCTCTACTAGAGTTATGCCGATTTTTGTCAACTGGAAACATGCCTCCCAAATGGTATACTAATAGATTTTAGTGTAGACCTACTGTCTATGTATATATGCTACAGTACATTATTTGAAGCAAAAAAACCAAGCAACTGTAACCCACTAAATAATGCCTTTGATACTATAGTTTATGTGACAGAAGTACAAATGATATAGTCAGTACTTGTCATCTTAATCACTTCAGTTCTGAATGATGTATCAAGTATGTGTGTGAAATATACCACACTAATGCGGCTGGATGTATATGCAACAGTATATTTTGACATCCCATCCAAATGAATGAACAATCTATTCTAAGTTACTGCTGCTGCTAGATCACATGCACATCCTTTCACCATCAAAACGGTTAATGGTGTATTTTCAGGCACACAACTCGGCACTTCAAAATACTGTTTTGCATCTCTCCACAGAAACAGCAGCAAGAACAAAAAATCAATAATTATTTTAAAACCCTGTTGATGGAAAAACAACACTTCCTGCTTTGCATAATATATTGTTTGATTGGCTACTGCATAAGAACAAAGAGTCTCCCTGGCTGCAGTTGCTGTGTAACTGCATTCTCCAATTTAGTGCTTTTGCTTGTTTCCCCTTTAACTCATTGACTTCCACTTCTCTTCAGATGTCCACAGCTACACACTTGTCAGAGTAAAACTCCGAATAGTATGCTGTGAATCCCTTCATAGAGAAGCATTACTGGTGCCTCCCAGAGTACAGAAGAGAATTATAAGTAGTAAAAATACAACCTGAATACATAGTCATGAGATTAAAGTTTGGATTTTGTTCATGACAATATTGGTTTGAAAGGTGCCTCACAAAAAATTCTCTTTAAGCAATAAGTGACTGATGAGAAGAGCATTTCCTTGCAACGATGGCCTGCTGCTGCAAGGTACTAAATAACTCCTTGAAGGGCCTGAGAAACTGAAGGTGAGCAGGTCCTCCCATGAGGTGCTTAATGCGTCTCAGGATCGGAACCAAATCTGACCAGCAAGTGAAACTCAAGGTCTTCCTTGGGCCCTTAAATTAGCCAGTCATTCCCTAACAGGGAATACCTGACTCAAAGGTCATTAGTGCTATTGTAAACCACCAGAGAGATGAAAACAGTTGAAATATGGAAATGCAAAGAAAAATAATTACCTTTCTATATGCTGAAAAGTTATAAATCGCAACTGCACATTGCCATGGATACTGTGACTCATTTGCAGCTCTGGTCTTTTCCAAGCAGTTAAAGACCAGTAGAGAGAACCACCAACAGGAAAGCAGGAGTTCCAGCTCAATGTTCCGTTATATTTACACTGACACTGACACTCACACTGAATAGCAATATATTGATTCAGAGGTTCTGAGTTAGGAAAGTATCCGTGTTCAGCATGTTAAAGTTAAGCATGTGCTTAAATGCTGTCCTGGATAGGGATGGATTTAAGCACATGCTTAAGTGCTTTTCTGAATCAGAGTAAGTACCTTACTCTCAGGAGGTTCTCAGCACTTCATAGGATGAGGCTACAACTGCAAAGAAATGCCCAATATAATAAAGGTGGCAGAATTGAATCCATTATATTTAGCATATAAGCAAAATATTTTTTTAGGGCCAGATTTTGGGAGCTGCTTTGTCCTGAGCACCTTTGAAAATATGGCCCCTTCATTTAGGTGCCTCAGTGGGAGCTTCTGGTTGCTCAAATCTTTTGAAAAATCAGGCCCTTAATTTTTAACTATTCCATTTCTCTGTGAGATTTTTAGATCATTATCAAAACAAATCAAAATACTTTTCATTACAGTCTCTGACACTGTACAGCAAATGTCAAATGACAGCACTTTTTTTTTTTTTTTTAAGAAGATTAGTCAACTGAAGGAGTAACAGGAAATTCCAGATTTAATTAAAAAATCTTTATTGTAATACACAGCAACAGTTTCTTCGGAGCTTTAAAATAACATTACAAATACAGCTTTTAGCCAGTTTCACTTGAGACTGTAAATGTAGATGTTCATGCCAGAATCCATAGGACTGTTTCTCCTCTCACATAGATGTTACAGTGGTAAGCAGTGTCTCAATTGTGTTCTTTAATATTTCAGAACTTTATTGCCAGAGAAAATCACAATAGTGCACTTTGTAGGCATTAATATTAGTATCTAACTGCCAGTCAGAAAAATAATAGTCAGTGTACTCTGCATAGCTTGCCAAACTCCCATTGACTGCTGCCGAATTTCCAGGTAAGTGTAGACAGAGCTTTAGAGATAGTTCTCAAAGCCTCTTCTACTCTAAGGTAGAGTTGAAGAGATCCATATACTGTAACCAGCGTTGCCTAAACTGCTGATTTTAAAGCTTTGTCATACACATTGAGAAGGCAAATCAAAGTAGTGAAACCCTCAAAATGTCCCCTTCAGATCCACATATGGAGAGGCGCCTGCCACTGTAGATGCTGTAACAACTTGCACTCCTTGTTGTGGAAAAACCTTGGGAGGTTCCGGGTGCCACTATGGCTGGGGAGCCCATAAGAGCTGCTGTAAAAGTCATGTGCTTCATGGGCCAATAGATGTCAGTGGAACTAGATAACGGATGACCCTTGCCTCCTGCAGATCCCTTGAGATCCACTGATGGAGTGGCAACCCCAGATTTTTCCAGAGCTAACGATCAAGCCAAGATGGAAAAGTGAATAGAAAACTAAGAAAACAACCTGTACAGGGAAGTACAGGTCTCAGAGATCATTCAGGAAAATGGGAAAACATGAACTGCAGACCCCATGATACGCTGGATCCTAGTTAAGCTGGTCTGCACGCTCAGAAACCATGTAGCCCACTTATACAACTAAGAACTGACAATTTCCTGAAAATACCACAGAGCAAAATTCATGTGAAGCTCAGGAACATGTCTGCTTGTTGCAATGGAGTTGGTAGGCAGGGAAGAAGAAGGAAGGTGTAATGTGCACTTGAGCCTGTGAACACAAACCCTATGCCCCAGTGTGATTTCCAGGAGTGGATTACCCTGAAGGAAAGCTGGGGTTTTAACAATGTTACAGCTCTCAGGAGATTTCAGGACCTGGAGAATTTATTTTATACAAAGAGGATAACTTTAATTTTGGGTCTTTCATACTCAAAATGTCCATTTAGTGTTAGCTCCATTGTTGTCATGTAGTCCTACCCTAGAATGAACTACGAAAAAACTGAGAACTTTATGTACTGCATGGGAATAACTGCATCTAGTGTGGTTGTGGTGCTTTCCCAGTTAAACTTAAATAAACATAAAATACGCAGTACTTCACATTTATATAACTCCTTTCATTCAGTGTTCTCAAATCTATTTGGTATTAAAGGAGCTACCAAAGTGAATAAAGTTATTCACGTGTCCAAATATTTACAGGATAGCCCACAATAAAGAGGAAAAGAATCATCATTTAACTTTAAGAGGAAGGTGTGATTTATAAAAATAAGCTACTTTTAGGACCTAAATTTACAGCACTGTACTTTAGAAACAAGGGAAAAATTTCATGAATTATACTATAATTGCTATAATTATGGTAATAGGTTCTAATCTATTTTCTCTCCACAGTAAAGTTAAAAACAAACAAAAACCCCGACTTTCCTATAAAACACTTTGTACAGCAATACTAAGATACAGAAAATTTAATTATACTGATGTAATAAATACCCAAGCATCCTCAACACTAATTTTGCATTAAATTTCAGTACACAAAGTGTGCATTTGATAAGTGTAATGTTTACCAAGTTTACCCTGTACCTATTATTGGAAGACAGCTGAATGGTTGCATTTCTGCAAAAACTTACAAAATTGTGTCAATTACTGGACTTGCTAGTCAAACCCAATTAACTTCTAACACCAGTTTTATTAGTAAACCTCAGCTTGATCAGAATCCATTTGCTCTTTAAAACTAATAGATTATAAAAAGTGATACCTTTTCAGTGGTTTGTAATGGTAAAAAATGTAAATAGATATATTAAAAATTCCAAAAATAATAAAATATATCATTTTTATTGCATTTTAATATTTGAATATGCTATAAATAGGTGGCATTTTGAAGCATCAAGCAGTTCTGAGCTTCCTGCTGTGTCCCATATAGAGTCTCCATCACTATCATCAGCCATGCATAAAATAATTGTTTTTCTGCTCTTACAATGGGACCAAGAAAACCCAGCATTCTGTTTGAAATGAAAATGAAGGCAACATGCTTAATCACATCATGATGGGTCAGCTGTTGTGTTCTGAACACCCTCAGAAACAATTCAGTAAAAACACATATTTTACTATCTATCTGTGTAAATGCTACATTAAAAAAAAAAAATTTGCAACTTTATTAAAAAGGATTTTTAAGTGATTTATTTAGAAAATACACAATAAAAAGAAACTACTCAGCATAAGATAAGTTGAAAGGGGCTCAGAGGGTCTTTTACAAAACCTACATACCTGAAATTACAAGTGCCAAGAAGTGAGCAATTAGCATTATTATATTAATTAGTAAAATGTTTTATTATAAAATTTATGGATAGTGAATAATGTGCATTATTTTAACATTAGTTTCTTTACTAAAATGTGTTTGAAACATTCATTTTCTTTGATCAATACATTATTGCTTAATCTGCTAATAAATGCAAATTTGAAGCACTTTTATAAATTGTTCAAAAAGTAATCAGTTTTCACTCTGCCCCTGGAAATGTCATTGTATAACTAAGTAAGATAGTACTGCTCAGAAAATCAAAATATATACCAATTCTTTATAACATTACATTAGATAGAAAACAAAAGATTTTTTTCTCTTTCTTAGTGTGTAGAACATAAGAATGGCCATACTGGGCCAGACCAATGGTCCATCTAGCTCAGTATCCTGTCCTCCTACAGTGGCCAATGCCAGGTGCTCTAGAAGGAATGAACAGGACAGGTAATCATCAAGTGATCCATCGCCTGTCGCCCATTCCCAGTTTCTGGCAAACAGAGGGTATGGACACTTCAGAGCATGGTTTTGTATCCCTGCCCATCCTGGCTAATAGCCATCAATGGACCTATCCTCCATGAACTTACCTAGTTCTTTTTTTAACCCTGTTATAGTCTTGCCCTTCACAACATCCTCTGGCAAGGAATTCCACAGGTTGACTGTGCATTGTGTGAAGAAATATTTCCTTCTGTTTGTTTTAAACCTGTTGCCTATTAATTTCATTTGGTAACCTTTAGTTCTTGTGTTAAGAGAAGGAGTAAATAACACTTCCTTATTTACATTCTCCACACCACTCATGATTTAATAGACCACTATCATATCCCCCATTTGTTGTCTCATTTCCAAGCTGAAAAGTCCCAGTCTTATTAATTTATCCTGTCCCATACCCTAATCATTTTTGTTGCCCTTTTCTGTACCTTTTCCAATTCCAATGTATCTTTTTTGAGATGGAGCAACCATATCTGCATGCAGTTACCATGCAGTATACCATGGATATATAAAGAGGCAATATGATATTTTCTGTCTTATTATATATTTTTTTCCTTATGATTCACAACATTCTATTAGCTTTTTTGACTGCCGCTGCACATTGAGTGGATGTTTTCAGAGAACTATCCACAATGACTCCAAGATCTTTTTCTTGAGTGGTAACAACTAATTTAAACCTCATCGTTTTATATGTGTATTTGGGATTACGTTTTCCAATGTGCTTTACTTTGCATTTATCAACATTGAATTTTATCTGCCATTTTGTTGCCCAGTCACCCAGGTTTTGTGAGATCTCCTTGCAATTCTTTACAGTTTGATTTGGATTTACCTATCTTGAGTAGTTTTATATTATCTGCAAATTTTCCCACTTCACTGTTTACCCCTTTTTCTAGATCGTTTATGAATATGCTGAACAGTACTGGTCATAGTACAGACCCCTGGGGGACACCACTATTTACCTCTCTCCATTCTGAAAACTGACAATTTATGCCTACCCTTTGTTTCCTATCATTTAACCACTTACTGATCAAGAGAAGCAGATCATGATATAAAATACTTGTAATATATTTACTAACATTCAGATCAGAAAAGGTATCAGGCTTAATTAGACTAAAGAGGTAGTATAGTCTATTGGATGATATGCAGGAAATTTTGATTTCTAACTTCAACTCTGCCATTGGCTCACGATGGTCTGAAGCAAGTCACATCCTGTTGGCTTCTCAGTTTGTTTAATGATATACACCAGTTATACAGGACTGTTATGAATATTCATTATTTATGGCCCTGATCCTTCAAACAGTTAAAGTATGTGCATTGGTTTACAGACGTGAATAGTCTACTTGAGCTCAAGTCAAAAAGCACTGGAGGAAATTTTCAAAAGCATCTAAGTGATGCTTATGAAAGTGATTTTGAAAGTGACTTAGGGCTGGATTTTCAAAGCTGCCTAGTGGCATTTTCAAAAGGTCCTAAACAGGTTATGCATTGACTTTAAAATGGAACTCCTGCCACTTCAAGTGCCGGGGTCTGGACAGTTGGGAAAAAAGGTAGGGACTCCTTTAAGGGTCTCCCCCACTTCAATGATTGGGAGTGATGGTTGCAAAAACAGACTTCAGCAAGAAACTTCAGAGCTGGAACTCCTATGGAAACTTGACACAATCAGACTGGGTCTGAATAGGGACTTGGAATGGTTAGTTCATTACAAGAAGTAATTGTCACTGTTCACACATTCTCGCCTTCTAATCAATGGTTGTGAATAGACCTCATCTACTCTAACTGAATGGACTTTGTCAACACTTACCCCCCCCCATTGTTGTTTCTTACCCTTACATATATATACATATATACACACACACACACACACACACACCTCCTATCTGTCATTTCTATTTCATGCATCTGATTAAATGGGTTGCAGCCCACGAAAGCTTATGCCTGCAGAAATTTGTTAGTCTTTAAAGTGCTACAGGACTCTCACTGTTTTTTCATCATCTGAGGGTGAGTCGGCGGGGTTCAGGTTAGCTATTAGGTCCTGTGCATGTGGGGAGGGTACATAAACCCACTCCTTCAGCCTAAATCCCCTCTCAGCCCCAGGTTAACAAGTCCCATCCTCCAGTTCTTGGGAGTAGCGTAGGACCAGGTTTCTTTGGTCTACTGTGGGCATTGTGTTGGTTGCCCTTTTGGGTCCTGGGAAGCAATTTTTTCCCTCACCACGAGATTGGCAAGGGCAGGGTGGGCTTTTCACCTTCTCCACAGTAGGTCAGGTATCTAGTGGGGTAGGTTAAGAGCTAAGCTTCAGATTGTCACAATTTAGCAAGTGGCAGGTATCCAGTGCAAATACTTGTTCAATAGTGGGTCTGTTTCCCTATGCTGTAAAGGGTAGGCATCTCCTCAAGAAGCTGCAGAACAGGGCTGGGGCTTCTTGCATAGCAAGGAGGGAAAAGAACTGTCTTTCCCTTTTCCCATTAATCTTCATATGGGGTGGGAGTGGGATCCCAGCAACAAATTGGAGACCAGGTGTGGAGAGGCTAAAGGCAGCTCACCATCAGGTGGAAATGATTAAGGAATCATGACCAGATGAGTTAAATAAAGTCACAGCCTAAGTAAACTAAATCACTTGCACCTTCGACTTTCTCCCTACATGTCTACAACAATCCTACGAGGCACCTATCTGTATCTTTAGGCATCCAAATACCTTTGAAAATCTGTCAGTTAGGCCCCTTTTAGCCAGGTTTTAAACATCTGGTTTTAGTTTTAGACATGGAGGGATACAAAAAATAGTCCCAATAAATATTTTTCATGTTATCTAAAAAATTCTAAAGTAGGGTTTTTTTCCCTCTCTGTAACATACACAGAATATACAGATGGAATAATATTTGGTGCTATTTTATGGGCCATCATTTGAGATGCTGTCCTCATTGTTTCACTACTCATTATTAATGCACCTTCCAAACTCATGTGTTTAAATCTCTGATAACAAACCACACCATTATGAAGTCTGTCTTTCTCTCTCTCGACATTCCCACACAAAAACAATTTATCTGCTCAGATAACTAGTAGTAAAATTATTTACGTTGAAATAAAACAATAATAATACGAACATTGTGTCTGAAAGGGTTTCAGTGTGCACTATGCTGTTCCATATCTAGTGAAACTTTGCTGAGGATGAAACTTTTTGTGAGAAAAGTAATGACTTCTCTTCTACAGCGATCTACTCTACCATTTATACATTAAGTACAAAAGGAGTATTTGGAACTGAACTTCCAATGATACAGTACAAATGTTATTTTACAAAGATAGTAAATGAACTAAAATATAGTGGTCTTCCAAAATGTATTTTTGTTTTATTTGTATAAAAAGAGCTGCATGTGAAGGACCTAATTTGACCACAATACAAAATTGCGGTGAGTCATTTCCATTGTATTTGTTCTATGTGGATTATGAGAATTTAATATTGTGATTTATGGAGATTAGGACAAGATCAAAAATCCACAGACTGGAGATGCTCATCCCTAATTATCTTTATTATGACAGAGAATCATTGTTTTAAGTTGTAAGGCGGTAGACTCTGAAGTGGCTGTGTATAAAATGTTGATATTAGAGGGATGCTGTATTTTGACGCATAGCATGGATTATGCCTTCTGTATGAAACATAAGATCTGGCAAAACAAAAAATGTTTTTTTCTCAGTGATATACAAAGTGACAAGGTTTTATTTAAGAAATACTAACGATGGAGTAAATAAATTATTTCTCTTAATTATATTCCAAGAACAAGTGCCTCAGTTGCAACATCAATCAGGAAAAATGTGTAATTTATAGTACTTATCATGCAATTAAAATGATAAAATGCCTGGAAGATAGGAAGAATCTGACTGGCTAACAAGAGCTACAAGTAGGCAGATATCCAGTATGTTCTCCTGCAACCCAATTTATAAAGTGAAAATAATGTGCTTAATAATTTTTAAAAATTATAAAAGTAACAATATACTTCAAGCAGTAAATCTATACAGGAATACCCAAGTGTTTCAGGTGGTAAAAGGCAAATGGCTATTGATTTTGTTCTTCACAGTCCCTTCTTTATACTTCTCCAGTTTCTATCTGGGTTTCATTCCGACCACTATAAATCAATCTCCTCCGTGTAAGTTCAATGACATCTTCCTTCTGTGCAAGCTGCAGAACATTTCATCATCCATATCAGTGCATGTGTCCATGGGTCTCTCCTATCACAGTTCTGCTCTTGCCCAATTGACTTCTCTGTGTGCACTTGTGGCTTTTTCTGGGTCTGATCCTGTTCCCACTGACATCAGTTGCAAAACTCCCAATGACATGAATGGTCTGGGAACAAGCCCTTTGTGCATTACCATTATCATTAATATTACAACTGCTCCTCTACCAAGCACTAAAAGCCAGCCCCTGGAACAATAAACTTCTGGCTTATTTTCTTGAAAAAGGATGCAAATTGTAGAGAAAAATAGAACCTCACAATAAACATTCAATACAGAATAATTTATTTGGGTCTCAATGGTGAGAATTTAGCTGTTAGGGTGCCTATAAACTAAAGAAACCTAGGTCACACTTTATGTGAAAGAGAGATGGTCAGAACATTTTTTGACAAAATATTTTTTCATCAAAAAATTTTGGCCAACTGTTTTGACCAACTTTTCAATAGGAACATTTCTGAAGTCCAGTGTGGACTATCTGGTCACTTCCATAGAAAGAGAGAGAGAGAGAGAGAGAGAGAGAGACAAATAAAACACCTGACTTTTTGGATCTGAAATGGAAGTTTTCACACAATTCTGTTTTTTTGTGAAAATCTTCTAAAGGTTTTGGCGTCATTCTATTGCAAACAAACAAAAACCAAATTTGAAATCTCAAAAGTTGTCACAAAATGGAATTGTCATTTTCTGGCCAGCTCTAATATTGTTTCCATTTATAAATGATTTATTAAGGGTTTTGCAAATGAATATTATAAGTATGTTACAGACATGAACAGTATGTGTTATAGAAGCCTCTAAGCAAGTGAATAGGTGTTATAAATGATTGCAAGTCACAGCAATAAACAACATATTGACCTCTTTAACAGTCTACAACAGAGTAAACATTCATTAAAACATTGAATGATCATGCATTAGCATTTTATAATATATTTACAAAATAGAATTTCAATCTAAAGTGTGACTGAAATGTATTTACATATACCCCATCTCAATACAGGGATGTATGATTAAATAAAAATATAGAATTTTAAGGGGAAAAAGTATATCTTGGGAAAAAGTGTGTCTGCATGTTTCTGTCTTAGGCCAGAAGGAGTTAGAAATGTCAGTGAGTAGCATGCTAAACCCTTATGGGTGCTTTGCAATGATCTTACATTATATCCCTCTTCTGGCCAAACCGTGAGCTCTGTCCAATTCATGTCCAACCCCCTTGGTCAGAAGATGGCCACTGTGCTGCTTTTGAGGAAACTGATGGATGAAAAGGGATCATCCACAGAATCCAACATTTAAAAACAACCTTGTTTCCCATTCAGTGTTATGGGAATGAGTTTGTGTACATGTGAAAATAAATGTGATTTTAAATGAAAGATATATTTTCATTGATTTCTACAAGACCACAGGAGCAAAAACACACGCTAATTATTAACTTGTAAGGTTAGAGAGTGAGAATGCATTAGCTGTACCAGTAGGAATAAAAGAGATTAAGTAGATGTTTGGTTAATTGTATATAGACCCATGTGCTTCTAAAGCAAAAGTTATTGTAAGATTCTAAAAATGCTTTCAATGAATTAAATCTCTCCATCAAGTCCATGCCTCGGAATACATACTAGATGTGGGTATATTACATGAAGAAATAAACCAGGCTATTGCTAAGCTGCCAAATAAAGCTTCAGAGAAGTCTGGTTTTACTATCCGATTTTACAAAGCACTGTGCCTTAAACTAGTCCCAGATGCACAGTTCACGTTCATGCTCCTCATCTCTTCTCTCCTTCCTACTTTATATGAGGTGATATCTTTTACTCACAAACTCAGCAAAGATGACCTTGAACGTACTAATCGTTTATATTGTTAAATTTTGATTATAAAATTCTTTCCCAGGATCTAATAGACAGGGACCAATCCAGCTTTACAGGAGCTTCCATAGCCCTGGAAACAACATCTCCATTTTAGGAGTCAAAAGCACCACAAGACTGTTACCCATAAAGGAAAGGACAGTGTTGACCCATCAATGGTTGCTGAAGATATATCTGCTAGATTAAAATAGGAATATATACAAGTAATAATTTCACACTGGTGGTATTATTTATATTGCAATAGTGATTAGAGGTCCCAAACTGGGGAACCACTGTACACATATACACATAATGAAAAGATGGTCACTAACACAAAGAGTTTGCAAATTGAGGTCACAATCCTGCAATGTGCTGCTTACTGGAAGACACCTGCTCCCAGTCACTATAAAGGGGCTCTAGTTTTCACTCTTGTGCAATGCACTGCAGGACTAGGGCTTATAAATACACTGCAAGAGACTACAAATGGATACAGACAGACAGACATGAGTACAAGATAACAGAGACTATTATGCTCAGTGTAATAAGCAGGAATTACAGGAACATATGTTTCTGAAAAAAGTTTAACCACCATTTTGAAATTCACATCCCATCTTTCCTAATGTATTAAATTAACAGTCAGTGAACATTCACCATTAGATTGTGAAAATATTTGCAGTTCACACTGCTTTACGCTAACTGAAAGAGGACTTGGCATTACAGCTCCTAGCCAACAGTGCCATTGTACCAACCAGGGGCTCACAGACGCTGTTAGTAGACAAGTATGTCTGTGCTAATGAAGTATTTGCAGGAGAGGGAAAAAAATTACCATTTTATGTAGATGATAATATAATGTTTCTGCTTAAACCAGTGAAATCATTTCCTCATTTATTACATTAGCTGTAATTAGAAGAGTTGTATCAGCATTAATAGCTGTATAATAGCCATCCAATTATTAATACTGAAATACAAAATCAATTAAAATTGTCAGAACTTTTGTTATTATTCAGGCATAATTAAGTTTTCCCTACAACTTTATTTTTCCCCTAAGAATAGTAAAATAGTTAGGCTTGTGAATAAAGAACTGGAGAGAATAAAATCATTGAGGTAAAATTCTGAAAAAATAGTATTATATTTTAGTTATATAACAATAACTGGAGTGTAAAATAAAGGCACTGAGCTTAATTCTCTCTTCTGACAGATATCCTCTCAGTGCCAGAGAGGGGCTGTGTCAGGGAACTGGCTCTGGCTCCCTGATTCTCAGGCCCAACCCAGACTTTGACATGGGTAAGAGCTACTTTTGGACAGCGCTAACTTGAGCCACTATTGCAGTGTCATTATAGAGCTACACCACTGGATGATATGTTCCACCTTGCCTCCTCCAGCCCTGTTTACTGGGTTGAGGAAAGAGAGTCACAGGACCTAGAGGCAGCACATTATTCCCTTGAGGCAGAGAAACTGTCTGCATGTTTGCAGCAGGATTCCAGACACTTCACTGTATTCATAGCAAAGTACCATAACAGACTACAACAATCTACAGGATGCGCCTTTTGATGGGCATAGATCAGGGAAAAAAGCATGTTCCATATACTGCCATTTTTGTCTATGTATGAAGGCATCAGTATAGTTCTTCACTATTTACCAGATAAAAAAGGAACTGAAGGAAGGCAACCGGGTTAATATACATAGTGTGTTGAGAGAAACTCATTGCTTTCAATTCTCACATAAAAGTTACACACTCATGCCTCTCAGCACATATGGCTTTCCACTCCCTTTTTATTTGTTTTTCAAAGTGAGCTGATTAACCTATAGACTTTGTACTCCTGAATGGTGATATATTCTGGAGCAAGAAAACTACTCTCCACAAAACTGTCATACAAAACAATCATTCATTGTTTGGCGTATGTCCAAGAATAGTTGACAAAGAGTTTTGCAGAAAGGATATGCCAGCTTTCAGCAAAAGTGCATGTGTGTATTACACGGTAAGACCAAGGGTGCAATACTACGAAGCAGAGGAGGAAGAGCTAATACAGGGAGGTACAGTTTTTTCATCACTACCATTATTTACTGCTGTTTCTTGTTCCCTGTTGAAATGTCTGTCATCATATGCACTTTGGACACGTACTCCTCTGTGACCCCTTGATAGTAGACTGAAATGTTTCACACTCCCCTTCATCCTTTTTCCTCAGTGAATGGAGTGTCATCTCCAGGACTGACTCAGGTAAGGAAGCAGATATCCCAAAGTTACTCTTGAAATTAAGGTCCAGATCACCAGCTGGCACAAATCTACATAGCTCCATTGACTTCACTAGAACTATTCTGATTTAAATTGACTGTATATTTAGTCTTAAATCTTCTATATGGCATGCTGCCTCTCTTTTACTTGAGCTACTGGAACTGCTTTTATAATAATCTTATGAACATGTTTTGGGAAAAGTAGCATGAAATGTTAGTGTCACTATTTTAAATTTTAAAAATCCAGAATGATGGAGAGATATGTTTCATATCTGGAGGGATATTCTAAATAAAGGTGTTCAACTGTTGATGGTATCTGTACCTTCTAGTTTCCAAATTGAAAAAAAAATTCTAGCAATTCACCCAACCTTCAAAATAAATAAATAAATAAATAAATAAATCTGGCTCTACATTTGAACTCTGGGATGATCAAAACAGAGGGGGTTTTGTTGATGTCCACCACTTAAAAAAAAACTACACAAGTAGAAACTGACATCCATTTAAAATGCTAAAGAACTAATTATTCTCTGCTGTTGCATTTTTTCAGTAACTGAGTTTCTTTGATAGTCTAAGAAAGAGACATTGCTAAACAAGATGTAGATGAGATGGTTGAGTTCAGGATCCTGACAAAAGGAAGAAAGGAGAACAGCAGGATACGGACCATGGACTTCAGAAAATCAGACTTTGACTCCCTCAGGGAGCTGATGGGCAGGATCCCTTGGGAGGCTAATATGAGGGGGAAAGGAATCCAAGAGAGCTAGCTGTATTTTAAAGAAACCTTATTGAGGGCACAGGAACAAACTATCCCGATGTGCAGAAAGAATAGCAGACATGGTAGGCATCCAGCTTGGCTTAACAAAGAAGTCTTTGGCGAACTTAAACACAAAAAAGAAGCTTACAAGAAGTGGAAGCTTGGTCAGATGACTAGGGAGGAGTATAAAAATACTGCTTGAACATGCAGGAATGAAATCAGGAAGGCCAAAGCACAACTGGAGTTGCAGCTAGCAAGGGACGTGAAGGGGAACAAGAAGGGTTTCTACAAGTATGTTGCCAACAAGAGGAAGATTAGGGAAAGTGTGGGCCCCTTACAGAATGGGGGAGGCAACCTAGTGACAGAGGATGTGGAGAAAGCTGAGGTACTCAATGCCTTTTTTGCCTCTGTCTTCACAGACAAGGTCAGCTCCCAGACGGCTGCGCTGGACGGCACAGGATGGGAAGGAGGTGAACATCCCGCAGTGCTGAAGGAACAGGTCCAAGACTATTTAGAAAGATTGGACATACACAAGTCCATGGGGCCAGATGCAATGCATCTGAGGGTGCTGAGGGAGTTGGCTGATGTGATTTCAGAGCCATTGGCTATTATCTTTGAAAAGCAGTGGTGATTGTGGGAGGTCCCTGATGACTGGAAAAAAGCAAATATAGTGCCCATCTTCAAGAAAGGGAGGAAAGAGTTTTCAGGGAAGTACAGACCGGTCAGCGTCACCTCAATCCCTGGAAAAATCATGGGCCGGGTCCTCAAGGAATCCATTTTAAGGCACTTGGAAGAGAGGAAGGTGATCAGGAACAGTCAACATGGATTCACCAAGGGAAAGTCATGCCTAACCAACCTGATTGCTTTCTATGAAGAGGTGACTGGCTCTGTGGATGTGGGGAAAGCAGTGGACGTGATATACCTTGACTTTAGCAAATCTTTTGATACGGTCTCCCACAGTATTCTTATCAGCGAGTTAAAGAAGCATGGGTTGGATGAATGGACTATAAAATGGATAGAGAATTGGCTAGAGCATAGGGCTCAACGAGTAGTAATCAATGGCTCCATGTCTAGCTGGCAGCCGGTCACAAGCGGAGTGCCCCAGGGGTCGGTCCTGGGGCCGGTTTTGTTCAACATCTTCATTAATGATCTGGAGGATGGGGTAGATTGCACCCTCAGCAAGTTTGCAGATGACATTAAACTAGGGGGAGTGGTAGAAACCCTGGAAGGTAGGGATAGGATACAGAAGGAACTAAACAAACTGGAGGATTGGGCCAAAAGAAATCTGATGAGGTTCAACAAGGACAAGTGCAGAGTTTTGCACTTAGGACAGAAGAATCCCATGCAGAGCTACAGACTGGGGACTGACGAGCTAGGCAGCAGTTCTGCAGAAAAGGACCTGGGGGTAACAGTGGATAAGAAGCTGTATATGAGTCAGCAGTGTGCCCTGGTTGACAAGAAGACTAACAGCATATTGGGCTGCATTAGAAGGAGCATTGCCATCAGATCGCGGGAAGTGATTATTCCCCTCTATTCGGCATTGGTGAGGCTGCATTTAGAGTATTGTGTCCAGTTTTGGGCTCCCCACTACAAAAGGATGTGGACAAGTTGGAGAGAGTCCAGCGGAGGGCAACAAAAATGAGTAGGGGATTGGAGCACAAGACTTACGAGGAGAGGCTGAGGGAACTAGGCTTGTTTAGTCTGCAGAAGAGAAGAATGAGGAGGGATTTGATAGCAGCCTTTAATTACCTGAAAGGGGGTTCCAGCGAGGATGGATATAGGCTGTTCTCAATGGTAGTAGATGACAGAACAAGGAGCAATGGTCTCAAGTTGCAGTTGGGGAGGTCTAGGTTGGACATTAGGGAAAACGTTTTTCACTAGGAGGGTGGTGAAGCACTGGAATGGGTTACCTAGGGAGGTGGTGGAATCTCCAACTTTAGAGGTTTTTAAGCTGAGGCTTGACAAAGCCCTGGCTGGGATGATATAGCTGAGGTTAGTCCTGCTTTGAGCGGGGGGTTGGACTAGATGACCTCCTGAGTTCCCTTCCAACTCTGATTCTATGATTCTATGAATGTAGAATTTATAAATATTATGAAATAAGACTCAATTATCTCTTTTGTGAATAAACTGACAGTAAATTGTAAAATGGCAATTTGATTTAGAAAAGTAATGTAGGAAGTTAGCTTTATTACTGAATGGTGATTATACAACCTCTGTTGCAATGAACCTGCCAAAGCAGTGATTATTAATGCTGTGGTGATAAAGAAATAAGCCATCTTACTGGAGAATGTAACTAGATACATCCTACACCCTTTAACAAACCACATACATATGGTGGATTCTTGTACAACTCTCTCTCTTTTCTTATGGTTGCATCTTATTCATCTGCAAAGTCTTGCAGCTGGACAATACTTTTAAACAGGGCAACATATAATTGTTCTTGATTCCCCGTTGAGCTGACAATTCTGACATCTTCCCCTTATAGTATTTCCCCTCCCACCCTTCAGTTTTTTTCCTTTAATGAGGCTTTTAGCCCTTTCTCTCTACTGAGTGGGTAATAACGAGACCCATCTGGTCTGACTGAGTCAGCAGAAGAGCTCTGTATCTCCATTCAATATCTGATGTTTTTTGACCCTCCAAGAGACAGAATAGGTATTATAGGCTTGAGAGATTCCCCCCACACCCAGCAAGCCCTTAAGCCTGGACACCTTTAAAAAGTGGTTAGGGGAATTGATTAGAAATGTCAAATGCATCAGATGATATCAGCATCTGTTATTGTTAGGTCTCACATTTAGTTTCTAATTCTTAGATTCTGAACAGTGTTTCAAATGCCAAACAACATGTTTGATTATTCAGAGACCAAGTTTATTATACAGACAGTGGTTCCTGTATTTGTGCATTTTTGGTATAAACTGTGTACATTATCTAATACACAACTCGAGGACAGTGTGTAATCAATCCATCTGGCAAGTGTGGATTAAATCTGGAAAAATGGGCCCACAGATCTCGCTATGGGCTGACACAGGCCCACGGCCTTATGAAGTATAGATCTAAGGAGTCATGGAGGTGGAGAAATGGCCACTGGGAATGTAGATGCCCCACATGGGGACTGGGGAACAGGAGGCAGTGTTTCAGGGCAGGTAGCCAAGAGTGCATAAACAGTTTTGTAAATGGGAGAATTTGATAAATTGGGAGGCCTTTGGGGTGATTTAATCTGTACTCCGTTTAATTCACGACTGCTGCCTCGTGTTTTGCCTTTTGACATATAAGAATCACAAGCCATAATGACATGCATTGTTTAATAAGTTAGTTTTTGTAAAGCACTTTGGAAATATAAAGCACTGCGCTAAGGATGAGGATATATTTAACTGTGGGAATGGGGTAACGCATACTTTTTGGATATGGTAACAGGGAGGAGATAAATCCCTGTGCTCAATTAAGCTAGTTTATATTTTGCTTTCTGTAAAATACACAAGAGATATGTGTATGCCATGCTATACAGCTATAGGATCAGTTAGTTTTCAAAATTAAAAAACACTGAAACACCGCATAGTCCACTCATTCAGAAGAGAGAGCAGTGTAAGCATGGGGTTATGAATGGGTGATGCTCAGAATTTATGTAGCATGAGGTCGGAATAGCGTTAAAAGCTTGCCACATAATACAGAGTTGTGTGGGACTAGCTTTAACGTCACATGCTGTTATTTCAATTGTTAATAAATACTTTTTTTAGCGGGGGAGAAGGGAGTTGGAATTGAGGGGAAGAAAAGGAGAAAAATACAAATAGGTCCTTATTTTCTGGACTACAGCATTACCCTTTTAAAGATGCGTACACCCCTTTAGAATAGCTGAAAATGCCTTGAAGGTGTGTGCCATTCTGGGACAGAATGAGCACAGTTCCATGTTGTGTTTCGAAGAGGTAGAGCATAGGCCCTGCACCCAGGGGGAGGAACCCAAGGCACTTTAAGCCACCATTGAGCCATCTTCATTCTGAGATACCCTTGGAGCTGGAGAGGCCACCAGCAGCATAATTTACACAGCCCTAATGTGCTAAGTTACAGCAGCCTCCCAGGACTGCCTTGTGAGTCACAACACTGCAAGGAATATTGGCAGCACCGCCACTTCTGCCCCATCCTTGGCATGTCACCTATGCCCAATTTGACTTGGGAGGCCGCAGTAGGCTGCGTTCTGCAGTGTCTACACTGGGGAAATCCTCCCCTTACACGCGTAAAGGGGAAAGGCTATCACCCCAGAATATTATGTTCAACTAAGTTCATTGCCTATCACTATTATGTAAAAACCTGTGCTGTGTGGTATGGGACCTCCCTTTTCAGTCTCCTTCACTGCAGTCAATGTCAAATCACCATTGACCTCAAAGGTATGTGGATTTGGCCGTTAGGCAGTGCTTTACTGCACTATCATACTGGGTGAATTTGGTTCGTATTGTTATAATTACGTCATGTTTGTAGTATGGTAGGGTCTAGAAATCAGGGCTCAGGACTTCATTGTGCTTGGTACAATACACACACACTAAAAAGACACTCTCTGCCCCCAAAAGCTTACAATCTAAGTAAATTGATAGCATCTGTTTAGGAAAAGAAACTTTCCATGTTAGTTAAGAACAAAAAATGGAAGAAAAGGACAGCTAAAATATCTGTCTATTTTGGTGTGTTGGTAGGTAAGTTTATTAACAAGCTTTGCACTTAGCCATTCATTTGCACATTCTGGATTCATCAGACACGGATGAGAAAGATTAGATTTTTTATGTTATTGCAGAAAATAAAAAATGGCTATTGTTGGGTAATTGGTAAACATTTTGCAGCTGTTGCTGCAGAATTAGCGTGCTTCCCCTGTATTCTGTATCAACCACATGTAATTATGTTACCCAATCTCACGTTTCACCTGAGTAACAAAAATATAGCTTTGGGCACAGAGTTTAGGTTTAATGCTGCTTTCTAAATGGGGGTAAGGCCAATACTAGAGCAAGTTGAAATTCTGAATTTACATTCCAAAGAAAATTCTGACATTTCAAAATTTCCTTTCATCCCAAATTGGAACAAAAAGTTGAAAATTCAAAATTTCTTGCATAACAAATTTTTTTAAAAATGTTTTTGTGGAAACATCAAAATTAGCTTATCATAGTACTTTGTTATGATTTTGATAATAATGAGGTGCTTCAACTTTATCAAAATGTTTCAATCATTTGCTGTTGAAAATGTCAACATTAATGTTTCCAGAAAGCGTTTCAATTAATCAGCATTTTCTGATGGAAAAACACCCCAGCTGAAAATGTTCTACCAGCTTTACCCAATGTATTTATTACACATTGATAAGAGAGGGATTTAAATGTATTGGGGGCAGGGCTATACGCAATTAAAAAGTATAACATCCTTGCAGTATTATATGGTATTTGATACCAAGGGCTTCTTAATAGCAAAACAGAATGAACATGCTATATTAACTCATGCTACAGCTACTTCCATGCTATCTGTACCAGTTTAACATGGTGAAAACAAAACCAGTGTTCTACTTAGCTTATTTATTCCTCACTTTATATGATGCAAATCAGAAAAGAAAATAAGGATGGGTCCACCATCTGTAAGAAATAAGTAATATTTGACCTGCATTTTCATTTCACCATTTCCTCATAAGAGATAGGTGTTGTTATTATTAATTTGTATTACTGTAGTGCTTAGGAGTCCCAGGCATGGATCAGGACCCCATTGTGCTAGGTGCTGTACAAACAGAACAGCAAACAAAAGATGCCCCAAAGAGCTTACAGTCAAAATATAAGACAAGACATAACAGATGGATATAGACAGACAGTACAAGGAAACAATGGAACAATATTGGTCAGCATCATAGGCAGTCTGATCTCAGCAAATCAGTGGTCCAACCACTGTCCAGTTTTTTGTAGTCATCATCGAAAAGGTGGGTTTTGAGGAGAGTATCGAAGGAGGATAATGAGATGGCTTTCTGGATGTTTATGGGGAGCTCCCCCCAGGTATGAGGGACAGCATGAGAGAAAGCAAAAAAAAAATAAAAAACGTTTGAAAATGTAATAAGTGGTCAATAGAGTCTGGTATCATGGGTCAATTGGAGATGGGAGTAGACAGCTCAATCGTGAGTGACAGCAGATAGGTAGGGTGGGATAGGCCATGAAAGGCCTTAAAAGTGAAGAGAAGCAGCTTACGTTTGATGTGATAGGGATGGGGAAACGATTGCAGGTTTCAAAGGGATGACATGGTCAAAATGATGGTCTAGAAGAATCATCTTTTGCAGCAGCATTTTGAATGGATAAAGTGACCAGATGTCCCAATTTTCTAGGGATAGTCCCGATATTCAGGGCTTTGTCTTATATTAGTGCCTATTACCCCTCACCTCCATCCCGATTTTTCATACTTGCTATTTGGTTACCCTAATGGATACGAGCCGGGCAAGTCTGCATTTGTCAAGGCCAGGGAAAAGGATGCTGCAGTAACAGACATAATTTGATCAAAGATTTTAGTTTCGACAGAAGGAAACAGGTCTGGAAAGAAGATGTAGATCTGTGACTTGTCAGCACAGATTATTACCCAGAGATAAGTTGTGGAGTGAAAAGATAAGGGGACCAAGGACAGAGCCCTGTGAAATCACACAAAAATTTGAATGAGGAGGAGAATCCTCCAAAGGACATGTGGAAGAAACAATTAGAGAGATAGAAGGAGAACCAGGAGAGGATAGAGTCACAGAAGCCAAGTAAGGAAAAAATTTCAAGAGGAGCATGGTTGACTGTGTCAAAGGTGACTGCCAGTTCAAGGAGGATGAGGATGGAGTACTGGTTCTGAGCATTAGCTAGGAAGAGGTCATTAGAGACATTGTTGAGACTGGTTTCAGTGGTGTGCAAGGGATGGAAGAGGGGCTAGCATGGAATTGGAGGACAGGAACTGCAGACAGCAATTGGAAACAGAACATTCAATGTGCTTAGACACGAAAGGGAGATGGGTGGTTGTTGGAGAGGCAAGTGGGGACAAAGATATTTTTAAGGATGAAAGAGACTAACATATCCTTTTATTATGAGGGGAAAGAGTCAGAGAAGAGTGAGAGATTATAGAGAAGGGTAGAGTAGGAATGAGAGAGGACACAAGGGAGATAAGAAAGTGGATTGGGGTCACTGGGGCAAGTGGACGGGTTAGAGGAGGGGAGCAGATTAGAAACTTCCACATCTGTGAAAGGGAAGAAGGAGGAGGAGAGAGCTTTAAGAGGAAATGGGAAGGCAAACTGAGGGGCGGGGGGAGGAAAATCACATATTTTGTTGATTTTCTCTTGGAAGAAATCAGCAAAATCCTGTGTGGGGAGAGGAACAAAGGTAGAGGAAGGGGAGAGTTTGAGGAGTGAGTCAGAAGGTGGTGATAAGGAGGCTGAAATTGCATGCATGAGATTCAATTAAGATGGAAGAGAAGAACTGATTACCTAGGAAGATGGCATAACTGAAAGAGGAGAGAATAACTCTGTTATGGAGCGAGTCAACCAGCCATGGGATTTTCACCAGAAATACTTTGCAGAGCAAGAATAGGAGCAGAGGAGTGGGTGTTATTGGGGAGGCGGAACTGGGAAAAGACTCAGTGAGAGAAAACCAAATCCTGTAACCATACTCTTAGCTATATGTCATGAAACCCTGATTCCATTGACTTCAGTGGACCAGGATTTCACCCAGGAATCCTGCCTATCCTTACTTCAGCCTTCATCACCACAGAACTCATTGTGGGATCAACTCTTCAGTGACCTATACAGTAAATACTCTATATCAGATGTGAGGGCACCAGTATACAATTTCAGGAGTTCCTCCTGACAGAGGACTATTCCTGTCAAGTCTTCTCATATTGGTGGTGGTTTGGGCACTTATGTTTCTTTTCCTGCTGCTTAAGAACAAGCTATTGCCTGACACCCTTTTCTACGACTCTTATGATTGCTCAATGCCTTGCCCACTCTAGTAAAATTCTCAGCCTGTCTCCAGGCTAAGAAGGTATAAAATAATGTTGTGCTTTGAGAAATGAAACTGCTCTTATGGGAGTCGATAGTGCTGAGGGGGAACTTCTGAAGATCTGTATTCTGACCGTGGGGTGGCAAGCATAACAACTTTGAGTACTTAATACATCTTGTCACCATATTTCTTCATGCAAAAATTGGTCCAGTTTTGCAAATGCATTCCTAGAATGCAGATTAAATTACAGTATTCTCATGCCATACATTTTTAAAACTAACTTGCTTTCCAGAGCACAGGGTGGGTACATTTTTATAAAATGACTAGCATGGTACGGGAACATAAAATCTGTGCCTCTCACTGTTTCTGCAGCCCAAAGGCCACGTATGGCCATCAGAAAGGACAGAGTCACAGACACTGACCTTAGGAATGTGAGGTCTTGGGCAGCCAAGCAAGCTTCCCCTGTCCATGTCAGTGCAGGTGCTTCCTCCTCAGCCCAAGGACACTATTTTGGACCAGCCAGGTCCAGCCAGTATAACCTTATGTTGTTATTATTGACCATTAGATATTGGGAAATTAAAAAGCACATGTAAAGCAGGCCACCAGACTGACCATAGTGATATATCACTTCATATTTTATCCTGCACACTTCCGGCTCTACTCACTGCACTGCATCTGTTACAGTTCATTCACTATTGGAGACATATCTGTTAGCTATCCTTGGGCAGATATCCATGGTAAATATGCTGCCAGATTTCACTGAGATATTCTGTAAACAGATCTTGAAAAAATAAATGACCTTTTCTGGAGGAAATTGCGTCCTCTGTTTTAAACAAAGCTATCCAAGTTCAATTTTATTCACCCCCATTCTAGAAGGTCTCTCTATGGCATTAGGATGTACAGCCCTGCCCTAAACATATATTCACTTGTTTTGTAAGAAATCAATTAAGCCATTCAGCACGCAGGTCACACCTATGCCAGCATATATTTCACAATTCTATTTGTGGAGTCAGAGAGTCTCCCTCTCTCTCTCTCACTCCCCCCCCTCCCCCCCCGAAAAGCTGATATGCACTGCAGGTAACTTGTACAAAACTGTTGAATCCATAGATTTACCTAAAAAAGTACAGAAAAGCCAGGCAACTTTACTGTACTGTTAGACCTGTGTATTGTTATTGGAAGAGCTGTTAGTGCCACCAATATTTAAGGTTGCCAGCACTTCCCATTATAAGACCTTCTTTTCAATTGCTTACCCCCTTGCCAGGCTTTTAACTGTTTGGGCTGAAATTTTCCATGGTGAGTGTCTATCTCAAGGTAAAGGGTTTTGGGGGGACAATTTCCACAGAAATTTTTCACCCATTTCCCAGGCTGAGATTAGATACAAATATGTCTTTTTGCCCATATTAAAAAACCCTTACACTGTTCCATTAAGAAGCTCTAGCACCCTCATGCTTTGGAGCAGGGATTTAAATTCATCAGGGGGTTGACTTGGAGGCAGCCTCTTGCCATTTCCGTGAAACAAAACGCTCAAATTTGGCCAAGCTATAAACCCTTTGAAAAGTCTCTGTTCACACATGTTCTGTGAAAATTTCTTTAGTATTTACCTGTGACTGCGCAATTAAAGACTGCATCATAATGCGTATGCACAAAGGCGCTAAATGAAGGTCGCAGGCTGCCATTTCCTAACTTTTAAATGTTTAACTTTGCAACCTAATATTCTTTTAGCATAGTTAATTATGTGTAATCTAAAATACAACATGATATTTTGAATAGTCCGTCCCTGGCATGAAGGAAACTAGACAAACCACTTCCACTTCTTTCTTCTGGTGTATGTTTTCATTAGACCATCTCAATGGACTGTAAGTCAATGTTAACTCCTAGCAAGTGCCTGTGTTTCATATTTTATTACATCTGTATACATATACATGCATACTCACACAGACATTTTGTGCATGTCAGGGTTAGAGATAGACATCCTAGGAATTTAAATCTTCAATTTGCACCTTGCTCTTGTAAAGTGCAGTTACAATATTATCGTTAGGGAGAAATCTCCCATGCACTCATATGAGCACTCTAGGGGGTAAATGTTAAACGTGGTGCACAGTAAATTAACCACAGCATACCCATTAACGCTAATGAGAGTTCCACGGTTAATTTCCCAGGCACCATACTGAAAATGTACCTGTAGGAGTTGGTTTCAAATCTGGCTACCGCACATTTAGACTAACAAGATGTGCTAGAAAATGAATAGACCATCTAACTCATGTGCCTTTTTTATTTAGGATCAGATTGTTGCTCACATGGACGCACAAAGGTGTAAGGCAACTATACTCCAATCCTATCTCCTATGCAGTGCAGTTATGGCTCCCTGGGTACCGGTGTGGGGGAGGACATGAGCAGGGACTGGGTACCTGGTGTTTCCCCCTTCGCCCCCAGCTGTATCTCCCAACGTGCTGGGAAATGTTGCTAGAGGGGTGATTTTCTCTGCATTGCACAAATTTTACTTCTTGCTCCTAGCTGCCATGTAAATACGCCCTTAGAGACAACAACCAAGGATCAAGGCCCTGTTGTGCTAGGCTCTCTACCTATAGCATCTGCTGGTATTGTAGCCTTTGTACAGATGGCCATTCATGAATTATTGTGCACTGGCTTTGCAATGTGCATATGTATGGTCTAGGATGAGACCATCAAACTCAGTTTCACTTATATGTATCATTTTGAAAATGGGCTAAAGATTAAAACTGTGTTTTAAACACACTACATTAACATTAAATAACCTTTAGTCTGAATATTAAGCAAAGTTTCATTGGATTCTGTGGGCTATTGGATGCAGTGATTTACAACATAATGGGTCTGTTAGAGGCATTTACATTATCAATATTTTATGTGGATTTTGATAGTACAGGCAAGTGTTCTATATACAAATCCTGGAGTGTCAGTGCAAGCACTGGATTTTCATTAGGGTCTCAAAAAGGTTTTTCAAAGACTGAAAGCACAGCAGCTCATGGAAAGAACAGTTACAGTTTTAAGCACATTATAGATGAAGAATCCATGGACCTGACATTCTGACATTAATGACTCCTCTTTTAGGACTCATTCATGCTATTCAGTCTGACTACTGTCTGAAGTTGAGAAAATACACAAAAATTACAGCTTCCTCTTTCACAGTAGGAGAATCATATTGACAAATTATTAGAATATAGTTCTCCTTACTACTTTTTTCTCCAAAGTCACCCCTATAGTTTCAGTATTTCAGTTGCAAAAGGGTCCTTGATCCACAATAGGATAATGGAATTATTGTTAAAAGATGCAGTTTTATCTTTGGTCAATAACAAATTCTGTACATGTTTTCTGATGAATGTTTCCTTTCATTTTTAATAGAATTCCCTGAATCACATTCCTTCTATCCCAAGTCTCTTTCTAATCACTTAATTAAACTATATACCAGTATACACAGTATACCACTGACAAAATATAGTTAACTTTTAATTTACCTTACATTAAGATGACTTAAGAAATCACCATGCCAAGAACACATACCAAAGCCAACGTTCTTTCTCCACCTCCTACCCCATTAAAAACAAAAAGACAAGCTATGAATCACTGCAGATTTTAACTTCATGGCAGATTGGAGTGGTTGAATCCAAGAGAACTTCCAGCTAGAGTCACATTCAAAGCCACTTTCTTAGAGAAAGAAGCAGCTAGACTTTCCATATTAACATCCCTCCAATCTATAATCATTCACGTTGCGAAATACAGATTCAGGATTTACGCAACACCAGAGCTAACTCACAGCAGGCTAGATTCTGCCACACTTTCTCATGCTGAATAACAATTTACCATGCATGTAATCTCATTGATTATAATAGGACTATTTGAGGAATAACATGAATAAAAGTGACAGAAGGTGGGCCTGTATGAACAACGATGGTATCAATGAACATTACAGTGTTCAAGCTAAGCAGGGGTAATATTTTCATGACTGAGACCAAATGTATTTATTTCATTAGAACTTTCAACACCAGTAACCCCAAAGCACAGATACTACAGTATACAAATGTGCATGAGGTGTTGAAGTCTAAAATTATGAGAAAGTACATTTGGCATTACAGGGTCAATCATACAGTGTCATTTTTCTTATTAGCCTGTTTATGGGAAGCTGTAATGTAGTACCATGAGGCATATGTTGCTAGGAAGAAACTGACTCAGAGAATAATTTTTTTTTTTTTAAACCCAGAAAGGTAAAGATGACTAATCTTAGGAATTCTCTTACAGGAATCATCCATCCAGTGAGGGTTAGAGTAAATACCACTACATGTTCTACTACTTGATAGCAAAAGAAAGACAAAAAAAAAAAAACAACTGGCACTTAAAACTGGCAGTGCAGTTATCCATTTAAAACCCTATATCAGATTACCAATACCATGTGATGTCTTATATAAAGCTGGATAACATTCATATCAGTTTGTTTCCAGTACAAAGCTTCTCATAAATAAATAGGGCTAGAGGCATGTTTTGATGGCAGAGGGCAGCATTCTGCTCTGTTCTCATTGAAAGATGGCCCTGGTCTAGTAAAGATATGTTTTGCTGGCAAAAACTCTGCTATCATCTGGTTAAGTGGTGGGATGTTCAGACATGAAGCTCATGCAAACATTTTAGCTTAATCTTGAAGGCAAGTGATTTACTTTGTAGCATTTCAAGGCTATTTATTTTACAGTGCAGCAGCTTGTTTGCTTGGAATCAGTGTGACTCACAAAATCTTGTCAAAAAGGAATATTAGGAGGAGGAAAGGGAGAAATAAAAGGAGGAATAAACATAGACTGGGAGTCAGAAAGAGACTCAGAGAAGGAATAAAATTGAACAATGAGTGGAACTGAGAAGTGAGGAATTAAATATGAGAGAAAATTATATAGAGTAGGAATATGTCAGGTAAAAAAAAGAAATTTAACCTAGGGTACGCTGTGGAACTCTTACACACCCTGGTGAGCACTTATTCATGGGAGTAGCCACATAGACTTGGGGAAACTATTTGTGTAAGCGCTCATCCGTGTCAGTAAGAAATGGACAGTTTGGCTCTTTAAGTGTACTCATTCTTGTTAATAACCAATTCTTTGAGGGCAGTGACCATTTTTTTGTTCTGTGTTGGGATTGGATTCTGGACAATGACTGGAACTCCTAGGTACTATGGTAACACAAATAAATAAATATACAGAAGTCAGGAGGCAGGAAGTATCAGATGACACAAAGGCCTGTAAATGTGAATAACTAGTTTCTGTGAAAAGGGTTAACGTTTTTAACAAGTAGGTACTTGACATTATTCAGACATTTAATCAGCTTGTGATAAACATTTTTCATTTTGTTCTATTAATTTCACATTTTATTTTATATTAGAAAGTAGTCCATTTCCCACGAGGTGCTTTTTGAACTCAGCCCCTAATTCTTCTATCCTTTCCCCGATACAATTCACTAAGTAAGGTAATATTCAATATAAGTATGGCAGAATCATGGTTCTCAAGAATAGGAAGCTTGAAGTCATTCAAGTATTCTGCCTTCAAATTAGTGCTACTCATCAAGTGAGAGGAAGAGGAAGGTTGGCAGTACAAGGTAGACTACCATATGTGCTCTCATATTGCTATTTAAAGAAATAATAGGTTTTGGTTTTTTTAGCAAGAGTGTTTTCTTTTTCTTTCAATTTCTTTTTCAAATGACAGAGTGTATAAAACGGATTAGTATTTTATGCCAATCAGTCACACTAAAGATCAGCAAATACCATAATAACATCAAAACATACACAGTAACTTTTGATCTATGCTTGGGCCTTTTTTTACACCTAAATAAATAAAGAACATATAATCACAATCCTGAAAATGTTATATTAATATTTTGATAAGGCCAGTGAAAAACCCACCAACTGAAATATCCAAATAACATGGTAATATTTTTCTTCTCAGATGAGTCTTTTTGGTTTCCTGTTTTCGCCATGTTTACCAAAGTCTGGCATTTTTTTGTGTCAGGTAATACACACTAGAGGTGTGCTAAATAGCTGTTTAGATAAACTTGGGCCAATGCAAATCTTTTCTTCAGTTTCAGTTAGAAATCATCCTGATTCAAATACTCTAAGCTTCGGGAAGTTGGATAGATATATGGACTTTGCACTGGCATCTATCTTTATAATGAACCGAATCCCAGATCCACATATTGTTTACCCAAAGGGCGTATTAACATTTTGTGGCTCTGGGTCCTGTCTAGTTTTAGTTAGTGTTAGCTCATGTTCCCTCAGTTTTGTTTGAAGCTTAAGTTCAAATGAACCCCAAAACACATGCCTCTGACTTTAATGGCATTTGGAGGAGCTCAGAACCTCACAGATCCAGATCCTCAGAATCAGGCAAAAATCATTAAATTTCCTATCAAATCTTGTGATACTTGGTCTTTCATATGGTTTCAGCATGAAACCATTGACCAGCACTATTTTGGTTGAAATGGGATGCTGGTTCACTTCAAATTTTAGTGAATTTTTTGATGAACTTGGGTGAGTGTGATTTAAGCAGACAAGCTATGTGTGGTATCTGTGTTTTTTCTGGTTAACATTTCACACCATTCTGATACACATAGTTGTTGGTTAACAGTGTAAACGTTTTAGCAAAGTTATGATCGTACATTTAAGCAGTGGTTGTTATTAAAAAGTGATTAATATTCACTATAATATCTGAGAAACTAGAACTGTTGTCCATTCTGAGTATAGGGAAATATTGAGGTATTTGCTGGTGAAATATTGATATATTTTTTTTTTAAAACAGCAGCCACTGTACCATAATTTCTTTCCTCCAGCTAAATTTAGCAACTATTTAACACTACACACCAGTATTTAACCACTGCACACAACTGAAATTTAGCTAGGATACCATTGCTAAGACAATTACTTTACAGGAAAGTTCCATGAGATCTTTAGTGACCACAGTGTTCCTGGCTGGGTTTTACTTTAATTCAGAACTGTGCCCCTCCAGCATGAAGAATTATCTAGCACACTGTCAGCTTTACTCTGAATCACAGTAGAGGGTACAGACCCACCTATCTTATCACTGTCTAGGGTTTCCCTTTAAGATGTTGCCATCCAAATAATGGCTTGAGCTGCCCTAATTCTGTTTAGTTTTTGCAATCTGACAAGTTCAATGCTCAAAGTTCAATGATTGCCATCATACAAAGAAGTGAAATGTGCTAGAATCTATTCCACAAGAAAGGCAATACCTGTACCCTCAAATTATGATGCATTTATTTTCATTTGCAGATTTCCAATTCTCTTTTTATGGAAAGAGCACCCAAAATAATGAAGAATCCCTGAAAATGTGAAAACTGGACAAGACTAGATACTTATTAAACTAAGGGCGCTTCTGATCGGCTACTGAGAAAGTAATAATCAGAAAATGGAAAAATGGCTATAGCCTAAAACATGGCTCAGACAGTTCCACTGCAGATTTTGAAACTCAGAATCTATCCTATGTATCACAATGCACTTTAATGTTCCCCATTCTCGTTTACTATTACTTTTTAGTCTACCTGTACATATGAAGCCATATCAGCTATGAGAATGAGTGGTGGAAACACCATGTGAACAGTGATGCCTGGCTCGGGTTCAGCAAGCCTGAGGAGAGTTACATAGAACATCTTCAGCAGCATAGAGTGCATCCACTCTTGTGGTGCCCAGAATGTGTGTGTGTGTGGGGGGGGGGGGGGGGGGTATGGCTGTGATCAAACCCTGCACAGACAGCTCTCCAGTGAGTCACTTCTACTTCTGCTCTCAGAGAGTTCAAGCAAGCTTGTTAAATGTCAAAAACGGCATTGATTTCATTGATCATTGTAAAACAAAGATAGAACTATGTCCCACTGAGTTTAAACTACTGCAAGTGTCACATTCTTTTAATGCTTATCTAGACTAGAACAGCAGCTGAGAAGACTACTTTTTCACATAGCAGGTCAGCTTGTATAGCAGCCTGCAAGTGATCTAAGAAAACATGTGATGATATCAGAGCACATGAGGAGAGAGGCATTAGAGCTATCACACAGAAGATTCAGCTTGAAAGGAATTTAACAGCATCCGCCCTCAAGTACCTTGTGCATCTCCTGCAAGCCATTCTGAAAATGTGCCTCCAAAATTTAAACCTAGATTAGACAGACTATTTCATTGATTAGGAAAGGAGAGAGCCCAATGGAAAAAAGAAACTTGACAATCAGATCACACTGAAGTTTTGAAATTTCAGTTGTGTATTTTGAAATTAAGATCAGGATTTTAAAAGTTAGGTTCCTCATTATTCGTATTTAGGTACTTAAATAGTGGTCTGATTTTCAAAAGTGCTGAGCATTCAACAGCTTCTAGGAAGAAGCTGGGTTCTCAGCTTCTTTTGAAAATCAAGCCACTATTTAGGTGCCTACATAGGGAATGAAGAACCTAATTTTAGGCACCCATTTTTAAAATCTTGGCCTAAACTTCCCCAATCCCATTAATCCTGTCTCAAGTGTGGGGATGGACTAGAGGACCTCTTAAGGTCCCTTCCTGCCCTACATTTCTATAAATCTCTAGTTATCTATTCTGGATGATAAAATTGGGGCAGCCATTATTTTTAACTCTAACCGAAACACCTGAAGTCTCAGGGGTTTTCATATCTCCAGTGTCTGCAGAAAGAAAGAATAAAGTATGCCTTTTCCATCTCTCAATCATAATACAATATCTTAAACATTCTCCCTCCTTTTCCCCTGAGTTAGACAGTTCTGGCCAATACAATACAGAGTCCTGATCCAGATAATTTTATGTTGATAATAGTCACTTGTCTACCCACAGCATGGCTGCAATGTGCTATTTCTACATAAATGAACATTCTTCTTGGGCTTGTGTTACATCAAGCCAGAGATCTTTATCCTCAACACACTGGGCAGTGTCTCTGTGGTGTCAGACTCCTGCTGGATCTTATATTATTTTAGCCCTTCTTCTAGGTCTGTCTTTCACAAGAGATTGTTCAGCTTTCTACAGAACACTCTAGTTTTATGAGGATTCTTCTTCACTGTTCTGCATTTTCATCCTGTTGTATTTTGGCTCCCTGGTAACCCTAGCTCTAGTTCATTATCATTAGGATAACATCTCTCTATGTCACTCAAAATGCAGATTTCCTCAGGATGGTGATAGTATGAACAGAGAATGCATACCCTTGTCATTTAGAGTGACAAAATCCACAGGGGATCTGCCATCTGAGAAGCCTAGAACTTTTAAATGGACAACTAAGTTTTATAGAGGTATTTTAAAAACCTTTTTATTGTTAGACATGATTGTACTTTAGTGGTAAGAGCAGGGGACTGTGAGAGTTATTTTGAGAATTTTATTCCAAGTTCTGCTACTGATTCCCTGTGACCCTGGGGAAAATTGTTAAGCATTCCATACCTCAGTTTATACATCTGTAAAATAGGTATAAAATATGTACTTCACAGGGATAATGCAATAATTGTAATGTAATTTATGTCTGTAATGTGCTTTGATGTCCTTGAATGAAATACTACATAGTGCTTTGAGATCCTCAATTAGGAGATATAGAGCAGTAAAAATAGTATTTCACTATTTATTATTATCTCTTACTTTAAAACTTGAAAATTAAAGTGTCTAAGTGTTTTCTCCTCTTCCGTTCGGTTATTATTTATTTTGCTGTTCTATTGCTGCAGAAGGCAATACTTCTTGTTTAGTAGTAATCTGTCCTTGTCATAGCACCATCACACACCACTGAGGAAGTCAGCAGGAATGGAATGTGCTGCACAGTTCTCGGATGCCAGCCACGCGCTTGCAGTCTGCCAGGCCCAGTACTCCATTTATTGCTTCTCTGTTTTATAAAGGGACATAGCTTGTTAACTAACTGCTTCTGCTCCCAGCATAGTGGGAGCTCAGGTATAGGGGACGCACAGTGAATTTCAGAGCAGTTACATCCAAACGCTATTCATTTTTATAAGGTTTCTTGGTATTAGCAAATATGTTTATAAATTGGTTCCAAAAATTGAGCTCACAGAACAGTGAGTGGAGTAGGGAGGAAGAGCACGTAGAATATAGAATTAATCAATTTTAAATATTCTATCTGATAAACTAAGTCCACATGCTCTTAAAAAAAAGATTAGGTTTAGTAACTGATAATCTGGCATCAATCAGAGATGATGATTTATAGGTAGACTGAGTACAAAAAGAGGTCCATTAGGCTCAAAGGACACAGCAATGGAACAATGGAAGCAGACAGGAAGCCTTCACTAATAAATATGCCCACTGGGCCAGTGCCACTGCCTAGCATGGCATAGATACTTACAGAAGGATTATACACTAAATGGTACAAACACAGTCCAGTCCATCTGTCATAAACATTAGGTCCAAAGGCCACAGGTGCAGATTGCACTAAAATGTAAAAATTACACCCAGACAGAGACTACTTCATATAACATGGAGGGGGAGAAAAGGAGAGAAAAAAACATGACAGTGATTTGTTTCCAATCAATAAATGTTCTCTGAACAGCCTTGTGTGTCCTTGGCAGTCACTGTCTCTTCCTTTCTCTCAGTTATTTTACGTGTATAATGGATACTGTATTTTTCAAAAGTGCCCTGAATATTCAAGATTATTTTTCCTTGAATAAGTCTGGCCATATCAGCTTGATAATTGGGAAAAGGTAGATCGATTTCAAGAAAGAGTCATTCCTCCCTTCTGTTTCAGATATGATCAGTGTGATGAGATGTTTGCTCAGCTATGGAATCTCTTTCAGATGTCATGGTCTGTGCAGCTGGAACGGTGCTTAGATAGTGAACAGCCAAATGAGACAGTTAGCTGGAATTTATTTATCTCCAGAAGTCCAGATAAAAGGCATAGACATTTGGGTGCAGTAAGTACTATGCATGAACAAACAGCTTCTGCTTGTTTGCAGTCTTCAACTGCACTTCCAACTGATTTCTTATACTAAGGTATTCCTCCACTGTGTCTTCTGCACTAAAAGCTAGGTAACACTGGCTGGACACTCAAGAAAAACATGTTTGAAGAGGGTAAAACATATCATTCCCTCTTCTTAGAATAATCTTTGCCCAACTTGTGTTAAATGGGGATACTAATATATTGCATGCCTCAGGAAGAGTGCCCAGTTTATTTGAGCAATACACGTGCAAGCAGAATCTGTTAATGAGCATAATTTAAAAAACAACCAACAAAAGCAACTGTAGTAGCACTGAAGTCAATAGAGTGGCTTTACCTCTAGCTACCAAATCTAACTAAAATACTCAGTGAAACTTGGAAATTAAAAAAAGAAGAAAAGAAGTTGTCCTTTTCCAGCCATTTTTGATGTAATATTTAAATGTATAAAAACACTTTTCTAGGTGTCTGTTTCAGTTACAGATGCCATCTCTTCAACACCACAAAATGGTGATGGCAAAGTCCTATAGAATATAACAAAAAATGATAACTCTTCTAGAAGTTTTTGAGCCATTCAACAGAATTTAAAGTACAGAATTATATCCCAACTATGAAATTGTTTATGCTGGTTCAATAAACAAAACAAAACCCCCATATCATTTTTCTATTTAATCATATAGGTTTTTAGAGAAATTTCTACAGAACCCTAATATATTTTTTTAAACTCTATTGGTTTCTCCCATATAAAATTTTGTAGGATTTTTCAATAAGAGAAAGTGAACCCTACCCACCTTCCCCTTTTATCCAGGAAGTTATTATTTGCTCCCTATACGATAAGTGAAATCATGGCCCTGTCCATGAATAAACATCATGTTATTGTGAAATTACCCCCTCAATTACCTGCCAACAGATTACTAATGGAAATGAAGAGGAACAGGATGTACAGAGTTTTCTTTTTCTTCTGTGGCAGATTCCCTTGGTATGTTCTCTTGAAATTGGGTAGCAAATATCAAGCAGACATAAAGTAGATAAAGATTATATGTAGCCATCTCTTAATTGAACATCCTCAAAAACCTTAGAGATTAAATATTACAGAAATAAATCACTGTATTTTTATTTAAAAACAACAACAAAGAAACATTTGAAGAACCCAGATGAGCACTTCCTGCACACAAACTCTTGTTCATTCCCAAATGCCTGTAGTCATATGAATAAAAACTTTTCCCCAAACAAAAAACAGTTCACACAAATTTTCATAAGAACAAAAAGTGTGTGTGAACAGGATCAGATCAAAACATGGTTCAGAAGTCTACTATTTCCTTCCCATTATTTACTTATCTCAGCAGGAAAGCTGGGAAGAGACCCCCAGAGGAGAACAAAGGACAGGGAAATGTGAAGTGGGGGATGAGTGGAATAAAAGTTGGTTTCCAGAAGAAGCTTAGTGATCTCTCACCTGGGAACAGCCTAAGGAAGGAAGTCGGAGAGAAAGAGAAAGATTGCCTGAAAATGGAGTTCACTGCAGCTTCGCTGGTACTCTGGGCTGATCAGAATGGACTATGGTTTAATTTTCATTTCTCTCTGCTAACTGAATGACGTCTTATATTGTGTTAGAGTTGACAAATAAATCCTATTGCTCTGAAAACGCTGCTTGAGTGTCACTGCAAATATTTGATGAGGTGCATTAATCTCCAAAGCATGCACAAGCCCCTACCAGGAGTTTGTCTCAGTTGAACACACTGAACAGAGTTCATAGAGTGAATCTGGAGTGCTGAAGTCCAGAGATTCAGTCTTAGGAGGTGGTGAGGCTGTGTGGCCTACCCTGAAGGAAGAGTGAAACCGCTTGGGGTCTGAGACATCAGAGAGGTTCCTTCAAGAGACTGTTCCCAAGCTGTGTGCATAGCCCTGACCCTGTGGATCTGTGACTACACCGAAACGCCAACTTTTTAGATCTGACAGTCACTTTGACTCTACCTGTCTTGAGTGGCAGCATGTCTGATGCCTAAACACCAAGTGACTGAATCACTTTTACAACATTTAGGTTCTTAACACCTGATTCATGCTGCTGAAAAGGAAAGGATGTATCACCTCAGCATTGGCGCTGGAGGAATTACACATGTGTCAGAAAGGGATGCTTTGGAAAGCTGTAATCAGCGCTCTCCCATGCTACTCTTCCAGCTCATGGGGAATAAAGCCATTGTCCTGCCCCTATCCCTGCCTGACATATAGTTAGTTTCTACCTCATTTCCCTTCAGTGCAGCTAGATAAATTATAGCTGCTATGTTATAGGTGTGCCGAGTCTTTCTCTTTAGTACATCTGCATAGGACCAGTCTCATTTGAACCTTATTCTTCATTGTTTTACATGTAAAACATATCTAGTTCCATTCATTCATATGAAGTCCTCTTATTTTTCAACTAGGCTTTCCTTTATTTGCAACTCAGTTACACAGCGCTAATAAAAACAAAAGAACAAAAACAAAAAAACACTAGCACAATTGTTAACTGTTCCAAAGAAATGGATGTGGTTAAGGACTTTTGTGGTGGTGGCGGCGGTAGGGATGTGTCCTCAGTTGTGAAGAAAGAACGTATTCAGTATATGCACCAAACAGTGTGCATTGCATAACTTTACTGGGATTGTTTACAAGCCCATTACCATTACAGATACTGCTGCATAGGATCTATA
Source organism: Emydura macquarii macquarii (assembly GCF_026122565.2). Classification (NCBI taxonomy): domain Eukaryota; kingdom Metazoa; phylum Chordata; order Testudines; family Chelidae; genus Emydura; species Emydura macquarii. Next base: position 21,903,842 of record NW_027131614.1, on the reverse strand, counting down.
ATTACATTTATGCCTCATGAGCAAGCTGATGGAAAGAAACATTTGCTTAAGGCTCCAATCAATGAACGTAGAGCTTACACTGGTCTTTATTTTATACAAGCATAATGCTTATTACTTTAGAGCATCCATTACAATTATTGGACTGTGCTAGCAGAACTATATAGCAGAGGACTCTTGGGTCTCTGATTCTCTATTCTGGTTATGACTTAGCTTACAAACCCATATGCTTCTGTGCCTAGACAGTGTAGCACGCATGACTCTCAAACCAAGAGCCAATAGGTATGACTTTTGAGATTAATTCATTCTGAAGCCCTTGCACTGCAAAGGATCAATTCTTCCTGTCAATATACGGCATATTTCACCACATGCTGGGTCTTTGAAAACCTCATTTTGCAACACAAACGCAGCAGTTGATTCCAGCATACAGCATGTATATGTCAGAGAGCTGGACTAAGTCCTGTAACTATTTTTTTTCTTAAACAGAACATAAAATACCTCTGGGTGGACAACTTGGGTGCCAAGTTTCAGCCACTGAGTTTTTGAAATGTTTTCAAGCAGGTGTAGATATCACCTGGCACAGTGTAAAGGAGTACAATAGGAAGGCCTAGGTAGATTAGACTGATAGAAATGTTACAGTATCCTCAGGGCGAACATACTGATTTTTGTAGTAAAGATATTGTGAAGCTATTTGCATCTTCAGAGACAGCAATAAAACATGTTTGCACCCTTGCCATGGGAATCAGATTCTACAACATTATCACAAGATCAGGTGAATTTCAGAATTCTACAACATTATCACAAGGTGGTAAATTTCATTGTGCTTCTACCAACAGTGGCTGAAACACCATTATTAAGAGCTCTATCCTTCTCCTGCATCGTCTATCCTTTAATACCACCTTTCCCTTCCCCCTCCCCTCCACAAAAACACCCATGACACTCCTGGCGTTAGAACCATGTTCCATTTGCTCTGAGTTAGGAAACAGTCACACAAGGGTCTATGCGTTGCTGGGTATCTCAATCTACATGAACTTTCATGAGAGTTTGAAGTGTTCAGAACCTTGCAATGAACCCCCTACATTACAAATATAAACCAAATACATTTTATGTTCTACATCACAGTCTTTCCTGCCACCTAAAAGACACACTGGAAAACTTCTCTGTAGTCACATCATTGGGCCACCATTATTGGATAATATTTTGACATGTGGAACCATTTGTTCTGCTATCACTCAATGATTTTTAAACAGATACAGATATTTTTACAATAATTTTGTATTTTGTAATTTTTTAGAAATCAAACCACCTGATTTTTAATAGTCTCTTTTGTATCTGCATCTATTTAAAAATCATTGAGCGATAGCAGAACAAATGGTTCCACACGTCAAAAAATTATATATATACATATATATTACATATATATATTGTGACAAGGTTTTCTGATTTATCAATAACCTTGTTGTAATTCAATTGCCTGTAAAAATGTATAGAAGTATACAAATATGGGATATAATGTAAAAATACAATTGTTAAATATATAGATTTCCTCCGAAATAACCTAATCATGGAGTAAACATAAATATATTTATTAACATGCACTCGCAAAACTGAATTCATATTTGTTTTGGTCAGAGTTAAGGCTGTTGTTTGAATTTTGATTTCTTACCTGTACTTATGTATGAGAGCATTGCCTGAAGTTTTATGTCTGAAAAGAGAAGTGGTTTTCAGTCTTTGTGAGAGAACCGTCGCTCAGGATTTCTTTTATTTCTAGTGTTAGTTAGGAAAGAAGGTCAGCAACCTCAATGCACCACATTTATGTAGTTTTTTCTGGGGCTGGCATATATACTTACAGTACACTGAGGAAGGATGAGGAAATAAACAACAATAATAAAAAATTGCTAAGATTGTTCCAGTTACACAGGGAGAAAAGATGAAATACAGGAACACATTATCAACAGCTCTCAAGGGAAAGTCGGAAATAGCAAAAATAGCTATCATGCCCAAATTATTAAAATTAGTGAAAAGCACTATTTCCTATCCCCCATAAGTGCAGTAAACAAGTGACTGTACTACTAAATGCACTCATCTTAAATAGCAGGGCTACCAGAAATAAAATGGCTAATTTGATGGGGTTTTTTGTGTAGCATGGGACATGGATAATTCTAATTCAAATAAATTCTAGTAACCAACCATTTACTACTAAAGCTAAGTGAATAATTTATTGAATACATTCATTTTTTTCTCCTTACAAAATGTCTGCGTCTGAAATTTCTTTGCATGTATTCATTATTTGAATTTATGGGATATAATTTATTTTCAGTTATTTTTTGACTCTGTGGATTGATGGCCTGATTATAATGGGGAAAACCTTGATTAAATCAATTGATCCAAACCCTGGCATGTCCTTGTCTACATGCAGGGGCCTACACTAGTGCAAATACTCTAATTACTGACCACCAATGACTGAATCAGGCCTATTCCCAATTGTAGACAATGCAAAAGTTTACAGTACATCTTCTAATACACATCATTCCCATATTAAAAGATCATTTATTCCATACAGAGCAATGCAGAAAGGTTAGAGATTATTTCCCTCACTGTATGGAGCAATGTAATCATTATGAGTTACTAAAATACATCATCTTCTGAACGTGTAGCTGTGGGATAACCCAGTTATGCACACCTGCTTGACAGGAAGGTTTTAAAAAATGGCAAGCCAAAGGAATCACCAAACTTAGAAATGGAAGCAATAATGAGATAATAGAGTTAATTCACCTGTAAATATATAACAGACAATAGTACCCTAATCAAACAAATAGCAAATATTAATCTGGTAACAGAGTCCTTCAGTTCCTTAATCATTTACCATTTAGAAGTAATTTGACTTCTTGTGTGTGGATACAGGTAAGAATGGCAAACTCTTAATACAATATTTTATGCGGTTGAAGTACACCTATCCATTGATATTATTTTGGTCACTGAATTTTAGGGGTTTTATACTCCATATGTTACAGAAAAGGCAGACCAGATGTTTATGCAATTTGGCTTATAAATAAAATTCACTGAAGCAACACAAATAGTTGGACTTCTTTAATTTAGGACTTGAGAGCTAAAAAGAGACATTTAAAAAGAAAATAAGAATGACCCTAGTTTCATCCTTGGTATTACTTTACAAGAAATGTATTTGGTCAGAGAAAAAACTGAAACAGCTAGTAAAAATAAATGATTATCAGTCACCATAAATGTGTTATTGTACTATAACTGAGCAGAACAAAATTGTTCATACCTTAACTCCCATGTATAAATGCACAGAAGTGTACAAAAGACAGGAAAATATTACATATCTGAATGATCTTGACAACAAAAATTTTGTTAGGGAAGAAAGGTAGGGTTTTTTTTAATTCCAAACTTAGTTTTTCTAAATACATCTATAATGAGGGAAGGGGTGAATGTCCATTAGAAAGCTTCTCTGCACATATTTGTGATACATCAAAAGTAATGTATGTTTATCTAGAGAAAAGCTAGACTATTAATTGAAGGTGCACTTAAATCTAGGTTTAGGTGACATTTCATGGCCCAAATAGATTTCAATATTCTTGGTTAGCATTTCAGTCTGCAGAACGCAGAGGATTTAATGCTCATCTACCTGCACTTGTGCCCACATATTATAGAAGAATATTGACTGTTTCTAAGAGGATTGTTTCTTTTCCCTAAGGAAAAGGCGTTAAACAACCGTGGAAGAACTCCTGTCCACACTGAAGTCAATGGCAAAGCTTATACTGACTTCGGAGGGGCTAATATTTCACCTAATGTGTTTAAGGGGACAGACTGCATAACAAAACTGACTTGTCATACCGGACTGACCAGTAGTATTTAGTGGTATCTAATATCCTTCTTTGAGCTATGGCCTTTACACAGGTCACAAGATGACAAAATGGGAGGAAATACACACACACACACACACACACACACACACACACACACACACAAACAAACAAAAGGCCAATTGTGCAATTATTTATCACTTGTACCCCATAAGCAACCAGTTTAAGCCATAAAGCTCAATTGTAGAAATCTCTTGTAAAGTTAGCAGATAATCCCTCCCCAATGACAGCCTGTCACATTTCTGCCACATACTGTGAAGCTTTTTATATGAGTAGGTCATCTGATGCTAATGGTGTGCAACAAAAATGTGCACCAGAATGAACTACGAAGTTCATAAATACTTGTCACTGCAACCAGCTTTTGACAACCCCCCAACCCCAGATTAGATAAATTAAGAAGTCAAAATGCATGGAACACTTTAACTCAGCAAATGCAGTCTCCAAAATCCAATTAAGCATTATGCAATTTTGATCATAGGACCAGCAGCCAAAGTTCTAGGATGCCTGAAAGAGTCACCGAAATCCACATTTAAGCACATAAATAAAAATACCATGATTTTCAGGGGTGTTGAATACCCAGCACTTCTGCAGAAGTTAATGGGAAATGAGAGTGCTTAGTGCATCAAATGATCAGGCTGTTAATTAGTATGGGTAGAATTTTCAAAAGTGTGCAATAGTAGCATAGCTCTGTTCCCATTGAAATCAATGGTAAAATTCCTCAAGGTAACACTCTCACTGACTGCACAGAGTTAGACCGATGTCAAGTGCTACTGAAAATCCCACCTTTTTTGAGCGGGCTCTCCCTCCCAGAGTTCTTTTTCATCCTTTGTTTATATTTGTACAATTTCTTTAAGGATCACAAAATACAATTTATAGCCAAGTGTTTTTCAAAAACCTCAGTAAAAATAACTTAGAAACAAAACAGACAACATGTGGGTTGCATTTTCTAGATCCATAGAAAGCAGCTTTAACAAAAGTCCTTCATAAATGAATGTTACTGTACACTGCAAGATCTTTGCATATACAAAGCCTTTGTTACAATTGGAGGATTCTCTTCCTTACTTTAAATCATTAAAGGAAACCATGAGCAAACAGCTTTAAAAAGTGATACTAAGCATACTTAGATTTCACATACTGAATTTTAAGAACATCATTCAATCTTGATTTTGCAAATCTTTGCTACCCGAAAACAGGATCATGACCCCCGTTTGACAATTTAACTGAAAATTTCTTGTATTATCTGAAACCTTGATTCTCTAGAATTATTCTATGCCTCCCACCCTCTATGCCTCCTGCAAGACAGTTAGCTAATTGAGGTTATATTAAGAACAGGTTAGACAAACATCTGGCAGGGATGGTCTAAATATACTTAATTCCGCCTCAGTACAGGGGGATGGAGGACTAGTGACCTCCTGAGATCCCTTCCAGCCCCACATTTTTATGATTTAATTACTTTATCTGGAAAAAGTATGTAAAGAAGAATTGTATGATGACCTCAAAATGATCCCACAAAATAATAAATCTAGTGCCTCATAGCAAGCTGTACTGTGCTACAATACACATGCTGCTGCTGCGCCTTAAACAACTTTATTTAAGTGTTCTGTCATTATTACATTATCCTCCAAGTATTTTGAATCTACCTTGGGGGAGAAGACAGGAACATTTAGTATAAGTTATCTTCTTTCACCAGATTTTTAAAGAGTTACAGCTGGGAACTACCAACAGAGTATAAAACATTGTGTTTTACTGTGTAGCAGATGCACTTCCATTTCATCACTCTGCACTGACCTCTACTGGAATATCCACTGTAAGTTCCAAAAATATTAACCCAGCCAAATTTAACCTATTTTTGCTGAACTTTTCCCCTCTGTTCAGATATGAGTTTGTTAAAAAGAACTGAATGTAGCATAACAGTGTATTAGTCATCACACATCCCAGGAAAAAAAAATGTAAGAGGAAGTAGAGTTATAAACCATTTGTGATGCAGTTATTCATATGGTGGGTGAGACACTACTAAAGCAATCAGATTAAAACCAAATCTAATAACACAGCAATTACAGCTGGTATAAAGGTTTTAATAACAGGAAAATCCATCATATATTTTGAGTGTATTTAAATGCGGTTTATTTATTGACAACAATTTCTTGTTCATATTTACTATCTGTGTTATATCTATGTGTTACTATGTGTTGTATCCACCAGCTGTCTCTCATTTATATTTACATTGTAAATTATTTGGCTTTTTGAGGCAGAGACCACCTTTTTCTTATGTTTCTGGACAATGCCGAGCACAGAGGGGCCCTGATCCATGATTATATATTCATTGTCTGCAATCATGTATATTTGACACACATCCATTTTACATAACACATTCTTCTCTAGGAGCCTCTTCAGCTGATATGTTTGCTCTAATTAGAACTGAGCTTGCAACTTTACTACCTGCCCTTATCTACTACCATGCCAGTGGATCAAAGTTCAGCAGCAGATGTTATAAAAATATCATTATAAATGCTCTATCAAATCAAAGTAATTAACATGTTCCATTGAAAGCAGTGATGTGGTTATTTCAGCCTTCTAACTACTAGCGATTTCTTACTGGTCTACTTATTCATCTCTCAATTATATTTAGACCTTTGTGCTTTACAGTAAAAAACAACCCAAGTTCAGAAGAAGTAAACTGGCAAATTTTCCATGTTCATTTACCACAAAAACATTTTCAGTGTTTGTAACACTAATGCTGTGAAACTTTCCAATTTTCTAAGACTATTTTTAGACTTCTTTGTTATATAAGTTTTCAAACTATGAATAATAGTTTTATGACTCATGAGAACTTTATTTCCGCACACTGCCACCCCAGCCAATCTATCAATGAGCCCAAAAGAGCTGTTTTTTTTTTTTTTTAGTCACCCATTTTAGCTGGAAAAAAGAAGTTCAGAGCAAGCACTGTAAAATCTTGTTCTGTCTGTGTATAGAATAAAGTACAGTGCACATTGTGAATATGTTTGGGCCTCATATAATGGCAAGCAAAATGATCATTTGAAATTCCCAGGATCATGGCTACCCATTTGGTTTCTTATGTGTAACAACAGATGCAGTTTTCCTCTGTTTACACTTTTTTAGATCCCAAACACTAATGTTAATCCAGATTGTCAGCATAAATCTAAAAGGAATCCCATACTGTACAACTAAAACATTTCAATTACTTTAGTACTGTTTATATGAAAACTATTTCCCCCTTAATTTCTTAAACATCTGAATTCCTCTCTCCTTTGGCTTTTTTCCCCTTATCTCACCTGAACCTAGTATCACCAGATACTATAGTGATAAATGCTTTAGAAATGGCTGCAACATATAAAAAAATCAATCAGGATCAGCAACAGTCAACACTTTTCTATGAATTCAGAAGGAAGGCAACTAGCTTCCTTTGCAGTTAATATCAGCGTTGCTCCTTGAGTGACCAGTAGAGGGAGAAAACGGGGTGCTCATACTGAGGGTAAACACATGGAAGGTTAATTCCACCAGATGATTTGCCCTGGATCCAAATTAGTCCAGGTACTGTCAAAATTAGAAGTCATGGTTCCATAGCAAAAGGTGAGAAACCCTGAAACCCTGTAAATGATTTTATTTAGTCAAAGCATTGCAGTCAATTTTCTCTCTTCTTACCTTTACCTGGTGACTCTGTACAGTCACCTGATGAGTCATTTTCTTCTAGTTTTGTTGTTTTTTCTCCAGCTCTGATTCTTGCGCTGTTGCTTTTGAGACTTCTACAAACAACTGGATCCAATTTCCTTATTCTTTTCTAAAATTGCAAACAAAAATATATAGAGTTTTACCATAAGCATTATGCCTTTTATCAACTACATTATAATAATGAGACTTGCAAATCAATGTATTTTATCTTAAAGTATGGAAGTACAGAATCTATTGATGACAGATAACTCACAAACAAACAAAACACATTGATTCTTCTGTGCAGTAGGTTGACTTGATTGCAGTAAAACCATCCTCTTCTCATGAAACATTTTTAAACAATATTTTCTGTCATTTCTATACAAAATATTCCACAACCACTTCAATATTTTATTTTTCCTTACCTCTAGTATCCCAGTGAGGTCACATTCTGTTAAAAACATCCTGCCAAGCTTGATACAAAAGGGCTCCAAAGAATCAGAATGCAGAAGCTATGCAACTTGCTGACTAACTTTGCTCTGTGTTATTTACCAACTACACAAAGAAAATGCTGTCTATTCAAAACACATTTCAAAACTCTTTTCACAGAAAGTGAGTGAACAAACGGTCCCATGTCCAAAGCTGTAGTCACATCTCCCATGAGGCCCGGTGATTGCTGTGGGGCATGGAACGGAGTGACACCACCACCAGTCACTACAAGGCACTTTTGTAAACAACTTTGTGAGTGTATGTGGAAGAAAACGGGGGGGGAGGGAGGGGTACTTTTTTTCTCAGTCTTAACATTATGGTTTCTTGCTTTATCATCTCCCAATTCAGAACTCCAGTCTTGCTTTGTAAGTTTGTTTGGTAAAAACATATTTGTAGTCTCCATTCTTTACTTTTTTGTCTGAAACCTTTCATCTACAAATGATCCTGAACTGAAAATTCGGAACAGGTTTTATTACATCTGGAGTCAGACGCTTTAGTCCCAGGACTCAGAGCTAGATGTTCAGGGTTCCAGTAGGCGTATTACATCGACAAAGCCTCATTGTAAACCTGATTTAGAACCTGATTTTTATGTCCTGTCCTCCCACTCCCATCCCCACCCTAAAGTTCAGAATGTTTGGATTTGGCGTTTCCCTTAGGCACATTAAAAAAAAAGAGATCTTGGTTACAAAATACAAACAAGTTTGGATTTTCAATGTTCCCAAAGCTCAGATCCAGCATTCTGTTTGTCTCATTACACAGATGAGCTCTCTGAGCAAAATCTGATCTTTCCAAAGTTTGGGGACGATCAAATCTTGGATTCTAGTTTAGGCACTTGTCTGTTTTTAACATTCATTTTTAAATATTTCAAGTATTCTTAACTTTACAAGGGTTTGTGTCCCTCTCTCTTTTTATTTAGGCTCTTCTATCCTTCAGAAACTTGTACCCTTGGTCACAAATCTACACATGGGTAATGATAAGTAGAACTGCTTTTTCATCTCTTCCATCACAATGAGCAGTAGATTTCACCATGCTAACCTGCTTTGAAGAAACTTTTTTATGCTCAAAATTACCCATGGACAATGACCATTTTCCATCTATAGCAAAATCCAGAAACCTTTTGTCATTACTACATTTGTAGATCCATTCCTCTAATGGCCAGCAGCAGAAATCAATCCTCTCCCCGCCCCCATTTATTTATTTTTTGGCTTTGACCTGTAATGCATGCATTGCTACACTTGGCTAGTAGTAGTAAATATTTTTGTTTGACTTATATTTTTGAAGGTAACAAAGGTAGGTATTACATAACTCCTGTTATTTTTAGGCATGTCAGACAACAACAGAAGAATAAGATGTATCAATTATCATATTTCAGTTATATAGAAGGCAGTGCAATCTACTGTATCTGTCTTTAGGTTCGACTCTGAAAACACTTACATATATGCTTTACCTCTATGCTTAAAAATTGCCTCATTAACTTCAATGGACGGTTCATATGATTATAGTTAAGTACATGTATGTATTCAGCATTGGGGACAAAGGTATTTCCAAAGTTCCTTTGTGTAAAGAAAAAGCACTATAACAAATAGGGTATAAAGGATGCTAAACTGTTAAATCTGGTAACAATTTTTAAGTACTGGATGACTCAGATGTAAATAGCATCTCAAAACATGGTAAACCGGGTTTTTTTAAGCCTGTAAGACTTTCCATAGATAAGTTGTCTCATGATTTATTGAATTGCATTCCACTTCTAAGTATATAATAATTATGCTTCCAAACTGTTAGAAAAAACAGAAATCAGTAATATGTTAAATGGATTAATTCTGCAGCCAGGAACAGCGACTGACATGATGGATAACCCAAGCATAGACAGCCCTGTTCTTCATGTATTTCACTGAAGATTTGCAAAAGAAACTTAATAATTTCTTATTGATGAACCCAATCTGCAACAAATAAAATGCTTTCAGGACAAATTCCGCCACTTACATTTGTTGGATACTACTTAAACCAAGCGAATCAGGCTCTTAATTTGTAATATATCTGAAAACACTGCAGTAGGTTTTTCTATTATTATTTTTATCAAGAGGAAATAACACAAGCCTAAACAAAAGTAGCTAGTTAAGAAAGTAGGGGCTTGATCCAAAGCCCACTGGCATCAATGGGAGCATTTCCACTGATTTCAACAGGTTTTAGTTCAAGGCCCAAAATTTATTTAATATCTTAAATAATCATTTAAAAATAATCTATACCACATGCCTCACTGAGTAACCCCATTATAGAATGTTACCCTTGTTCCCCCCTTCTTCAACACCTAAACTCCTCCCAATTCTAACTATTTATCTGTATCTCAGGTACTTCTATGGCCCCCAATACCAGAGTACCTGAGCGCTTCCTTATCTTTAATGTATTTTTCCTCACAACAGCCTGATGAAGTAGGGAAGTGCTATTATACCATTTTGCATAGTAAAATGAGATAGTCTCTTTGTGCCTCAGTTCCTTAAGTGACTTGCCCAAAGCAAGGAACTGAATCTGAGTCTTCCAACTCCAGAGCAAGTGTCTTAACCAGTGGACCATCCTTTCTTTCTTCTATTATTTCCTCATTACATCATATCCTAAATTAGTCCTCATCCTGCAAATGGATCCGCAGGGTGAAATTTTGCTTCCGCATGGAACTCTGCTGAACTCAGTAATGCTTTGCACGGGAGCAAATGTCTAACTACCCAGATTCTATGGAAGAATCAGAATCCTAGTTTGTAAACTCCTGGGGCCAGGGATCAAGATTTTTTTTAACCTATCATTGTGAGGTACTTAGCACTGTAAAAAAAAAATAGTAACAATAACAACAACAAAATTAGATCCAAAAGAGGAAATGTTTTTGATATGCTGAGGAGTCTAATTTCATTTATTTCACTTCATAAATAGTTTGGGTCTAATTCTTTCCTCAGATATTTCCATACAACTCTACTGATGTTTGCTGCAGACATGTACCTTAGGGTAAAATTTGACTATCCTCCCAATTTTTTTAATTTAAAACACTATGGCCCAAATTTTCAAGGGTCTATTAATATTGGGAACCTCCATTTTGAGACTCAGATTCATATGGTTCAATTTTCCATGGCCATGAGCACCAGCAGCTCTAAATAAAGTCAAACAGGAATGGAAGGCTCTAGATTGTGTCATGTGGGCACTCCAAAAATTGGCACACCCAAGTCAGGCCAAAATTGTAAAAGTTGCTGCTATGTAGTTCTTGCTCTTTATTTATATTGGAACATACTCTAAACATTGATGGCATATGTGCCTACTATTCAAAAACTACCATTTTTGGCATTGTCCTAGGACTGTATGGTGTGTGAGGGCCAGAAGGTTTAAGCCTTGATGTTGACCCACCAAATGCTGGTCACATGAGAGCTGATATGTCAACACAAAAACCTATTTAATGGCAAGGACTCTCCCCACTCTCCAAAGAGGGAAATGAGACATGCAAAAAAAGACAATAATTATACATACAGAGGAATCCTAGCAGGAATTGCCAGCCTGCTGCAGAATCCTCTATGAACTGCAGGCAGAAGTGGCAAACAAAAAGGAAAAGAAAATACTTTTCTGGTTGTTCACAAAATATAACCTGCATTTTAAAAAAATCTACTATGGAACATGCCATGCAGTGAACAATTAAACAGTTGTCTAATATCTTCAGGAATAGTGTTAGATACCAACCAATCAAATACTGTCATCAGGTTCTAAAAATCAAACAAAGGAAAATAAAAATCCCATGCTTCCCAATTCATCTAATTAACTTTCTGTTCTATGAGGTTGGATGGCGGAGAGGGGGGCGGGGTGTGTGTGTGTGTGTGTGTGTGTGTGTGTGTGTGTGTGTGTGTGTGTGTGTGTGTGTGTGTGTGTGTGTGTGTGTGTGAGTGAGAGAGAGAGAGAGAGAGAGAGAGAGAGAGAGAGAGAGAGAGAGAGAAGGGGGGCAGGGTAAATTCCAAATAGATAAAAGCTGGGTAAACCACCTCCGGTAGTGAGCCTCATACTAAAGTACTTAACTAGAAACAAATGCTGCAGATGCTTTTGTTTTGGTCTTTCACTGGCGCCTATCCTGGACTTCTGATGTGCCTCCTGTAGGTTGGCTCTGCCAGGTGACCGTGCATGTGCTCCTGGAACCAACTGTTAGTACACCATTTATTTACTTTAAAAAAAAAAATCAAACAAACTCTTAACTGCTTCAAACTTAATTTAAAGAAAACACACACACACAAAATCTAAATTAAAAAAAGAGCCGGCAACACAATGGGCCAAAAGGAAGTGGAAGGGATAAGTGTTCAAAAGCCTATTAAAAGGCTTGTTGTTTTATTTATTTATTTTTATAACAACACATTTTCAAAGCCTTTATAGAACAGGCTCCTCCACCCTTAATTGGCTGCCAAAATAGTACTTAGTGGAGGTGAAGGAGTAGCTGCCTTTTAAAAGATTAGGTATCTATCGGAGAGAAAGAGTCAAACAGAAAGGCTTTCCCAAAACTCATTCTGTCCTGAAGTGTCCATGAAAAGAAACACAGATATGAGATGAGGATTAAATGGACAGAAGATGGGTATGCTAAACGTAGGGAGTACAGGGGAAGAGAAGAAGAGTACTTTTAAAATCTTTTAAGGAAAAAGGATTCTGATATGGTCCTGATTACTAGTGATATTGTTATAACCAGGCTTTGCATTTAAGCATCTCAAGGCACTTTTACAAAAATTCATCCTCACAACAACCATACAAAGTAGGCAAGAGATATACATACATACATATGCACGCCCACACACACGGAACAAGTTAGATGCTGAGTTAGAATGGAAAAGCTCTTTAATGTCACACAGCATCATTACAGAAACTGATCGTCTCCCAAGTATTATAAAATAGAAATAACAATATTGCTCTCTTTCTTTCTTCCTTCCTTCTCAACCTATTGGAAAAATAATGTGATTAGCTTACAGAGATTTGTATATAAATAAATGATTTTTGCATTTGATTCTGAACATGCTGTAGTCTCTGCTCCTCCTCAGCTCTTTTGGGAGTGAGTTCCATAATCTAGATTGAATTCCTGTGAATGTTCTGTCACCTACACTCACAAACCTCCTGGTATTTGGGAACACTTTCACTGTTCCATTATAACACTGTTGGACCCTGGTCATAGTTATAGAAGCAAATCTCAGGTATTCAGGGCCAATCCCAGTGAGGGTTTTGAAAGTCAGGGTAAGAGACCTTGAACTGGCTGTTTTCATTGGAAAGCCAATACAAACAGCAGAGCACCAGGGTGACTTGTAGGAGATGGGCTGTATTTTGTACCAGTTTGAGCTTTTCTAGAACATCTGGCTTTATTCTTCGATATGAGGAGCTAGATCCTCACCTGCAGATGAGAAGTGCTCTGTGAAGCTACAGAGGGAGAGCAAAGGTAGCTTTAAACCACCTTTCTACCTCCCCAGTCTTGAGGCTGCTTTTGCTAAGCTGGATTCCTTGGTGCACACTGGAAGAGCCCAAAGGCCAATCCAGCAGCCAGTGATCACCAAGGGGTGAAGATGTCCTTGCATTTCCTCTTTGTCAGTAGCAGGGAAGGGATTGGCATAGAAGCCATTAAAATGTTTCTACACCACCTCAGGTTCCTCCTGCACTGTGGGAGATCTTCCAGGGGCCAGATCTGCCAGCTTCAGTCTGCTTTGCATATGCATTGGATAGGATGGGCGGTCACCTTCTAGCCAGTCACAACTGGAAGTTTTTTGCAGTGTGGTTATTTGGCTATTCAAGGAGTCCTAAAGGCCCCCAATGCCTTGGATCAATTTAATATCTCAGAGTAGATGTCCTTGACAGTAATGAATATTACAGAGGAGGCAAGTTCTTCAAAAGGCTCTGTAACAGTGTCATCTCAATCTTACCTGGGTTCAGCTTTGGCCATCTTCTCTGGCATTGATTTTGGCTAGGCATGAAGAAAGCTGGGAAATAGTGCCCTATACACACAAGTCTAGAGACGTCCCAAACTACCACTCAGTGTCTAACTTTTTCTAACTGACGCTATTGAGAAGCTAACAAAACCATCTCCAACACCACGTCAGCTGCCGGTATCCTGGATCCCTTTTGATCAAGCTTCAAGCCAGGGCATGCTACAGAGACAGCATTTGTTGCTAGTTTAGTGGGTGACTTCTTTCTGATCATAGATAAAGAATCTACATCCATACTCACCTTGTGGGACTTCTATTTGGGATCTGACACCATTGATCACCAAACACTCTTGTCCTGCCTCCAGGAAGCATTGAAGTGAATGGTTATGGCCTGAAATGGCTCAGGGTTATCCTCCCCGATAAAACCGAGAGAGTTATTATGGACAACTGTCCCTTGAGGCCAGATCCCTTTCCTTAAGTCCCACAAGACTCCATCTTGTCCCACATATTTTTCAACATCTGAATGGTAAAACAATGACTGAAGTGTCAGAAGTACGCAGATGATACACAGCTCTATGTAAACATCATCATACCCGCCAAGAAACGAAAAAGAAGAGTACTGTGTCCAATTGAAAATACAGGGCAAATTTAAGCAGGCAAAACATATTTTTCCCTGTTGTAATGGGGCCAGGACACCAAGATTAATATCTCTGCCATGGCAGATATGACAAACACAAGCCTATCTTGAGATTACTGTATTTTACATTGAAAGCATGAAAACTTCAAAGACCATTATATTGAGAAAGGGGCAGACAGTATGAGCCATAGAATATTCATAGCCCTTTGTGATAATACATTTGATGTGTAATTGTGTGTTCCTGGATCACTAGGGGGATTTTCTGCAGAATCTGGGAGCACTAAGAGGTGATTAACGCAAAATCTCAAGGCTGGTTATGCAGATACCCAGCCTTTAAAGCTTGGCCTCCTGTGGAAAAAGGGGCTGTAACTAGTTTTACCTGGTCTCCAGAGGCTGAGACACAAAGAAAGGACTTGGGATTTAAAGGGCTTGCTTGAACTAACACAGTGGCCTTCTTTTTATTTCAACAAATGGACCTGATCTTTGGTTGAAGGGGGGATGGAGGGGACCAACTTTGTGAAAGAATTAGAAGGGCTTGAACCTGCCAAGGTCTGGATTGATGGTTGACTTTTGGTACATTTAGTATTTATCTTGATCTTTTTATTTTTTGTTTTCTCTGTATGTTTTTGTTTCTTAAGTAAATGTACTTAAGTTTTAAAGAGCTGTTTGTTTTCCTGGTAAATCACTGTCATTATCCTAGGAGAGAAATCGAAGAGCAGGGGGCTGGACATTTGTTACAGCTGCTGGGGAGAATCACAACAAAGAACAGGGAGTGGGATGCAGCCTAAAACATGTGGTCAGAAGGGAGCAGGATGTCAGTCCCTGCCCAGAGAGTGGTGATAGCTAAAGCCTGAGAGGCGCTGCTTGAGCAAACCACAGAGGAAGGTTAAAAGTGCAGTTATCCGGAAACTGTGACACCTACTATTATGAAAAGTATCAATTTAATGATCGGATGTAATGAAGTCCTTTGTTTCACTACTCATTTGAAGGAGGGCATTTCCAGCAGCACAGTGCACGAGTACTATGCTAGAGCAGAAGAAGAAGAGTGCCACCCAGCGTATCACTATCATCACTTCCAGAAGCAACTAGAGGTTCTTTGGAGGTTTCACATTCAAACATGGACCCATCCCTATCGCTCCTTAGCTTGTGAGATCTGAAAGGATCACAGGAGAGCAGAAGGTGGCCTGTTTACAGTCAGAGAATTCACATATTTCAAAAGTGTCATTTTTCATCTCAGTGTGAATTTTAATTACTTCAATGGTATTTCAGTATGCGCGACAATATGAGGCTGTGTGCAACATTCTGGAATGTACCTAATTATGGTTTTCCTTTTCTTCATTTGGCATGCATGCAACAACTCAACTGGGCTTGTCCAATTATGTGGGCAGTGAACGTTTTCATCGTGACCATGCTACTTTTTTATAAAATCAGGGATCCTGGAATTAAAAGGGTAGTCATCAGGTTACAAATACATATTCTGATTCAATTATACACCACTGAGCTTTGAAGGATCTTTATAATTAGCAAGAGAAAAGGGGTTAATCAGACGTAAACAAATTTTACTGGGGTAATCAGAGGGTACTTGAGGATGAAAAGGGCAACAGTTGACTCCTGGGATATTTAAAAGAATCTTCTGGCTGGTCCATAGTATTGCCCTTATGACTGTGATGTTGATTTCTTCTACTGAACAGGAATTCATCTTCTCTCCCCTGACAAGAAGCTGGGCTGCCACCCAGTGGACTGTAGGTGACATTGCATTGTGGCAGCCCCTCCCAATTCTAAATAGAGCTGACTTCACACTGATAAATAGTGGAGGTCGGGCTGGAATTTAAAGAGCAGTTGTCTGGAAAAAGAATAAAAAATGCCATAATAGGCCTCTTTGTTTATTGTGCCTCGGTGATTCCAGATTAAATGTGTTCAATCTGGAAGTTAAAACAAGCTTTTTTCCCCTAACTGCCAACTCTGGAAACTCAGCCTGGGATCTTAATGTTAAGCTTGGTCTTTCTGGCTCACATATCAGTTGAAATATTTTCTGCAGGACAACTTAAGTCCTCAACATCACTAGTTATTGAATCAACTTTCTAAATTCCTCTAGATCCAAATTCTGTGCGGATGTCCTCATCATACTGTATTTTATTAGGTTGTACTGCACCTATATTTAATATTTTGGACAATTTAATAATTTAAAGCCTGACTTATGTTTTTTTGGGACTGGTAATACTGCAATTTAATTTGAAAAAATGGGAGCAGTGCAGGAAAAGACAAGGGAGAAATATATTGGGGACTGTGTGCTGGTAAGATACTGCAAGGATGGAGGGCATGAAAACCTGCTTTATGTCTTGTGTGACAGACTTATCTTGATCCCAGAGCTCAAGAATTGCAAGGGCAGAAGGGATACAAGCAGCAACCAATTTATTAAGAAAGAAAGAATCAGGCACAACTCAAACCTCCAAACTGGCCCTTAGTAGGCCCTAGACTATAGCAGTGGCTACAGGTCATTCCTTCCACAGAGCCTTCCCTCTTCCCTTCCTTCTGCAGAGGGTTTCCCAGCCATCCCTGCTCTCAAAAGGACAGCATCATGTCACACCAGTCTTCTCTTTTATTTAAACATTCTTCTGCAGCCTTTACAATAGGCTTCTACATAGGAACTGGAAAATGAAACTGACCAGAAACAAAAGTGAAAGTGACTACTCTTCTGCCCAAACTGAGTGAAATGCAAAAATTTGACAGTATTACCTGGAATGTTTAATTATATTTTTAAACTATTGAGGAGTAATGTAGAACATAGAACTGCACACGTTTCTAAAGTTGTTTTATTCAATATATATATAGATTTGCTTGCTAATAATTAAGTGGGTGTCTTGTCATCATGTATCTTAGGAATGGGAGAACAAACAACTGTGTGGAGTGCTTTGAGAACCTGTTAGTTGACTAGAACCTAGAGTATGTCTATACTGCAATCTGAGGTGTAACTGCATCTTGGCTAGATATACCTGCACTAGCTTTATTCATGCTAGCAGGGCTAAAAATTGCAGGGTAAATGCTACAATGAGGGCTGTCAAAGTCCACCTCAGACCCTGGAATCCGACTCATGTTGCTAGCCCTTGCTACCTTATCTACACTGCTATTTTTAGTCATGTTAGCAGGGGTCTGTCTGCCTAAACTGTAATCACATCTTGGATTGCAGTGTAAACATACCGTCAATGACCAATCCTGCAAGGTGTCGGGTGCCTCCCACGTAATGCTGAATGCCCTTGGATTTGAGGGTAGTAAACACCTCACAATTTAGCACCTTTACTGTATCATGGAATCTATCAAGAGCCTCTACAAACTGCTTTCCTCCATTCCCACCATCCTGCTCTTTACTAGCTGTGGCCATTTTCACTCCTCTGGCCAGTTCCTCAGGTGCTTAACCAATCCCAAGCTTCAAACTCCTGAAGATTTTTCACAAATCAAAATGAGTCCACAACTATTAGATCCTTTAGTGACTTCCAGTATTTGTATACACCCACTTTGGACCAGTGTAAATCACTAGACAAGGTACAAGAATCAGTGTAGAATCAAGCCGTGTGCACATGCCTGTGTGTGGGAGAGATGGATAATGTATGTTGCTTAGTGAACAATATCACCAACCCCAAGCTTAAAAAAAACACGAGTCAAAGGCCAAAAAGTGATCAGATTTTAAAAAATAATAAGTTTCGGGTTTTTTTTTTTTTTTTTTTTTTGAGCTTTTAGGGTCCCATTTTCAAACTTTTCTCCAAAATCACAAGGGCTAGAAACTTTTTTAAAAAAAATAAAAGCTGAGTTTCTCATATAATCATATAACTTCAGGAGTTGGGTCTGAATGAGAAATGAGCAGGCAGACAGAAAGCTCACAGTTACCCTTGTCAAACTAAAATACTATATTTAATTTGGAGGGATAGTAGAAAAATAATGGAGTTCTCATTTTTTAATGTTCATCTGAAAGATTTCATTGTACCTGATGAATTCTACATAGGAAAGAACAAGTAAGATAAATATCCTGCAAACTGAGCATTGCTATAAGTTGAGGAGCCCAATTAAAAGCCAAACATAGAATCAGTATTTTAAATCCAGTAGTTTTCTGCATGACTTCAATATTTCTATCATGAATAAGCAAGTTCTGGTATAATCCCTTCATTCCACAAGAGGGAGACACAATTACATCATTTATTGAAAGAAAGATGTGAAAGAAGTAAAGTGATTCAAATCTCTTTGTAGATGGCAACATTTATTAAGATAGACTTATTATATACTACCAGACTTCTGCTAATATATGTGTTGTCTATTCTCTGTAGTTGACACAGTGCCAATTCTGGAGCTGAGAGGATTGGTACACAGGAACTCTTGCTATTCAAATCTGCTTTTGAATATCATTGCCTCTACACAGGAGGGTTAGGGAGAATGTAATTAAAGTCAGAATTAAAATTTGGGACTGTCATACCTGCTTTGGGATGAGAATATATTGAAGAAAATCCTAAGCAACTAAGTAATACCTGCAAAGTAATTAATTAGAATACAAGTAGCAATTCAAAGCTTTCTCATGAAAAGAGTAACCACAGCACAAGATGGGCTGGGATGAATTATGCTCAAGAGACCATTCTGTGAAAAACATGAGATGCTAATTCTTAGACAACATATGCACTTCATTTATAATATCACTACAACAGCACATCACAGTTCTTCCATTCAGTTCAGCCTCAGAGTGATTACCCTCCAAACTGGTATATAGGACTATAAAAATCAGAGATGGAAAAGTTTAAATAAATTATTAAATCTATCTCACTGTAAGCACAAGGTACACCTATATAAAAGGTGTATCAGATGTTGAGCTAACATTACACTTGATCTTAGCCATCATAATGAAAAAGAAATCCTAAAATTATGACAAAAATTCAAACAGTTGATGCTATTTTATGCTAATGTAGGCAATATAAGTTTTGGAATAGGAAAATACAAGTTAACTCTGTGTCCCTAATTATCTGGCAAGATTTATTTTTGGGGGGGGGGAGGGGGGAGAGGGGTGCCACAAAAATATCAACCACACTTGCATTAACTTCTGTCACAAAAAGATCCCTAAAGTCTCACAGCCAGAATCACTTGACATGCATTTGTTTCTAAAGCTGAAATGCCTCCAGTCGTTTTGCATTCAGATTAACCTTGCTACAATACTCTTCACAAATGTGCTGCTTTGTGGACTGTGAGGGAAGTGAAATTTACCAGAATCTGCTCTCAAGCACTGCATCATCATTGTCAATAATTCGTAAAAAGTTTGCTAGGTACCTCACAAAATGGATAAAGACACTCTACTCCAAAAAGCTTAAAAGCTAATATCAGCCATGACAAAGTGGGGTAACAAAACTGTAGATAGGAGGACAGGGGCAGTATTGGTATGATCTGTGATAACTCATCTGAAGTTAGTATGTAGCATGGAGGGAAAAATCAAATGGTTTGTTTTGTCTTTGAACAATTTTAGTACATTTCAGCTGATACAATTACTAAAACAGAACCAGCAGAAAATGAAATGCATAAGAATAGGAAGGAGAAGGAGGGTGAAGAGAGTCAAATTAGCTCTAGAAGTGGAGAGACACCACAGAAGAGGAGGAAGACACCTGTACTGCCAACTCCAACCATCCAAAAATAATGAATCAGCCCCCACAAAATCATGAGATTGGCATAAAAATAAATTATACTTTTTATTTGGTCTTTGTTTTTGGGGTTTTTTTTTTGGCCTTTGGGATACTCTTGGGTCATATTTTCAAGCTTTTCTCTGCAATCATGAGGGTTAGGATTTTTTTTAAATGAAAGCTGAGTGTCTCACATGATACATGACTCCCAGATCTGGGGCCTTCAGACAAAACAGAAGATATCATGAGATTCATGAGAAAATCACGAGATCAGGGAACCGAGTACACCACCTCAAGACAGAGAAAGAGGTTGGGAGTAGAAACTGGTGACTCATTAGTTCTCCCTAGCTTCCAGCAGTACAAGTAGAGCAGAGGGCCAAGCAACTGCCAAAGGGTTACCTAAGGCCAAGACTGATCTTAAACTCAACTTAACCATCACACTTAAAGGTCAGTGGACAAAAACACAGAGAAATGCTCAAAACGTTTGTGTTTAGCAGTCTTTGGAGTCTGTGCTAATGCGACTGCATTGCAATATTAGATGAGACACTATACTTAGCAGTTAATAATGCCTTTTTACCTGTACTTTAGTCATAAGCTTCCTGCCTTGCACTGGAGACCCCATTTTTCTTCTTCCTCTTTCATGGGGGTTGGAGAAATTATTCCAGGATCTCTTTAAAAGTCTTCCTTTAAAATCTGGTACTAAAAAAGCAAAATACAGAATAAAACGTTTATGTCATCCATCTCTTTACCAGGCCTCTTGTATATACAGACAAAATGATGGGAACTTCAAGCTATATTGTCAAGGCATTATGGGTCCAATCCTGCTCCCATGGCAACCAGTGTCAAAATTCCATTTGAGTTTAGTGGCGTAGAATCAGGAAGGAGATGGGTGTCTCCCCCTATGAAGCTAGCGTCAGACAGGCAACTGGAAATTCCACTCATCTCTGAGATTTTATCCCTGAATGTGTAATCTTGTAATTAGAACAAGGAACCAGGATCAGGAACATTGGGTTCTAGTCTCTCTCTCTCTCTCTCTCTTCCACTGACTGGTCACTGGCTCACTTTGAGACCCTTGAGCTACAATTTATCCATCTGCAAAATAGGGATCCACCTTAGCCATACGTGTGTGTGTGTGTAATTCCCCTAATTTAGGGGTATTGCTGAGGATTAATTTATATTCACAAATTATTTCAGAGCCTATGATGCAAAGTGCCATATGTGTCTGATCCAGAGCCCCGTGGCATCCATGGAAGACTTTTCACTGACTTGAATGGGCTTTGTCTCAGGCCTTGCATGTGCAAAGTATTATTTGAAAAGCATGACTTTCGGACCCACTCCCATTTAAGAAATGTATACCCATACTATGAGCAAAAGTCCCAGATAACACTAGTGCTTTGTATAGAGCTTGGCAGGAAACAGTTTTCCATTTCACAAAAATTAGAAACTTGAAAAAAAGTTTCATGATTTGAAATGCTACCAAACAAACAAACAAACAAACAAACAAACAAACAAACAAACAAACAAACAAACCAGTTCAGATCAAAATGTTTTGCTTCAATAATTACAGTATTCAAAGTGTTTCATTTTGATTTGGGCCTGGGTTTTTTTCATTTTTTGGTGGGGTTTTTTTACACTCATCAAAAAACCAACCATTTCCTGGAAAAAGGTTTTGATTTTGATGCATCAGAATTTTCCAATGAAAACACATAGTTTGAAAAATTCCTGACCAGCACCTGTTCGCTCTTGTTTTCTATCTCATTTTTGTCTACTGTCTGGACAAATAAAACAGCTGATACATCCATACAGGACTACGTATCCCATATGACATACACTTGTCATACCACCCTGCATCATTTAACATCATTAAAAAAATTACACTTACAAGTGTTCTCTTTATCCAAGATCATCAGACTGGAGCCTCCCTTCTACCATGCTAATCCACCTAGAGAGGGTAATGACATATGATCACTGGGTTATCAATAGGAAAGGATTTAGCCACTTATTTCTCTTAATCACAGGCGTTATTCATGAAATAAATTTCAGCTTGCAGTGCAAGTGTATCTAAATGGTTGTGATCAATTAAGATCTTCATAAGAGAAAATAGCTTTACTTACATCATCCCCTTATTTTTAAAAATATATTAGTGTTTTCTTTTGTTTTTTGATGTTTGTGAACATTTTATTTTATTATCCCAGTTACTCTCTCCCATTTCCCCCTCCCATTACAGCCTTCATCTACTTTTTTTTTCTCATTGGATGGATAGATGGATGGATAGATAATCCTAAACAGCACAGGTTAAATTTAGACATACAAGGTCATATATTCAGCTAGCATAAACTGGCATAGCTCTTTTGACTTCTGATCTAATGGTCTTGGATAAAGATAACACCTGGAATTATAGATTTGGGTTGCTGTTAAATGGTGCAAGGTGATATGACGGGTCACATGTGGCACATCCAAACACGACAGCAAATTAAACAGTGGGGCTTATCCACAGAGATTCCAAAATGATACAGAACATGTCCATGAGTGGAATAGTATGATAATATAAATTGCATTATTTTTTAAGTCATACACTTCAAATAACAACACTTCCTACTTACAGATCAAGTAACAGCTTAGAGTATGAAAACCCTTGCAAAAATTAGTTAATTCTCTAAACCCCGTGCTGTGGTCTGAAGGCAAGTATTCTGATTCCCATTTTACAGATGGGTAAACTGTGACTAATATTAGATAAACTGACCTTCAATGGAGCTATTCTGCTTTACACCAACTGAGGATCTGGACAAATGTTCATAGAAGAGTATAACTTCTACACCTAAAAATATTAGCACACTAGCAAATACCTGCATGACAGTGACATAGTGAAGTTTCTATTTGTGCATGCAGTTCATTTAGTTCTGTGTTTAATATTTTTTTCCTAGTTACCACAAAGTTATTTCCTGTTCTAAATATACAGCGATACTGCTGTGTCTCAGATACTGCAGTGTGGTAGCCTTGCCAAATGATGACTTTTCAGAGGCAACCACTGTGCCTCTTTTGCATTCTCAAAGGCTATTTTCTGCCTGTGAAAGAGACTTATGTGCTTTTTGCAACTCTTCTTAGAAAAGCTGCCCAAAAATAAAATGAAAATAGAATAAATGTGTGTCTAAAATACTGTGCATCAAAGAAAGCATGTGTCCTCTGTGAAACTTGAAGAAAATATTATGACCTATGGCCTGTGCCATACTGGAAATGGATATACACATTCACGGAAATCTCATAGAATACATATTGCTTCATGTACTACAACTGTGAATACAATTCTCATTGCATTCATAATTAGTTTTTGGAACAGATGGTGGAAAAAGTGGGGTGCATTAAAATAATGTATTATTCTGCCAAATGATTGTCCTCCTACCAAGGAAGTCTTTAAACCATTGAAGGCTCAACAGAATTACAGGACATTTTCAATATGTCAAATGATTCACTAATGGCTCAACATATCAGTGTTCTTATGTGTACGTATCTACTGCATATATACAGCCATTAATTAAAATGCTATGGCCTGATGGGGGGCTGTGAAGTGAGGGAAGACAACAGGTACAGTAAAGGGAGCCATGAGGGGACCTGCTCATGGTCTTCCTCAATCCCTTTCTCCTAGGAGAAGCTAAGCAGACCTGTTGGGCAAGATGATGGATCTACAATAACCTCATCAGGAAGTGACACCTATCAGTGTGCTTTCTAGTTTTCTTCTGCTGTGGCTCTTTGTGGCAGCTTTAGCAAAGAGATGAGTCTTGACATGTGACCTGAAGAAGGCAAGAACTATATTATTCCTGTTCTCCTTTGGAAGAGTCCCAGAGCCTTACCCTGAATGTTGAGAAGTCTCTCTCTCTCAATTCCAATTTCTTTTAGTCAGGCTCTTAATACTCTCCCAAAAGAGGTCAAAAAGAATTCAGTGCTCACCATCTTCAGGACATTCTGAAAGACTTGCCTCTTTGCCTAAAATAGCCTGAAAGAACCAGAGTGCAGCGGAGAAAATGGGCAACATGGACAAAAGCAAAAACCAAGACTAAACCGAGAAATAGGACAGAAAATTGATTGCCACTTTTGGTGTGTTAATACAAACTACTAGACACAATGATGCTTTAGAAAGCATCTTTTATAGGCATAATTATGTGAGTGTGTATATACAGTACACCCACATATTCATACTATAGATGCTGGAGATAACCGTATGATGAACGATGCATGCATGTGTAGGATAGGACTCCCAAGAGCCCCTTGTTCATATTCTGCCATTAAAATGGAGGGAAAGCAATATTATTAAGCTTGCAAAATGAGTTAAGGGAGCAAATCAGATTATTTTTTCCTTTAGCCACCTGATTTGTACCCCCAATCAGGTAGTTAGAGGTGCAAGAACCATGATTTGCACCCTGGGATAGGTGCAAAAGTGAGAGCGCAGTTTGGTGGGTGAAAAAAGGGAGGCCTGCCTTTTTTAAACTTGTCCCATCAAGCATAATTTATTTTTTACAGTTTCAATATGACTTGCAGAGCTATATCATTACTGCAGATGTCGCAAACCTTGGGACTACATACACTGACTCAATGTAATTTTGATGTAACAATCTGACAGTGACTTGTTAGTGACAGTCATAGAGCCAGAGTTTGATGAAAGGAGCTAGGACTTGAGCCAAAAATAATAGCCCAGGCATAGAATTTGAACATTTTAATCACTTAGCTGACCCCAGTTACGTCTTAAGATGAATGACAATCTTTAGTATAACACCTGGTGCCAAATGTGGCCCCTTCAGATTTCACCCACTAGGCAGCCTGCAGTCGTTTCTGGATTTCTACAAAAAAGTCATTAATTTCCAGCCTTCTATTTGCTACACTTGGGCTAGTCTGAAGTAGAGTAGAAAGAGGCTTTACTTTTTGAGCAATATTTTAATTAAGGCATTTTTCCCAACAAGAATTTTGAAAAAATGTCAACAAACACAATAAACACACATCCATTGTATATATGAAAAACAAAACATGTGGGATTGTTCCATCCCTGGGGTGCGTGCTTACATACCCGCACACTTTTTAAACGTTTCCATAAAAGTAATAAGGGGAAATATTTCTGCAGGTAAAAAGTTTTTTTGGTGGAAGGACAAAGAAAAATTTTCTGTGAAAGTGACAGAATATTTAACCACGAGTATCTCAATTGACTTTATTGGGACTATTTGCCTGTAAGGAAGCGCATAAAAAAGTCTTTATAGGATCAGCCCATAAGTATAACCATAAAAAAGAATTATTCCATCACACAATTTTTGCCAAAAAAAATGTTTCAGACAAATCTTGTGTAGAGCCAAAAATTAAATTTTGCTAAAGCCACAATCCTGCAAACACTTATGCACATGAGCAGTACTATTGAAGTCAGTGGGACTCCACAGGTGCATACAATTAAGCATGTGTGTCAGGCTTTGCAGGAACAGGCCCTTCGTTCGTAGATTTTTGTAAACATCTGCCAGTAAAAATTTGTCAGGTAAGAACTTGAGAGTTTTGCGAATCTTTTTCCCCACAAGCCAAGTAATGCATAGTTTATTACATGCTAGATACATATTACTTAGGTGTACACTAACAGAATTCACACGTCACAAAAGTCCTTGTAGCCACATCTGTATCTAAAAAGCTACTTTCAAAGATGTCAGTGTTCTGTGTAAAAATGACAGGGATCATGAGTAAAAGTTGTGCTATGTATGGGCCCCCTCGTGCATCCCTAGCTCACATGAGTAATCCAATGACGTCAAAGGAACTATTCATGCAAAGCTAGACCCATAGGCCCTAATTTAGCAAAGCATTTATGCAAATTCTTAGCGACTTAAGCACACATTTAAGTGCTTTGCTGAATAGGGATGTACTGCTGAATTGGGGCCTTGCATGCAACTAAAAGCTGTGGTATCAGACGCTGTAGTAGACAGACATCATGTGATAACAGCTGACAGTGTAATGTTCAAAGGAAAATAACCCTTTGTTTCTTACTGGGACTTTGGACTAACTGAAGTAGCAACCGCTCCAAAAAATACAATCCAGATTCTGAGAAGACCTAGAGCTTCTTAAGACATGACATTGGAAATGTAGTTAGTGTCTATGTAGACATCCAGCTAGTGTGGGTGTGTTCTATCAATCTTCTAATTCTGTATAGTAGGCCAGAATTCAGTGCAGATATTTGGGTTCTCTGTAATAATGTCGCTGAAATATCTTTGACTCCTTCGGTCCCATTTAACCTTGTGGAGTTGAACAATTTCCTTCTGTCTGTATAAAGACACAATAGGTTCCTGTGTGACTGAGGGTATGTCTATACTGGCGGTGGCAAAGTCGCTACCGCCAGATCTATCTTTCTGGATCGATTGAGCGATCACAGTGTAGACCCGCTCAATTGATCAGGAAGTCAACTGAGTAAATCCACCCCCCTCAAGTAGCGTAGCCCTGAGTCGATGGGAACGCTGTTCCCGTCGGCGCACTGCAGTGAAGACAGCGCGCAGAAGGGAAGCACAGCAGTCGACGTGAGTTACGCAAGCTACTCTGCATAGTTTGCGTAACTCCCATCGACTGCCGCCGAATCTCCAGGTAAGTGTAGACCAGGGCTACGAGAAGTAAATCAGTTGTTTTACTTATATTACATTTTCTGTATGCTGCTGCTTTGATCCAAAAATTACTTGGATTTCACCAAATATTTAAAAAAACATTAGTCAACATTACGTAACAGTCTGCAAAACTCAAACCCCTTTATTCATAATTTTATTTATTATTGCATGCCTCTAATTGTAAAAGCTAATTTCATTTTCCCCCAGAAATGTCAGTTCTTTGCTGGAACATATTTTATGCCAAGACTCAGAGCAAATGTTTACAGCAACTGAAAAAATGAATTTATTATGGAGTCTCAAATAGATGCTGAACCTGACTGGTACTTATGAAATGACTACTGTACTGGCATTATTTATCTAATCAATAAATGCAATTTCATTTTCTAACCTATTCCGCTGCACATCTCTGCCTACATATATGCCAGACTTTCCTCTTTACAGGGACTATTTTACAAGATACATTAATTGTATTTTTGATTGATGTTGATGAGTTATTTAACATTGTATTGATTTCTGCTGTGAATCTCCCTAGTTGATTCTTGATGCAATTAATGGAATATGGTTCTAAGGCTACAAAGATATGAAGTGCATGTGGTTTGTGGATTACATAAGTGAGCGTTCCTCAGCTTGTGCTTTTAAGGACAATATTATACATCATTTCAAATGGAAGTTTGCCATCATACTTGTGAACAAAACTTAGAGCCTGGAACTGCAAACACTTAGGCCCAGATTCTCAGATTACAATAAGGCCCTTGAACATCACTCAGATAATACTGGTCCCAAATTACATTTACACTCACTTTTAAGATCCGTTCACTGCCAGAATGGTGTTAAGAGGCTTTAGTGTGACCGAGAATCTGGGCTTTACTATGCTACGGAGCATAGTTCTTCATAAAGTGGGTAGCATTGACCTAAGTATTTGGAGAATCAAGTCCCTAGCTAGTACTACAGGAAAACTCATACAATATATAACCAACATGTAACCAAATACATTAGTGTACGCTGCCAAGTTTTTATCTGATGTTATGAATCTGCAATGATCCCTTATCACTTTCATGCGGTACCATTTTGGGATGAAAAGCTGAAGGTTTTTCTTTGCTATAAAAGGGACTGTCTTTTAAACTTGTATTTCAAATGTCATCATAAAGTAAAGATAACAATGTCCTATTTTTGCACTGGAGATGAACTCAAAATTGTTACTGGACATTCTCCTTCCCCACTCCCTGCTATTATCAGTTTTCTTTCCTTTATTGAGAGCCACTTTTTGCCTGTATAGCTAGCAGCAGGGGGTATCATCTCTGAAGGCTTCTTTTTTTAAAAGTTGTCTGCTTAAACCACAGTAATTTGTCAGTACTCAGGATTCTGATTCAATTGCTTTCAGTCAGGTTCTTTTTTTCTATCATGAGGCTGCTTACTTAAAGAACACCCCTTCTGCCTGATCAACCAGATCAAAACCTGGTATATTTCTTGACTGCTGGCTCCATGGGTAGTCCATTAATATACTGAATCACTTCACTGTAGCCTATGTATTTTTCATAAGGAGCTATAAATTAATTATAATTATTCTACACTAGTCTTCTTTAAAAATGTGCATCAGTCCACAGGAAAAAAAATGCATTTGTTAATAAGGAAAAACATTTAATCTTCTAATTACTCTCAAAAGCAGAGTGTCTAGCCCATGCCAGAGATTATATTATTACAGAAAATTGGAAGATGCAAACACAAACAAATTGGCAAAGATTGCAAAATTCTATTTACTCTTCAAGAATTACCACCATAAACAATTTCCTTACTGAAAGGTCTCTCTCATTTTAGGCAATCCAGACTAAGGCCCCAATTTACAAACAAACACTTATGCACATAAGTAGTTCCATTTACTCATCAGGACAGAGCCACCAGCTGAGGCCCATATGGGCTGCACCAATGTAAAGAAAGCTAGTTATAGGTATTTATAGGCTCAAGGTCTTAGATTTTAAGTACAATCCCATTTTCTTTGAGTATTGGCAGAACTGCAGAAATTGGTAGAAGGAACAGTGATGAGCAAAGATTAATAGTGAAGAAAATAATGGGCTTTGTTTTTCTTTGGTTCTTAATAGAAGAATAGGAGAATGCTTCCTTCTAGCAATGTGGTGGCATTATAGTGAGTGCAAACAGCACCAGCTAAACTTAAGGTTGGGTTTTAAACTTCAATTCAAATCCACATATTTCAGCTGACCATAACTTTTTCAAAGACATTTCTGGAGGTCTATAATTTCAGACCCTCCCTGATTCTGAATGTTTGGTTGTATTTGTTACCTAATAAATTTCTTGATAGTTAAGACTTGGTCCAGAAATGTTTGCTTTCTACTCTGAAGTTCTGGTAGTCGATAGCAGGCTTTATTTTTCCTTCTTTCTCTCCCAACCATTGCTTTTTTGAACTGCAGTTCCTTGCAAATAGTCTTGATAGGGCTGAACAAAATATGCATTGAAGAAGATTTAATGAAATCTCCTTTTCTGAGTTCACAAAACTTCTACAAATAAAAAAAAAAAAGAATTTTCACTGTCTTCCATAATTGACTGCTTGTAACAATATTTACTACAGATATAGGGTTTGATTTGCAGAATCAAATACCAGAAAAAGAGACTCAGCAGTTGTTATTTTCGTCCTTGCTTGTTCATAGAGCCCACAAAATACAGCTTTCTCCTTCTGAAAGAACTCACCATGGCTTCTGCTGATTCACTTGACCTCACCTGAAGAAATATTATGTAATGAAATTTAAACAAGCCAGTCTGAAACTCAGAAAAGCACTATAATAAGCGACCTATAAATTTTCCTGTAGGCACAGCTGGTGCCAAAAGAAAAAAATCATAATGTTGCTGATGCAAAGAAATTCAGGAACCACAAATTCTGAAGAGGGCAAATTTGAAATAATTTTAATTCCGAGTTTCAGCTTAATGGTATTACATATGTATGATCCTTTTTACACAAGATCAAGTACCATGACAACAAATGATTGATCTAATGATTTACCTAAATGATATATGGTGATCTAATGGTTTAATTTGCCCTGAGAGATAACTTAAAATCAGTCATTTACTGGGGATGAAGAACTGCAAATAAACATTATATTATAATTGTTCCACAGTGTATCCCC
Organism: Emydura macquarii macquarii; assembly: GCF_026122565.2. Taxonomy (NCBI): domain Eukaryota; kingdom Metazoa; phylum Chordata; order Testudines; family Chelidae; genus Emydura; species Emydura macquarii. The sequence goes on along the minus strand of NW_027131614.1, from coordinate 21,873,864 downwards.
AACAAGCACATTTAAGAGGGTGCGAAGGGGGAACTATCCTAAATTATCTTTGTTCTGAGGAAAAAAATCTTATTGAATTAGCCAGCTGAGAAAAATGTTGATTTTTCTTTTGTTGAATGGTTACCGTAACAGATTATTTTTCAATAAAAACTTACTGCACGATAACCTCACCAATGTTGATTTTGTACTGCTGAAGGATTATAGCGCACACTCCATTATGCATGTCAGAATTCATGAGTTTAATTAAAGTTATAATGTGAACAAAGGGTATCCTATAAACAAGAAGAATTTGGTCCTGGCAAGTGATATTTGCATCAATTTGCTTAATTAGATCAGTACTTTTAAAACAATTTGTAAAGCCAGGATTAAAGGCCTGAATTTCAAAGGATTTAGCAGAAGCCACAATCATGGTTTCAAACAAATCATCTAAAGGAGTTGTAGGCTGAAAATAATATGGCATACTGAAAAAAAATAATAGAGACCCTTGCTATCCTTGAAGTAGCCATGTAATTATAGTTTAGCATGCACTGCAAAGCATGGGATGCCCTTGGTCCCTTTTCCCACAAACGGGAAACCTTAGGATCTGTTGGTCTGAAGTGAACTATCCCGATTATTTTGTTCACAATCAGACTTAAAGAGAAATTAACCCTTTAGCTTTCGGATGATGCCTTTTCACACAGAAGTATTTTTCTTTTTATGGAAAGTGATTTCCCATTGTGATACCTGCCTATATGTTTTTGTCTATGTATTCTCTTTCTCCCTAACAGAGGAAGAAGGAACTATAGGCTTTCTATTAAAGGCTAAGAGTAGCACAAGAACATCTGTTTAGATTGAAATCCATTGAAATTGATAGGACAGTCTGTCCAGTCATTTTTTCTATCTAAGTATAACATGGTTACCACCTTTAGAGCACCCTCTTCTGTCTTGGAGTCTCTGTAGACACCCTCCCACAGTGCTCATCTGAGGTTTGCAGAAATAATCCACTTATAACAGAAGTCTTTAAAACAATATCAACCCCCCTTTTCTCTTGGGGGGGGGGGGGGTCTAACTTTTTTAATATACTCCTGCTCCAAAGGTGAGCCTCCTTTCATCAATTCCTAGGTTCAGGGTTTCCACAGTCCTTCTCCTGGGACCCTGTGCTGTCTGAGTTTTTCAGCAGCTTTTCACTCATATCCTCTTCTGATCACCCTGGAGGCCTGATTGCAGCACATGATTTTCATTCCCCTCCACCACCACCCGCCCACCCGGAGGAAAAATGGCTGTTTCACAAATGGGATTGGGACCTCTCTCTCCTTAAAGGACCAGCCATATTGGTCACAATATGGCCCTCTTACCACAGTATCTGTGCACTCCACAATTACGGATGGTAAAAAATTGGATACTTTGAAATTTGGTTCTATTCTTAGCTGGTAACTAGCTGGCCCAAGAGTCTGGAAGCCTTGAGGGGCCTGGCCCTGGGGCAGACTGCATGATAGGGCTGCCTGTGAGCCATGGACCCTGGACTCCCACACAAGGACTTCCCAATTCCCAGATGTGCAGGAGGGAGCCTAGAAACCCCTAGAGTTGCAAGAATCCTGGCTCCAGAGCAGGGGGCCTGAAACCCCTGAGAAAACCAGCCCAAGGAAGGATTTTCAGGGTTTCCAAGCTCCTTCACTGCAGAGTCAGGACCCCAGTCCAGCTAGAGTCAGGGCTGTTGGTGAGAAACTAACCCACTCAGCCCAAATTCTTTCACTGGTCTAAAGCCAGATCAAGCCATTCCAAAATGGCAACAATAGCTTTTCCAGTGAGAAGTGGTAGAAAGCTTTGGCACAGATGACGACAGGTCTGTGCATGGCCTCCCTGTCTCCTGGTTCCTACTCCCTGAACTCAGTGTTTCTGTTCAAGGGGGAGCAGGGTTCACAGCATTGGATGCGTGCAGCTGCTATGTTTCTGCTATTTGGACTGTTACCGTGTTTTGGTTCAGACTGTTGCTGACCTAACTGTGCATGGTTCTGACACGTTTAGACTGACAACCTACCTGCACGTCTTGCTTTAAGTTTTTTGTAGTTTTTGGATTGCTGTTCTTGGGTGTGTAACATTGTGTCACCACAAAGTGTTCTGGTCCACACACCGCAGTGAATAAGGCACTGCTTACAGAGATTTGGCTATGATAAAGGCCATAACTTTTTGTTAAAAGCTATGACACAAAAAAGTTGTGGGAGAACAGCTAGGCTGTTCCTTCGTGCACAAACGTCCCACAGGAGAAGTCTAGGGCTGTTCTCAAACAAATGGCCATAAACATTGAGCAGTTCTTAAGAGGTGGCTATTCTCAAGGCCCACTTGCAAAATCCACCCAGGGAAAAGCAGTGAGAAAGCCCCAGATCTATTACCTGTTGCAAATGTAAGGAATGAGGGTTCTAATCAGGCATGCCTCTATTTACAACAGACAGTGAGGCTGTCCCTCAACCTGCAGCGTGCAAAGGCCCAGGGAGAAGCCACTCGATCAGTGCCTGGGACTGCCGTGGCAACTGTACTCCCCTACCATTTCAGTTAAATTTCACTGGACACCTGCCACACAGTTATGACTGTTAGCTATCACTATTATGATACTCCTTCTAGTCAACCTTCCAGTGCTCTCCAAGGAAGGCAAAACCAACCAAATGAAATGCTCCACACTACCAGCTATCAATTTGTGAAGTGGGAAAAGTCCTACCTAGTCCCTGACATGTACACTGGCCTAAACCCAGAGCAAAGTAGGAAATCTAGCAGTAAGAAACAGGAAAAAAAACAAACCTACGTGGGGCAAAGATAATGGGTGTAAACTGACGGTTTGTGTTAGAAGGAGCAATATAAGCCGGGGTGGGAGCTAAGGGCCGCTGTGTTCTCTCTTAACATCACCTGTAGCATAAGGTCCCTGCACTATTAGAAGTAATGGAAGGGATGGCTCTAAGCCCGCCCAAAACAAAAGGCTCTCTGCCTCCAATGAGGAGGAGGAACCATTAAGTCCAGGTGCCAATAAATTACAGGGGACAATAAAGGGGAAAACAGGAATGGGAGCGAGGTCAAAGATTGAAAGCCAGAGAACCAGAAGGGGACACTGAGCAGAGAACCTCCAACAACACCCACTGACCCTAAAAGACATCTAAGGAATGAGTGGATTTTGCCCAGAGGAACTCTGCCTGTAGATATGATTGAAAAAGGATTGGAAATAGGCTCCACAGTCGCAGAGCATCCCTCCGTCCAGCTTCCTCCTTCAGCAGTGATGAATAGCCACCTTGACCAGCACCAGGAGGGGCTTTATGGGGACATAGATAGGATATGCATACATCAGGAGGTGTGGAAGGAAGTGCAGGGAGGGGCCAGAAAAGGAACTGCAACCTGACACGCTCTATGTAGAGGTGCACCAGGATGTCCCTCTCACCACAGAAGGGACAAGCGTTGGGTGAGTTTGTGAACCATGCCAGGTACATGCCTATCCTTACAGCTCCAAGAAGGATGTGCCAACTAATGTCCCCAGCAGGCTGTGGAACCAGAATGGAGTGCAGACTGGCCCACTGGGGTTCCTTGCCCTCCTCAGGTGGCAGCAGGTCCTGCCACTTGGTGTTGGGGCAGGACACAAGGATGAGGAAATGGACAGTGTGACGCATGAACATGTACAGATGTTCTCTGGGCATGGCTCGGAGGTGGATGGATGAATGTCATGCAGCTGGCTCAGGTGGCATATCAAGGGGTAGCTGAGGAGGCTCAAAGGGCAGAAGTCCAATGACAAGGGCCAAGGGTGGATAGGGAGCACCCTCATGCAAGGGGTGAGGGATTGGCATTGATGCTCTTCCCCAGGACTACCAGGAGGGCCAGGGTGTGTTTCTCCTGCTGGTCTAACCGAGTGCCCCCTGGGCTTCTGGGGTTCCTTTGGAACACAGATAACAATGCCTATTTGGAATTACATATTTGAAAAAATTAATTCTCTTTGGTATTTGTCCTGTAAATTATGTCAACTTTAGAATTTCCATAGTTAAAAATCCCCTGATACAGGCAACAGCCATACTCCTCCTTTACGTACACAAAGCAGAAAGGGGGATTTTTGCTCCCAAAAGATGTAAAACAGCAATCAGCAATACACCAATATGAGTACTTCAAATCCTGTGTTACATGTAACTTTGTCAATGTAAAAAGACAAAATTTCAGCTCTAAAAACACTAATGAATTGAAAGGTTAGCCATAAAAAAAAAAATCATATTACCAAAGGGAAAAAAAAAAAAGACAGAAAAAACAAAGATCTAAGCGAAGAATATGAAGTAGACTTTGCAATCAAAACTTTTGGTGCTTTAGCACAGTCAGGATGTTAATTAAGACAAGGCTACTGAGGCAGCGAAGTTTTAATTTTACTACATGGCATATTCTATTTTGAAAACCAGGCACACTCATTTCACAATTCAGTGGCTTTGTTCCATTTACTGTATATGGATGAGCTTGTACATTAGGTGCTGACAGTTCAAACTTGAATAAAGGTGCTGGAGAATGCTGCTGTCCTCATGGATTTTGAATATCATTTGCTAAACAAATATCAAGGTAGAGCAACATTTCTCAGTTGTATCAAGACTTTACTTTGATAAAAAGCACCATTTATGTAGGCAGCCATGTCAACTTGTTTTTAAAAATTAAATCTGAATATGTTTGGTTAGTAATCAAAAATGCATTTGTATTATGCAATGCATGTCAATTTTATGCAACAAAGCTTTTTGATTTATATACCACATAACTTGAAAGGTTTATTGCGTTTCAGCCTTTTGACTCCAGTTCCTTAGAGATTGCCACCACAGAACCTGACCTACCACTTCAGGAATGATTCCAGGATGGCAGCTGGGATTTTGAAAATAACGGCCAGATTCTCAAAGATATTTAGGTACCTAACTCCCATTGAAATCAGTGGGAGTTAGGGACCAAAAAAGCTCTGGGGATTTGGATCTAAGGCCCTGATGCTGCATTCAAGAACATTTATTCCTGCATAGAATCATAGTAATTGATTGCAATGAGACTCTGCATGGAGAAGTAAAGGTCCTCATAGGATGATGTTTTTGCAGGGTGGGGGCCTAATGGAGTAACCTGAAAATCCCTGTATAAACCCCATGGGATAGTAATCCCTTTAAGGTGATGAAAATAAAAACTGGTTGCACTTCTAGTTTTAGATGCATATGATTCCATACCTAATAGACCATACAAGAAGGGATGAATGCAGAGAAATAAAGAGAAATCTTTGTAGTGGAGCAGCAAGGATATTGACAATTCATAAAACATTTGATTTTCCTCAGTAAGCTTGCTCTATGAGAAGAGATGTTTCCAAAGTGCTTGTTAAGTGGTGACTTGATTACAGTCTAGAAGTTCCTACATGGGGAATAAATAGTTAATAATGGGCTCTTCAGTCTAGCAGAGAAAAGTATAACATGAACCATGAAGTTGAAGTTAGACACATTCAGTCTGGAAATAATGTGTAAATTTTTAACAGTGAGAGTAATTAACCATTGGCACAATTTACCAAAGATTGTGGTGGATTGTCCATCACGGGCAATTTTTAAATCAAGAGTGGATGTTGTTCTAAAAGATATGCTCTAGGAATTATGTTGGCGAAGTTCTATTCAGACTTGATGGTCACAATGGTCCCTTCTGGCCTTGGAATCTATGAAACATGCTTCATTTGACCTTAAATGGAAAATCTATTAATCTATTTTTCAAGGGAAGACAGATGGCAAACTAGAAAATAAACAGAAAAGATCAGTTATTAGATACTACAGTGCTGGACATTATAGAAAAACTTTAGATAGAAAGCCATCAAAGGAAAGGGAAGCAGAGATCAAGATGCCTCAGTCAGAAGGCAGGTGCTAATTCAGTTAAGTAACCTCAGTAATCACCACATAGATCCCACTCAACATGTTAGAATTTCTCACATTTCTTACCCAGCTGACAGACTGCAATTCCTGATTTCCCAACCTGGGTCCTGTCTCACTTTGCCGTGGGCTGCCTTCAGCAGAGACTGGGTTTCCTAACAGCCTACCTCAGATACCCACCTAGGATGCTGCACTTCAGCTTCACTACCTAGCTGCCCAGTCCACATAGGTGGAAGTTGATAGAATCTTATAGAGCTCCACAAACAGATGAAGGGATCTTTGTCATCCTGAAAATTGACAGGCCAGTATACATGTCTGGAGACTCAACCACAGATGTGAAAGGAGTGGATAGGCAAAAGCTCCATTAGCAGTGTGTCTGGACATGGCTGTTGACCCATCCTGCTAACAGGCTTTGGAATCCAGTGGGGAAATGTTCATTGATTCTTGCGCACTCACTGGGCCTTTTGAACTCCGCTCTGACTAAGTGAGGTGGGAGTCACCCTCATGGGAATGGGAGCTAAAACAGAGGACGTCTTAGAGGAAAGTAGGGTGACCAGATGTCCCGATTTTACTGGGACAATCCTGATATTCAGGGCTTTTTCTTATATAGGTGCCTATTACCTTCCACCCCCTGTCCCGATTTTTGACACTTGCTATCTGGTCACTGTAGAAGAAAGTCCTATGAATAGCTATTCAAACAGGGTGGAAGCATAGGAGGTGATTCTGGTTATGTTATTGTTTTAAGGATTATAAATAAAGCCAAACTTTAGAAGAGTGCTGATTTTGGACACTGACATTTACAAACCCCATAAAATGTAGAGCTGTCTCTGGCCAGTCAAATTTTGTCAGTGTGTTTGTGGTGAAGAAGTGGTTATCAAGGGTTTGACTTCCTCAGAGTATTATTTTTGTTGAAGTCAGTGGTTCCTTTACAAAAGTATTAAACGAGAGGTACAAAAGAGTGACAGAAATCTGTGTAGAATGTAGAAGACCATCTGTGGGGCCATGACTTCACAGCAAGCAGTGGAAAAATCTAGTCTCGCTCTAAATTTAATCTAATTTTTCAAGAAAATACCCTTAAACGCCTGAAAATTGGTGGAAAAGAAGGTTGAACTATTCTGTGCCCCAGCAAAGACGGGTCCTCAAACAGTTTCTCATTTATATCTCTGGAAAAGAAAATCTTCACACTGGATGATTATTTTAAAATCACCGTTCACAAAGTAAGTAACTAAAGATAGCATTCGGTGTTGCCATTTGGGATTTCTGTAGAGATACTAATTTGTAGCTGAACTGAACTTTTCAAGAACCTACACTATTTTGTAGGGGAGATTCTCATGGGCACAAAGGGGAAGCATCTAAATCCCATTGAAAAGCAATGGAAGATGGGGAGTATACTGCCCTTTATGCCCTTCATTCTGCTTTGCTCTACTTTGACTCCATCTGCCCCTATATTGGTGAATAGATTGAAATATCTGGCCCCACTGAACAATGGAGCATAAACATGATGAGCATAGACTATATGGGGCACACACTTAAAAATACTGTAACTAAACCAGATTTTTAAATAGTTAGAAACTGCCAAGAAACTGCCATTGGTGGAAAAAATAAAGGTACACAGAGGGTGAGGTGGTTTAAAGCAGTGCAAATGGGATACAGAATATTTCATCTCTAGTTTACTGGTTTGAATTCCGATCAGGTAAGCATTAACTAGAAATGGGTTCTTCCTAGAAACAGAGAGGCAATTTTGTTTTGCAAAATGTTGGCCAGATTTTTGTCCTGCAAAACCCAAATCAGAAGTTCCAGGTCCCATTTTATTTGAAGGCCCAAATTCTCTGGTCTGGCCAAACTGTGCTCACCACAAGATTGGGGGAAGATAGCTTAAAGCTACTTTTGTGCCTCTCTGAATCCTGGGGGAGGCACGTCCCCTACTCTAAATTAAAGATGCCTAACCTGCCTTAAGGGATTGCCAGGGCTTTGAACATCCAGTCACAACAACATCCTCTCTCCCTGGTCACCAAGTATTGTAAAATTATAGGAGATCTAGACTCACTCCAATCTGAGCAAAATTCTAAAGCAATACAATTTTGCACCATCTGACTATATCTAAGAAAGTATAACATCTAACTCTACCAATGCTTTTGTATTGTGATAATAAAATTGATATTCCTAAATAGTCTCATTCCTGTATTTACTGTCATTTGTATGAAATGATCCTTGAGAACTTTCTTGAGGTCTGATTAGTTTATGGGGATCCAGGAGAACATGCACAAAAAATCCTCTAATCCTAAGGGATCATACAGTGGAAGCTACATTTGTCCACTATTTCTTTAGTCTATTATAAAAACAAATTTCTGTTTCAAAGATATTCACAGACAAAATCAATATCCAAAGAGGGAAAGAACCCTTTTTTACTTTGCCAAACCAGCTTGAAAACAGGGACAGCTTGGAAATAAAGATACAGTTCATCTCACTGGCAACTTCTTGTGGATGGTTGAGTATCATAGAAAAACAGCTTTGCGAAGCTAGAGAGGTTCATGTAGCTTTTGGAAATCTTATTTTAAAATATTTTCATTTCTGTAGCAGGCCATACATTCTCTGTCTGAGGTGCTGCCCTATCTCCAAGTGAAAGATTTCACCGATACATGCACCTGCTCATCTGAGGGCAAACTAGCCTCAAATGGCAGCATTTTCTGAAACAAAAACAAATAGTACAGCTTTTCTCCCCTGTCCCGCACAGGAGGCACATTACAAGGTAAACACCATGGGTCATGAGCTCTCTATGCTCACGTTCTACTTTTATATAAGCTAAGAGCCCATACATTCATTCTGAAATGCATAATCTCTTATCTGAAGATGTCTGATACCTACTCTCAAAATACTCTTTTAGTTATAGCTAAAGGGTGAAAGTCTGAAAACTGCTGCAAAAATAAATAAGGGATTCAGGTGTGAGTGAGAAAGTTCTGTCACCTCCCCACAAGATCACGGGAGTCCACTGACTCACTTTCATGTTCTCCTTCTCTTCCTTTGACAGTGGTCTGACCTTTTCCTTTAAAAAAAAACAACAAACAAACAAACAAAAAAAACAAACCCATTTGATCATGAAGCTCTTTTAAGACGTTTTATTAAAAAAAAAAAGTCTTACTTGTTAGAAGTTTGAAAACCAGCTCCCAGGGGGTGGTATTATTTTGCAGAAGGGAAGTTTATTCTGACAAACTTTTGAAGAAGTCTGATCTAAAAACTCCCTCCCCCCTCCACACACACAAGTTTCCACAAAGTTTGGAACCACATGATTAATTTAACCCCCTGCGGCAGCTTCTCCTTTTCTTGTGTGTTCATATTCAAAACTCTTTCACTCTAATGTACACAGATTTATTTATTGCATGCAGGTTACTTTGCATTTACTTCTTCTTTATGTAAGACTTGTTTCAAAGTATAAACAAAGCTTTCTATCATTTGATAAAGTAGTTCTTGTTTTCCTTAAACACAAAATTTACCTTCTTTTGGAATTAAAGCAGTGTGCTTTCTCATCCTGGGGCCCAGTTCTGCAAACACTTATGCACACAAATCCCTTGGGACTACTTACACGAGACTTCCCACATGCATAGTTCACATATTAGTGTTTGCAGAATCAGGACGCATGAAAGTAGAAGTGATTTCAGGTCTTTTGGTTTTATTACTTAATGTGTTGTAGAATGAATTTACTACCATTTTAAGAACTGCTTTTGGCACTACTTCCTTTACATTATTTTAAATGCAGAATTTGAATCATATATAGTTAAATGACAAACTATGATTCTGAAGTCATCTACAGTGGCTCCTACTACCCAGTTGTATTGCCTTACTTTTAATGTTAATATGCTTTAGAAGTTAATTTATAATAAAAATAAATAATAACAATAAATCATGTCCATAAACAGTCCACCTGCCAGACAAATATTATTTCTTTTTCTGGGTAAGTTATGAATCTTCCTGCAATTTTTTAAAAAAATCCATTTTTTGTAATTTCTTCGGAATTTGCTTCCATTAATGTTTTTAATTTTTGTAGTCCAACCTATTTTGCCGATTTGTTGCTTTTTGGAAGCCCTATGGGCCAGTAAAACTTTGTGAATTTGGGATAAATTACATTTTTATGCAAATATTGCAGCATTGTTTTGAACTCATAGGAATCGTTTGACCTCACCTTATATTGTTACTTATCAAGTCTGTTGGCAATAACCACTTCAAAATTCTTACCTCTCCTTGAGTTTACACTCTCATCATGAGTTGTGTGTGTGTGCACATGTGTGTGTGTATCAGTTAGTGAGAGAAAACAATTTTTCCTGTGTCTGAACCAGACTGTAAGGTCCTTGCAGCACGAAGCATGTTATCTTACATCTGTCCAGCATACATCACACTGTTAGTACAAATTGTAATACCTTTTCTATAATCTTCATGTCATTGGAAAGAAAAATGTTTGCACATCCTTAGCTCATGTATCACTGCATATGATCCTCCATATGAGTCTTTGAATTTATAAGACTATCTACAGATATCAAACCACTGCATGTCATAGCTTAGTTAATATAATAGTTCATTAGTTCTTCTGAAACTGCTGCCAAAGACACTGATCTGTCACAAAAAGCAATTATTCCTCAGCTAGGGCCAGATTTACAGACCACTGACATCATCAGGAGTCTTTTCACTCACTTCAATGGTCTTTCCATCAGGCTCCTAATGAAGATATAACATAGCTAAATAAGTTTCAATATGTGGCCTAAACAAAGATCACGTAAAAATGTCCTGCCTTTTCATAGGCAGTGCTTATCAAGAAGACACTCTCAGTTAAACGATTACTATAGTTTCATATGTACAATCACCTGCTTTACTCTAAAAAATGCAATATGCTTAAGAAGCATTTTAGTAATTTTTTAAACATTTGGTATCAGCGAAACTGACCGACATGAGGAATAAGAGATATGAAGTATAGTGCATTTCAAATGTTATAAAACTTCCTTCTAGGCCTGCCAGTCTGTTTCCACCACTGGAATATTAGTCACACTGGCCTCAGTAATCAAGCTGACTATCATCACTGAATGAGATGCACACTGTGTGTGCAGGTGAAGTAAAGACAACAGTCATTGAAACAGAACTGGTAAGGAATTTGGGACAAGTCTGGTGCAACTAATAGGTGATTTAAAAGCTTGCTAGATAAGTAATTTAAAAAAAAAAAAAAAAAAAAAAAAGATTTTCTACAGCTTACTTACAAATAGAAAAGAGGTGGAAAATATTCTTCAAATTCTAAAACCAGACTTACAGATCAATTCCCAATGCAAAATTCCACTGTGGAATTTTATGTAGTACCAGCTGTGGTTTGAAAACTAATCTTTTACACCATATCATGTAAACAATGAGTAAAAAACCCTGTCACATTTCCCCCTGTATTGAGGGACAGTTCCAGGCAAGTGGCTGCTAATAACAAGAAGATAACAGATGTCATCATGCGAGGGCCAGGGTTGGGGTCTTTTCATAGAATTCCTGACAACACCATAGGAATAGCACACAAGCACAGCTCAGAAAAGAATATAATGAAATTCCTCAATTACTGTGTCAATTGAAAACATCTGAGCTATCTAAGAAACACAAAAATGGTAAACAGGGCCTTTCATGTAATGTCTTCTAATTTCCTCGTAGACACATAAGTGCCTATTAAAATATCTACAGCAATAGGGGCTCAGTAATAACTGTGAAGGCCAGAATAGTTTCAGGAACATTTATTCAGTGCACTTCTGTGTTGCCAAATATGCACACCCATTGGTGAATCTGGAGAGCAGGGAGATTGAGGAATCTTCCCAGCCTAAGCCATCAAAATTCCTTTAAAAACTAAAGAGGAAACTCTGCCCTGTGATGAGCGGGTGTGTTTTAGAGGCAAGGGATAAGAGGACATAGCGATCACTTTGCATAATGAGTTTAGTGAAATCTACATCATTCTGAAATTTGGAAAGCAGCCTTGACTCCAAATGAAAAAATAAGAAGAGATTAGGAAATTTATTCTACAATAGCCAAAGTATCTACCTGCCACATGGAATATTTGCATGAAGGGTTTTGCATTGGTGATGATTAGACACTCACTGTTTGCTTCCACAAAGCTTGTTCACTACTCCATTATGGGAGCCTGGTTAATGTCACAGGATTAATATTATGACCAAGGGATAACTAACTTCATAGTCAGTGGAAATCATTAAAAAACCCTGTGAGTTGGGAATGACTGACTTTGTTGGGATCATACACGAAGAAATCATCAGTGAGTAGGAACTAACATGATCATGTCTCTGCTAAGCAATAAACAAATTCTGTTTGGACTTACAGTCTGTGTTCTCAATAGTGAAAGTCACTGCATAGTGTGTGTAAATCAGCACAGAATTTGTCCCCAGACCAAATCCTTTGCAGGGATAAACAGAAGCAAGATTAAAGAAGTCTTCATTGTGTAATGACCACACTGCACCTTTAAACTGGAGGTGTGGGGGGTTTGTCTGGCTGGCAGAATGAAGGGAACAGTGCTTTATGGCTGGGTGGGTGGGTGGAGAGAGGTCAAACTGATGCAAAAGGGGACAAGGGGCGACACTGACTCATCCCTTGAAATCTGGGTGGGTGGAAGAGTTTAAAATGGGCAGCCCATGTGGTGAAGCCTCCTTTCAAATGGAGCAAGCTGGGGCAGCACCCATCTTCCCTCCCCTTTATGTGGTGAAATACCAGGTTTGGCCTAGAGCTCCTGTGGCCACTGCACTAGATGCCCCTTTTTAGGGGGACTGGGAAAGATTTTTTCCCTTACCACCAGATTAACCTATGGGGAAATGTTGGGGTTTTTTTTGCCTTCCCCACATCAGGTTCAGGGAGGGCTTTATTGACATGTGGCGTGAAGGGAGGTAGGCTATATGTCGCAACTTATTATATAAGTGTGGGGAGGATGTCCAGTGCAGGAACTCCATTGGGAAGATATAAAGTGACCGGATAAATGGCTTGATAAAGGAATTAAAAAGGAGGTGTTGGTTAAATGGGTGGGGGGAGATTCGGGCTCCTATGATTTGTATGGCAGGGAGCCAAATCCTCTTTCTTATAACCCACCTTAATCCTCCTATGGGGGGTAAGATGGTAAGATCCCAGTAATAGCTTGGCTGGGGGACCTACATGGAAAAAGAGGCCAAAGCCCTCAGGAAGTTATAAAGGGAGCCATCCAATCAGGCAGCAGCAAACCTGCAGCAGCATAGGAGCCAGCAAACAGAGCTGTAAACGGGAGTTTGAGTGGGAGTTCTGCTGGAGAAGGGAGGAGTCAAGCTCCGGTCTTTAGGGACAGTGAGTGAGTTTTGTGGGAGTTGTGTGTTTGTTCCTTTTATTGTGTTTTTGTGTGTGTGTGTGTTTAATTTTTTTCCTCTTACTGACAGGACATAGGTGAGGAAGCTATGCCAGATACAGAGGCAGCAGTGGAAGAGACAATGAAGATGCCTGGATGTGGGAGCTGCAGGATGTACATGATCCTGGAGGGGATATCACAAAAGAGCTTTGTTTGTATGAAGTGGTGCCTGATAGAGCTGATGGAAAAGAAGATCCAGGGCTTGGAGATGCAGGTGAAACTCTGGTTGAGTTTAGAAGAGGATTCAAGCAGATGATGGAGCAAAGACATAAGGAGGCTGAAGGAAAAGCCCAGACTTGCAAATGGAAGCAGGACCAAAGAACTCTGATGGGAGACTGCTGGGTGAGGAAAGTGGCCAGTGGAAGCATATGACTACGATAACCAGGCAGAGGAAAAGATGGTCTAGTGAAGGAGAAATAGAGCTCAGTAACAGGTTGCAGCATTGGAAAATGAAGAAGGGACACAACAAGCGGTAACTGAAGGTGGGAGGGCAAGGAAGAAGAGAAAAGCAGCTAGTCCTATACAAAGAGTGGATGAGTCAATGGAGATATCACCAAATAAGAGCCCCACGGGGATCCAGGATGGGTTACAGAAGATTGAAAGGGAGAATGGAAGATGAGAGGACTTGCAGCCAGAAAGAACAGGGGAGAGGCCGGAGAATCTCACCATCATCAGGAGAAGGCAAGTCTACGTGATTGGGGACTCCCTCCTGAGAAGAACAAACAGGCCTGTAACCAAAGCTGATATAGAGAACAGAAGGGAGTGCTGTCTGCCCGGTGCTAGGATACGGGATGTGGATCTGAGGCTGAAGAGGATCCTAGTGGGAGTGGGAAAGAATCCACTGATTGTCCTTCATGTGGGAACAAATGATATGGCTAGATTCTCATTGGAACAAATCAAGGTAGACTATGCCAAGCTGGGTAAGACTCTTAAGGAAATGGAGGCTCAGGTGACTTTCAGTGGGATTCTGCCTGTCCCTAGAGGAGGACAACAAAGGTGTGACAAGATGACGATGATCAACAGATTGCTCAGGCAGTGGTGCTAGAAGGAGGGCTTGGGGATGTATTACCATTGGGAGGCATTCATGGACAGAGGACTGTTCTCTTGGGATGGACTTCACCTGAGTAGGGAGGGAAGTTCACTTCTAGGATGGAGGCTGGCACAACTGATTAAGAGAGCTTTAAACTAGGAATTTGGGGGAGATGGTTGGGAGATGTCTGGGTAATCGCCACACCTGATTTTATCATTGAGAGGGAGGAAAATGAAATAGGAAAGAATAGTGCAGTGGGTAGGAGAACAGACATTAAGAGGAAGGGTGGTGTAGATACCAGTCTAATATGTGATACTGGTGGTAGAATGACTGAGGCAAACCGTGTAAGGAATGTGATCAAAGCCAAACAGCAAAAAATTAAGATGTTTGTACACCAATGTGAGGAGCCTCAGTAACAAAATGGAGGCACTAGAGTTATGGTGCAGGAAGTGAAACCAGATATTATAGGGAAAAGAGAAACATGGTGGATTAGTAGTCATGACTGGCATATAGGAACTGATGGGTATGTGTTGTTTAGGAAAGACAGAAATAAAGGCAAAGGTGGTGGATTAGCATTGTATATCAATGATGAAGTAGACTGTAAAGAAATTAGAAGTGATGCAATGGATAAGACAGAGTCTGTCTGGGCAAAAATCACAATTGGAAAAGAAAACTACCAGAGCTTCCCCTGGGATAGTGCTTTGGGTGTGCTACAGATGACTGGGATCCAAACTGGATATGGACAGAGACCTCCTTAATGTTTTTAATGAAATAAATACTACTGGGAACGGTGTGATTATGGGAGATTTTAATTTCCCAGATATAGACTGGAAGATTAGTGCTAGTAATAATAATAGGGCTCAGATTTTTCTGGATGTGATAGCAGACAGATTCCTTCATCAAATAGTTGCTGAACCAACAAGAGGGGATGCCATTTTAGATTTGATATTGGTGAGTGGTGAGGATCTCATAGAAGAACTGATTGTAGGGGACAACCTTGGATTAAGCGACCATGAGCTAATTCAATTCAAACTAAAAGGAAGGATAAACAAAAATAAATCTGTGACTAGGATCTTTGATTTCAAAAGGGTTAACTTAAAAACATTAAGGGAATGAATTAGAGAAGTGGACTGGACTGAATAATTCATGGATCTAAAGGCACAGGAGGCTTGGAATTACTTCAAGTCAAAGTTGCAGGAACTATCTGAAGTCCGCATCGCAAGGAAGAGGAAAAAATTCATAGGCAAGAGTTGTAGACCAAACTGGATGAGTAAGCATCTCAGACAGGTGATTAAGAGAAAGCAGAAAGCCTACAAGGAGTGGAAGATGGGAGGCATCAGCAAGAAAAGCTCTCTCTTGTAGGTCAGAACATGTAGATACAAAGCGAGAAATGCTAAAAGCCAAGTAGAGTTGGATCATGCAAAAGATAATTAAAACAAATAGTAAAAGGTTCTATAGCCATATAACAGGAAGAAAACAAAGAAGGAAGAAGTGGGAACGCTAAGCACTGAGGATGGGGTAGAGGTTAAGGATAGTCTAGGCATAGCCCAATATATAAAACAAATACTTTGCCTCAGTTTTTAATGAGGCTAATGAAGAGTTTACGGATAGTGGCAGGGAGGCTAATGGGTTTGAGGATATGGAGATAGAAATTAACACATCCGAGGTAAAAGCCAAATTCGAACTGCTTAATGGGACTAAATCAGGGGGTCGGGATAATCTCCATCCAAGGATATTAAAGGGACTGGCACGTGAAATTGCAAGCCCATTAGCAAGGATTTTTAATGAATCTGTAAACTTAGGCTACGGCTACATTGATGGTGGCAAAGTCGCCACCGTTGTGCACCCATCTTATAGCAGGTGGGTATCATCTAGGCTCTATTTCCCTAGTTTGTTTATGAAAAGGTCATGTGAGACAGTATCAACAGTCTCACTACAGTAGAGATATCTCACATCTACTCCTTCCCCCCATCCACAAGGTTTGTTACCCTGTCAAAGGATATTGTTTTGGTTTGATGTGATTTGTTCTTGACAAATCCATGTGGACTGTTACTTATCACCTTCTAGGTGCTTACAAATGGACTGACTGCTCCACTATCTTTCCAGCTAACAAAGTTAAGATGATTGGGTCATAATTCCCTGGGTTGTTCTTTTTACTCTTTTTATAAATAGGTGCTATATTTGCTTTTTTCTAATCCTCTGGGATCTCTCCGATTCTCCATGAGTTCTTGAAGATAATCACCAATGCTCAGAGATCTTTTAAACTATTTCTTTAAGTATTCTAGGATGTAATTAGTCAAATCCTGACAACGTGAAGACATCTAACTTGCCTTCTTAACTTGTTCTCTCTCTATTTAAGCCTTAGATCCTACCCCATTTATACTGATGTTCACTGTGTTGGTCATTCAATCACTGCTAGCCTTTCTGGAGAAAACAAACAAAAAAGGCACTTAACAATTCAGCTATTGTTGTGCTTTCTGTTATTGTCTTTACCTCCTCATTGAGTAATGGGCTTAACAAGTATGACTCTGATTTGAGTTTCAGGTTGAAGATCTCCTAGTTAATCTAGGGTGGTCTCTTACCCGACTTCCTTTCTTTCCTATGCACTAGGATAGTTTACTCTTGTGTTCTGAATAATGTGTCTAAAAAACTGACAACTCTCCTGAGCTCTTTTTTCCTTTAGATTTACTTTCTACAGACTCTTACCTACCAATTATTTGAGTTTGCTAAAGTCTGCCTTTTTGAAGTCCATTGTCTTTATTCTACTATTGTCCCCCTGCCATTCTTCAGAATCATGAACTCTTATCATTTCACAATTACTTTCATCCAAGCTGCATTCCATCTTCAAACTCTCAACTAGTTCTCCCCTGTTTATCAAATCATAGAAGATTAGGGTTGGGAAGGACCTCAGGAGGTCATCTAGTCCAACCCCCTGCTCAAAGCAGGACCAACCCCAACTCAATCAACCCAACCAGGGCTGTCAAGCCGGCCTTAGAAACCTCTAAGGATGGAAATTCTACCTCCCTAGGTAACCCATTCCAGTGCTTCACCACCCTCCTAATGAAAAAGTGTTTCCTAATATCCAACCTAGATCTCTCCCACAACAACTTGAGCCCATTGCTCCTACGTCTGTCATCTATTAATATTGAGAACAGTCTAGCTCCATCCTCCTGGAACTCCCTTTCAGGTAGTTAAATGCTGCTATCAAATCTAGAACAGCCACTCCTCTAGTCACTTTCTCCAGCATCTGTAATAAAGAGTTGTCTCCAATGCAGCCCAAGAACTTGTTGGATAATCTGTAACCTGCTGTTTTATTTTACTGACAGATGTCTGGCTAACTGAAGTTCCCCCTCACTATAAGTCCTGTGTTTTGGATGATTTTTTAGTTGTTTAATAAAATCCTCACCCACCTTTTCTTCCTAGTTAGGTGGTCTATAGTAGACCCCTGTCATGACAACCCAACATGATTTTCCCCCCTCTTATCCTTACTCAGAGACTTTCAACAAGTCTGCCTCCCATGTCTATCTTAACCTCAATGCAAATGTATGCATCTTTGATATACAAGGCTACCCCTTGTCCCTTTTATCCCTGCTGTCCTTCCCAAACCTGCTGTACCCTTCTATATTAGTAATCCAGTCATGTGAATTATCCCACCAAGTCTCTGTGATGTCAATTTTGACATAATTGTGATTATTCACTAGTATTTCTAGTTCTTTTTTATTCCCCATACTTCTTGTGTTAGTATACAGACATCCAAGATATTCATTAGATTTCCCCTTTATATTGTTTCTCCTTTGTCCCTGCTCTGATTGCCCATGTCCCCTCTACATTCCATCCTTTCACCCAGGTCTCCATGTTCTAGATTTACCTATGGGCTTCTCTCTCCTGCTCCAATCACATTTAGTCTGTCTCTGCCTGGGCTTCCAGCCATGATTGGAAGGATTGGTGAGAACACCACCCATGCCCCCAACTCCTTCACCCTCACTCCCAGAGTTCTTTAGTCACTTCTGATCTGCTCAGGGACATACCTTGAAGTATCATTAGTGACCACATGGATGAGCAACATCGAAGAGTAGTTAGAGGGCTGGATGATCCTCAGCAATCCTTCATAATGTCTCAGATATGGGCCTCTGGCCAGTAGATGACAGGTCAGGCAGGCAGATGGATGCCTCCATCCCCCTTACAAGGAAGTCACTGACCACCCCCCTCCTTTCATTTCCTCTTGGAAATGGTGGCCACAGTCCTTCTAGGCTTGAGGACACATGGCTTCTCCTTTCCACCTCTGGGGGAGATTCGTCTTCCCACATTGCCAGGGCAGCATACCAGTTTTTTTTTTTTTAATCTCTGTGGACAGTGGATTGGGAGCAGAAGTGGAGCACTGCCTGAAGTAGTCAGAGACCAGCTTATTCCCTGGGAAGCAACTGTTTTCTCTTCCCCCTGGCAGTGGTACTGCAGTCCTCTCCAGCTGGATTGCTTCCTCAACCTTGGACGTCTCCAGATGCATATTTTCAACGAACTCCTCCCTCCTTCAAACTCGCTTTCAGACTCCTCTGTTTGCTAGCTCCCCTTGGTTGCTTAGTGTTTGGCTTTTAAGCCCTTCTTTCCTAGGTCAGCCGTGCCCCCTCGTTAACACACGGGGAAGGGTGATCACGAGGATGATCAAGGCTGACCAAGGATCAAAGGACACGAGGCTAGAGTCTTGCTAATGCACACAGTGAAATGAAGTGACTCACTGCTGAAAGTAGAGTTGGATTCCTAAGCCTGATTGCATTTGGTTGGGGTTATATCATTTGAAAACTATACACTCTGAAACCTTAAAAGCATGTATCAGGTTCTCCAGTCACCTGAGGCAACTTTGTGCCCCAGGACCTCAGAAGTGCTTTTCAAAAGTTCCAGCAGAAAGTTTTTGATGAGTAAAGAATGAGAGATGATCATTCATCATCGTCTCCATTTTGAGAAAAGGCCTAGGAAATGGTACCAGTACCAGGGGCCTTATAGAGATTCGCCAATGGGGACCTCTGGAAATTTCCCATAGGATTTTAGGACTGGTCCTCCTTCTAGTCCCATGGGCTCCCTAAAGGCTTTTCAAAATCTCCACAGAAATAATTGCTTCAGGGACCTGCACTAGAAACTGTGGAGTTACTCAGAGGATACTGAAATAACAGTAATAAAATCAGCCAGTCCAGCTGTGGATACAGGGCATTAATTAACTGCTACGGGCATATTAGTGTAGACACAGTGAACTGACAGACTATCACTCACCTGTTCAATTACCAACAATTATTTTTTAAGAGCCCAATTCTGAACTCTCACACTTGTTTTACAGTGGTATGATTGCAGTGATTTCAGAGAAGTTGCTCAGGATTTATATTTATATTGCATACTCATAGGCAAGATCAGAATCAGGCTTACAATATTATTCTCATTGACTGAGTAGGATTAGGCAAATACAGTTTGAAAATTTAAACAATTACTTACAGTACATCTGTATCTCTTCTTTCTTACTCAAACATTCTGTGCTTCAGGAAACTGGCAGAACTTTATATAAAGGTCAAATAAATTATGAGAGTGTCTGAATCTTCTTTCTAGTTTAGAAAGGTATTATTTTCCTATTCCCTATGGCTGAAATGCACACACCCCATCACTCCAACACAGTCCAATTAGTCAAGCCTTAAATGGATGGTGAGAAGGAATCCATCCCCCTAGCCTTTCCCAGGCAATTGACTTCAGTGCAACTACTCTGTGGCAGTCCATTTCCAGCCTGTAGGGAAGAGTAGCAGCCATATGCCTTCTCATTCCCTATGTAGGTAATTCAAGCCAATCTGTTTAAGCATAGATTCAGTAGCCCCTCCTCAAAGGCTGATTCCTCCATTGTTAACCTCGTAAAGAAAAGAATGGGCCCTACCTCTACATCAAACCAGGAGTGCAGAAGCTCACCAGTATTACTGCATTTTACTCTGTGGGCTCTCAGGGAAGCCATGTGCAGGTTTCAGTTGTGTGGATGGCCACGTGTGAACCTTTAAACCTATTTGAATCTCACACTTTTTCTGGTTTAGCCTCAGCTTGAGTTCCAGGTGTTACCAGATGACAGAGTAGGAGAGAAATAACAATTACTGTGTCTGTTATATTTCTCTAGTATTCTTCAATACTAAACAACTTCAAAAACATAAAGGGGCAGATTACACACAGCACTGAAAGTACTGCTCAGGGGGAAGAAGAGGCTTTATGCCACCTTCACACTGTGTTGCTTCAGCTTGCACGAGGGGCCAGCGTGGCTCCTAGCACAACAGCAGCTCTGGGGACTACTCTAACTTATGGAAGTGTTATCCAGACTACCCATGGGCAGCTCTGTAGCCCAGAATCACCCTTGGAGCAAAAGGATTATGCCACATCATGCCTTCCTGTGATAAGTCTGGTGCCTATGCCAGAGACTGTAAGGGGGCCAAGTGTAGGCTCCCTTACTTTGGCCATTTTCTGCTCCTGCATCCGCATCATTCTTCCCTGGCACATAGTGGCTCCTTTCCAGCCACAGATAGTTTGGCTTGGAGGAGAGTAAGTATCATGTGAACAATGTTGCAGAATTCCTAGATGTGGTGTAACCAGGAAGTGTGGTGATAACTTCTATTAATAAAACTAGTGAGGATTCTGACTTGGGTTGCGGATAATGAGAGTATAGTCAGTTTGTCACAGTAAGAAATTTCAGTTTCTTTTTTCATTCCTGTGTAAGTTAGTTTTTCACTCCGGGGTCATGACCAGGGAATCATCATGTTAGTTGCAGAAAAATATTGCTCGTATGTTTAAGTCTTTTCTCCTAGCTATTTTATGAGCTAGCCTTCATGTGAGATCTGTTTGGTGTATTTAGCATAGTTTTATTTAAGGTCTGTCCACCAGTGTATCCTTGTTATGGTTAAAACTTCCATTATTTTCAACACAAATAATTAATTGTATTCTAGTCATTCTATGGTTCCTGAGAATGGCATAGATAATGTCTCATTTTAAAGCCTACTGCTGAGAGAGAGATCTCAAAGAAATGGACATGGATATGGATAAATGGGAAGATCACATTCAGGATTGCGGTCTTTGGAAACAAGAGCTCAATAAAGATCTCCAAAGCTACAGGAGAAAGCATTCCAGCTTAGCAGAGGAGAAAAGAGCTCACAGAAGTCAGTACCCAAATGGTGTCACTTTTAAATGTGACAAATGTGGCAGAGATTTTCTCTCTCAAGTGAGTCTCTTCAGCCACAGCCATGGCTGCCATCAAACTAAATGAGTAAATTTTTTACCTCTCAGGGGCAGATACCCATGGGTCTGTCGAGACTGAAGGATGCCTACTACTGCTGACACTGTAAAACTGTGGTTGGCAGAGCAGCAGCTAATTTTAGTCCCCTAGTAAAGTTCTCTTCTAAAGTATGTTGCTCTATTTTTGCCTTTATTAAGGAGACTTGTGCTACTTTATCACTCACTATGCTAGAATTTATTATATTAGTTCACATTAATATTAGCAAAATGCTATATGTTGAATACATCTAAATGGAAAATATTTAATGTTAGTTTCATTAGATCTCAAGTTACATTAAGGACGTTTTGATCTGAACTTTGCAAGTAGAACCCAAGTCTAGTACAACAAAGGTCAAAAGGGCTGGTACACTATACGAATAAATCTGCACAGAAACTAGCTACTACATTTGGCACATCTGAAATTAAGACCTGATAAGGACTGTTTCACCCCTCTGACAGACAATGATGGTCACACTTGCTGTTGGACGTTTTCCTTTAAATGTTCTGAGCATGTCACTGTATATTGCTCTTATTGTTACTCTTTGGCAGGAGTCATTAGATGGCACTGTTACACAAGGCATATTAAGTTCTTTTTCTTGGCATCTGAGCAGCATACAGTCTTTGAGTTCTGTATTGTTAGTTTGATGCCATGTCTTGTTTGGGAGAATCAGATGCAAACAGCAAGAGAGTTTGCTCTGGGCTTTAATCTCTCTAACTAAAGTCAATATTGGTGCAGAGTTGTTTCCTGGGAACCAAGCACGGGTGTTTGGACTGAGTTTTCTGAAGAAGGATTGGTCTGCGTGCTCTTTGGAGCATAACAAAACTAAACATAACAAAAACTCATTAAAGTTATTTCAACATACAAAAATCAGACGATATGAAGTTAAGATTCCTATAGCCACCTTTTTTCTGCCCTCTTCAGCATACACAGCATGACAGGTCATATGATCTTGTTCTATGATCACCTAACATGTAAGAACATGGCACAGTTAAGCCATTGTTTACTTTACAGACACAAGGTAATTGTTGAAGAATTTCGAGCCATCTATTCCTTATATAAATACTAGTAAATTATCAAGTTGTACAAATAAACAGTGGAGAAATTCCCTAGAACAGCAAATAATGGAACATGCAGTTAGGAAATAACTTTGTCACATACAATCAGGGAGAGAGAGAATATTCTGCCTAGTCTTGGGCAAGTTTGTGAAAAAAGACTTCGCAACAAAAATCAAGCTGTTTTGTGGCAAGAATAAACGCTTTTCAGATTTACTTCAGATATTTGCACGGAGTTGTTTTTTGGCCAAAAATGAAAGCATTTTCCAAAGGAGAAGGGGGAGGCCATATTGCTGGAGTGCAGGAGAATCCATTTGGGTCTACAGAAAACAGAGTGTTACTCTTAAGGAAGACTACAATTTTGGTACAGATATTTTTAGCATATTGCACAACAGCGGTGTGGGAAAAAATTGGCAAGTCACAGAAAGATCACCAAATAATGTAGTTTTTGCTACATCAACATATACAAGAGTATAGTGAGGGTGGTGAAAGGTGAGGAGGCATGGAGGGGTGGGTTGTAGAGCAAGACTGCTCTGCATTCACTTCGCAGTGACAGCTCCTATCCCATGGGCTCGGACCCAGGTCCCCACTCTGGGCTTTGCGAACAGGTGCACACAGGTTCACAGCACCATCAGGTTTGTATAATCTGTCCCTGTTTCCATCTGTAGAAGGAAATCTGAGCAATGCTATGACCCAGTCTGACAAGTCACACCACCACTCAGTTTGGGGACCTAATCGGATGTCTTTATAGCCATTTCCAAGATTTCACAGACTTTATTCAAATTTATGATTTTCGTGACCTCCGTGGCAAAATTGTAGCCCTATTCACAAGTCCTAAGAACACAATTTCATGGACAAAACAGATGGCTTTATTTCTTTAGGGTTAGACACAACAAATCCTGCATCTTGACCGGGGGTTAGACTAGATGACCTTTGTGGTCCCTTCTAACCTTGTGGTTCTATGATTCTAAAATTCACTGCTAGTGAGCTCCTTTTTACAGGTTCACAGTAAAAGAAAATAAATCCACAATTTTTTTTAAAAACGTATGGTTTATAATACAATATGGGAACAGACAAAACATTTCAATCTACTCAAAGTTTCCTGTGCCCGGGCAGACTTCACGAAACCACAGCAAAACTCTCTTACTGGAGAATGAAATAGAACTACAGTCACACTTTCTTCATGGAATTCATTTTGTACTGTTATAGTTCCTAAAAAGTTTTATTCATCTCCTCTAAGTCTTCTCCATTCAGCCCCCATTTCAGTGGAAAAAAGTGGAAAGGCTGCTCTTTATATAGCAGTACTAGTATCACGAGATCTGAAGCTTTAATTCTGCTCTGAAAAGAGTACAGAACAATGGCACCATGTTACTCACCAGACCCGTTCCCTCTGTGTACTGAGTCTTGTATCTGATGACTAGCTACAACAAATTCCTTTTTCCCCCCAATAACACGGTTTTCAGTCTGAAAGGTAGTCAGCTTCTGTCTTTAATAGACAAAACTGAATCCCTACATCTGAACACTTTTGAATATTGGAGACGTGGAGGGAAAATACAGATGTAAATGTCGATGTGTACGTTGCTGCTGTCTCTGGTTAGTAACTGTTGCCAGCAAGAGATAAAATGGTATCTGCCCTGCCCAGCAAAGACTAGTGAAATGAAGTGAGTTTTTAACAGTTTTATAAAATCACACTCTGGATCAATATGTTGTAGAATTATTTATCAATCTGGCTCTTTTCTGTCTACACTGGCTAGGAAAAATAACACTTCACCGACTAGCAAATGGTCCTAAAATTTTACTGGAGGCTTTCACACTGTATTTCTGCATGTATAAATGTGAAGAGCACACAAATAAAAAGGGTACAGGTCTTTTTAAAAAAATCTCTTTATTCTATACAACGAGATGAATTCCAGGAGAAGTGGCACCAGCATCTTTATTCTTCTCAAGAGAAAGGTATTCAATCTGTTTCATACTGATCTTATGCCTAGCATTACACCTAGATCCTCACCAAATCTACAGATAATGTGACAAAATAATAAAAAGCAATGCCAAGTTGTTGGGGTTTTTTTCACTAGCGCTCTTCAATGGCAGCTGGATATGCAAAACTAGCAAAACGGCGAACCCCTCTGGTTTGCATACAGGAACAAACAAAAGTATATTCATGAAGAGGTACTTTGAATACAAGGGGCTGTGTGACATGATCTCTAGAAGAAAAAAGTTCAGAATTTGCTAAAAGTTCAGAATTTGCTAAAAGTCTTTGCTTACACTCTCCGAAGGATATGAACATGTTTATGCTATGTTATTAACTACTTGATCCCTCTAGGCACAACACTTTTGGGGCTAAGTGCTAATACATTATTCGCTCTGAAGTCATTATCATACCAAATCATGTGTGAGTTAGTTCAAAAAAGTTTCAGAGGCGTTAAATGAAAATACACCTCAATTACTGCAGCACATTATAACAGCAACAGCTAAAATGCATAGGCAGTGACACAAATCCTGAAGTCTTTTCTGGCCTCTCTCTTTTTTTTTTTTTTTTGGCTTTTATTTTCTTCTAAAAAAAGAAGGAAGTGAAATGTTTCCTCTTTCCTCACATCCCTAATTGATGTGATGTAACATTACAGTAATATACAGTGTTTAAGCACAAAAAGCGCCAGGGAATACAAAGGTTATTTTATTTTCATGAACTCAGCCACGCACCCAAATACAGCCAGCCAGCCACCCTCACACACACAGAGCTTTAAGATTTGGCTCTGAACACTGGTTCTGTACTTCGGATTTCAAGATTACCTTTACTTAGAAACTACTTTATATCAGTGTGTTGCGGCACATTGAAAAGGTCTCTTTTTAAAGCGGATAGTCCACTGATTTCAAAGCCTGGGGAGCACGGGTTAGCAGAGCATGTTTGAAACCTTCTGGCTCTTCCTGGAAAACGCTGATGAACATTCTATTTATAGACTTATATAAGCTGTTTATATATTACATATTCTTGATTTCTTTTCTCCTTTGTATTATTACTGATAGAATCCATTCTGATTCCAGAGATCATGTGGTTCATTCACTGATGATGCCCCTTCTGATGTTATCATCATTATGTCTGTCATATTTCAGTTAGCTACTAGAAAGATGATTATGGTGTCAGAGAGAGATGATTGTGACTTCAAAGGAGGAATATTTAGCAAGAGCACATGATTTAAACAAACAAAAACAAAAAACACTTCCTATCTTGCAATACTAAAACCCGTCTTAGATTAAAACAGAGAGAAATTTACAAATTTAACTCCCTTTTCATTATTTATTCTGTTTATTTTCTTTATTTACTTACCAAGGGTTATGGAGGATTCTCTATCACTGACAATTTTTAAATCAAGATTGGATGTTGTTCCAAAAGATCTGCTCTAGGAATTACTTTGGGGAATTTCTCTGGCCTGTGTTACACCGGAGGTCAGACTAAATGATCATATTGGTCCCTTCTGGCCTAGGAATCTATGAATCTATTCACTCAATTGTGCAATGCCCAGTTTGGAGAACACTTACATATATGTGTAATCCCATTAATGTCACTGATATTACTTCCATGAATAAATCCTCAAAGTAAGTAAGGGTTGCACAATGTAGCTATTTTTATATTTCATTCAATTTGGGCAATAAATGGAGATTTTTCAGTTTAGATTAGTCAGTGTCACTTTTTATCACAATCAGTTTCTAGCCAATTTCACTTCATGTGCTCTTAGTCTAATATCAGATTTTGAGTTGCAAATAGCACAGAGGAATATTTATGTTTTAAACAAAACAACCATCCTAACCTACAGGCTATAGGCTGTTCTGTGGTGGATTAGTCATAATCTCTCCTGCTGCAGCTGTTCCACTTGTATAAATACTTAAAATATTCCATTAAAGTGATAAATTTAGACCTGACATTTCACCAATTTTCCCTGGGTCTAAATTTGTGCAACAGATACTGTGTGTAATAGATCTTGATAACACTAGGGCTAAAATGGAACAGAACAATAAAATTATGACAAGTATATAAAAAAATACCATAGGTTTTAGGTTTGTTTGGCAAATATAGTGCATTTTATCTTCATTCATTACAGCATAAATCACTTTCAGTTACTGAAAGACATCAGGTAGTTTTAAAAATTTATGGGACTACCATGTCATTAGAGCATGACAAATTAAATATATATTAAGCAAACCCTTAGGAGAAGAAGTAAGAGATGTATCCAGTGGTCAAAAGGAAAACATATCTAGCAGATGACTGCATGTACAAATTGTTCCTTAGGGCTTGTCTACATAAACAATTTGTTTGTGGCAAGCTGGGGTGTGACTGCCGCACTAACCTGTTGTTGGACTAACAGTCTGTGTGAACCCTGCTGAAGCACATTAACAATTCATTAATGAACTTTGACCTAATCCTCTTTGACACAGAACTAGATTAAAGCACATTAACAAAATGTTAATGTGCATCAAAAAGGTCCTCAAAGCCTGAGCTCCCAGTTGGCTAATGTGGGGCAGTCACACTAGACTGGCTGAAAACTCAATGTTTGTGTAGACAAGCCTCAGCTAAAATTTCAGGAAAGCCACACATTGCTCATCAGCAACTTTCTGTCAATGCTTTATATAGTTTGTAAGACTTATAAGAAATAATTGGTCAAAAGATAGTGACATTACAGTTTCTCACACAGGAGGCAGTGTGGCCTAGTGGATAGTGTACTGGACTGGGACTTTGGAGACCTGGGGTTTATTTCTAGCTCTGCCATTAGCCTGAGAGGTGACCTTGAGAAAGTCACTTCCCTGCTCTCTGCCTCAGTTTCCCCATCTGTAAAATGACAATCATGACAGTGAGCATTTGTTGATCTTCTGATAAAAACTGCCATGTAAGAGTGAGGGGTAATTATTATTCAGAAGCTATTGTTTACCATAACTAGTAACATGTTGGAGCTAACAGAAGGAACTCATAAAAGGAAGACTTCTATTTACAGAATGGAGCTTTCTACTGTGAAGGATCTTTTGAGCTTTATTTACTGAGCAAAACCAAGAATTTAACACAGCTATTATAATATGAATGGGTTAATGGCTGTTTTTGCAGTCTTAGGCTGTATATAATTTAGTGATTTTTAGACAGCCAAACTCCAACACTATTAGCAGTTGAAAATTATGGTCTAGCTTCTAAAATCTAGGGATGAAATTCTGAGCCCATTGAGGTGAATGGCAAAACTTGCATTTGACTTCAGTGAAGACAGCATTTCACCCCAGGTTCCTATACTAAGGTTTTTAACCCATATGATGTTAGGACCCACAATTAGGCATCCAGTTTGAAATGTTTTAGCTTCATTGGATCTCATTTCTAATGTAATAGCCCCAGAATAGGTAACTAACAAGCTGTCAGATTCTACCTCTTACCACCACAAGTCATTACTGATTTCATACAGGTAATATCAGAGAGAAAAAACATGCAGTTTGTGTAGATTAGCTATCAGTAAATTACAAGGATAAATTCCATAAATAGAATTAATTAATTTCCATATATTTAATTTACTTAAACTGAATTTACCTTCATCTCAGCCAAGTACCTTCACAAATGGACTCATATCTTGCTATTTTCTCTTTCAATAAGGCTAAAAATATCACAGGATTCAACTTTCTCCTAAACTTCACCAGAAAAGTTTGTGGCTACAGAACTGTTCATGAGATGGAAAGACTCCAGCTTTATTTTCACATCCCAAGCTAAAACAACAACAAAAACCCCACCTTTTTGGATAGTTGAGGATAGTTGATACAGAAATCACAGACACAAAATAAATATGGACCCGACAGAGGGCAGAACCTCTTTAAAAGTGGATTGAACAAAATCTTAGGAAGTGTATTTTAAGCAAGAATTTGCATATGCACTGAAATAGATTGGATGACATTGTTCTAATTACTATCATTATATTACATATCAGAAAACTATATTAAAAAAGCGTTCAGGCTGCAAAGTCAAGCACTTATATCTTAGGAGATACCAGAATTTAGATAGCCAGAGCAACTTTAATTTGCCCTCCTTGTGTGTATGCATTATGGTGCAGTCTTTAATTACATACTATTTTTTCTATAGGATCCCTGCCTCATTCAGTGCACAGGGATAGACAGCGCTCACTGGGTAGCTGTTCATTAAGTCTTTTTATCATCATTATTCAAGTGTGGATTAATGCCATATTACTGCACGCCATCCAAATCCTGCACTGAGTACCAAGTTATTAATTAACTAATGGGCTTTTGTATGAGTGCTTCATAAATATAAATATAAATTAATTTGTCTTCTCAGCACCCCTGTGAGGTGAGGTGGTGTGGTAGTATAACCCCCGTTTTATAAACAGGGAATAAGAGGCATACAGAGATTAGGGCCAAAGTTGTGAAAAAATATCCACTAATTCTGCACCCCCAACTTGAGACTCCTATGGTTTGATTTTTCAGAGGAATTAGCAATTTTAAAGCACTTTAAATGGGGTCCTCTGGAAGAAATAGCAAGTGCTTATGTAATTAAAGACTATATTGTAATGTATATGCCCAGGGAACAGTTATAATCACATGCGTAACCTTAATTCTGACATTTCCTAATATCTGAATGTTTGTCTCTGCAACCTTAATGTTCTTTTTACATATGTTTTTTTCTTTGGTTGTTTGTTATGTAATTCAATGAGATTTTTAAGAAAGCAAATTGAAATAGAAATCCCATCATTTGGAACCATATTGTCAACAGAGTTAGATCCACAGCACAAACCTCTATCACCTGAGTTTTCTGAGTAACTTGAGCTATTTGCTAATAGTAAAGGAATGTTGAGACTCATGAAACCTGGATTCAGTCTGAGGTTCTGGAGGGGAATGTGCTTTAATGGTTATAAAATCCTTCTGGCTCTATCCTTCCACCCTCCCCCCATTTTTGTACTGGCCCTCCCAAAATCTATTCCCAAATGTGGTCTGTCTCCTCCCCTCTGCTCTTATCACCACCACTTGGCAGCTCCAGTCTCTACCCAAGCTCTCTACCAATTTGCATTTGTGTCAAGTAGCTTCCTCCTTTGTCCCTTACTGCTTTGGTGCCAGCTGTAGGAGCATTGAGACCACATGAGAAAGAGTCTTCCTTTACTTTCAGTTCCTGTGCTCAGTGCCCAATGCCACAGTGACCTCAAAAATCAGTAGAAGCAATTGCAGGAAAAGTCCTGCCTAGCCTCTGAAGCCCTGGGATGGAGAATGCTCCGTTGCACTGTGAGAATGGAGCATGTGCAGTCTGATAGGCATATAGAAGTTGTGTGGATGTGAGCACATTCAGTATAGATGGAATCTTTAGAAAATGTAGCTACCAGCCTCTAACAAACCTGTACTGAGCATGTGCAAACTGAGATTATTCAGAGACCTATACTTTTGCCATATTAGGATAGATTTTCACAGGAATGGCAAAAAGGCTATCCCTGACATCGGTGCAACCCTCCAGCCAAATGTTGATTCCCTGCTGCAAAACAGAGTGTCAGAGCTTCTCAACAAATAGATGTATGTTTTTTTTTAACATGAGCAAACAACTTATTTTTCCCTTATCTTGTTCTTGGACATGGCAGGACCTTTTTTGCTGAAACTTTCCTGAAAAATTCAGCCTGAGGCAGACATCCAACATAGAAAATTTCACCCCAAAATATTAAAATCCTGCAAAGTTATAAGCAACTGAAAACAGACTTTTATATTGAAAAGTGTCAGGCAACTTGAATTGTAGACACATCACTGCCTGCAAGGAGATAATTCTATGTTAACAGTCACATATTTTCCTAGGGTCTTTGTTGTTTGCAATATGAGCAAATTGCAATGTTTTATTTTAAGATTCCCAAATTATTGCTTCTGTTTAGATCAGAGAACGACTGCAAGGAATATTTTCTGACATATTTATATTATACTTGGCATATGTATTTAATAGCCAGTTACACTAGTTATTATTTTTAGTCATGAACTATTAATACTGGTGCTATGATTAGACACTGCAAATCAATAAAGCCTTCTTATTTACATTCCAATGTCCTATAGAGTTCAGACAATACTGAGTTTGTGTTGGAAGTATGTGGCTAGTGCATGGGACTTGCCAGAGTCAGCAAACCTCAGTTCACTTCCCATCACTAACTTCCTGTTTGGTTTTGGGTACATCTTTCAACCTCTGTGCCCCCCAGTGACCTCACCCCAGTGATGATAATGCTTACCCCAATTTTGGGAGATCTATATAAGAAAATAGCTACATAAATGATGTGTCACTAATACCTCTGCCAACTAGACCACATTTTTCTATTTAACTGTGCACATCTATACACTGGATTATGGTACAGGATGAGAATAGTTTGAGTGCATTCCTGACTCAGTTACCCAATAGGATAATTTGATACCATGTGCACTGTAGCTACCTAGGGTTAGGTTTATTGCACACATGTCTATTTCTCTAATTAGTTTGCTTTTTTTCAGAGAAAGGACTTGTATAACTTCCTTGTATAGGCAAATTTCTCTTTCTATCCACCATTGCCTACCCCATCCACTGTGGTGAAATAACAAATGGTTTAGTAATTCATGTATGTATTCATCTAATGCCAAGTGTACCCAGCACATAGGTTCACACTGACTATACTGAATACACCTTTTGTTGCTTTTAATTTGAATAGACTGATGCTGCTGAACTGATCGATTTTGTGATGTTTTATTTTCCTTTTTTTCCCCTTCAGCTAATTTTATTTTCTCTCTCCAGAGCCCAGCCATGTTCCCAGTTTCTTTCCTAAAAAGGGTAGTCCTAGAAACATTAATTGGAAAACACCAGTCTCGGATATTTGGCTGCTATCTCCTCTCCCATGCACAAAGGCACTGTCCCCACTTCTCCACAACTAAATAAAAGTCAGGAGAGAATACCCTATAAGTAGAATGCTGGGACTAGGCTGCTAGATGCATGACTGGAAAACTTAAAAGGGGGTGGGCAAGTGTATAGTGGGTGAAGAAGGAGGTTCTTTCAAACAACTGCAATCCCTACGTGCATCTTGAAAATTAATCTCCAGGCTCATTAGACTTTCTAAGACTTCCCTTCTTCTTTCTCATTGAAAATGGAATACCTTTTTCATCGCCTCACCTTATTTAAATTGAAGTGAGACTCATTATTGACCCCCAATGCTCTTCTCCAGTGATAAATCCAGGATTTTTGAATAGGGCTGTTTGGTTAATTAAACAAGCCAGAGCCCTCCAGGCAGTGTGCTAGTAGTAATATAGCAAGTAATATATGAACTTAAACTCAGTATGCTTACTGTATATATAAAGCAGCCCACTTTTCAGATTGTCAAATATCTGTTTCAACAAAAAGTTCCATGTGACTCAACCGAGGTGATCACAGTCAATGTACTCCTGGTGGAGGATTTGTTATAAAGGATAATGCAGAAATCAACACATCATAAATGGTTATCCCACATCTGCCCTGGGTTTCGCCCCCATCTCTGTGAATATCCAGCTGCACTGACAAAAGGAAGACCCTGTTTGCACTGAGTAACAAACTTCTGAGTTCAATTTTGTTTTCCGTCACAAATAAAGCAATTTTGGGGCAACCCACTAGAGGGAGCTCTTACCATAGTTATAAACATTATTAAGAGAAAACCCTATATTTACTGATTTTTCAAAAGGAACTTTGGAGATGTGAGCACAGAGCAAACACACACTGAATTACCAATACAGAATATACAAAGTAAATTTCAACAATACATATGACGCCAGATTTTTTTCAGGCCTTTGGAAGAAAGCGTAGGGGTATATGCAAGAAGTCTCTCTCCTGCCTCTCTGGAGAACAGGGACTGTCCCTTGCTATTATTTCCTGGGGCACAAGCTGGCCTTCTAAGGAAAAAAGATTCCACTGCATCTCTGTAAATGGTGCAACAGAAGCAACTCCTCTGACACACTGTGGAGCTCTATGAAGCATAGAACCTGCTTGTTGACACCGAAAAACTCTTTAGCAAATGCAACAAGAGTTCTGTGACACTTTAAAGACTGGATAACTAGTGAAACTAGGTCAGCATAAGAATCAAGAACGTAAAAGTTGAGCAACAGAGAGGGGAGGGATTTTTAGTCAGACTGTTTAAAGGTTACTTACAACAACAAAATTCGGTTGCCTGGAGAAATTCATCTCACGGGTTCAACAATTCCATGACGGCACGCTGACTCGCGTTATGGATGACGGTGAGTCATCCAAACCACTCCCAGTCACCAATGGATTGAAACAGGGCTGTGTGTTAGCCCCAACCCTCTTCAGTATGATGTTTTATACCAGGTTTACAGATGCCTTTTGTGACTGTGGCACCAGGATTGGCATCATAATACTGGATTGAAGGAAAGTTTTTCAATCTGAGGAGATTACAGGTAAAGATAAAGGTATAGGAAGTAACTGTTTGTGATCTTCTATTTGTTGATGACTGTTCCCTGAATGCCAGATTTGAATCTGACATGCAACAGAGTATGGACTATTTTTCTTCAGCTTGTGACAATTTTGGTCTCACAATCAACATTAAAGGGACAGAAGTGATGTACCAGCCTGTACCAGGGAAGCCTCACCTACAGCCTACTATCACAATGAATGGCCAAATCCACCAGGCAGTGGACAAGTTCACCTACCTTGGCGGTACACTGTCACGTGCTGCTCACATCGATGATGAAACCAATGCCAGAACTGCCAAAGCAAGTGTGGCCTTTGGCAGACTATGTGCAAATGTGTGGGAGTGCAAGGGCATTAGTCAGCAAACAAAACTGAAGGTCTACAAAGCCATCGTGTTGCCAATTTTGATGTATGCATATGAAACCTGGACGGTGTATAGCTGCCATGTTGTGAAGCTAAGTCCCTTTCACAAGGGCGGTCTGAGGAAATTGATATGGATAAGACTGCAAGACGAGGTTCCAGATGCTGAGGGTTTCATACAGGCAGGTATTCCAAGCGTCCATACTCTGTTGATGAAATCACAGATGAGACAGACAGACCATGCCACCAGAATGTCAGATGAGTGACTGCCAAAGAAGATATTTTATAGTGAGCTAAAGGAGGGAAAGGGCTCTCAGAGAGGCCAGAAGAAACGTTTCAAAGTTATCCTTGAGGCATTTCAACAGTGACCCAGAGTTTTGGGAAGATCTCGCTCCAGTTCATTTTACCTGGAGAAGTCTCATCCATACTGGAGCCACAGTCTATGAGCAGAGGAGAACTACTGAGGTACAGCAGAAGCGCCAGCAGCATAAATTTCACAACAGCAGCATGTCCACGGTTAATCAAGTAACCCATAGTGGCATCTCTTGTTCAGTGTGCCACAGACCGTTCAAAGCTCAAATTGGCATGATCAGCCGCTCGTGGTCATGGAAACCAAATCAGTGATGTCATGGCCATTTTCAAATTTGAAGGACAAACAACAACATAACAATCCCCCCCCCTCACACACAAATAAATTTACCGACAGTACCTAATGAACACTTTGGAGAAAGGATGTCTTTAATAAAGATTAAAATCAGTTCACTTAAGATATGGGAGATCATCATCCATGACCCTTAGACTCGCAAGAGGTCACCCACAGCAGCTAGAGAAAACCAAAAAATGGCATTCCTGATATTTCTAAGGTAAAATTAAAAAAAAACAAGCAGAAAAATGTTTTTTTGTTTTAATAAAGTAGAAGAAAGTTCTCAGGCTTTCTTCATACTGTAAATGATAAACAGACTACAAGCCCTATTTTTAAAAAAAGCATGCAGGTTACTTTTAGGTTCAAGGATAAACTAGGGTTGAAAGATGGTTTTATCCTAAGCCGTGCTGATATCTAAAGCTGTTCACACAAAAGATTGCTGTCATCCTGAATGGCAGAAATGACCAGAGATCTGATGTCCAAAATCTCTAATGTGAAAAACAAATATACAACCCTTTCTCCCCATGCACAAGTTTGTTATTCTTAAAATAAAGTTAATGCACTTAGACCTTCTTTATACATCAGTAAGAAGAAAAAAGTACACAAGCTAAATGTTTTTCCTCTACAGGCCATTTTTAACACTGAATCCTATCAAGAACTTCATCCAGACAAATTCCTTTATCCCATTTCTATACAAAACTGTCTGATAGCATAATAGTAGCTTATTATTTGGTTATATTTTCTCTCTCATTTTTTTTAATCACCTGTTTCTTGTGATATTCCAGCTTCTCATGTAGGACTCTCTGGAAAAGGCTTTTCTTCTACATCTAGTTCTACATGCCTGTTTTTGCTTGTAGATCTGGTCCTATATGGCTGTTCCTGTGATTTTGTTTTAGCTTGTGATGGCAGAAGTCTTGAGAGAACATCTCTCATCATTTCCACTATTCAAGACGGCCAAAATCTCGTAAGAACAGCTCAGGAGATTTTTGACACTGTTGAATCCCAAACCAGAACTATTGTTCTGAATCATCCTCAAGCTTGAATCCCAAACACAACCCTGAACTGAATCCACAATTGCACACCACATCTTTGTCCCTTTTCTGTAAAAAACAAAAACTAATCAGAACAATCCCCCATCTGTGTTACTTCTGTTTACTAAACACATAATCAAAATCTCCGGAATCTTATTCTGCAGGGGCAAGGGGCTATGGAATTTCTATGGATTTTGAAATTTCATGTTGTATATATGGTGATTGGGTATTGTACTTCTGGACTACTGTGATATTAGCCTTTGAGAAAAATAAAACTTTCTGCTGAAGAGATTCCAAAAATGGTTTGGATACTACTACCAGGGTCCATGATGGTTACTGAAATATTGTCCTTTTTACTTTTTTCCCCAATTATTAGTGTGATCAGCAAAGGATTTGGCTTCATCTTGAGTAGGGATTTCATTTTCTAATTTAGAGAATGGTAAACAAGGGGCTGATAAACAGCTTTCCAGGAGAACAAGGTAAAAATGTTCTCACCATTCTTGGCAGTAGTTCTAGTGCTGCTGATACACAGGATGGGCAGGGGGGAAATCAGATAGCGGTCAGCAAGGAACAGATGGAACAAACAGCAGCAGGATGTTTTAAGCATTTTAGAAGATGATTTACAAAAGTCAAGTGGCCTGTAGAGTAGTGCTAGGGGAGACACGATGGTGGAGGGAACAAGTAGTCTTATTCTGAAATTGTTCAGCAGGTGGCTAACACTATCCAGTGAACATGACATGAAAATTACTGACTACAGGGAAGGCTGGTGTGAGTATGGGAGGAATTATTGCCAAAAGCAGCCTCTGTGCCCACTCTCTTCACCCCCTTGTGTTCCAGCAACAATTTTCATCCATTCATTAAAGTGAAGCTTCCCAAATTATGCCAGTTACAACTGGCCACACTGGAGGTGCAGATTTCATTTTCACATACTGAATGCCACTAAGTTAACAGTCTTACCGAGTATTTCAACTGGTTAAAGCTAGAAAAGATAAAGTAGTAAAAAGATAGCTCTATGTCTGTGTAAATACTGTTGATATTTATGTCCTTTCATGTGCCTTTGAGTTGAATGCCCTTGAGCATGAACTGCTTGCAAACAAGCTGTTGAACTGAACTACTGTTAGATATGCTATCAACATCCCTTTAAGTGCACATATTGTTTTTGCTCTAAAGAGGCCTTTATCCAAGAAAAATAAATCTTTATATTTCCATATGAAATCTTCACTGATCCTTTGAACTACCATTAAAAAAAAGGTGAAGAATATACAGAATACTCAAATGAGTAAATGTGATAAGAATGTGCATGAATTAAATGGCAACTTTAGTTCTTTATGTCTGAAATACACTGCATTACCCCCATTTAAGTAGTATTCACTTAATTGGATCTTGTCAAGCAGTTTTTAAAAAATTTTTAAATAAAGCCTGAGCTACAGAGTTTGGATCCATGTCTGGATCTGAACTTTCCTAAAGTTTGGGGTGTTTTCACTTCCGCTCCTCTCCCCTTTTTTATTTTTGTTCTCAGTTCTTTGTAAATATTTTAAGACATTTGAAATCTCATTACTTTCTAGAAATGAACCCATATCTGAACCCCTTGCCTCATTCTTCCCCAACCATTATCACCTATCCTGAACATGGACATTTTGAAAAAAAAAAGGGGGGAGGGGATGTGACATGATTTATGTTAAATATTGTATAGGAAATATGATATCTTAATTTACTTTGCCTCATTTCACCATTGTGGGGACTGATAGATTCTTACAATGGAGTCAGAGCTATAGTTGAGATAGTATTACCGAAAAATGTGTCTGGATTGACACAGTTACTCAGACTTATAAAAATTTGGAGCAAAATCATATTTTACCCATCCTCAAAAGGCTACTAGGTTTATGAACTACTTAAAGCAGACCCTGTGTAAATCTGGGATATAGCAGAACTAAAAATGTCTATTAACCAAAACTGAGATACTGGTATTATATGATGTTTAGAAGTCTACAGCCATTTCAGCAAATGCTAGCATCAGCTGTCTTAGGTGGGTGCCACACCAGGTACAAGGCATATAGTGATACATTGTTCCAAATGGCTTCAAGCACTGAGACCAGATCCACACAAATAAAGCAATCATGTTTAGCAAATACATTTGCTCATAAATTCACAAAGGGCCAGAACTTCTGCATAAACTCAAAAGAAGGTCCATCCATCTTGGTCCTTGGCTGGGCACAACCCTTCTGCTCAGGATCTGTCCCTTCAATCAACCATGCTGCCTGCTTCAGGTGTACCTTCCTTCCAGGGAAGCTCTGACAGGCAGCAGTCTAGCACAGCTTCTGGTCTCCAACCAGGCTTCTCTCACCCACTGAGAGCTGGAGATCAGCTTCCCTTCCCAGTCAGCCACCAGCTGATCTGGTTTCTCCCTTGTTAGCTCCACCCTCCAAGCCTGACACCTTCTTCAGGTGTAGCAAGGCATGATTGTTTGAAGCCACAGGCTCTAGTTAATCCATTCTTGGCCGGTGTGGGGTCCATGCACATGCCGTCACACCAAATATGATAAACAGTTTGATTTTATGAAAAGAGATAACAAAAGCTGAAATGGACAAATATGAATTAGTGTCAAACTGACAATACAATAAAATATTAACTGGATTTTCTTAGGATAGGAATTCTATAAAAATGATGTGTGCTCCTCTCCAAAATTTACAATATCTCAGATCACTGCTGGATCAGTAATATCACAAAAGGATATAAACAAAATTTTAATAATTCAGATCAAATTTGTTCATCCTAGTGCCATCTGTGCAACAAGAAATCAATCAATTAAAAAAAAGGTTTTTGCAGTGGAATGTCTCATATTTATAATTACGTTAGAAAGTGTTGTTTAAAATACATATATCTATTTTTAAGTTCTACATTCTTATGAAATGTGCTGTATTACACTCAGGGAGATTTTCTCCCTTGAAAGAATTCTTATTGCTAAGCGATGAGACACATAGTTCTGAGCTGTGCATTGTGTTTTGTTATAGCTATGGCTGAGAATTCCCATCAGTTAACCAGGTCAATCAGTTTCTGCTATTTTAGAATTCTTTTGGCTGACTGAATAAGCACACAGGATGTCAAAGATGTTCTTTCTTGCTTAGTGTAAAGTACATGAATATTTCAGACATTTGGAATTCTTCAAGATACAAAAATAATCCTTGGGAATTGAAATAAACTAGTGAAATGTGCTGTGTTAAAGTCAGTATTCTCAGAATTCTTCCTGTTAAGTGGTAAGATGAAAATTCAGAGTCGTGTTCTGTTCTGCGTTACCACCAAGATTTGGAATTCTTCTCAGCCAATTAAGTCACTCCCATTAAGTCTGCTCTCTATTTTGGAATTATTTTGGCTGACTGAGTAAGTACTGGCTGTCAAAGATATTAGCTTTTGCTTAGTGTCTAGCGCAGAATATATGAGAAGCTTGGAATTCTTGAAAATGCAAAAATAAATTCTAAAGAAATATGGGAAAGCTGGGGAGTCTAGGAATACTGTCTATATAATGCACTTACCATATAAAGGATGTTGCATATTGCATTTGCCTTTGCTCATTAGCCATGTCTTTAACATTATCTTCAAATCTTCAACACAGAGTAGATACTCCCTTTGCTATGAAAGTTAAGAAGGGAAACAACTTGATCTCACTTACTAGATTTTAACTTACCACCAGATAATTGGAACTTTGTACCACAAAATCAGTCTCTCTTCCAGCTCTTTTTAACAATGATTCAAATACTTAGAGATAGTACATGTACATGTTCCTAATATTCCATGGACTTAATATATCATCACACTGATTTTACAAAGGTGTGACTTCATTGAATTAAATGGGGTTACTTTGCTGCTTTAAACCTGTGTGACTGTGAGCAGAAGTAGGTCCAATATGTTCTTATTATTGGCGGGACTACTCATCTCTCCATAAGAACCAAAATTTTACCCCTGTTTCAACAACTTTAGGAGGTCTGGTGAAGAACATTCAATTACTGCTAACACTGGCACAAGAAGTCAGTATTTGTCAGTTACTATATGCCATACACTCAATATCTCTCTTCTAGAAACATTTGAAATGATAAATAATGAGAAGTAATGTCACACCTTACAACCTAACCTACCCAATTGGTTAGATGGATATAGAAAAATGACAAAATGATTCATTCAAAGGTTTCAGCAATTGCTTCATTTAGACAATAACCTTCAAAACTAATGAAGTCTACAGACCTTGAAAGCGACAAAAACAAATAGTGCAACACATACATCTATACCACCCACAAAATGTGAAGAATATTCTTTTCAAACAGGCCACACTTTCTAACTGGATAGCTTCACAGCATGTGATCAGTTAAACAATAATGATGACAAAACATTTATACATGTAAACTGTAATAAAGTTGCTAAATATAGCATCCTGTTATATTTCCTGACCTGAGTTACCCAACAGGTATTATGAGAGGAATATTAACCTTTTGTAACCGTATGATGAGTCAGTATCCTCTGACTATAGCAGTTACTGATGCATAAAAATTAACACTTTTGCTCACAGTTGGGACAAAGTATTCTATCTGTACTTAAATAATATCCACATCTAGACAAATAGGACCCTAATATTGAGGGGAAAATAGTTAATCCTTTATTCTGGAGCTGTAATGTACTGGGCTCCATGAAAACAAGATTTAAAAATAAAAAAAGAAGAAAAGAGGGATAGATTTGTTCTTTTTTTTAAAACGAAACTTACTAATACACTCAAATGCAGACAAGAAAATACTGTTTTACAAATGTTAAGATATTTAATTCAATTCAAAATATAGTGTTTGTAGCTGAAATGCTATTAATGATTTCTCTTTCCTCAGACAGTTGCTATCAACTGCATGTTTTCTTCGATCAATACATCTACTGCAAATCTGATATAGAATTTCTGGCAATATACATGTGGTTGTTTCTTTCCAATCAGGAAGGAATTTTCCAAAAAAAGTTTATTTTTACCCCTTGAAAAGTAGATTTTATGTAACTTCATGGTTTCTTGGCTTCTCTAAGAGTAGACTTTATTCAGCCTCAACTACAGTAATCAGCTCTCAAAAGGTAAATGTTTGCAGTGAAGTTGTAGCCATGTTGGTCCCAGCATATGAAAGAAACTGCGTGGGTGAGTTAATATCTTTCACTGGACCAAGTTCTGTAAACTTGGTTGAATAAAAGATATTACCTAACACATCTTGTCTCTCAAAGTTAAATGGTAATTTAAAAATTCAGTGTCTTCTCCTTATTTTACCTTCAGTTTTAATCATTAAAACTTTTCCTAACACTGTTTTGAATCTAGATTAAATCCTTGTCCTTTTGTCTATATTTACAATATCCTACATCTACAATGCACATTAACATACTTGGAAAATTCCCAAACCAAAAACTTGGTTCAAAGATAGCTAAGGTTGAAAGAATGTAAACAACTTGCTCCACACATGAACTAATTACAATTCATTCAAAAACAACTTCAATTATACAAGTATGAAACATAGAAATAAACTTCTACAGTATCCAGACATCTATACCCTCAATTGTCATTGTTTTCCCTCCACTGTCACACCAATCCACTTGTAACAGTTACTCAATCTTGCATTTTTGATCACTATCTCTACAGTGTCACTATTAGAAATTCCTTTATAGATTGTGAAAAGAAACACCTTCAGCAATGTTGAAACGTTGCCTAGAGAAGAAACAGAAGCAAAAATACCATGAGAATAGAAATGCTGGTTACCCAATAGATTGCAGTGAGAAGTGACCTTTTCAGAGTCCAAGATTAACTATTTTGTGTCTACTCATTTCTCTGCCCTCTTTATAATTCCAGTAACTCCTAATTTAGCGTGAAGTTGGTCTGAACTTTAAAACAACACCACATGAGTCTCGAGTGCTTAGCTTAAGTCAATTAGTGTTTGGATTGGTGGCTGTTATGAAATGGAAGTGCAAGAGGAGGTACTTGTCTCCTGCCACTGAAAACATGTTTAGGTATATGGAGATGCAAAAGGGCTTTTAAAAGGACTTGCTTATATTGTACGACTTCTTACGAGAATTGCAGTTAGGTCAGAAACAAGTGGATATTAGATGAAATTATTGTATTGAAGTTCATATGCAATGTATGTTTATTTATTATTGGTTGTAACATTCAATTTAGCCACTTCTAAATAAAACTGCAGCCAATTGTGCTGATCAGACTCATTTCCACTGAGGTGGGAATTCCTGGGAATCTAGATGCAATATTTATATTTTCTCATCCAGATAAATCTACCAGTTTTATTTCGTTTGATTTTTAAAATGCAGTTATTTAAAACCCCAAGTGAAAATACAATAAAATAAATGCAACACACAACACAAACCAAAACAGACTCCAAGGAAAACACTATGAACCTTTTGCATCTGATATAATTTGATTTCGTTGTTTCTGGTTTCCCCTCAGTATATGTTATTATGGTCACACATGAGAGGATATTATAGAATTTCAGTCGTGCTCCTTATTTGTGATGTATTTATGAGAACCTCATGCTACCACTGGTGTAAAAATACTTAGAGATTTAAAGATCTCCAACTGGGTAAACAGATGTAGTTCCATCGACTTCCATTGAGCTATGATGACTTACATCAGTGCAGATCTGGACCACAGTTTTACCTGAATGATCACATTATTTATATGTTCTGCTAATAACTTAAAATGAAATCAAATTAATAATTCAGTCCTTAACTAATAAAATGTTGAAATAGAGCATAAATAGATAGATTTCTGATATTGAAATTAATCTTTTTTACCCTAACTTGAAGTTGTAAAAAATATTTAGCTGTTTCTGTTGTGCACTTTTCAACAGCCATAGAGTTGCTGTTTTTGTAGCAGTGTGACATCTTGTGGACAAGTGACAGTACTGCATACAAATGACAAGCTGTTTTAGTTGCTAAACAATATTATCGGTATCTCATATAAACCAGCACATGGACAAAGCCTGCTTCTTTTAATGCTGACTACACTGTATACACAGCTGTTACCTTTGTAGGGTAAAAAGAGTTTCACAGAGCAAGTTAGTGAGAAAGGGAATATATAGGTGTCACCTGCTTAATGAGGTTGAGTTGACAGGCTGTGAGCACTACAGTGGCAAAATGACCAGCTCTAAGTAGAAGAATGCCTTCCATTGTTCACACTTCTCACTGAAAAGGAGCAGTATTCATGCCTAAATCCCTGCTTGAAGCCATGGGCTTGGGATTTCTGTTCCCTTCTCTAACCTACTCCTACAAGTCTAGTTTTTTTTCTGGTTGGCTGACAGAATTTAGCACATCTGCAGACTTTACTTCCTGACTACTGCTAAGGTCCCTTGCCTAGTTGCTGTAAGGAAGGGAGGCAGGTGGGTAGTTCAACTTGGTCTTTCTAGCCTCTGAGGAATGAAGAATAGAAATCTTAAGAAAAGTCTTGAAGATTGGAAATGTTAATTTAAAATACAGTACAATTCAGCAATTACTTTTGACAGTGGTTGACATTTCCCAAACTCTGTACTTCCATTCCATTAATAAGAAAGTGATCATCAGAAGAATCAGATTCTAAATGATGCTTCTTGTCTCTCACTTGATTCCTGCAAGAGTATGGTTATACATAGTGTTCCTTTTTTTAACTCTCCTGTACCCTTACATGTATAAGATGTCCACCAATTTTTCCCATTTATTTTGATCTTGTGCTGAGCTGTTAAGTCTTTTGAGTGCCATGTTGATAGATCTGGCTTTTCTCTCTTGTTCTAAATAATGTCTCTCTAGGTCGCCTTCTTT
Source organism: Emydura macquarii macquarii (assembly GCF_026122565.2). Lineage (NCBI taxonomy): Eukaryota > Metazoa > Chordata > Testudines > Chelidae > Emydura > Emydura macquarii. The sequence continues at coordinate 21,831,007 of NW_027131614.1, read as the reverse complement.
TTTTTCTCTTTCTGAGTGATGCCCACATTGTAACGTGACACAGAATTTGTGTTGGTGGCATCTATAAAGTGTGTTCTAAACATGTCCATCATTGTCTTCTTATCACGTTTGCTGCATTAGGTTGGTTTGCTCTCCTTAGAATTTCTGATGTTGGAAAAAAAAAATCTTTATAATGAATTATGAAAATCTTTCACAGGCTTTTATTTTGGAATGAATACATCTTCCTATCAACTTTTGTTGTAGATTTCCATTACTCTTCTCAATTGATAATAACAGACAATGCTGGTGTTAAAAATTCATATTTCTTTGTCAGTACCAATCATGCTACTTTTCTAAATCTTTTCAAGTTGATGAAAGTTGTTTGTTGCTTTTAATATTCATTGCTTGACATCTAACATGGTGTCACCATAACTGCATATCTCATTCCCTAGGTAGGTAAAATGGCTTACCTCTTCTAATGTTTCTCCATCTACTCTGATATTTGCATTTGGACATTGACAGCCATATATTTTGTATTCAAACCAAGTTGATAAACAAACCAACTTGTTTTGCTGTGTCTGTCAAAAGCTGGGTCTTTTCTTTCATTAAGTGATACGTTGGACTAAGCAGGACAATGTCATCAGCAACATTAAGGTCATCCAATATTGCTTTATCATTTGTCCATACAATTCCTCAGTTGCAGTCTGTGGTTATTTTCCTCATGACATAGTCATTAATCAGTGCAAACAATAGTGGGGACATAATACATTCTTTCCTCGCTACTGTTCTCACTGCAAAATATTGGCTGATGTCACCATCTCCGACTGCACATTTGACATTATCATAGATCCTTGATGATTCTAATTGTTTTTGCTGGTATCCTATTGTATGCTATAATTTTCCAAAGACTGTCTCTGTGTACGCTGTCAAAAGCCTTCTGGAAATCTCTACAATTTATCACAAGAGGTGCTTGTCATGCCATACATTGTTCTATAATGTTTCCGAGAACTACAGTGTGGCCTGCACATGATCAAAATTGTCTAAAAGCAGCTTGTTCCTCTCTAAGTTGGAGATCTATTTGCTTCTTGATGTGTTTCGGGATAAGGTGCCACATGATTTTCCAAAGAACTGAGAGTAATTTGATTCCTCTTTAGTTATTGCAGTTGGTGAGGTCACCCTTCTCTGGCAATTTTACTATAAGGGCTTGTCTACACTTACAGCACTGCAATGGCACAACTGCACCAGCACCACTATAGCACTTAGTGAAGACACTACCTACACCGACAGAAGAGCATTTCCTATCAGCGAAGTACTCCACCTCCCCAAGAGGAGATAGCTATGTTGACAGGAGAAGCCCTCCCGTCAACATAGCGCTATCTACACTGGGAGTTAGGTCAGTATAACTTCATCACTCAGTCATAATGAGATAAATTTGTAGAATAGACTAGGGCTAAGGCTTCCCTTCCACAAGGCTGGATTCTTTTCTTTATTCCATATTCTATCCAAACACCCAAGGATGGTCTGGAGGACATTTTCACCACTTGCTTAAAGCATTTCTCCAATAATGTTATCCTCTCCAGCTGTTTGCCCAGCTTTACACTTATTGATGACTTTTCTAGGTTCTTCCATTCTAATATCTTCTAAATCAGTATCAAACCGCGGAGGCAGGTCTTCATCACATATTCCCAGTGATTTTCCTGGGCTTGGTCTATTTAAAACAGCTTGAAAATTTTTAACTTATTTTTTCTTTGCACTTTTTCTGTACTAAGAGGCTTTCCATTTGCATATTATTTGTACAGGCGTAAATACCTGCCCTTTCCTGGTTACTATGCGGCCAGTCCGCCGTCCAATCTAGCATTCAGTAGCTAAGATAATCTAAAATCAAGATCTAACCTATAAGTAATATTTATTATTCAATTAATTTTAAAATTAAATTAAATTACATGAAAGGACAGTTAAACATAGTCAACAGGTCAATAGTATGAAAACTAAAGCCCATTGATAAAATGTAAAATATGGAGAATAAATATATCTATATCTAAAATATATCTAAAATCCACAGGATACACGAAATGAATGTTCGGGTTCACTGTTTATCGCTAAAAAGAGCCAACATATCCGTCGTAGCATACATAGCAAGTCTGCACACACTTTCTTTAAAACTTTTAAATTTATCAATACCTAAAATTTTAAAAATTTCATCATTTCTTTCACTCCATTTACCTCTCGCCCCAACCACAAATCCAAAGAAGTGGATGATCTTCCCACCAGTGAGCTGCAGCACCTCCTCCTCCAACTCAGAGTAGTATGCCTCCTTCTCAATGTGGGCTGCCTCCACACTGTCAGCGTTGTCTTCCCATCTAACTGTGACATCCACAACGGCTACCACTCCTTCCTTTTCAATAATGAGGTCGGGTTTTCTCAACTTCCCTTCTTTATTATGAAGGTAAGGTTCAATCCAAATTTTACATCCTTTGTTTCCTACTTTATCAATTAGTGCTTTAACTATCCTATTATGTCTTTTAATTCTTGCTTCTTTCATTTTTATGCACTGACCAGAGATATGAGGAATTGTCTCTTTGACCTTACCACACCATCTACATAACCCTTCCTCCATCTTCCGTCCTCTTGCTAGAGCTTCCCTGGTGGGAAAAACATTCGCTCTCGTTTGCAATGCCGCAATCAGAGAGGAGGACTTGGCCAAGCAAGGATATTTTAAAAACGAATTACTAATACCATCATTTTTAAAATATTTAATACCAATTCCCTGACATCTTAAATTACTCCATTTTAAAAACTCTTCATCTCTCCACGTTTTAGGATTAGCCGTTTTAACACTATATATTAAAATTTTCTCCACTAAATTTTCCCCAGCATATAAAAACGAGAAATCTATCCAATCATCTTTGGAGACAATATGTCTCCTCCATTTACGAATTAACATGTTTGGAATTTGGGTACTAAATTTTGTAACTGCTGCTAAACCCCCATCTCTAGTTCTAGCATAGAATAGCCCGTCAGTTGTACACTGGGGAAGATGTAAAATCTTTTTAAGAGTGTTCCTAACTAAAACATCTAATTCATTTAGCATATAAAGTGGCGGCTCAATTAAAAGTAATTCATAAAAAACTCTCGTTAAAATGTAAACTTTTAAAATTATCAATTTCTGCGCAGGTTTTAACGGGGCCTTACATAAACTTTCACACCAATCAATTAATTTTTCCTTAGGGGAATTATTAGCCACTCCCACCCATGGATCTATTCTTGCACCTAGATATCTTTCAGACTCACCAGGTTGAATATAATCAATTAATTCATCACCTAATCCCCATTTATCTTTTGGGTTAATAACATATGTTCCCATGCTTGGGAAAATATGAAAGCCCTTTGTCTTTTTAACATTTACTTTTAAACTTGAATTTTTACAAAACTGATTAAGAATTTTTAAATTCTTAACCATCCCCTTATAGGACCTACTTAATATAGTGATATCGTCGGCAAAGGCCAATGAAGTTATCTTTCTACCCTGCACTATAAAACCATCTCCTTCATCTTCCAATTTATATAAAAGAGGGTCCATGGCTATATTAAATAAAATAGGGGAGAGCGGGTCACCTTGCTTAACTCCACTCTTAATTAAAATAGGTTCTGTCTTATCCTCACCAACACTAATTTCAGTGTAGCAATCTGTATACAAATCCTTTACAATATCAATAAAACTCTCTGATATCCCAAATCTCTTTAACCCCTTTAAAATGTGCCCATGGCCAACCGAATCAAATGCCTTAGCAAGATCAATAAAAACAACAGCTATTTCATCTTTATTTTTCTTGGCCCCTTTAATTAACTTTTCTAAAATCGATATATTTTCCTCACAGCCAGAGGCTGCGATAAAACCTTTTTGTCTGGGGCATAATTTAACAGCACTTGATAATCTTTTAGCTAAAATTTTTGTATACAACCTAATCCAAATCGAACCAATAGTCAATGGCCTCCAAGATGATATTTTCTTCAACTCTTGTGGATCCTTGACTTTAGGAATTAGGATTGTACGATTGCTTTTAAAACACTCTGGAATCTGTCTATTTAAAAACCAAATATTAAAAATCCTTACTAAAATCCTACTGTCTAAATTATAAATATCCCATAAATCCTTAACCTTAATTCCATCTGGTCCAGGAGCACTACTATTATCAATCTCTCTTAAGGCTTCTCTAATTTCATCAATTGATAAAGGCCAATTTAAAATTTCATTATCTACCACTTCTTTTACTTTTGGCCATCCTCTGGTATTCCCATGTCCTTCTCTACCCAAAATTTCTTTATAATATGTTTCAATCTCCTTAACTGCTATCTTACATGTCGCTTTATCAGGTTCTCCCATAATGATCCTAGCCAACCTTTTCTTATCTTTTTCAAAGAGGGTTTGATAGAATCTAAATTTAGCTTTTCTCCCAGCATATTTTCTATTTCTATTATATTTATCAGGAGGCTTACCCACTTTTCTTCCTTGTTTCCCATTATCATTCTGTATATTATTTTCTTTATTATTTTCCAAATTCTCTACATCTTCATGAGGAGAGTTCATCAACAATTTACATAATTCCTCAAATAATCCCCAACCTTCTGCTACAGTGGCAGAAGCATTTAATTGCTGTTCAATAAAATCCAATTTCTCTAAAATACGAGCCCCATTACACCTAACTCCTGTTAAAAACCTATCAATTAAAATTTTATCTTTTAAAGGTTTAATTTTCTCACGTGGAGGAATATCTTCTAAAATATCTCCCATCCCGCCCTCTTCCCATAAAACCATAGAATCTTCATCCTTTTTAACCTTATTCTTGGCCAGGTCCCTCCTCTTATCTGATATTTGCTTATTTGTTTTTGTTTTTAATTCACTTTCTATACACTTATTAATATTTCTAATCCCTGCATATTTTATTTCAAGCTGAATCAATAATTCAATTTCCTCTTCTGTCCATACCCGAGAGCGACTTGTTTTCCCAACCACTCTAGCTTCCTTTCTTTCCTCATTCCTCACCGCAGGATGCCTATGTCTGATGTGTTGACTCCGCCCCGAGCGAGTGTAGAAGGCAGACCCACAGACCGTGCAGGCATACTTCTTCTCTGAGTTATCCACCTCCTTGGGCCTGCACTTGGGGTAGTGGCAAGCTATGTTATGGAACTGCGAATATTTACCACATTTTTTGCAAATAACTCTTATTGAAGTGCTTTTATGTACATTATTTATATGCTTCGCCCATTTACCGAAACTAGCTAAAATTTGTGAACATATAGGGCAATTAAAACAATCTACGGGATATTCTAAATAAAATATTCCCTCTTTAAATGAACTACTCTCTTTAAAACTAGCTGTATTCATAAAATTTGTATTAAAATTATCTCCTAAAATATTTCTTCTATTTTCCATAAAATCATGTTGTAAATTATTAAAATTGGTATTATTATTATTAAGATTATTAAATTCTATCAAATATGGATCATCAAAAGAATCTAAATATTTGTCATAAAAGCTAGATTTAGAATCGATTATCTTAAGGTCACTATATAAAACATTCGTAAAAGCCATCGGTAAAAGATTAAAATCTAAAACTTGGCTCTCACTAAAATCCTCTTGTTCCTCCCGAACAACACTCTTCTCTCCAACTCGGAGATTAAAATCATCCATAAAACCAGCTATTCCATCTTTTACTCTATCTATAGCATGAGGAGATAGCATCGGTCCGGCTCTATGAATAATACCCCTAATCAATTTAACACTACTAGCCGGGGCATCGAAACTAGTAGCGGGGGCGTTTTTAACCCGGTCCAGCGCCAATCCGGTATGAAATAAAATTTCTGTTTTCTCCATAGATTTAAAAGATACTACCCTTCACAGGGGGAGGCTACCCTTTCCAGGGGGAAACTAACCCGTTACCAGGGGGGACTAACCCGTGCCTGGGGGAGGCTAACCCTTACCAGGGGGGCAGTTAGGTGTTGGGGCTGCCCTCCCCACCCCCCCCACACAGCAGGGGGGGTTCGTCCTCCGTAATAGGTTCCCCAGTACTACTAAAAAATTCCTATTAGCTGTGTGATTGTCTTATACCAGGTTGTAAGGTCACCTCTTTGTCTGGCATCTTGGGCCTTTCAATGTTTTCTATCAATATTAGGAATATTTTAACATTTAACTTTCCTTTTTACTTCTCTATTTAGAGCTCTGTATTCTTCTTGCCCTTACTTACCTCTTCACATATTAGCATTCATGAGTTTTTGTTTCACATTGCTTTTCTTCTTTACTGCTGCCCAAGTAGCATTGCTAATATATTCTTCCCTTTTTCCCTTTTAGATTTTATTGTTATTAGGACTGTCTTTGCATTTTCCAGGTAGCATTCTCTGACATTTTCCCAGAGTATCAATAGGTCTTCAGTTAACTCCATTAGCACACTGAACCTATTCTTCCCCTTAAGCTGAGTCTTCACATTTTGAGTCTGTGCCTTTTAATTGTGCAATGTTGATTAATAGTCTCGTTTTAACTTTCTTCAACTTATTCTTCAAGCTACTGAAAAAAAGGTTATGGATACTGCCCATGTTTGCTCCCTGTATGAACATACATGTGCCAAGGAGCTGTGAAACTTTCTTGAAATGAAGAAGTGATCTATCTGGTTCTTTGTAGCACTATCTGGAGTATTCCATGTCACTTTATGGGTTATTTTATGGGAGAATATCGTTCCACCTCTAAGGTGTTCACACCACAAATTTCTACTTAATTGTGCACCATTTTGATTCATATTCAAACCTGGGTCACACTTGCCCGTAACTTTATCCAGTCATTATTGTTACTGTCAACCTTTGTGTTACACACACCCATCATCACTAATTATATCACATTTTGGGACCTTGGTTAACACATTGTGTAGCAAACCATAAAAAGCATCTTTTTCCTCATCTGGCTTTTCACTGGTTGGAGTGTACCATTATATGACAGTTTGTTTAAAGATACTTTAAAGAATTTACTTTGAAAGTGAACTCTAATGATTCTGTCATTGACTGATTCCCACTGAGAAATGGAGAACTTCATGATTGTTTTGAGGGGTACTGAACAGATAAAATGCTTGTTTATGGGATAAAGAACTTTTCATGGACTAAAGAACATTTGACCAGTTACATCACTGGTTCAAAACCTACACAGCTACAAATCACTGCCATTTAATTATTGTTAGATGTCTAATGGGGAAATGAATTTGGCAAACAATTCAGGAAATAATTTTTCTTCTCTATGTCTGTAACTAATCCTGTCTCATATACATTTTATTTGAACTCTTGCTGACTTTGAACACATTCAAGGAAAAATCTTTGATAATTTCAAATTACAGTAGAGCACTGAGGTCAGATCTGATATAAAAGATATTTACCATGCATCAAATCTATGTATTCCATTTATTACTAGAGCAGAGGGTAAAGCTTTTAGAGCAAAGCAACATTTCTATATTTCTGGGTCCCTTCGTTAGCTTTGCCTTATCTTGTTCATATATCCTGTTATAGAAATGGTAGCCAATCTATGTGAAACTACTATTCCCCCATCTCAGATCATCTGTGATCTTTTTTCCACCATGAGAATATCCCCATACTCTTCTGAACCACAAGTCATGGAAGAACTGCTTGTGGTAAAAGAACTAAGACAGATACAATAGGCTCAGGAGCACCTTAAAGGAATTATAAGGTTGACAGCAATTTGATAGTTTGGAATGGTTGGGTCTTTCCAATCAAACCTTTGTAAAGGTTCTAAAATGTTGGGTGAAGAGATTTCCTTTACATTTGTACATGGTTTTGTATTTCTGTCTTCTGTCCTGGCTTAGGCATAGAAGTGCCAAAGAGCCACAAGAGTTTGTTCTCATTAGATCCCCTCCACACTTTTGCAGACTCAAGAGATGTGGAAACTCTGATAAGCTTCCGGTAGGCATGTGAACTTATGGATAGCTACTCTGAATGAAGCCTAATTCAAAACCTTTTGCCCTTCATTAATCTCAGTGTATTTTCTAGTGAACAGGTAGGCCTGTATAAAAATTAGCATCATTTGACAATGTTTTCAAGCTAAGGTCTAGAAAGGTAGAGCAAATGAACTGCTCTAGGGCTGGTCCTTTCAGAACCAGGATATGTCACATTGGTCACACAGAGAATAGGGTACACAGCTTGTAATGTCACTGACCATGCTATACCAGTTCTGCAAATAGATCCAATGCACAGGGCACTGGATTGGAAGACGTGGGTTCTATTCTCAGCTCTCCATTGACTTGCAGCATGACTTCACACAAGTCTCGGGCTCTCTGTGCTTTAATTTCCCCCCACATGTGAAATGGGAAGGATAATGCTTTCCCACCTTGGTAAAGCACTTTAAGAGCTATTGATTATAGATGCTAAATGCTATTACATCAATCTGTCAAGCCAACATCTTTCAGATTTGATCCTCTTAAGACTTTAACAACATTATATTTGTCTCCCTTGTCAAAGATCTGTTACACTGGAAACTGCTAGTCCAGCCTGAATCTGAGTAATATTATCTCACTGCTAAAAATGCTCCACTTTATACCTGAGTTAAGATAACTTGGATTCAGTCTGTTCGTTACGTGCAGGAACACCTTCTCTAACTTGGACTTTGACAATGTCATGGCATAGGAGAGGAACCTTTGTTCACTACCACCAGTGATACTGTGTAAAATTTCAAAAACACTGTATGAAGTGCTCAGCTGAACTGAGAGTGTGATTTCTGCCACCAGGGCTCTGCCTTCTTTCTTTCTCACTTCATCTGTTGCAGGGAATCTGAATATTCAAAACAATTTATGGGGATGATTCCAGGGAAGAAGTAGTCTGTGGCCTAGTGAATACAACACTGGATAGAGCACTCAGGAGACTTGTGTTCTATTGCCAGCTTGGCCAATGGCCTGCTGTTTAACCAAGTCATGTCACCTCTCCATGTCTGTTTCCCCATCTGTAAAATGACACTGTCCTCCTTTGTAAAGCACTTTGAGATCTACTTATAAAAAGCACTATATAGAAGCTAGAGGTCATTATTTCTGAGGGACCAAAAAGATCAATAGTTGAGGACAAATGATGATTGCATCTCCGTAGGCCATCCATAGAACTGTTCATTGGTTAAGCAGCATTCTTCCTCATAGAAATCTGAAACCCAACTGGTTCCATTTCTGTCCCAGGGCAGAGCATTGAAATTGGAAACTATAAACTTTTGTTGACTTAATTGGGTTAAAATTGTTTATAATGTTTAGATTTAGTCTACTCTAAGGTCATTTTAAAGTTGCACAAATTACTACTTTGTTTCCAATGTCTGATCTCAAAAAAGCCAATGTTAACTTGCTTTTAGTTCAACTTTCTTCAGTTGCTGCAGGGCAGAAACTGAATGGCTGTGGAACAGCAAAAATAATTCTATTTAAAAATGAAGTCCACAAAAGTGGGGTTTAAATAAGCCCAAACAACATGCTCCTTAAAGCATGATTGAACTTCCTGATATGAAATGTGTGCCAATCTTATTTGATTAATGGCTAAGAATGCATTTCTTTCTCATCTGCAGTATGAAATTCACAGCCACAACACACTGATATCATTAATAAATAGTTGTCATTCTTTGAAGTACATGTCAAATACCAGATTAATTTATATTTCACTTGCTTAGCGGACATTCAGGTGGGATAAAGTCTCTATTTTCTGATACATCTAAGTAAATTTTACACACACACACACACACACACACACACACACACACACACACACACACACACACACACACACACACACACACACACACACACACACACACACACACACACACACACACACACACACACACACACACAAGTAATAGGTGAACTGATTCTAATCCATTCAGGTAGGAATAAATCAACACTAAACCCCTACTTCTGTATGAGAAAGACATCAGTGAAAAAATAAAACAAACAGTAAAACAAAGACAAATCAGGTCAGTATTCAGGGAAAACAGGACTAATCCAGCATGAGACAAATAACTTTTGCTGGTTTATGGAGCACAAGAACAGAGATCAAAATTAATTGATTTAAATCTTTATGCCCTGAAGCATCAGATAGAAAGAAAACAGGTTTATGGGTACTTGGGAATTCCCTACACAAACATTTTGTAAAGGGTTATAAACAAAACATTGTAGGAAGATGAAGAAAGGATCTATTATTTGGTGAAGATCTGTGACTATACAGGACAAAAGTCATATACTATAAATAAGTATGAAGAGTTGATTGTAAGCAGTAAAGTCATCTGTTTTTGGAGTTCTATTCTCTTCTTAATGCACATGCCTAATATTTACTCCTATTAGTGGAATTACACCTGTCTGCTGATGGAAAAAAAAATGGATAAATAAATTGTAAATACATTTTCAATCTATCCCCTTTCTTCTTATCACTATGTAAAAAGTATCTCTCACTGAATCTAGTGGGGTGACTGAATTCTCTAATCAGATTGTACTATTAATGACATGCAAAATGGCCAGACACAGGCTATAACTAGTGAACAGAGAATTCCTGTCTGAGGGGAAGCCCTACTCCCTGTATCTGTTCCCTTCCCTATAAGACGTGGAAGGGAACATGTCTTCACTCCATCTATACATAAAATAGAATTGCCTGGAAGCATCTCTAATTCCTGCTGGAGATATCTGACTGACAATCAGGGAATCGGAACCAGCTCCCTGAGGTTTTCCCACCTCTGGCCTCTGCAGAACATAGTACTTAAAAAATGAAAACAATTAGTGTTTAGCATATACCCTAAGCTCTCAGATGAGAGCCCCTGTGGCATTATAATGGAAATGGAAGCATCACAGTTGAGCCGTCTGATGAATAGGAGGTATAGCAATGTGTGTTTGAGCTCATGGAGGAGGTAAGGGAGGTGTTTTTGGCTGTCTTACCAACAATGCATGGATATCAAATAGCACTCCATCCTTCCCCCACCTCTCTAACTCCATCAAACCCAAAATAGTTTAGTGATCATGTTGTCCTAATGTTTGGTTGACATAGGGAGTTTGAGGCCAAACTGATTGAGGCTCAATTCAGATATTGTGAGATGGAGGTGATGCTGGTTGGTTTGTGGAAGACAGGTGAGAATATGCTGTGGTTAATATCTGTCCCCACTATTGAAAAGGTGGGTCCAACCATTTCCAAAAGGGGGTTGGAACTAGGATGCTTCCCAACAGCTTGATTCCTCCTGGAATCCCAGGTGGTGTTGGTGGCCAGGAATGATATTTTCCATCTGTACTTGGTGCAGTGATTGTGTCCATTTCTTTCAGATGTGGAACTTAACAGCCATTATGCCTTTGTCATCTCCAGACTACATTACTCTAATGTGCTATCCATTGAACAGTGCCTTGAGACCATTATGGAGGGCAGCTGAAGCTGTTGGTTGGCAAGGGAAGACTCTGGAGAGGACATTCATTCTCTCTCACTCTTTGTAAGAGGATTTCAAGGTGTTGATGCATAGTATAGGTCCTAGCTATTGAAGAAAGCACCTCTCTCTCATACTCATCTTTAAAATTTGGGATCAGCTGAAGCCATTGAGCTAAAAGCCCCTAGAATTAAATATATCAGCGCTGTAGGCAGGGGTTTCAGTGGAGGGTTTTTCTCATAGGAATTTATTTTCCGGACTCCTCAGACAGTCTGTTGACTTTCCCACCAGGATACACAACTTTTGTTTCCTCAGGTTTTCACGTGATGGGGATTATTGTATTTTTAATTATTTTGTTTTAATTGCATATGGTGGATATGCTGAGACACCGAAGATCATTCTTTTAGAAATCAAAAGAAAAAGCTCTTTTAATTTTATATATCCTGGGCCAGATTTTCAAAGTCAAGTAGCACAAATGCATATATACATGTGCCCATGACTATCTTAAACAGTCTTAAATGTACACAAATATCCTGTGTCCAAACACAAATTAGGTGTTTATGCATATACATGACCAAGTAAGTGCCACGTACATACACAAATCACATTGTGCTTTCAATTTGATGCAACTAACCTTGAAATAAATCTGGGTAATATTAACATTCAAGACCAGAAACTGAGACAAAAATCTTATTTTTTGATTTATTTTAGTTCTGTCAAAATCATATAATAAATAAAAATAATAAATTTGTGCCAACGATATTACAGAAAACATTCTAAAGGTACAGTGTCCAAATATTCAGGAGTCTAGAAGCAGTTAAAAAGTGCAACTAAAGATGGACCAAAGCCTCAAACTATCGATTGCATCCATATTGCAAAACCTCACAATTATCAGGACATGTATATGGAGGAAGTAGGGGCATTCGGATTTGGGATTTTGTTTCAGGCCCAGGTCTAGGTGCGATATCTGTCTACTTCCCAGCATATTTTAAGAGCCAGACCTTTCTCCATAATGGTCCTATTGAAGTTACTCAGCATGAGTAAGGATACCAGAAGCTGGTACTCAATGAATTACCCACTAGTGCTAAAGTGTCAGAGAGCAGTATATAGGAATAGTCACCACATTTTCCATAGTCATCTTCTACTGCTATGCTATCTACTCCCCTTCCTTGCCCTACATCATTCCTAATTGTAAAAAATATCAGAACTTATAAAATTCAGAATATAAGGTGACTTGTGTTATCTTTATTTGTGTTAACAGTCTTCACTGCATTTCCTACCCCTTCCTTTTTTCTACTATCTTCATTTTCTCTTTGTCTGAAGAAGTTTTTTATGGTCTTTGGGGCAGGAATCATGTCTTTTTAAAAATCTCTGTAAGGCACCATGCACAGTTTTGTCAGTAGAGAAAAAGGAACAATGAAGATAATAATTGCATTTAAGAAGAGATGGAAAAATGCAGGCCAAATTCCAACTGTACATATTCCTATCCTTATGTAAATATGTCTCAAATCTTTACAGGTCAAAAGCTCATCTACCAAGATACTCTAGGTAATCTTTTATGATGGGACATTTTCTAATGTCAGACTCTTATGGTCCTACAGTATTTTTAGCTATGCATGAACCTAGGTATCAAAACCCCTTTTACACCACTCTGAAAGTGTAAATGGATCTTAAAGTGGCTTTACACCCGATATAAGACCCTTTTACACTTTCAGAACAGGGTAGAAGAGCCTCAGTGTATATTGCAATTAGGCCCACAGAACTCTGTCTCTATGATTCCCTAACAAAATGGCTGGTCCATGTGCACTTTAGTCCAATTCTCCACAGCCTTGGGTTTAAGGACCATCTTATAAGTTACAAGAATTCATTTAAAGTTAATCTATAAAGACTAAGAAGGCAAAATAACTACAGTACCAAAATAAAATAAAGCCTGCCTCAATACAAAAGGGAGGGGGGAGGGGGGGGCGGAGATACCATTCTGAGATGTTTTGACTTCTACTACTATGAAATTGGTTTTTGTGAAGGGAATTGAAATGAAAGAAATAAGGGGAACCTGTATCTTCAGAAAGATGGTAATCTGCTTCTCATAAATTACAAATTTCACCCCCATATATATATGTTGATATTTAGTAAAAAATAAAAAAGGGAAATTATGAAAATCAAGATAATAGACAAGTCCAGTTTTTAGTATGATCTGTTATAATTTAATACTATATTCCAGGCTTTACTAGGAAAAATCCCCATTTACAGGTTTTTTCAGTTGAAAAATCATAACTGATTATTTACTATGCTTAGATATAAATTGTCAAGCAAAATTTTTAAAAAATAAACTTAAAAAGTAGCTTGGATATATACACACTGTAGTATATTTCACAACATACATGACAAGAGCTGGTATTTAACTAAGCATAGCTAAGCAAAATGCTAGGTCTTATGTGAAAATAAAATATATGCATTTTAGGGTTCAAAGCAACTGGCTAATAAAAGAATTTGGGTAAGATAATTAGTGAACCCTCTATAGATTTGATTGATATAAAAGAAGGATCTAAAAATTGAAAATGGGGTCAATTTATGAATATTGTAAATTTTACAACCTCTCTCATTGAAAAAATGGACCAACTTTTAGATTCTTTGGATATTTAATATTTTAGATTTTGACAAAGCACTTACCTTTAGCCATTATTTCATTTTTCTTTCTTTCTCTTGTTAGCTGCTGTTCCTCATAATTTCTAAAGCATTTGAAAGGACCCAGATATTGGAACAACTGTTTCATATACTTCTTTATATAACCTTTTGTAAAAGTAAGGTCTCTCTCCTTATACATATTAAAAACTTTTCTAGTGAAGTATCAGGTAAGTGGAGTGACCTGATCCTGCAGATTTACGTATATGAGTCAATGGGACTACTTTTGAAGTTACTCATGTACATAAGTGTTTCCAGGATCAGATCAACTTGGCACTGGATGTTTGGGTAACAGAAGCTTCCATATATTCTTACTTACTATGTTATGTATTAAACAAATGAACAAATTAAATAAAGAAATAAATAAATCATAGTGATATTTTAGGTATACATAATACTCTGTCCCTTAAGTCTCAATAACAACTTGCTTTTAACAAAAATGCTCTGTTATTATTTTTTAACACAGTATTGACTCATGAGTCAATTTCCATCCCTTTCAACCACAGTCATCCTAGGGAGTTAGTTCAGAGTTGGTGGTGGGAATCCTGTTTGTTACACAGCCATTCAAGGTGGTATGGAAGATTATTGGGAATGACAATTCAGCATTCTGGGAGAATGCATGGGTCCACTAGGCACTCCCACAATATAAATAAATAACTATATAAAACTCTTAGCTTTCACTCATCTCCATAAGTCTTGGCCATTATTTTACTATAATGGTTTTTTAGGAGCAGATTCTCCTATACTTAGTCACACCTTTTTTCACAAATAAGCTTACTGACTTCAGTGGGACTAGTTGAATAAGATGCAACGTAGTTTGAGTAAAGGTTTCAAAGTCTGGCCTTTAATTCTTTATGTTTTTTTTTAAATGAGTTTCTCCAGCAGCATAGCCATCCTACTGAATATGTCAGAAGCACCCATAGTCAAGGATAACAATTTACAGTTGCTTGCATGGTGGAGACGACTCCAGATTTTTTCCCTCCTGCAGATATATTTGAACAAAGTAATTTAGAAATCTACATCCTTTCATTACGCATACTTGAACAGATTTTACAGAGAGATATTTTTCATAAACAAGTCATTGAATATTTGAGAAAGTTTACCCTATAGCTGCTGAAGTATTCCACTTAAAAATGAATACAGAAGGAGGATCTTAATAAATGGAGAATTAAAGACACTTTAGGAAGTTAACAGATAGGATTTGTTTCAATAATGTCTGCATTATCCTTTCTCAAACAAGCTGAAACCAAACCAAATCAAGATATTAATTTGTCAATATTAACTGTAACGACTCCACAGCAAGGATTTCATAATGCATCACATGATAAACAATACATAGGGTTGCACAACAAAGTTATATAGCAAAGGCTATAATACAGTAAATATATTATAGACTAGAAAAGAATCTTATATACTAACAAATTGCAGAAGAAACTGAGTCTGGGAATTATGTGCTACATGACTTTTTTTGTCATTCAAAACTGTGGTAAATCTAAATAACTATTTAAATTGGTGACCATTTTCAGTCAGAGATTTCAATTGAGAATGGGGCCAGATTCTTGCAGGAACTACTCCAATTTACTCCATTTTAAAATCTGGCCCATTCCTTCTCAATTAAAATCTCCCTTAATGTCAAGGGAGGTACTTTGAATTACAGTAGTGGAAAATCCAGAATTCCCATTCCAGCTTTTGAAACTCCAGATTGAAAAATCCCAGGTTTTTCCCTAAATATTTTCACCGTCAAACGTCTCCATTCAGAACAGCCAGTCAAACTGATATCGAGGAACATAATGCAGAAATAAGCACCTAGACCTTGTATGCAAAATATGATCTTACAAACATACTTAATACATATTATACGCACAGAACAGATAAGTGTTCGCGCAACATAATTTCCTGTTTGTATGCTCATTTTGCTAGCATAGCCGAGGTGCCTTGTTTTAAAACTTTGGTCCTGAATATCTGTCCATCAAATAGACTGCTGTACTCAATAATTCTTCTTTTCATAGATTTCCTCCTTTTTTTTTTTTTTGTACAATTACCATAGCTATCAAATTATTTTCTTGTTCTAAATTCTCCATTACATCTCCATATTTTATCTTTATTTCCTGCATTAGTGAAGTGTCTTTTATTCAGAGACTCCTGCTTTGTCATCGTTTAAATTCATTATCATCTTTATTGCTCCTTTCATTATCATATGTTTTACTTAGATTCATTAAACTAAGCTAATTCATTACATTAAACTAATCACTGCTGAATTCATCTGCTGATATTGTGCTTTTGTGTATAAAGTTATATTCTCATTATGGTTTGTCCCCGTTATCTCTTGATGCCAACTGACCAGCTTACTTAGCTTTGACAGTCTACAGAATAAATAACCGTGTTAATGTGTGAGTTTACTAATCATATAATTATACTGAAAAATCTTCAAGGCAAGAACTACCTTTTTGTTCTGTGTTTGTACAGTGCTTAGCACAAGGGGGCCCCTAGGTGCTCTCACAGTACAACTAATTAATAATGTTCTTAAAATAATGTAAACTGACTGAATTAATAGAATTCACATAATTGATATGCCCATGAAATGTTTAATATACTAATATTATATATTTTTAATTAAATGAACTTTAGGATTGGATAAGTCCCTATCATGTCCTTAACAGAATACGCGGCTCCTGAGTTAAGCACAGTCCTGCAAGGCCTTCATATGCACTTAAAGTTAAACACATGAATACATGATTGCAGGATCAGGCCTGACCGTCCAAACGCACCCCCTTCTTGAAGTTTGGCTTTATTGGTCATCCAAACATAACATCAATGTAAATCTCAGCCTAATTTTCATCCCTTAGCATGGCTGTTTCTAGGGTTTCTCTCTCAGACTTCCTCAATCCTAGTTTCTTAGGCCTTGTCTACACTAGCACTTATGTCGGCAAAACTTTTGTTGCTCAGGAGTGTGAAAATATACCTCCCTAAGCAATGTAAGTTTTGCCGGCATAAGAGCTTGTGTGGACACTGCTATGTAGGCGGGAGATGCTTTTCCGCTGACATACCTATTGCCGCTTATTTAGATGATTTTATGATGCCAGTGGGAGAGCTCTCTCCCATCAACATAATGTGACTACACAAGCACTTATGCTGGCAAAACCTATGTTGTTTGGGGGTGTTTTTTCATACCCCTGAGTGACAAAGGTTTTGCCAGTGTAAGTGCAAGTGTAGACAAAGCCTTAGTTTCCCCTCTCACTTTTCCCTTATATCCAAGAGGAGTTAAATGAGACCCAGATCTAAAATAGCAGATGTCCTGCATGACCAAAACAAGTGGTGCATAGAATCCTGCACAATAAGTATTACTCTGTCAGTTTCATTCTTTTAAATTTGTTGTTTTATAATGATTAGTTACATAAATATATTCTGAAATTACATGGCTTTCCTTCTCACACTGCACTTTAACAGTGAAGCACAGAAACTCAGCTTTAATGATCATGTCTAGACAAACTGTTCTATACAAAATAAATCATAGGTTTACACAGTATTTGTTTACAACTTTTATTTTTCAGTAGAAAGCATTGCAGTGTGTCAATATGTGACTTTTTTATTATTAAGTATTTTAAAATTAAGTGATCAACCACATGATTAAAATGGCTTTTGACAAGATTGTCCTTGACCTGGAGTGCATTGACATACATACAAAAGATGTATTGATTACCCTATCTGTTTAATTTGTTGTAGTATTCATTCTCATTGATGTTACCACAGGCAATACTAGCAGAGGACCAGGTTCAACAAAATAAAAAGATAACGTTAGTATGAATGTATTTGGTATAAAAAGTTAACTGCATTTCTAAGTGCTTCAATTTCATTCAAATTTAGTAGGTTAGCAAAAACACTTCCTTTCTTTCAGATTCATATCTGTATAATGTGTTGCATTAGGGCAGTAAGTCTTAGATCCCAGCTGGAGACTAATGAAATGTTACACATTTCATAACTTCTTTGGTTGGATCTCCATGAAAATAGCACAGCCACTGTCTGAAGGCAGGAATTATATATATACCACCTGTGTACTTCTGGCAGCTCCTATAAATGGCAAGCCATTTTTGAGCTATAGAGCTAGAAGGCCATGTTCTTGCCTGGCGTGTGATCAGAATGCATTGTTGATGTTTTACGGCATTGCCCATGAATTCAGGGACATCAAATTCCCTCTAAAAATTTTAAGGATCACAAAAGGAACAGAGGTCCATAATTTTACTTGATATAAACTTTCCTTTTCACTCCTATAGATTGATATTCTCTCTCATGTGGCTTTCTCTGACATAGGAGACAGGAAACTGTTGGTTTAATATATGGAATCTTGTTGGAGTCTTGCATGGAGTGTCAGCAGGGAAGAACTGTCCCACTGCAGAGGGTTTCAGCCCCCCAAATCAACAATTATTGGAAGAACTACATACAACCTGAGCTTCTGTGTAGCTACTGGACCCACCATGAAGAAGTATGGCTTTGACAGCTGTTGTCACTAGTTGGATCACTCCTGGAATAGGAGCTGAAGGTATTAATGCTGTCTGGATTAATACCCAGCTCTGATACCCACTCAGATGTTTACAATCTGAGTTGGTTAGTATGTAGCAGAGCATTGTTATGCCTTCAATCCACCCCTTCAAGCTCTTGCACTGAAAACCTGGCCTGACCCAGAAATAGGATGAGAATGTCACAAAGTTTTTGGGAGATGAAGAGCTCCCTCCTTTCCAAACTCCACCTGAATCAGGATTCATTTGCCTTGACTAGTCTCTGAAACCAGTGCAAGTTTAAAATACATTGGTATGATAGCCTGGTGAAAACCTGTATTGTCACAACATTGCAGCAGAGGCTCTATGGCTAAAGAGCGTCAACACCTCTGTCTGTCAATCAAATACCTTTTATGGCCATAGTGTTGATTACTTAGACGCTTTGGGACAGGGAGTGTTTCTTTTTTCTGTGCTTCTACAGCACCTAGCACAACAGTGCCCAGCACAATGACTGGACCTCTGAGGCACAAATAATGATAAATATCATTATTATGGATGCTAAAGTTCTTTTTGGTTGCAGAGGGGGTTATTTTAGACAATAAAGATTAAAAAGGATCTTTTCAGAATCACTTTAAATGAAGAAAGGGTTTTAATTTTCTCTGCCCATGATCAGTTATCACTGAAAAATCTTCTGAAACTTTCTCAGATGTCACGCTACAATTACTCTGAGTACATGAAGATTAAATAATGAAATTACTCTGCAGATACGTTTCATCTTATCCTGGGAGGAGAGGAGCTGTAAAAGTAGCATGATAAATTAATCAAACAAGCTAAGGCATGGAGACCGCAAAGATGCATCTAGTTTATGCTACTAAAGACATTTTACTGACTGTTTTCCAATTTTGCTTACAGAACACACAAATTTGCTTTCCACAAATAGTTGAACTAAAAAAAGAAAAGTACAGCTAATTGGAGAGAGAGAGAGAAAGGATGTTTATTAATCATTTTCAACTCATTTCCTTTGCTGGGACTTGGTTTCTTTTTTCGTGGTGTCAGAATTTTCATTAGTTAAATCAACTGAATCTAAGAAGAAAGCCTGAGAAACTGTTAGCAAAATGATGAAGGTGGCTCTGAGTCAATAAGGTATTTCATCATCTCAACATGAAACATATATCTAAAGAAGCACATTTTATTATATTTACTATATCAATATGGTGTCATAGGTTTCAAAAGAAAAATGAGCTAGATTTAAAAGAAACTGGTAATGTATCAACACGTGTGCATCTAGAAAAGGTATCTTAATATTTTTGGAAGATGTGAAAATGATTTCCTGTGCTGTATTCTAGGATAGATTCAGTTTAAAATAAAGAATGATTCTTTTAGTAAGTATAGTCAAAATATTTGTTTTAACGTCTACAAATGATCATCTGCAATTTCTATATATGTATAATGTATTGTATTACATGGAATGCAAGAATGACTGATTATGTAGGAACAAGGCTCACTGAAGCTGTGGTCAATGCTGCAATATATATTCATAAAATCATAGAAGATTAGGATTGGAAGGAACCTCAAGAGGTCATCTAGTCCACCCTCCTGCTCAAAGCAGAACCAGTCCCAACTAAATCATCCCAGCCAGGGATTTTTCAATCTGGGACTTAAAAACCTCTAAGGATGGAGTTTCCACCACCTCCCTAGGTAATCCATTCCAGTGCTTCACTGTGCTTTACCACGCTTCTAGTGAAATTTTTTTCTAATATCCAACCTAGGCCTCCCCCACTGCAACTTGAGACCATAACTCCTTGTTCTGTCATCTGCTACTAAGAACAGCTTAGCTCCATCCTCTTTGGAATACCCGTTCAGATAGTTGAAGGCTTCTATCAAATCCCTCCTTGCTCTTCTCTTCTGCAGACTAAATAAGCGCAGTTCCTTCAGCTTCTCCTCCTAAGTCATGTGGCGCAGCCCTCTAATAATTTTTGTTGCCCTCTGCTGGCCTTTCTCTAATTTGTCCACATCCTTTGTGTGGTGGGGGACTCAAAATTGGACACAATATTCCAGATGTGGTCTCACCAGTGCAGAATAGAGGGCAATAATCACTTCCCTTGATCTGCTGGCAGTACTCCTACTAATGCAGCCCAATATGATGTTAGCCTTCTTGGCAACGAGGGTACACTGTTGACTCATATCCAGCTTCTTGTCCACTGTTATCCCCAGTTCCTTTTCTGTAGAACTGCTGCTTAGCCAGTTGGTCCCCAGTCTGTAGCAGTGCTTGGGATTTTTCCATCCTAAGTGCAGGACTCTGCACTCATCCTTGTTGAATCTCGTCAGATTTCTTTTGGCACAATCCTCCAAATTGTCTAGGTCACTCTGTATCCTATCCCTACCCTCCAGGGTATCTACCACTCCCCCCAGCTTAGTGTCATTTGCAAACTTGCTGCGAGTGCAATCCACCCCATCCCTCCAGATCATTAAAGAAGATGTTGAACAAAACCGGCCCTAGCACCGACTGGCTTGATAGCAGCTGCCAGCTAAACATCGAGCCGTTGATAACTACCTGTTGATCCCAATGATCTAGACAGCTTTCTATCCACCTCATGTCCATTCATCCAACCCATACTTCTAGGTTAATTTGCTGGCAAGAATACTGTGGGAGACCGTATCAAAAGCTTTGCTAAAGTCAAGGTATATCACAACCACTGCTTTTCCCCACATGCACAGAGCCAGTCATCTCATCATAGAAGGTATTTAGGTAGGTCAGGCATGACTTGCCCTTAGTGATTCAATGCTAACTGTTCCTGATCACCTTCCTCTCCTCCAAGTGCTTCAAAATGGATTCCTTGAGGGCCTGCTCCATGATTTTTTCTGGGAACTGAAGTGAGGCTGACTGGTCTATAGTTTTCCTGATCCTCCTTCCCTTTTTTAAAGATGGGCACTATATTTGCCTTTTTCCAATCATCCGGGACCTCTCCCCCATCACCACAAGTTTTCAAAGATAATGGCCAACGGCTCTGCAATCACATCAGCCAACTCCCTCAGCACCCTTGGATGCATTGCATCCATCCCTTAGGACTTATGTATGTCCAGCTTTTCTAAATAGTCCTGAACCTGTTCTTTCAGCACTGAAGGATGCTCACCTTCTCCCTATACTGTGCTGCCCAGTTCAGTAGACTGGGAGCTGACCTTGTCTGTGAAGACAGAGGCAAAAAAAGCATTGAGTGCTTCAGCTTTTTCCACATCATCTGTAACTAGGTTGCCTCCCCCATTCAGTAAAGGGCCCACACTTTCCCTGACCTTCTTGTTGCTAACATACCTGTAGAAACCCTTCCTGTTACCCTTCACATCCCTTGCTAGCTGCAACTCCAGTTGTGCTTTGGCCTTCCTGGTTTCACCCCTGCACGTTGAAGCAATACTTTTGTATTCCTCCCTTGTCATCTGTCCAAGCTTTCACTTATTGTAAGCTTCCTTTTTGTTTAAACTCACCAAAATTTCTCTGTTAAGCCAAGCCAGTCACCTGCTATATTTGCTATTCTTTCTGCACTTTGGGATGGTTTGTTCCTGCTCCCTCAAAAAGGTTTCTTTAAAATTTTGACTTCCAGTATGGTAAAATGCAATTCAAGGTGTTGATTTTAGGATTCGCGTTAAGCCTCTTCTTGGCAACTGAAATCAAATGTGATTCTTGAGCAAAAAATCCTTATGTTTATACATTCAGAGTGAAGCAGGGATCTCAGTGGAAAGCCCTAGACTCTGGAATTCCCACCTTCAACACTTAGGTTTGACAGAGACTTAAGGTCACGGATGTCAATAGGAATTTTGTCATTGACTTCACTAGGGCCAGGATTTCACCCAAGTTTACTGACATTCAAGGCATGTTGCAAAGCCCACCTCTTCATTCAGGGCTGGATCCCTGAGATTTCAGTGCATTTATGTCAGTTTACACAACCTAAGGATCTTGCCTTTATGCTCTTTCTGGGGTGGTGGTGGTTTGGTTTTGTAATTGAAAATTTCTTTATCATTTGACATTGGTTCAGCTTTTGAATGCATTGCACATTATTTTACAGGTTTCTCTGGTACATGTGCCTGCAGGTTATGATAAATACATTTAAAAAATGTTTAAAGAAAATGAAATTAGGTCAGGTAATCCTGTATGCTGCAGGAGCAATATAAATTCAATATGCTCAAAGGAGGTTTGTTGGGGGTTTCTATGATTTCTTTTCCACTAATGTTTGCTCTTCAAACATAGTTTGTATACCTCCATTCCACTTATGACCTTTTTCTAGCACAGTACAGATATTGATGCCAACAGCACTACTTGCTATATGATTACAGACAGTAGCAAGTGTATCCATGATCAAGTTTTAAGTCGCTTTCAAGACTTGCTATTAGAAAAATGTGTGCAGTATGCCCTCATTGTCTGAAACAACACAGAGTGCTGCCCTCATTTCATCTCTCAATAAACTCTGGATGTAACAAGCAACTGAAGCTTTGCAACACATGGTGGAATGTGATAATGAAAACATTGACATGTGAATGTCTATTATATTTAAGCAATCTTGAGGATTTTTCTGCTCATATTTAAAGGCCCCCTAATAATGAATTTTGAGCTCTTATATTTTCATTCCAGAGAAAGGGGAATTTTGCTGTTGTGGGTTTCTGTGGGTTGGGTACAACGTATTCATTGAACTTGCAGAAGATAATAATCTGTAATTAGACTCTTGTGGTTTCATCTATTTCCTATTCTTACTTCTAGGTACTGGGTATACATGTAAAAGGGTGATTTATTCCTTCAGTACGTAGGTTCTTGAGTGTTTATAAAAGATATTGAAAATAGGACATATGACTCTTTGCTGTTTCAAGCAATTATAATTAAGAAACAAAACGTTGTGGTGTAGGAGTCCCGTCCCTTTATTTCTCCACTTTGCTATAGGGGCAGTTGTCATTTTGGTGTTCATTTGAGATGCAGAATATTTCAGAGATGATTTTATTTTACTTGAGTCTAAAGTAGATGATGCAGAATATGACAGATGTAAGATGCAATATTGTACCCTCATCTACAAGATGTTCTTTTGACCTCAAACTGGAAAATAAAAAGTACTTGTCTAAATAGCTAAGACAGGTATACCCCAACAATAAGCCGTTAATCATAAAAAAGGATATTAGAATTCAGCTGATCTTTGGATAAATCTAGGTAATTTGATATATATTCAGGATACATGAAAGGTAGTATTTAAAAAAAACATTTTGGAAAGTTTCGGCAAGACTGTGTTTGTGAATCTAAAAAGAAGGTAGTTTGGGTTTTTTTTGGGGGGTAGAGGTTTGTGGAAATTGTAAGCATCAAGTAAGAATTAGAAGTTGGCCCTGGTGGAGAATGGTCTTGCCTATTAGCTATGATCCTAGAAAGTTGATCATAGATTACTAGCTTCAGAACTGACAATATGCAGTCTGTAATTATTATGTAGAGGTGGGGGAATACTAAGGAAGTTTATTTTCAGAATTCATTGGCATATAAATGAGTTACCATTTTGATAATATGCAAGCTTCTTCTCCTCCCTCTTTTTCCATGAACATTCATACTGTACAAGGGACTTCTGGTTTGCAATAGCATTCATAAAAAAGAGAATGTACATATTTATTCACATGAGTATTTCACTTGAAGTACTCATACCGCTATCATGAAATTTCTCTAGGGGGTTGGGGAACATCCACTTACGGAGCAGAAACAATACTATGTGACTTGGTGACCAGTCATTAAGTACTTCTTACATAAGTAATTTTATAGACTTCAGTGGGACTACTCACATGCACAAATAATATTTAATGTATGGACTACAGGGTCAGGACCACATACTATAGACACAGTTATGCTTACAAGTCCACAAAGTTCACAGAGAATGAGATGTGTTATTTATTAGGGATATATGTATATTTAACATCATTTTAATGTATACAGTAAAAGAGTGAATGACTAGGACCCCTCCCTCTTTGATTTACTAATTTAATTATGAAGTGTTTTATTTTTGTTGGAAACCAGGATTAAAACTACATCTGTCAGAAAAGTTTAACCTTTTTGAATTTCTGGTATGATGTTGCACATTACAATGAACTCCAGGCAGTCATATAAGATTATTTTAAATGCCATAGTCTGAAAATCTCATGTCTGATTCAATATGACATGTCATAATGTGACACTTCAGCTGGAAAAAAAATCAGAAACATAGGCCTGTATATTTCACTACCAAATTTCTTTAGTTAGCAGCTTATGATTAAGAATTAATTCAAATAGAGACATGTTATCTCTAATGGGTAGATCAGCTTTTCAGAGAACCAAAAGGCACTGCAGCTGGGTATTTTAAAAGATTATTTTAATAGATTAATTGAACAGAGTTTAGAGAGATCTATTTCCTAGTAGAATGTGTTGTCAAATTGTCTTTCAAGCAGAAAAGAGACAAGAAACTGTAAATTAATGTAAAATAGACCATGAAAAATTATGGAGGTTTGATTTTTAGAAGAATGAATACAATAGAAGATATCCAAATGAGCAATTGTAATGGGAGTTTGATAAACAGCTTGTGAACCACTTGATTTCTAGAATTTATAAGCTTCAATAGTACAAGACATTGTTAGTAGATCAGTGGTCATTTCTCCAAGCTGGCAATTCTATGATAGAAGTCTATGTGCCAGCGAAATATTGGACCTTTCTCATAATGGACAGAAGACCTGTTCTGAGTGTAAACCAACCCACCATATTTGATGTACCATGGGCAGAAACAGAATCAAAATGATAAGATGAGACTGGTGCGGATTTTATTTTTATAGAGTAGGAATGCTTTCTGACCATATTGCTCAGAATGAAAAGTCAGCATTCACTGATTTTGCACAGATGAAATATTGTTAACTGTCAACCAAATCCCAGGACAGATTGTTTAGAAGAAGTCTGAGAAATAGCTTCCCATTTTTCAAGTTCAAATGGATTTTAGGTCATATGCTCACTTTAAATACTGAGGTGATACAGTATTGTCAAACACTATCCTTCCAGGAAAAATGCTTGTAAAGCTGAAATCAAGCATATGATTAGTTGACAAGATGCAGAACATGATCTACCCTGGCCTATGCTGACCAGTCAGTATTAGTTAGCTTTGTGTCAGCTAACCTGATTTTTTGCAGTTATGTTCATACATAAACATGTAGAAAACGCCTTGAAAATGGTAAGAAATTTGAATAAAATTTGCATAACATGAAGAACCCAGTTCCTGTACAATTTGCATAATACTGAAATCCTTTGAAGACAGCACTGATACTGAAGTACAACTACACAGAGATATTTAAAAGATTAATCAATTCCAAGACCAGAAGGGACCACTATGCGAAGGATCATGAGCCTTGAGCCTGGGCCCATGGGTCCCCAAGTACTGTTCAGGCCACGACCACCACCTAGCGACTCACCTGAGCAACCAGAGAAGGGAACCAGTGAAGTGCTAGCTCACAGAGGGCTCTGCCCCCATAGCTCCTGATTGCAGGAAACACCCAGCAACCCCGAGTGGATGAGGAGCTCTATGTAAACCAGGAATTAGCACAGGAAGTTGTCTGAGCAACTAAGGAATGCCCGGCTTGCTGCCACTACAGATCCCTCCCGTTTACCTGACTCCTGAACCCTGTCTCCCTGACTTCTCCTGTTCCTGTCCTCCTTATCCCAGACCTCTGTTTAGTTTCAGTTTCCACCTTCCTGCCTTTCTTCGGGTCCCGGCTCCTACACCTTACTCTGGCTATGTCTCTGTTCCCTGGTTTGACACCTGACACTGTGTCTGGTTCTGACCTTCAACTTAATGTCTGATGCTGTCTTCAGTTCTGACCTTTGGCTCTGCCCATCAGCTCTGACCAATAGGTCTGACCTCCCACACCCCTGTCATTGCACACTGTGATCATCTAGTCTGACCTCCTGTGTAACACAGGCTATAGAACTTCCTCAAAATAATTCCTAAAGTGTATCTTTTAGAAAAATATTCAATATTGATTTTAAAATTGCCAGAAATGGAGAATCCACCACAATCCACAGTAGACTTTCCCATGGTTAATTCCCTCACTGTTAAAAATGTATACCTTATTTCCAGTCTGAATTAGTCTAGCTTCAATTTCCAGCAATTGGCTCACATTATACCTTTGTCTATGACATTGAAAGAGCCCATTCTCAAATATATACTCCCCACATAGGTATTTACAGATTGTGATCAAGTTACCCCTTATCCTTCTCTTTGTTAAATTAAGTAAATTGAACTTCCTAAGTCTATCACTATAAGGGAGGTTGTCTAATCCTTATTCATTCCTGTGGATCTTCTCTGCACCCTCTCCAATTTATTAGAATCATTCTTGAATTGTGGACCCCTGAACTGTGAACAGTAATCCAGCAGCAGTTGTACCAGTGCCAAATATAGAGATAAAATAACATCTTTATTTCTACTTGAGATTCCCTTGTTTATACATCCAAATATCCTATTAGCCCTTTCGGCCACAACATCACATCCATAGCTCATGTCCAGCTGACTGTCCACCACAACCTCTAAATCTTTTTCAGAGTCACTGCTTCTTAGACTAGCATTCCCCATATTGTAAGTATGGCCTACATTCTTTGTTACCAGATGTATACATTTATATCCAGACATATTAAAAGACACATTGTTTGTTTGTTCTCAGTTTACCAAGTGGTTCAGTTTTACATCCCTGCACATCCTGCCTAATAGCCATTGATGGACTTATCCTCCATGAACTTACTTTATGTTCTTTTTTGAACTCTGTTATAGTCTTGGCCTTCACAGCATCCTCTGGCAAAAAGAGTTCCAGAGGTTGACTGTGCGTTGTGTGAAAAAATATTTCTTTTTGTTTGTTTTAAACCTGCTGCCTATTAATTTCATGTGGTGACCCCTAATTCTTGTGTTATGAGAAGGAGTAAATAACAACATTTTCTTATTTACTTTCTCCACACCAGTCATGATTTTATAGATCTCTATCATACCTCTCCTTAGTCATCTCTTTTCACAGCTGAAAAGTCCCTATCTTATTAATCTCTCCTCATATGGAAGATTTTCCATACCCCTATTCATTTTATTTGCCCTTTTCTGTACCTTTTCCAATTCCAATATGTATTTGTGAGATAAGGTGACCGGATCTGCATGCAGTATTCAAGATGTGGGTGTACCATGGATTTATAAAGCGGCAATACTACATTGTCTGTCTTATTATCTATATCTCTTTCCTAATGATTCCCAACATTCTGTTAGCTTTTTGACTCCCATTGCACATTGAGTGGATGTTTTCAGATAACTATTCACAACGACTCCAAGATCTCTTTCTTGAGTAGTAACAGTTAATTTAGACCCCATCATTGTATATGTATAGTTGGGATTATGTTTTCCAATGTGCATTACTTTGCATTTATCAACATTGGATTTCATCTGCCATTTTGTTGCCCAGTCACCCAGTTTTGTGAGAAAGTGATCCAGATTCTTTCTATCAGTGACTTTTTCCTCTTCAGTATTTACCACTCCCCCAATTTTTGTACTGTCAGCAAACTATCAGTGATAATTTTGTTTTCTTCCAGATCATTGATAAAAATGTTGAATAGGATGGTTGAGAACTGATCTCTTTGGGATCCCACTAGAAACACATTTCCTCTATGATGATTCCTCATTCCACAGTTACATTTTGAGATCTATCAATTAGCCAGTTTTTAATCCATTTAATGTGTGCTGGTTGATTTTACATCATTCTAGTTTTTTTAATCTAAATATCATGTGGTACTAAGTCAAATGCCATACAGAAGTCTAAACATACTACATCAATATTATTACTTTAAATCTCATCAAAAATATATCAAGTTAGTTTGACAAGATGTATTTTACATAAACCCATGCTGATTGGGATTAATTATATTACTGTCCCTTAATTCTTCATTAAAGGAGTCCCATATAAGGCCCTCCATTATTTTGGGGTCCATGTTAGATTGGCAGCCCTATAATTATACAGTTAAAGACTAAATGAGATAAAGAGAGCCAAACAGAACCCTTCTAGGTATTGCATACAATTTTAATAGACACTGATTTACTGCTGAAGAATTAGAAGGCTCTTAGAATAAAAATTGTTAAAATAGTACCAGGCTGTCATATATAAAACTATCTATAAAGATTATATATAGATAGATATCTATAATTCCTAGAACTGGTAGCTGTTATGAAACACTAATTTCACATTCAAGTTATCATAGGCTATCATGTCCAATATAACTAACAGAATCAGACTGCTTTTGTCAGAGTTAATAAGCAAATCCTAACCAAAGCAATCTCCATGCCATAATCTGAGCCAAATCCATATTGAAATTTTTCAAAGATGTCTATCAAACTGGGTAAACTGCTGCTTTAATTATTGTAGTTAATAAAATTGTAATAATAAGTTTCTTTCAAGCAAGAGATGGTTATCTATTGGTCTGTCTACATGTAAAATGAATATTGTATAGTTCACAATTAATGGCTATTTACAGTCTGATCAAAATGCTAATTGAGTGATCAATGTCTCCAGGGGAGATTCTAGACAGGAAAACAGAAGCAGAGGGGGCTCTCCTGTTTGCAGAGAAAGACAACGGATTTTTGTATTATAACTATAAGGACAGAGACATACTCTGGATCTTTCCACTGAGGAGGCAAAAAACACTGTGATTTAGCCCATGAAGAAAAAGTCACAGCTAAACCTGACTGGAATATGCTGGAAGGCTTTTGGATGAATTTCTCTACTACCAAAAGAGTGGCTACAGAGTTCTTTGTCCACATCCAGCAGTCCCCTTCTGCTCCAGACTTCCTGTCTGCATAGCATCACCCAGCTCCTCTCCAGCTGGACTTCATCTTTAATTAGGCCTGGACCACCCTCCAGATGCAGCCAAGTAGATTAATTGGTCCCTCAGATTCACATAACCCATTCAGAGCCAGGATAGGGGATACACCCATCATAGAATGATGAGTGTCAGTATGCAGGAACATATATTTTCAGTATCAAAGCATTTTTACATTTTAATTTTTTATTGTGAATGGCCTCTTGGCATAGGGCAGATCAAATAAAGTCACTACAAACTATTGTTTAGCAATAGCTGCTTCTTCCTATTGAAGGATAGTTAAAGATACTTCAGAAGATTGTTGGACTGTGTGTGGAATGATGCTGGTTTGATTGAAGAAAGGGGAGTGTGGGGAAGAAATAAACAAGAAGAAATAGAAGTATTAGTTCATAAAATAAATTATAACTTGCTGTCATCACAGACACTTGGTGGGATAAATCTCATAACTGGACCATTAGTATATTCAGGGGAACAATTTCTTCAGGAAGGACAGGGAGGGGAAGAAGGGAGGAAGTATTGCTTTACCTAACAAGAATATATACACTTGTTCTGAGGTCCTAAAGGAGAGGAGAGGCAGACCAGTTAAAAGTCTGTGAGTTAAGATACAATGGGTAAACAATAGGGTGACATCATAATACGGATCTACTATTGACCACCAAATCAGAAGGAGGAGGTGGATGAGGGATTTCTAGAACAAATATCAGAAATATCCAAAACACAAGACCTTGTAGTAATGGACTTTAACTACCCAGACATCTCTTGGGGTACGTCTATATTGATAGTGGCACTGTCGACACTGTCGTTCCACAGTATCGATTGAGCAACAGTAGAGATCCGCTCAATCGATCCGGAAGTTAACAGCGTTAATCCACCCCTGCAAAAAAGATTAAAGCTGCATCAACAGGAGGACATTTTCTATCGGTGCAGTGTAGTGGGTATGCCGTAGTAAGTAGAAGATAGGAAGTCGACAAAAGATACACAAGTAGCTTGCGTATCTCCTGTCAACTGCCACCGAAATTTGCCAACAGTGTAGACCAAGCCTTGGAAATGTAATATGGCAAAACATAAAATGTTCAATCAGTTCTTGAACTATATTGGGGAAAACTTTTTTCAGATGGTGGAGGAAGTAACCAGCCATTTTAGGATAGCCATTTTAGACTTGATTCTGACTAACAGGAAGATATTGGTTGCATGCCTGAAGGCAATTTGCATGAAAGTGATCATGAAATGACAGATTTCATGATTCTAGAGAAAGGAAGGACTGAGAATGGCAGAATATGGACAATGGACTTCAAAAAAGCAGACATTAACAAACTCAGAGAACTGGTAGGTAAGGTTCCATGAGAAGAAAATCTAAGGGATTAAGGAGTTCAGGAGAGCTGGCAGCTTCTCAAGGAGACAATATTAAAGACACAATTGCAAACTATCCCAATGCAAACGAAAGATAGGAAGAATAGTAAGAGGCTAATGTGGCTCAGTTGGGAGCTCTTCATTGACCTGAAAATCAGAAAGGAATCATAAAAAAAGTGGAAACATGGACAAATTGTGACTACAAAAGAATAGCACAAATACATAGGGGCAAAATGAGAAAGGCTAAGCCACAAAATGTGTTACACTTAGCAAGAGACATAAAGGACAATAAGAAGAGGTTCTATAAATACATTTGGAGCAAGAGAAAAATGAAGGTCCATGACTTAGCGGGAAAGGAAAGCTAATAACAGATTACATCAAGAAGGTTGAAGTGTTTAATGACTATTTTGCTTCAGTAGTCAGTAAAAAGGTTGTGTGTGACCTGATACTTAATATAATTTTTAATAACAAGGGGGAATGAACACAAGACAAAATAGGAAAAGAACTGGTTAAAGAGTATTTAAATAAGTTTCATGTATTCAAGTCAGCAGGGCCTGATGAAATTAACCCTAGGATACTTAAGGAACTAGCTGAAACAATCTTGGAACCATTATCACTTATCTTTGAGAACTCACAGAGAATGTATGAGGTCCCATAGATTTGAAGATAGGTTCTGTGTTTGCCTGTCTTTGAAAAGGGAAACGAAGAGGACATGAGGAATTATAGATCAGTCAGCCTAACTTCGAAACCTGGAAAGATACTAGAACAAATGATTAAACAATCAATTTGTAAGCACCTAGTGAAAATGAAGAAAGTGAAAGAAGCTCAAATCTTGTTTGTTTGTTTTTTGGTTTTTTTCATGATTGCCTCAATATATGGAATGCAGAATGGTCTTCTTTCATAATCTATGTTTGACTTCTTGACAGGTAGAAGTTACTCAGCCACATTCTTCCATTTTA
This sequence comes from Emydura macquarii macquarii, assembly GCF_026122565.2. NCBI lineage: Eukaryota > Metazoa > Chordata > Testudines > Chelidae > Emydura > Emydura macquarii. Next base: position 21,799,258 of record NW_027131614.1, on the reverse strand, counting down.
CTGACATTGAGTAATATCTCATTACACCTGTAGTCCCATTGATTCTATTTCCTGCTTCTCTTCATGCCTTCTTCTTATCTTCCTGCTGAATACTACTTTTATAGCAAGGCAGGGTCATTGTGGCAGAATCTAACTCATAAAGATAAACTACTTTTGTCTTATTTAAAGACTAAGTTGAATGTTCCTGGGCCTTGATCCCTGATTGTGGCCTTTTGGAGCTTAATCCAAATGATGATGGTAATAAAATGCAAGATAGTCATAAAAATTCAGTGAGTGAAAGAGTTCCTATTTCTAGACCCCTGCAAAGCTGCAGATATCCACTTTATATCAGGACCTCTGTGACTTCTGGGGCAGGGCTGGAGCAGCTGCCAGCCAGGAGTGCAGCGAACACCTGATCACCTGTTAGGCTGCTGGCAGGGCTCAACAGCTGATCAGCTGTTAGGCAGGAGGGGCAGCTGAGAGGGCTCATCATCTGTTAGGTGGGAAAGCGGGGTTGATCGTCTGTTAAGTTGGAGGAGCAGCAAGGAGGGCTCATCACCTGTTAGGTGGATGGTGGGGGTAATCAGCTGTTCGGCGGCTGGCAGGGCTCAAAAACAGCTGATGGGAAGATGCAAATGTGGGTAAATCTTTTAGAGGGCGGATTTGCGGGTGGGGTGAAAGTTTATTCCTGCGTATGCGGATCCACATATTTATATCCACACAGGGCTCTACTTATTTCCTCAAGAATGAAGGCAAGCAAAGCAACCTGCATCAGATTTTGTCCTTGTATGCATACAGAGGATTCTCATTGATTTAAATGGGAGCTCACACTTTTTCCCTGGCCCAATGGCTATTTGTTCTCATTCAGAGTGGCCATTCATAGTCATTCAGAATGATAATGAATAGTCATAGGGCCAAGGAAAGAGAGTGAAAATGATTATATAGACTGGTGCTTAGGCACTCATCGAGGGGTGGGAGTTCCAAGTTCTAAGTCCTTGCTCCAATGACTTTTTAAACACAGGGTAACAGCTTCAACAGGAGAGATTGTGTGAATATCTCAGATCCCATTAGTTAGGGTACTATCCTGAGATGTATGAGACACAGGTTCAAATCCCTTCGCTAGTTGAGACAAAGAAGGAATATAAATCCAGGTCTCCCACAAGTGCCCTAACTGGGCTAAAGATTAGAAGGAGAATGCTGGCACCATCTCCACCTTCTCCAGCCATTTTGTGGATGGTATAAAGTCCCCCCAAAATGTTATGGCCAAAACTATCTGTAGAATTTGTCAAATGTATTAATATGTTCGGGTCAACCAAAACTCTGTTTTCTGGCAAATTGACAATTAATCCAAACATTTTTGTCCAACTCTAGTTGTGAAAAAGCTAAATATCTCAGGTGTCCTTGACCCTTGTCAGTCTAGCTACATTCCAGGATATTGCTCTAAGGAGAGCACTAGTTGCTTTGCAAATGATCTCCTCCAGGCAGTAAGTAACAATCAGGTGCCCATGACAATATAGATAATTTATTAGTTGCTTTCAGTATGATTGTGCATGAAGTATTCTTGACTTCCCAGTGAATGCTAGAAAGGCTACATGGTACAGTTCTGCAGGACACCATATAGTCTCCCCATATATTCCGAACACACACAAAGACTTGAAGAGGGTTAATGACAGAGGCATGGTACTGGGTTTTCACTATGCTGATGACACCTAGTTCTTTGTCTCATCTGATCCAGCTAATGTCAAAACATGTTATCTGGTATTTGGAAGAGATTGGGCTTCATCTATGCTCCCAACCAGATAAAATAGAAGTGATGCTGGGACAAGCAACTGGAAGATATATAGTGTATTATATCTACTACTTTAATAGAAGGTGTGTGTCAGCCATTTGTTATATCCAGGAATATTATTGGGTCCCCAGCTGCCATTTGGCAATCACATAGCAATAAGGACCATTACTTTTCCATGTCTATATTTGGTTAGTCATTTAACAGTTTCTTTCAGATACATGATCCATGCCTTTCTTACCACCAGATTAGCTTACAGCAATGGGACTAGTGGGGGTCATACGATAAATCAGTGGTTCCCAACTCGTGGCCCATGGGGTCTTTCAAAATGGCCAGCCAGTCTCCTCCCGCTGGCTGCAGAAGGGAGCTGCTGCCTAAGGACCCAGGTGGAGTGTGTTGTCGTGGGTCTACAAGACCGATGCAGGCTCCTTGCTGCAGCCAAGGGGATGGTAGATCAGCACTCCCCTCCCCCTGGCTGTAGCAGGGAGCACGGCAAAGTGCTTTGCCTGGGTCCCTATGTGCTGAGGTCCCTGTTGGAGCCAGAGGGAGGGGAGCATTGATCTACCATCTCCTTGGCTGCAGAAGGGAGCCACTGGCTAGAGACCCAGCTGGAGCACACGAGGCTACAGGATGCATACGGTTTCCTTGCTGCAGCCAGGGGGACAGGAAATCAGAGAGGAGTGAGGTAGCCTCCTCGCAGAAATCCTTCTGTCTGGCTGCAGTGGGGGAGGGGTCTGTTGGTGGAAACTGGTGGCCCTTCAAGGTTGTAAAAATGATATTTGTGGCCCTCAAGCCAAAAAACTTGTGAACCACTGCCCTAAATCAACCTAAAAAGACAGATTAGTGGTGACTCACTTTTCAGTGGAGTTTCTCACCACAACTGCATGACACAGTGTTTCATGGTCAGCACTGAATGAATGTGAGTGTCCATGTTGAGTTAGATGTGTTGGTGTGACACTAACAGACTGGTCAACTTGTGTGTGACTCAACAACAGGAGGTATTGAAATGATAAACAGGGCCATCCCTTGTAGATACCTATCAAAGACATATTAAGTAGACTAGAATCTTTAATATGTTTGCCTGTATTGTTAGAGAATCAAAGGGTAGATGCTAATTGTATCTGTCTGTGTTTACTTCTATCTTGATAGAAGTTAACAATGTGATCTAACTAGCCTGTAGATGCTAAAATTCTGTGCCTGTCTCATAATGCTTCATTACTGTAGTCTATTGATTCACAGATCAAAAGGGGATATTATCATTTAGATGGGACTTGTGGTGTAATAATATTATTGTCCTCATTTCACTTTGAAACTTGTAATTCTACCTAGTAAACTACCAGTGAACTGTTTTAATAATTTGAATGGCTTCATGTATTGTCTGAGGAAGGACCCATTGAATAAAGATCAAACTGTCGGCTTGCTTTCTTCAAAGCCCAAGTGGTGAGATTACCTATGAGCACCTCGTTGGCTTCAACTATAAAAGAAGCTTCAGGCCTAATTCTTTTTATCCCAGATCTGCTTAAACATTGACAGGGAAAGTCTAAGCCATAACACTGAGATCTCTAGATTTACTCTGGACTTCTCATGGAAGAATGTGAACAAATTCTGCACCTGGACTGCCTATTGGACTATAAACTTTTAAACTGATTCCAGAAAATCTTTTACAAATCAGCAGCCTCACCATCTCTGTGATGAAACTGACTGAAAAAATTTTACTCATATCTGTATGTATATTGATCTTTTAATCACAGGACTTCTCTTTTTTCTTTTTCTTTTTATTAATAAATCTTAGATTTAGTGAATAAGGATTGGCTGTCACCATGTACTTGGGTGAGATCTGAAATATTCATTGACCTGGTGAGCTTTTGGTGAGTTTGGTCTTTTGGAATTGGTAGAATTTTAAATATGGTGAATAAGGTTTTCAGTAATCTCTCATTATATTAGACTTGGCTTTCTGGATGGAAGCCAAAGGCTGGACTGCTCAAAGGGGTACTATATTTTGGCTTTTTGGCAACTGGTGTGGTATTACAGAAACTATTTTACTACTGGTTTGTGAACCTAATTATAGAATAAACCACCAGTTTGGGGGATTATCTGCCCTATTACTTGCAATTTGTTCTGAGTAAGCATTCTCAGTGTGGTTCCTTCAGGCACGCTGGTCACAGCAGGATATACATTACCACAGGTCAGTTGGGTTTTGGAAAGGACCCCCACGGTTGTCAAAAGACAATTTTGATACTGAGTTTTCAGGGTTAAATATTAATTACAATGAGTGAGCCACAATCACCAGAAGATCTTCACAGATAAACCTTTGAAGAGTTGTGCTCACAAAGGCGTTGTTCTTTAAGAAAAAGGTCCCAGACCAAGAACTGAAAAATCTGCTAGGAGACAGTGACCAGAAAACAGGGTCTCCATCTTCACCTGCCCTAGATACAGTTGCTGCAGAAGCAATTAGAATGCAATTGGCAGCGAACAGCAACCATTTGAACATGAAGAAAAACTGGTGGAATTTCAAATAAAAGAAAAACAAAAGATTGCTAAAATGGAACAGAAAGCTCATCAAAGAAATATGGAACAAACTGAAGGAGCTGGAGTGTGTCAGCTTCTCTTAGTCCTGGAAGAGCAGAAGGATCTGTCACAGCCTGGAAAGCCATCTAATCTTGATAGCAAAATTTGGAAAAGGATCTGTCCCATTTATAAAGATAATGAAAATATAGAGGAATTTCTGACTACCTTTGAATGATGACATGAAGTGCCCTTTACTGATACTATAAGTAAACAGCTAGTGGGGATTCAGAGGGGAGGTTGGATTATTGACTTTCCACAGCAGAGCAGCCATGTGAATAGACCCCTAGACACTTTGGATATGTCTTGTAGTCTCTTAGTGGGCTGAAGTACATCTGATTCTTTGTGGATGCAGAAATTGGTAGTTGAAGATCAAGAGGACTTTACACATGTTCACACATGACAGTAAAAATTGGTGAGGTCTCTTTAAGGCAGGATCTTTGCATCTATGCAAGTTACCTGGCTGTGGCTTACATTTATAAAACCCTAAGTGACTTGGGACATGTCTAGTTGTGAATCCACCTACCTTTTCATGAGATTTTGTCACTGCTGTGCTATGCAGAGGTTCTCAGACCGGAGCTCCCTTACTTACTTAATGAGTTATTGGTGGCACATTCTCCCACAAGGCTCCCTAAACTTTGATATTCAACTTCCCCCACTTGTTGAAAAAGTCCAAATTTTGGGCATTCAGATTAGGCACTTTTAATTGCCTATATTTAATTTAACTTAATTTGATTTAAAATAATAATTTTAAAAATCTAAATAAATCAAGGGGTAGACCGCAAGACTATTGTTTTTAAAGTGACTATCTGACTTAAAGTCTTATTGATCAATCTGATCATTCTGTTATTTCCTATCCATTCCTGGGGATATAATATTTCTAGCATTCTTGACTCAGTCTGCCCAAAGATTAGAACTGTCAACACTCTGAATTCTTTAATAGGTAATAAAAATAAAGCACAAATATTTGGTGGATCTAAACATAATCAGAATGCACCCTACTCCTCAGAAGTCTTATCTTCAATTTACAGAGACAAAAATGAGTCAGAAAAACAAAGTGATTTGCTGAAGTCCAGAAAGGAAGTCTGTAGCAGAGCCAAAAATAAATCCAGACATCCAGGCCCCCCAGTCTTTTGATTTAATCACAGGATCTTCCTTCCCCTTTTCCCCAGCACTCCCCTGCTTTTTAATTCCTTCACACCAACATGCTATTTTAGCCACAGTCAGGACCAATTTGCAAGCAAAGGAAAATAAAGCTGCAAGATTGTAGCTCCTGCCTACTACCTCCCAGTTGCAACTCTCCACCCTGCTCTTCATTTCCCACTCACTAATCTGCCTCCCAGTTCCTATATAATTTCTTCTTGAACATTAAGAAGAAAACATCAGGAGTTCTGAGGTAAATAAAATTCTATGTTACTTTTTAATTACAGAAATTAAGTAATGAATTGAGAGGGCTCACAAACCCTTAGTTGTAGATCATGTAGAAAACAATTCCTTTCTGTGCCATTATATCAATGTTTTAAGATGTAAAAGTAGGAGCGGTTTCATAAACTACGTTCTTCAAAAAGTGGGGGAGGGACTCAGGGAGAATCACATATGATAATGTGATGAGGGAAAACAACTGCCAGAGATGTTTGGTAGAGTAGAAGTAATAGTACAAAGAACAAAAGGGTCTTGGATATCCCTGGAACTTTCTGGAACTAGAAACTTAATTATCACAGTGGGTAGGAAAATTTCTTAATTTGGAAAAAGAAGAAAATATTTTTGTCAGTTGTGGCTATTAAACCAGAATAACTGATGGAGCAATTGTGAGATGGGAAAGTAGGACATGGTTCCCTGAGGCAGACTGCAATGTTAAGCATGAATTTTACTTTTTGCTTCAAAACCATTTATTTCTACTGATTTAGCGCATACAGGCTAGTCAGGCGCTGGGTCCCATTGTGCTAGATGATGTACAAACACGAAACGTAGGTGCTGCTCCAAAGATCTTACAATAAATGTTCCCCGGTTGTATAAATATGTCCATACACTTGAAAGTTTCAACATGCCAGGGTTTTTTTGATGTAAAGATATTTATTTTGCTTCTATTTAATTAAATTTAAATTCTACTTAATGTTTAGACCCAATCCTACAAACACTTAGGCACATGCTTAACTTGAAGTCAATGGGATTATTCACGTGCTTAAAGTTACACATCTGCTTGTTTGCAGGCTTGTACCTCCTAGCTGGAACTTTAGAAAGAAGACATCCAAAATCAACCATTATTTATACTTTCTATCATCTGAGTACAGGCCCAAATGTTCTAAGATTTAATTCAGATGAGCAGCTAAAATGGCCAGTTTTGGTTGGACATCTTATTCCTGCAGGTTTCATCACATGACTTAATCTTTAATTAAAGATTAATCTTTTAATTCCTTGAGACTCCAGGACAATCCTGGAGCGTTAACAACCCTGTGAGGAACCCTCATCCAAACAAATACTTTTTTACTACAAGTTATTCTAATTAACTAGCTCCATTTTTCTTCCCTTCACAAAAATGGCAAAGAATCTCTATGTCTTTATTTGCCAAATTATTATTTAAATTGAGATAACTATTTGCAACACATCTGAAGTTTTACCAACCCACATTAAACTTTCTATAGAATTTATTATTGATGAAACCAACAGAATTCTAGAGCAATTATGCTAAAATCTCATAGAATTTAAAAGAGAATGATAATCTTTTGATAGTTGGGTTTTTGTTTTTGGGGTTTTTTTTTGTTTTTTTGCAAGGCAGGGTGGAGTGAACTGAGGCCCATGCTCAATTTGATGGCATTTATCTATTTGAGCCAACAGGGTGTGGCTGCTTTTAATTAACTCTTGTGGAATATCTATTTTTTATGTGGAGTCTGGTGGCTGGCTCAGACATCTCCTATTTTGTTCCAATGGGGAATTCATTACTGTCACAACTCTTCCAGCCTCAGCTTCCACAGCTGTATTCTCAGTTTCTGGGGACAGCCAAGCTAAGATTCTGCTGCTCCTCTCTCTCCCAATACCTTCTCAGTTGGTTCTTAAAACCTGAAAAGTTCAAAACTGTGGGCCAGTTCTGGACTTAAATTATATGTAAGTATCCTCATTCATTTGGTCTTATGAATCCAAAGTTGATCATGTACATTATTTCAAATAATACAGATAGGAAAGTGAAGTTTAGCCCAAGAACATTTGAGAGGAAAATTATCATGTGTGTAGGCAATAAATAAGGCAATGTTGCAATCACACTATGGGAACTGTCATGGGAACCCTTGTATTTTCTCTTTCAGATCTTTTAAACAAAGGTTTTTATATTTTTTTTTAAATTTAACACTACAAATGGAACTCAAGATTAAATATCAATGCTCTTTAGCTATAATTAATCTTGAACGGTCAAACTGTTTGAGACAAATATTACATTTAAGGAGGTACCCATAAAATATTTAAAATAAAGTAGCTCCCTCCAACATTTATTAAAAATAAAATAATTATTTAAACAAAGGATATTTGGAGAAAGGGCTTATATTTGCATTGCACAGGTAAAAGTCAGGCAAAAAGAGATACAAGTCCATCCAGCAAGATAGGATATTATGACAAAAACAATTCTGAATCTTTGATAGTCTGTTGGACTCCAGAGCATATGTACAGCTTGGATTAAGAGAATAAAAACTGCTGGAACTCCCAAAGGTTATGTTTATTTGTACTAAAGTGCCAGCAATAAATAGCAGAACTGGAAACAAAGTGCTCGGCACCATCTGTTTGCATTTTGTCCAGTTTTTGGGGGATTTATGAAGTGGTCTATAAAGCTACATTAAATTGGTTCAACTAGAGAGGGGCTGAACTGGAACATCAAATCTAAAGGCTCACCCAAATTTTGGACACTGGTGGGGAATTCAGATTTGCACTCCCATAACCAGAACCTCCTCTATCAATTTTGGTTCTGAGCCAGAACAAAAACTGAAATGTGGGTTAATTCCTAGTCCAATCTCAGGGTTCGAAAAACACACTTCTTCCCTAACCAACCTGACAGCAACCCCATCCCAGATAGGCATCACCTAAAGTTCACCTTTGCTAGTTCCAGTTCTGTCATTTCCCACTGGGTCACTTAGGTCTTGATTTTCAGAGGTACTGAGCACGCACAAACCTAACTGAGGCAGTAGGTGCCCAGTGCTTCTGAAAAATCAATCCTTAACCTCTACCGATTGTTTCTATTTGCCCATCTGTAAAATGGGGATAACAGGCTGTCCCAAGGATTCATTTGTTTGTGTAATTAGGCTGCATCACTATGTCATAGGAAAGTCTCATACATAACTATTCTTAAGATTTTTCCCAAAATATTCATTTTATATAGAATAAAAAGCTATTGATTTTTAAAAACTTGTAGTCTTCTGTGACCTAAATCTATTTGTCTGTATGTGTGTGTGTGTGTGTGTGTGTGTTCTGTCTTGTTGCAAACACAAATTTCAGTTTTATAGAGCTTCTTTTAGCTTCTTTTAATTAAGTTTCCCTTTGGGATATGAAACAGACCATAGGCCCCATTATTGTGTGCTTCTACTCCAGGCAACTACAAGCAAAGAGACTTGATGTCACAGATAAGTAAGTATGTGAACTTCCAATCCATGTACAAGTATTATTTGTAGTCTATATTTATGACACAGCTCGTTTGCAATATATTTCCTTTGGCTTTCAAAATCTTGGGTTCATAAAACCTTTGTTTATAAGAAGGACCACTTTCTTTGGCCTGTAAGTGAGAGATATAGGGACAGATTATGGGATTTTCATTTGGAAGGACAAAAATGAAGCATCTGACACCAACGCCTGGTATCGAATGAGCTCCTGAGTCCTATTCCAGGGGGAATGGACTGCTTCAGGAAAATTTATAGGTTGTGTTGATAAGCTTCGGCAAAGCTAAATCTTTTGCCCTTTTAAGATAACTAGAGAGGTACTTACTTTTGCCATGGAACCTTGAGAGACTTTCCTCCCCTCCCCCTGCCCCATTTTAATTTCCTAAGTCTGGGTGGTCTCTGTCAGGAGGCAAAGTGAGAGGTCAGGTTAAACCAGAACAGCACTACAGGCAACGGGGGACAGGTATGTTAAAGTTAATCCACTGCCTATAAAGCAAACACAGTTGTGGGATAGAAAGATCATTTGTTTGTCTGTGTACACAGGACACCAGGATGTGCCCAAAGAGGAGATACTGCTTACAAGTGGCTGGAGAAATCTGTTTACCCTGGCAAGGTTTTCAGCCCCTGCCCTGATGATTTGTTTAAAGCACACCAATTAGCTGACCAGCAAGCAGATACAAAGAGCAAAACCCAAGCAGACCATCTTGGACTGAAACATTGCTATCAGGAGTGACAAATGTCGCTTCTTTTATAATAGATAGCCCCCAAAAAGGGGTGGATGAGCCTGGATTACTTCCCTTTTATCGGCAAGTGATGTATTAACCACCTGTATCAAATCATAGTGCTGTAACCCTAGGGAAAATATAAAACAGGAATGGATGGAATATAAGAAGTTGTATGTAATGGACATCAGAGATAGGAAAGATCATTAAGGCCATCTCACCACCACGATGCAAAAACCTATCTAAACAACATTTAGTAGTGCTATGTCCAATCTAGTTTTTAAAATCCCAAGTGATGGTGCTTCTACAGAGAGGCCACAGCCACATACTTCTGTCATGAGATTGCTCTTAAAGGTTCTTTTTTTTGCTTGATACCATGTTTTAAACCTTATGTATCAAACTAAATAAGTCCTCTCCGCCACTGGCATTACAGTGTACAAATATTGGAAACATTTAATCAGGATTCCCCCTACCCCAGTACATGCTGTCATCAAATAGCCAAGCAACACATATTTAACTCTGATTCTTTCCTAATAAATCAATTCCTCCGGCCTCAGGATTATTTTATTGCTTTGATTTAGTTTGACTCTTTAAGATAGATTTCCAGTTGCCTTAAGTCATAAAAGCCTGATAAGTCATGAGAAAAATGAAACACTACCACAGCTATGGATATGGTTCATCAAAATTAAAAAGAAAAACCACCACCAATGTCAACAGCAAAAAAAAAAAAAAATCACCAAGCCCTCCAATTCTGAAATCAGCTCACAGATTAAAATTTACAAAGTAAAAAGAGCCATGTGCTCCTTTCTAACCTCTATCTTGGCAGAAAGCAGCATGTGTAAGAGAACATAGCCCCCTCCCAGCATTGGCTGCTTTCAGGATCTGTGCATGAGTGGAAGCAAATTCAGAAGGAAGAACTATGATTTTATAAGGATCTCTTTAATATTACACTTAACTGGTGTCCTGAAGAACACTCCATCAGGATGTTACAGTTTCATTTGTGAACTGTAGTTTTCTACAGTGTAGAAAAGAGCAAAAAGAGAAAAAAAATAAGACCATAGGTAACTTGGATGAGTAAGGAAAGTTGTTCTCCAGTCCTCTCCAGGTCATTGTATTGTGATTTCATAGAATCATAAGGTTAGGAGGAACTGCAAGGGTCATCTACTCTAACCCCCTGCCAAGATGCAGGATTTGTTGTATCTAAACCATCCAAGACGGAGGCTATCCAGCCTCCTTTTGAAAACAACCAGTGAAGAAGCTTCCACAACCTCTTAAGGCAGACTGTTCCATTGTCTTACTGTTCTTATGGTTAAGAAGTTTTTCTTGAGATTTAATCTAAATCTGCTATGCTGTAGTTTGAACCCATTGCCTCTTGTTCTGCCCTCTGAGGCATAACCAGCACTGAGTAGTGTCCTGTAACTTGCATGCTATGCTTCTGTTAATGCAACCACATTGCATTGCTGACTCATGTTGAGGCATGATCCAGATCCTTCTCAGCAATGCTGCTGCCAATCCAGTCATCTCCCATTCTTTATTTGTTTTTTCTTCCCTAAGTGTAGCATCTTATATTTGTCTTTGTTGAATTTCATTTTGTTGTCTATTGCCCAGTTGTCCAGTTTTTCAAGATCCCTCTGAATTTTAGCTCTATCCTCCAAAAGAATTGGCGACTCCCCCTAGCTTTGTGTTATCTACAGACTTGATCAGTATGCTTTCTATATCTACATCCAAGTCATTGATAAAGATGTTAAACAATAGATCCCTGTGGAAACCCACATGAGACCTCCCTCCAATTCGACATCATAATAGTTATTCTTTGTTTGCATTTATTTAACCAATTATCATCATCTACTTAATGGTAGTTCTGTCGAGCCCGCATTTCTCCCGCTTTCTCATCAGAATGTCATGCAGGACGGTGTCAAAAGCCTTGCTAAAGTCCAGGTATATTGTGTCCACTGCATTCCCCCATCCAAAAAATCAGTTACCCAGTCAAAGAAAGAAATCAAGCTGGTTTGGCATGATTTGTCCTTGGTAAATCCTTACTGGCTGCTACTGATTACCTCTTCATCCTCCAGGTATTTGCGAATTGAATGTTTCACACATTGCTCTAGTAGCTTCCCAGGCTGACTGGTCAATAGTTTCCCAGTTCTTACTTTTTCCCCTTTTTACAGATGGGCACTACATTAACCCTTCTCCAGTCTCCTGGGACCTCTCCTGTTATCTATGAGTTTGTTAATATTATTGACAGTGGCTCCTAGATTTCTTCAGCTAAAAACTTCAGTATCCTCAGGTGAATAACATCCATCCCCGCTGATTTGAATTAATTCAAATTGGCAAGAAGATATCTGACATGTTCTTTACTTATCCCGGTCTGCATCCCTTCCCCTTTATTGTCTATGGTAACTTTGCTAGTCGTTCAGTAACATGTTTTTTGTGAGAAGACTGAAGCAAAGTAGGCATTGAGCAGCTCTGCTTCCTATCATCTTCCATCACCAGCTCATCTTCAACATTGAGCCTCAGACCCACATTGTCCTTGATCTTTCTTTTTTTTTGACATATTTGAAGAACCCCTTTCTGTTGTCTCTAACATTTCTTGCCAGCTGTAACTCACTCTTTGCCTTGGCTTTCCTGATTTTGTCCTGACATGCTTGCACTATTCCCATGTATACTTCCTTAGTGGCATGCCTCTCATCCATTTCCTGCATGTATCCCTTTGAGAAGGTGGGTTTCTAGTGGGGTCCAGTAGGAATCAGTTCTTGGACCTATGCTATTTAACATTTTTCATCAATGACCCGGAAGAAAACAAAATCATCACTGATAAAGTTTGCAGATGACACAAAACCTGGAAAATGGTAAATAATGAAGTTAACAGATCACTGATTCAGAACAGTCTAGATCATTTGATAAACTGGGTACAAGAAAACAAAATGTGTTTTAATATGGCTCAATGTAAATTTATATACCTAGGAACAAAGTACATAGGCTATACTGTCAGAGTGGAAGACTCTATCCTGGGAAGCAATGACTCGGAAAAAGATTTGCTGGTCATCATGGCTAATCAGCTGAACATGAGCTCCCAATGTGACACTGTGGCCAGAAGAGCTATTGTAATCCTGCAATGCATAAATACGGGAATATCAAGCAGGAGTAAAGAGTTTATTTTTCTTTTGTATTTGGCACTAGTGCAATCACTGGAATACTGGGCACCAGAACTGGACACACAATTCAAGAAAAACCTTGATAAATTGAAGAAGGTTCAGGGGAAAGCCCAGAGAATGATTAAAGGATTAGAAAACATGTTTTATAGTGACTGAGATCCTTACGTCTAACTATTTAGTTTAACAGAGAGAAGGTTAAGGAGTGAGTTGATTACAGTCTATAGGTAACTTCCTGGGTGTCGTGATCCTACATGTGTGGTCTGACCTAGTATTCAGAGCAGGAGTCAGGCCAGGTCAGGTTAACAGATGATCAAAGTCTGAGTCAGGCGTCAGGAGGCAGGCACCATCAGGTTACCAGATCAGGAGCAAGACTGCAGGGGAAGCAGTCCTAAGCAGGGAGATCACAGTTGCATGGACAACTTCTCTGTTCATGTGATGGCTTTATATAGAAACTGTGAACCAGTCAGGACCCCACAGCCTTCTGCCAATCAGATTCCAGGACTGGAGTTCTCTGCTGGGGATCAGCATCTATTTTGGCAACCATTAGCAAATTATGGGGTGGCAGGTTGGACCGTCCTAACTCCCAAGAACCCTGCAGACCACGGTTTAAGACCCACTGTCCCTAACAATGGGAAAGAAATATTTAATAATGGACTTTTTAATCAAGCAGAGAAAGGTCTAACACAATGCAATGGCTGGAAGTTGAAGCTTGACAATTTCAGACTGGAAATAAGTTGTACATTTTTTTAGTATAAATCCCTCATGCATGATACTTATGATCTTTGTACTTAGTTATGAATATTATATGAACACCACATATTTGCTGCATAGTCTCCTCATGTAATATAGCCTAGTAAATAGAGTGTTGCTTATATAAATATCTGGACTTTAACTATTTACCAGAGTAGTTTCCTATGGTAATGCAGACCTCAGGAATTTATCAGACTGTTTCTAAATTGTGGCACTCTGTTATTAAAAAGTAGTCCCAGCTGTACTCCTTCTCATAAAATATTAACAGAACAAGTATCTATCCTATTAGTTGTCAAGTCAAAAAGGAGACAAAATAATTTGTCTATAGTCCTGTTACTTTAAATTTAATGTAATAAGCATGTACGTCCAAGATCATAGGCCAGATTACCCATCGTTGACCCTGGGTGCAGTGCATTGTTAGTGTCCCCTGCCTCAGTTCTTGGTTTGCTGACAGAAGCAGAAGTCCAAAGTCCAGCCACAGGATTTATTTTTCTATGGGTTTATTGGAGTAATCACCCAAAAATCCCAATTCTTCACACCAGTAATTTTCCTTCTTCCCACCTTACTTCCTGTTTGACCTCAGGTTTTATAGTGTATCTTACTTAACCAATCATTTTCTTAAAAATATTACAAGATAATTCTTTAACCAATCCTAACATATTGTAACAATTTTCTAACCAATCATACCCCACCACCTTAACTGATTACAATTAGTTATGGGACAGACAGAAACAATCAAAGAACCAGACAGAAATTATCTGAACAGTGGGTATCATAATGGCTAAACAATACGAAGTGTAGATTCTACAACCACAGCTGTTGGCATGTGTTTAAAAACCAGACAGAATGCTATCAAACAAAGTTTTCTTTAAGCATTCTAAGGTATTTTCTTTATCTGGAGGTGTTAAACTGTATTGTCTTCTAAACAGCCTAGTATTACCTTGTTTTAATGCAATTTGTTTGGATGTGTGGATGTAACCACACGTTTCCCAATTTATGGCTGCCCCTGCTGCTTTTGGTTTTGCTTAGCCAAAGTACAAGCCTCAGACTGTCACAGTGAGAGAAGGCCCATAGATAGGTGGCCTGTGATTTTGATTCTTTGTTTTTATACTCCTGAAATCATAGGGCCTTTACAGGCAGGTCCACATATCCATATTCTAACACTCCATCCCCCCCCCCCTTTTTTTTTTTTTTTTTTTTCCTTTCTTTTTCTTTCTGCATCCTCCTGTCTAGGTATCCCTGGAAAAGCACAGGACAGATGGCGACACATTTCCTGATAGGGCCAGGCATCAATATGGAATGTGTCAATGCTCCATCTGCCCCCTGTGTAACACAGTGCCCTGCACCTTCTCTCGTATGGGCATACTACACCTATTCCAATTAGTGTTCCAGACTTCCCACTGTAGTAGGCCCGAGAAGGTTGGATCCAGGTTGTCTGTTACACCAAGGGGAGGGCTTACTACATTACTTTTGTGTTATAAACAGTGGCTGTGTTTTAGAGGGGTTGTGCCCCTCTTGACTGTTTCCATAGGCAACATAATACAAGAATACTTAACAATATACACTCGCTGCCATAATTATCCACAGCAACCCAGAGAGTCCCGACCACTGCAGTATAGTCAAACATCCTGGTCGACCTCAGAAACACTGCTTCTCCACCTCTGACGGGGTTAAAATCCTATCAATGCTGTAGCCAGAGATTTTGCTTTAGTTGTCTAAATGGCCAAAAAGATTGTTGAAATAAAGGCTTGCAGAAAAGCCTCAAAAGGGGTTTAAAAAAAAATTCTGAGATTGATGGATTGAATATTTGGGTAAGTGAAAAGAGTGGTATCATTTTATAACATTTAGAATAATGATTAGTTTTAGGAATAGGATTCTTAGCTAAGGATTAGTAATAAGAAAGATCTGGCAAGTGACAGTTGAGAATGGCAGTTGGAAGGGGGGATTCCCTCCTTCTCACTTCTAGCCCCTCCCCTATCCATTTTGACGTCTGGCTCCTAACGTGACCCCTCCCCTCCCCGAAACTGACAGCTATAAATACAGCCAACTGTCAGCGGGCAGTTGGTAGAGAGCTGAGATCACCTGAGGAGTAGGGAGATGAACTCAGGGCGCTGACCACCTAAAGGAGAGAAGATCAAGAGCTGGAAAGAACCGGCGATGAAATAAAGTTGCTCCGTGGCGAGACCTGAACAGCGGTGAGCATCTTTGAAGCTGGGGTGCACCTTAGGCTTTGGACAGCCGGGCTAAGTGAGTCCCCGCTCTGTCTCCAAGCCAGGGTAATCCTTCCGTTAGGTGCCTCTGGGCTTATAGGTAACCAGGCTGACTGAGTCCCGGCTCTGTGTCTGGGCCTGGGGTAGCTCTCTCAGCAATTTTTGGACAGAGCAGAAGGACCTTCCCTGACGAACAGAGGGATGTTGTGAAGGTTGTGTAAGTAAAAGGCCACCTGAGTCTGCATGTCAATAAAGTTGGATGCTTGTGGTCTGAGTGAGATTCTCCCTCTTTGCCCATCCAGCAACTGCTTGGCCTAACGCTTGGTGAAGGATAGATTGTTAAGGATTTATAGTAATAATATATGTATAAAGTGTTAAGTATTAATGTATAAAATATTGTTAAATTAACAATGTCAAGTATGAAAGCGATAAGTTATTATAGTGTTAAGTTATAGTAATAGTATTATTTCTTGTACCATAAAGTTTCTAATGGTTTAAGTATTATTCTCTGTACCGTATATCTTCTAAAAGTTGTAATCTATTCAATACATATACATACTGAATATATTGTTATATGGTTGCAAGTCATGCCTGATTTCTATCTCTTTCTACTTAATGTAACCATTCACTTCTAAATAAATATTGTATCTCTTTTCAAAGCATCACAGCTTGCGTATCCTATCTTGATCAGAGGGCTGTATCTGTGTCCTTTCAAGGGAAAGCAGGTTGTCTCCCTGGAAATTCCAATAGGGCGGACCACCGCACCAGCAGGTTTTAGGGGTAACACCATATTCTAAATTATCTTGGTAATAACAAATTAGCTTCCCTAAAAATCTTCCGGTAACAATGCCATTCTGAAGTGTGTATTGTAAGTGTGTCCAATCATGGGCGGTCCTGATAAATTGCTCCTGTAATCTTTGTGTACTTTGTTCATATTGTGTGTCCATTGAATGTCCACAGTGAAATTCAGTATTGTCGAAACCAATTCAACTACTTAGTAGGGGATAGGATAGTAGGTGCTGGTTCAATTGTTCACAACAATTTAGGTCCACTGATCCATTAATGCACCATAGTCCAGATGGCAGAGTATAGATGTTTATAATCCAATCATATGCTGTCATGATTTTGCTTCCTAGTGTTATATTACTGGATTGCATACCTTCCCACCAGAATACTCTGTACCCCATATTCATTACCCCTACATGCCCCCCCCCCCTTTGCAATAGGCCATTGATCCTGCTCATAGGAGAGGGCACATCCAGACATCTCCTCTGGATATACAATTGCTTAACTTAATGATAGTCCAATTCACACAATTCCACCCTCCCCACCTATCTCCCAGTGGTTCCCAATGCTCTCCTCCTTTTCTTGTTACTCCCATAGGGTTCAGGGAGATCACCTTAGTTGAATTCCCTTTTCACGCTATCATGGTAACTATTACACAAGTGCAGGCTCCACGGATTGGGGATGTTATTTTCCAGGTGAATGGGTACGTTACAAGATTTCCTGCCCAGTGAGTTAACCACAGATTCACCTCTGCTGACTTCCCCCATCCTGCAGCAATTGCCGATAGTTTCTGTGCCATTAATTCATTGATCTGTTGTTGAAATTTCACATTTTGGCTTATCAATTGTTTGGTTACCCACTTGTCCCCCTGATTCCATGTAACCAGTACTGTGTTCCCTACTGCACACAATCCCCTTTCCTGATGACGATTCCAGGTATGTCCCTCACTCACCAATCAAACTGTTGTTTCAATCTTTCTATGTATACAGTACAGTTGGGATGAATTTGGTCCACCCACCATTCTTGGCATGTATCACCCATGTAATAGATTTAAAGGACACGCTGAAAAGCTCTGACTGCACCCATTCCCACAATGGCTCCCACATGTTTGCTTCTCTGGATATGTTCTCAGCCCCAGGCTATTGCCAATTTAAATTCAGATTTTTCCAATTTGGCATCCATAATACCTGTAGTGTTACATTCCGCAAAATGGTTAAATCATTATACACCCAGTGTCCCAAAGGGGACTTTACGCCCAGTGTAATATGTACATAACAATCAGACCTTCGGAGATTATCTTTCATGGAAGTACCATTGTGATTACACATGGTAACATCACATCCTAATTGTGGGGCCTCATTTCCAAAAGAGGGCTCACACACTCCAGGAGACCAGAGGGTTATATTCTTTGGACCCTCTGTGACAAACCACATGGCTGGATAACTATGCCTCCCACTATTATCAACCATGACAGTACCCAGGGAATACCATGCAATATTTTCTGATGAATTTGATATTTTTCACTGGGTTGGGATTCCCCCATCTAATCCATAAACCATAAAGCAGCACTGCCAAATTCCTGTTGGAGGATTGGTGGTAATCTTTTCATGTAGAAATTTTCATAGTCCTCATTTGCTTCATTACTACAAGTTGCAGGTGTAGCAGTCCATGTGTTTCCTCCTTTTGACATTTCACATTGAGGGATTTGAGTAGAATTTATAACTATAACAATTATGATTAGCAGCAATGATATAGCAGCATCCACAGCCAGAGAACCCCCATTTTTACCTTTGTGGGTTAACCTGTAACACACTTATGACATATTTTATGTGTCCCCTTTCCCAATCCTCTTTTGTACCTTTTATTTGTGTGCAGTGGACCCACTCCAACCCTCCATTCTCTGTGCCCACTAGCAGCAAGCTGGGTCCTAAATGGTCAAGGACCAGGTTAGGCCCCCTCCATTTAGGAGCTGGGAATTGATGGTGTTGTCCTGGAATCCGGTACATCACTAAATCTTCCACTGTGGATAGATCATGCTCTCCGGGCAAGCTATACCATGCATTGACACTTACTGCTCCTTGCTCATCTCACCAGGTTTCCACCTGTGGTACTTGTTTCACATGGTCGATTAGGGCTAAAACCCATTCTTGTGTTAGTCCGTGTGTGGTGACTTCCGCAGATACTGGAGTAAGTAGATTTTTCCACCATTCCATAGGCCTTCCCATGAGAGCCTTTTAAGGAGAGAATCCTGTGCCCTTTGATTCCCAGGCCCTTATTCTCATTAAGACAAAGGGCAATAACTGTGACCAGTTTTTTTCCTCCCTTTTGTCAGTTCACTTTTGATGGTGCGATTCATGCATGCCACCTGCCCGGTAGCCTGTGGGTGATAAGCAACATGGAACAATTGTGTGATTCCGGTGAGGGCTGAGAGCTCCCCCAACAAGTCCAGCCGGAATACAGCTCCTTGGTCTGAGTCAATCACCTTTGGGACCCCCTCAATGAGTGAATACCTCATTTACCAACTTTTTAGCAGTTACCCGGGCAGTTTGATGCTTTGTGGCAAACACCCCCATCCACCTGCTGAAAGCATCTACCACCACCAACATGAATATATTTTTCCTTTGATCCGGTAGTAGGGGTCCTGTGTAGTCAATTTGTATTCTTTCCCAAGGTTCTTTTGTGGCTTGTCTCATTAAGTCTACCCTTAGCACCTTGTGAGGTGAATAGTGCATAGCAAAATCTAAACAATGTTTCAGGTGAGACTTTAAGTTGGCTGCCATTCCTGGCCACCAGCACAATCTTTTAAAAGTTCCCTAATGAGTCCTCAAATCCAAGGTGCCCCTCAGTCAAGTTCCCAGGCACCTAGCTTAGGAAAGCCACCAGACTTCCCTGAGGGCACAGCATTACTGGTTCCTCAGTTGTTAGAGCATACCAAATACGTTCCCTTAGTTCCATTCGGTACATGCGTGGTCCCTAGTTTTGTGATGTCCACCAATCCTGGGTCAGATTTTTGCAATTCTTGAATTTGACTTCCCCGACCCAGAATTTCCTTTACTATTTTAGTTTTGTCTGCCCCTGCCATGATCATGTCCTCTTGTCATTGAGGTATCCAAAAAAATTAAAATGCTTAATAACAAAGCCAAGCAACACTAGTTGTCTGTGTTTGCTTAATATCCCTTGCACTACTCCAATTCCTTTTACACAACTGTACCCAGATTCCCCTCATGCACATTTGGAGACAGTCAAGTTTTAATGGAAACCCTTTTATAATTCTGATCAATTGTTAAGTAGTCAAATTATTCAAATTAGATTGTCATGGGATTTTCAATGCATCTGGACACCAGGAAATCCTAAGGACTTTTTCACTTGTCAACCCAACTCCAGTCAAGAGAATTTGCCTGTGAGACCCTCAACCTAGTACATAATGCCCTGACAATGCCACCAGTTTAAGACGTATCTCAAATATCTCTATTTCCTTTTTTAAAATATAACATTCCCACTAGCAATCTTTGGTGAGAGGGGTTTCAGAGCATAGGTTCTTATCAATAGAAAATCAATTTTGCACTTTCGATAAAGATAAATTAGAGATGAGTTTATACTCTGATAGGCAGAAGAAAAGCTAATACCAGTTTTGGGCTGCCTCTATTTCATATAACAGAGCAAAGAAGTAAAAATGGCTCCCTTGGTATGTCCAAGGAGACCACACTTTGAATACTACATTCAGTTTTGAACGTTTCAGTATCTGTCATGAAAAATTCAGTGATCCACATTGGAGATGATGGAGAAAGATGGGGCCTAACAAGTGCCACCTTAGTATGCCTGGGATCTAGTACTGTATAGGAGTGAAGGCTCAGCCTACTTCTGGAGGCACTAGGATTCATGTGGCAACCCAGCTCCCTTGAACCGTGTGAGCAACCAGTCTCTGTTGTGTCTTTGTTCTATTAATTATATGTTTCAGATTGTCTCTTTTTGCCTATATTAGAATGGTTGCCAAAGACTAAAAATTAAGGGGGGTTCCCCATCCTGCTCACTGGCGCAAGCCTGTGTGCTCCCCCTCTTGATAACTCTTGCAGCGGTATTGCCAGGAACCTTTTGGTGTCCACTGTGAGGGGACCCCTCTTTCTGGGACTTCTCCAGAATCCCTCTGGCCCTTTTCTGGTACCCTGTATTGATTCTTTGCGCTGTTGGGGTTGGGTTTTATGAGACCTAGGTCACAATCACTGGCTGGGCAAGCCCGCGGACACAAAATCCTCTATGAGTTGGACAGCGGTTGCCAACATGCTAGGGTTGCATTGGCATACCCAGGTTTGAATAGTGGTTGGCAAAATATGTAGATACCATTTGAGCACCACACACTCTGCCCTGGTCTTGAAACTTGGTTTCAAACTTGAAACTACACAGAGTAGCTTGCGTAAGTCCTATCTACTGCTGTGCTTTCCTTCTGCGCTTTTCCCAGAATGATGGGGGTTATTGCAGAAGGGGGAAATTGGGCCCTAACGCCCATTCTGCAGGGGAAGAGGTGGGATGAAGTCTTATCAAGCCTACTTTACTCTCTCCTGCAGGCATCAGCACACTCATACCCCTCTGCTCAGGCCACACTATCAACAGAACAATCCTCCAGAGGTCTAGAAAAGCCAGGACAGACCTCCCAACAGTCCTGAGTTTCATGGTTCTCTCCTGCTTTGATCCCAAAGCCCCCCATCCTGCTTGAAGTGAATATTTCCCACATTCAGGGCCTCCAGGAAGAAGTGTTGGGTGAGACTGGGACACAGGAGGAACACCTAAAGCTAGCCAAGAACCCCAGGGCCAGGTCAGGACGTTGCCCTCGAGCACTGCAACTGAGCGCTTACTTTTAAGATTTGGTTTATTTGAAGGCACAGACAGTCAATTTCTGAGTTTGTTATTTTTATTTAACTGTGTAGAGACTGACACCAAGATCATGACACAGACACCTGCTCCAGACAGGCAGCCAAAACTTGTGGATTAAGGCAGGGAGTGCCTACAGTACCAAGCTTGGCCCCACAAGGGGCTCTACAGAGTGGCCCCACCTGTGACAGTGCCTGACAAACATCTGACTCCATTAGGGTGGCAATGAGGGTATCAAGCAGCCCCTCAGGTCGCACTCCTGTGTATTCAGGGAGTGCAACACTTTTTCCATTAGGCTAAAGAGGGCCCTGTAGAGGCTTTGCCAAGCCATACAAGTAGGTGAACCTTATACCACCTCAGCCACTCAACATGATCAGACCTGCTCTTCCCCTGTTCTTGCTCACTTCTCCCTGTTGATCACACACAATCCATGTTTGGTTTTGTCCCATATCCTCTGTCCTCAGGTAGCATGACATATCTCATCCTAGCAATCTGCTTCCTGAGATTCACAGGAGTACAACTATGTAGCACAGCTCAGATGTTCTGCCTCCCATATTTTTCTCTGCCCATATGACTGCAATCCTGTGTCTTTCTAAGACTTTCCACTCCCCTACTAGCTGTACGAAGGATTTTGCCTGTTGATTTCCTTTGCTAGTTTCTACACTACTTGTGCGTAATGTGTTTTTATCTGTGATTTGCCCAGTTACTATGATAATGGAAAGTTATTTAAATACATACATACATGAGGTCCCTACACATTAAACAAATTGAAAACAAGGATACAGACAATGGAAGAGGCTCAGCAAACAGGGCAAGAAATCAAAAGACCTCAAGTTTGATTCCTGGCCATGCCAATTATCTGCTGGCTATTGTCTTAGTTTAGAGAACTCAATTAGCCACTGGGAAGTTTTCCTTGGGAATTATAATATTGTCCTAACTCCCCAAAATCTTGAATCTTAATTCTTTACATGTGTATAATCCAAATACAGATTAACACTTTTTCATTACATCCTAACGTGGAACAAAGTTTTAACAATAAAGTGCTAGTACAGGACTTGAATGTAGAAACACTGATGCCTATGCAATACCCAACTTGTGTGTGCGCAGTTCCCCCATTGCTCATGGAAACCAAGGCTTTTCAAATCTGCAAACAAGCATTGTTCTCTTTTGAAAATCTGACCCTTTGAAATTAACATCACCATTATATATAGTATATATGGTAAAAAGATAATGTTCTATTGAGTGTTTGTTCCGGTTGGTGATGGACATCCACAAAAAGCACAGATTTTTGGAACAAGAGCTGCAAGCAATTGAAAATTCCTCTCTAAAAGACAAATTGTGTATGTTTGTTTTTTCTTGTGCCAACTTAAAGCCAGCAGGTACTCCATTTAGCTTCTGGAAAGCTACTCACATTATAAAAATATCTTTTCCACCCCAGTCATTGCTTCCCACCCCAGTCGATCACATTGCTCTTTCCCGTATTGGGACAAAGATTTTAAGTCATCATTTGAGAAGGGTTTTTTATTCTGCTTAGTAGAAAGCCCAACCTGAGTCACCATGGTAAATTAAATCTTTTGTTTAAGTGATTGTTGAAGTGTTTGTATTTCTGGTAAATATTTCACTGTGGAGTTCTATGTGGTCAAGATTCTGTCTCCCTTACTGATGCGGTAGAATCTGGGCCAGTGTGAAGGGAGGTGACTGTAGATGAAGTCACTGTAATTTTGTTCTCATGATTAGAACTGTGAAGAAAAATTCCCATTTAAAGCAAAAAAACATAGAAACATCATATTTGCATGCATTTGCACAATATCACCACCACATTTTGGTCCTTGCCTCCAGATTTTTGTTTATATGAAAAGTTTGTTTCTGACAGGCAGAAAATCATTTTTGTAAATGAGTACTCATTAAGAGAAAGAGCAGTATTTCAACAGAGTTTTATTCCTGTGGCTTACTTAACCTCATTCAGCAAGCTCAGTAATCATCCTTGCCACATAAACAAATCAAAGAGAGGATTATTAACTTTATTTATCTCTGTTTGCTTCTGAAATAGAAGACTTGATAGGCTATTGATATTAACTCCACAATGATGATCCTTCACTCAGAGTGCTTCATATCCCGCTTGTAGCATCACCGTTTTTTTCCTAAAAGATATGCTCTAGGTCAGGAATCAAGGAGCAACAAGTTTCAAGACGAAATTAACATTTGATTCAGAAAAAGGGCAGATTGAATTTGAGAAAGGATTCTATTTTAGGAATAAGGCATAAAAAGACAAGGCATGACACCTAATTAAGGATATTGGATTTGCAAATAATTAACCAACTCTACAGTAATAATCATGTCCCTTCAGAACACATAAGGTAAGTGGGTGATACCCCAAAGTGTTCCCACTAACTAATCTCACACATTGTCACTTGCTTTGGAACAATTATTATTAATATAACATGTCTTACCATGACTTGTGTGTGATGGCTGGTGTTTGGCACAACTCTGAATTGTGTGTGCCTTCACCTGTCTCATCATGGGACTTGAGTCCCTCAAGCTAGATCTTTTCTCATCCTAAAGTACACATTCAGTTATGGTGTTATTTCACTGTGAGGCAGATAGATCGCTCTGGGCTGTGGAGAAGGTCTGGCCTTCCCCTGGTCTAAGGTGTGAGGCTGATATAGTTGGTCCTCTTCTGAATTATATAGCCCTGTGCTCCCTTCCCCACCTTTCCAGTCTATGACTAGGACTGGGAAGAGTAGTTTTCCTTTCTTTCTGTGGGCCTGGCTTGTAGGTGAATGATTGCTGAGAGGGGGGCAAGCTCCATTTCTTGCCTGATACCTTCTGCTAGCAGACTGGCTTGTGGGTACAGATAGCATAGGGTGACAGTCACTGTGAAGATTGGCACTTATGGTCACTTAGGCTTCCCTCACTGGGAATGATGTTCACCAACCAGATCTCACATAGAAGAAAGAGTTTCCATTCCCCTGGAGAGCTTGTTTGGGCTTATGATGGACCCATATTTGACTGCCATAGCATGTCTGTCAGGCCATCAGAACATTAACAATTGCTCCTCTTCCATGGCCTGACCTTCATATGACATCTGTGTCTCAAACATGCAGGTCCTTTCCTCCTTTCTTGAGGTTCTTGTTACACTACTAGTTCAGGGTACCAGACAAACATGTTACATTAAGTGCCATTTTCCCAGCTGTTTATTTTCCAGTGCATTTTGCTGCTGCTGGGCTCCCATTACTCAAAAGGCTCCCCAAAGTGTTGAAAATATTTACTCCTTAATCCATATTCCTTTATATTGAATATCATTTCCAGGAAGTCCTTTCTGGGACAGTCTTAGTGTCATAGGGTGGCCATCTCCCAGGTGTCCCCTCTTTGCCTCCAAGTGGCCCCCTGCCTTAATTTTCCCCTTCAAGAAGCTTCTTCAATAACTCACAAACCCTTCTATCTATTTACAGCCCTTCTTGAGTTCTGGTTTATTAAATTAACAAACATTCAAAATAAAGTTTTGAAGTCCCTCCTCAAATCCATTTGTTTACCCCCTTATAAGGTCATTCCCAGACCTTTCCTGCCTGTGTCTTACTCCCAACTTTCCTGGTTTCTCTGCTGGAGCCTATTCACTCACAGCAGCCTCTGTACTCCACTCTTACAATCTCCCTGTAAATCACCCCTACAGCTTCCCACTGCTCTTTATAGGGGAATCACCTGATCCCTGCTCAGCTGTGCCTTGTTTAGTAACTAGGATTGGTTAGCCCCAGGCCTCTAGCCCTTGAGGGGACAAGACACCCTGTTACACTTAGATTAAATCCAACCTGTTTTAAGAAACTTCAGCATCTCTCTTGGCCTTTTATATTCTGACATGGACAATCTAGTTGCATGTTTTCCTTGAAGAATTAATTTTAGCCCTTGTTTTATTTGTATTTACATATTTGAGTTTATCAACATAATCAAACATAATGTACCATTTTTACAGTAGTTGGCACATTAAAACATCAACAGTTATCCAAAGTTACCACACAGTGGCACATGAGAGATTGTATTTCTTTCGTAAGTATAGAATAAATGAAAGTATTACTGTGTCCTAACGGTGGAGTACTGTTTATTTTTAAATGGCATGTAGTATATGTTGATGTCATGACAACAAGAAAAGTCCATTGCTGCATTTGAGAGTTGTTTTCATCAACCAGCCATGCACATATTTCCTATGGGGCTAAACAAGATCTGGCTCATACATCCACTTTTCCAGAAATGTTGCCCCACTTTTGATCAGATGGGGGACACAACAAAATGCAGGTTCAGATTTCCATGACCTCAAATTTCAGGACTGAACAGATCCGGAGTTTTGGCTCAGGCCCAGCTTCTCTGTTAATGCCAGAGAATATGTCTTTGCCTGTTATGTATTGTAAGGAAGGGCGGCAGTTTCAAGAAAAACATTCAGATGCATTATAAATTATCCACAATTTGGGACTGTCCAGATCCAGGGTTTTATTTGGATAAAGAAAAGAATATTTTGCAAAATTTGGATTCAGGTTTGGATTTCAAAATACATTTAAAGTTCTGGAGTGTTCAGAAGTAGGTTCTGATTCAAGTTCTGTGACACTATTTTAGGAAAACATAATAGAATTTCATTCCATCCCCTGGAATCCAGTCATGAAAGAATATAACAAGATATATTCACTCCTATCAGAATCCTCCCACAGATTGTCTTATGTAGATACTTTGCAAAGATATCTGCAAATGATCTGTCACTTTTGCTGATCCCTCTAATTTGTCTTGTGGCTAAGTGATATCCCCTACTGATAAAAATGGGAATCATGGTTGTGCTATACTGGAGGTTTCCCACATCAGTCACCAACTCTCTGAAGCTTGCTTTAATTCATATGTGGGTTGCTCCCTCTGTCTCTTATTGATTTCAGGCTCCACGCAGCCTGTGCTGAAACAGGCACTTTATTTTTGTGTAAATTATCTCTGTTATCTCAAGGTGAATATATGAGCTATAATTCAAACAAGTTGATAGGTAATAGAATACAAAACAGATTTTAGGCTTAAAATTAAAGTTCATGGTCCTTGAGAAGTTAACTGTTCAACTCTTATTGAACAAATGTGGATTGTTTTTAGAAGTTTCATGGACCTAGTACAACATAAGCAACAAAAGTGAATATAGATAAATGAAAAAAACAAAACAAAATACAGGCAAATACAAAAGAAATAAGAGTGTCCTCTCTTAAGAGGCCAGAGGTTATTACAGGGAAGGGTAATGGTTCAAAGGATAAGTATTTATAATACAATTACAGTAAAAGCATATCAGGACCTCAAAGACTTTAATCCATGATGCTGCCCTCACTGAACCACCGATAAAGTTACCAGTATAGAAGGAGAAAAAAATCCTCAGTCTCCACTACTACCACCTCAAAAGAGCTGGAATTCCTTCCTACCACTCCAGTAGGGGCAACAGAAATTGATTTTTAGGTCCGGGAGGTGGAAGGGTGCATTGCCCAACATTAGTTTATTGAAGGGTTAATATTTATCGTTAGAGTAGCCCGATTTTAATTGACTTTGGTGTGTGGTCAGAAGCAGCTTTAATTGAGGTCTCTTATTTCAAGACTGGAGTTTGGAGCCCATGTAAAAAAAGGTACCCAACCAACAAGAGGGTAGCTTGTCCCTTTTAGGGGAGAAAGATTTATCCCTCTGTTTAGTAGGTTCTGGGTTAACCTTTCAAAGCCTGGGCATAGTCATTGTTAATTCCCTTTTCATAACAGAGTCATCATGTGCAGCCAGTTGTTCTTGGGAGTATATACAGTACAAAAGCATCATTTTAACAGTATTATAAAGTCTGCTATAAAACTAATGAAAGAAGTGACTGATCTTATGTGAATTATTTATAATAGTATCATCCTCTAAAGCAGTGGTTCTTAACCTTTCCAAACTACTGTACCCCTGAAGCTTGAGTCCCACCCGCACGGGGCTGAGGCATGTAACTTAGTTTCATGGCGCCCCTGTGGCTCCAGGCAATTGCCTTTCTTGCCACCCCCAATATCAGCTCTGCACTTGCGACCCCTCTAAAACCCCAGGTTAAGAAACACTGCTCTAAAGTAATAGATGGAATAGATCTAGCAACCTCATTTCTCCTGAGTATACAACCAACCCTTTACTCTTTTCATCAGCCCAATCATATCCTTTTGATTAGCTGTAAACTAAATACTCTGCAGAACAAATACTAGTTACATGTAATTCTTGTTCTTCCACTATCAATGGTGGCAGTTTTAAAAGAATGATTAATTATAATTGTTTTAAGGTAAGGCTACTCTGTTTAAACTCAAGTTCTGAAGTCTATTTCTTTATATATATATTCACTACTGAAACATACACTTTTTCTCCCATAGATTATTGGATGGAGAATTTTGTTTTGAACAAACACTAATAGCTGAAATCTATTATTAAAAATAATTGGACAGCTCCAATTTTTGATGGATTACCAAGTTTAAATAAATGTGACTTTTACCTGAAAAAGGACTGAGAAAAAGACTACAGGATTTAGTTCTTTTTTAATTTGACATCACAAGGTATCTATTAATCTTTGTCCTTCAATCAACCCCTCTTGTATTAGTCACCTACAAAATGGAAATTGGTTTCCAGCTTGAGCAGAGGTAATTTTATAGTCCAATTTCTAACCTTGGCCATATTGCTAGAGGCTAGTTTTCAGTGAATTTGTGACATTCAGCTTGTCAATAGCTCTCCATTCTTCACAAGAGATTACTCTGAACTGCAAATTGGTTCTCATCTTTAGCTTTTATAATAACACCTTAGAAAAAACACATGCACCATTTTAAGTTATGAGTGATAGTTTACTTATCCCTTTCCCATAATACAAAATCGAGGAGCTATCCAATGAAGATTGAAAAAGGCACATTTAAAACGGATTAAAAAAAAACATTTTTTCTTTAGTGCATAATTACTCGGTGAAACACACTGTCACAAGATTTTGTAGAGTCCAAGAATTTAGCAATATTTAAAAAAAGATTAAGCTCTTAAATGGATGAGAACATACACAGGTCCAGCATGGACCAATTTAAAACTGACAGGGATTTAAAAAAACAAAAAAAACCCAACTTTCCCTCTGGGTAGATTATTCAATAATTGACCATTACTGCATTTCTAGCACTTTACGTAGATGTACCTGGAGGTTGGATACTGGACTAAGTGAACTACTGGCCTGATCCAGTATAGCAGTTCCTGTGTTTCTATTTTCTTAAAAAGCAATTGTCAATTCTTCCTACATCTAGTTCTCTACAGCTAGTCTAGATAGCAAAACTGTATGTCATGGGAAAATGATTAAGAGGTTCTCTCTTTACAGTTACCCCCCTGAACTCTGAGGCTATGCAAATTAAGTGATCCTAATTTCTCATGCATTTCGGACGTAATAGCATTTTCCATTCAGATTTTGTTCTAACAAATAACCTATACTGATATATGACTAGTAAGGTCAGAATGCACATTCAAAACAATACAAGGTAGAATGGTAGAAATTAAAATACCTGATTGGGAAAAGTAAGATAGTTGTAAATCCATATGCCTCCCAAATCTAGTATCAGGCACAAGGGAAAAACCAAAAGATGTAATCACAATTTTTCTATGTAAATCTTGTCTTCTCTAGCCAACATATAGAGTTTAAGGACAAGGCATTCCTAGGGAGAGGCAGCTGTCAAAGAAAGGTAATCATCCTTCAACAAGGGGCAACAGAAAAAAATAAACAATATCAGGATATGTCTACACTGCCGGTGGCTCTGTCGGCGCTGCCAGATCAATACCGCGGTATCAATAAAGGGGGCAGTGGAGACCCGCGCAATCAATCCTGGAAGTGCTTTTGAGTAAACAAAACAGTTAGTGTTGCTTACACACTTTGATTCCTGTTCTGGGAAGCTTCCGACTGTGTTGCCTTACCAGAATAGAAGAGAAAGAAAAAGGACATCTCTCAGAAGCCCTAAACTCCTTTCCCTTCCAATCCCTGCCCTCGTGAGTCCAAGTGGGGTTCCCCCCTGACATGCTGCGCTGCTTTTCAGGGGTAGGGGCAGGTTCCCTGCCTCATTACCTTTGGAGGCAGTTCACCCTCCTCAGCTCACTTTACGTATATGCCACCCAGCTTCTTTATGTAAAAAAGATAGGTCACTCAAGGGTTTGTTTGTTCTTTTAAAATAGTATTCTCCCCCCTCCCCTCCAACTCCCAATTTGGACATTCTTAATCTGGTTATAAGACATTTAACTTTAAATGTGAAAAGCTTATTTATTGTCAAAAGCTATCAAATTAATAATAGTCGATGTTTAATTTTAGAAACATAGCCAAGGATAAAAGATATCAGGTATATTTAGGACACAGAGATTAAATATAAATATCAATTAATGTTGTAAAACTGGACCTACAGGCCACAGGCCTGTAAGATATTTAGCTTAGTCAAACAAGGCCTCAGGCCTAAAGACAGGTTTACATGAGTAGCTAACTGATGTTTCTCTATGCTACAAAATGAAAGTTACATTAATAGATATATTAACGGCTGATACTTAGGAAATATATATTGCAATGCACTAGCTAAAGCTGGTTAAAGTATTTTTGGGAGTTTTGCAGACATAGGATGTCAGCAATGTGCTAATCACAGGTTATTGTAATTGAGTGACATAAATATTAATGAGCATAAGGGGAACTAACAAGTTAGCCTCTGAAAAATGGGGCATCCCAAATTTAGTGGAGTGTGGGAAAGGGGATGAAACCATTATGAATATGCATATAGCACAGTGGGCTTCAGTGTAACATATTATAAAAGCTGTATCCTGGCTTTGTGCTATGGAAGACACCTGGATGACAACTACTAGTAGGGTGACGAGATGTCCCAATTTTATAGGGACAGTCCCGATATTTGGGGCTTTTTCTTATATAGGCTCCTATTACCTCCTACACCTTGTCCCGATTTTTCATACTTGCTATTTGGTCACCCTAACCACTAGTGATTACGCTGATTATGTTGATGAGGAGGAAGATAATGACTGACACTCCTGGCTCCCAAATGGGAGATCTGAGAGATGCCAGCCATAGGGATAAACATTTTGTGCTAACTTTCTATCTGCTATTGTATTTCAGCGTTTGCGGGATTGTTTATCTGCTTAGTTCATTTGTTAATAAAGGGACTTGTGATAAATTGCAATTGTTTCTTTGTGTGCACCACAAATCTCTCATTATAATAATATTGGTAATAATCTTCCAGACACTGTAGTCATTCAGGAGACTGAACCCTTACTGACCACCACGGTATAAGAAATTAATCAATATACCAATCCATCAGTTAGACTACACCAATGACAAAGTTCCCAGCATAGCCATAAAATAAGATTTTTTTTTTTTTTTTTTTTTTTTTTTAAAAGGATGGAATTCTGTGGACCTTGCCCAACCAGCACCACCATTGGCAAATTATTAAAAAACATACAAACCACTTCATTAATTCACTGGCTTTCTTAATTCAACCAGTCTATCTCTTCTAGCGTATAAATCTCCCCAAAACAGAACCAAGCTGAATGCTGAAAGATCAACATACAAACAACACATTTTTAATGCTGAATTGGAAAAAATAAGCAATAGTTTAAATATTATTTGGAATTATTTAATTGCAATGCATGTTCAATTCCACTCTATGTACACTAAATGTAATTCTTTTAGATATAAGCTTATTGAGACCAGAATATTTTTTATTTACATGGTGGATTCATTTTCTCCGTTAAATCAAACATTTAGACTTTCACCTTTTTTTTTTTTTTTTTTTTTTAAAGAAAATTTATTGGAGTAGATCAAAAAACAAGATATATTACTGGGAAGGTTGAAAATAAAAGTAGGCAAAAATCTACAAATCTGATCTCTACATTTTATTAAGAACATTATTTTTACCCTTTTCCTAACAAAGCACAAATATTGATAACAAAGATGTAAAAATATTAGTGAAATCTTCACCTCATTGAAGTCAATGAGAGTTTCACAACTGATTGCAATGGAGCCAAAATTGAACCCAAATTTTTAGTTGTTTAAATCAAAGCCAGCTGTACTTATGCAGATTTTCAGAATTCCTAAAATGAACTGTACAATCCATTAGTCCCCATCCTTCAATGAACTTTGCGCAAGCAGGTCCCTGTGTCAATGGGGAGCCCAAACTTTAATGGAGCTTCAGGTAGGAGCATGAAACACGCTATAAAATTGGGGCCTTAGTTCTCTAACAAAAATCTCTAATCCTCCAGTTGCCTTTCTGGCAGGACATCTTGCTTCTCTCTCTCTCTCGCGCTATAAATTTATTTACTCTCTCTCACACTAGATCATTGAGAAATGTTTCTGAAATAAACTTTCCTAATTTTAAACAAGCAGAATCATTCTGTTAATGGGGTAAGCATAACAATAGCTTTCTCTTGTTTCATCTCACCTACTTTCCTTCTTTACAGACAAGTTCAAACCAAAAACCTGGGGTTTTTTTTGCTATCTTGTGCTTTTTCAGCTCAGTTATCAATGTTTTTTATTGCTTCCTCTCTAGGTAAAACAAGTTGTCTGCCTGTTGTACAGCAAGTTATAGGTTCAACTTCTTTTCTCAGGTAAAGTGGTAGGTTTTAAAATAGCAAGAATCAAATATTTTAATTTAAAATGTTGATGGATCAATGGTCATTTTTTCTAGTGCCAAGTGACCCCACTGTAGATTGTTTTACATTATATGCTTTACATCAAGAGCCTGGTAGCTGAAATTTTGCAGGTATAAAATATCTTGCAGATTAATTCAACAAACAGTTGTCATTGTCACCCAAATGTGGGATTAAAAATTTTCAACTAAAAATGCAGACATAGCCATTCTTACTTAAAAGGACTCCTGGATTATATTTATCTTTAGAACAAAGGTTTGAGTTGCAACAAATTTCACTTTCCAGCAGCAAGTTTTGCAAGTCTCTAAGGCTTTGTTTACTTAAGTAGATGCTTAAATGCGTTGCTGCATGAAATTATCCACTTTTAAAGTTAAGCACATGCATGTAAGTGTGTCTGTAAATTAGACATGTGTTTTGTAAAGGCAACTGCATAGGTAACTTTAAAAATCAGGCCTTATTTGTAAGCTGAGTGGTAAAAATGCTGTTATTTTATTCAGTGATGGACTTTACATACAAGAACCAGAAATGACCAATTTAAACTTTTAGCATGCAATGCTATGATTATATTGTTGACTAATATATGCTGGCTAGCAGATACATATAATAATAAAATGTATTATCCATTCTATATATATTAGTATGCAACAAGCACAAATAGCACTAAGCACAGATATTAGAGCAGTTATATAGCCTAAATTGATCTATGATTTTTATATAACCCTGCTCACTTATGCTAAGTATCCCATAATCCCTTGCGTTCACTGAAGTAAATTTTGACTTGAGCAAACAAGGAAGCTGTCAAGATAAGGACAGATGAGTGCTTTACCATAGCAAGAGAAGGGCAATTACTCCCACAGGCCTATATTGAGAACAAGACATATGGTTGTTCTACCCTAGAACAAACCTAGGCAGTGATTTCACGACATTTGGTACCCAAAATGAACGTGTTCAGAACAAAAAGATAGAAGGTACACCATGGCACCAGAAAAACAAGGTAGAAAGATGATTGGTTAAATCTGTTTTCAGATGATGTATGCAGCACTTTTTACTTATAAATAGGTAGGGTATACATATGGAGGGTATAAATAGGGTTTACATAGGGACCAGCTTTCAGTTTTAGGAACTTTGATGAGAAAATATAATATCAATATATTAAGAGCCAACAACTAAAGAAACCTGAAAGTTGCTATGTAGTTTGTTTCATAACTAAAGTTATTCAGAATAACAATTCTAGAAAGGGCAGGCAATTGAAAAGGAGTAGAAGATTAGTTCTAATTAATTATACTACACCTCAGTTTTTCTGATAATCAGTAACAACAACAACAAAATCAGGGACACTCTTGAGATACAAATCTCTTCAATCTAGTTCCATACATTCAATCAGTCTGAACATGATTACAGCAACCATTGTTTAATCAAGCTTGCTAACTCATCATTATTAGTTAAGTAAGACTTAAGCACATTCAGAGTCCATAATTCTTCATACTCTGTATATTTCCCCAAAACTAATATTTTCAAGATGTTGCTAGAAATAGCAAGAAGTTAATCAATGTTAAAACTGTGAAAAATATTTTCAAAATGCTTATGACAGATTTGCTGCCTCAAATTATTGTATACCTATTCAGAAAGAACACTGAGTCACAGGTGATACACCTTTATTCCCAAGCAATACCTCACAGTCAGTCTACCTTTTTTATTCTTCATCTCTGCAGAAAAAAAGTGTTGTTTTTATAGACTACGTCCTTCCCTCATTTTTAAACCTATGACTTTAGGACAGATTCAGTGCTCACTTACTGGTGTAAATCAGCAGTGATACCACTGAAATCAATGGAGTTGCTGGGGTAAAACTGGTGTGAGAAGACAAGCAGGGCTTTTATTATTATTATTATTGATTTGCAGCAGGTTTGCCTTTCAGGGATTGGTAGTAAATACTAGCTAGTTCATGAATTTGTCAACATTTTTCTTCCCCATATGCCACAATTCAGTGAAATCCACTAATCAGCTTCCTCAAGAGTGGCATTCTCACTTTGAGCTAGGTTGGGCCATTTAAGCACAGCATATAATAGGGGGCAGTGCAGAGGTACACTGCTGTAGGAGATATTCTACCTCAGAAATAGTTCCCAGAGCTCAAAACATGACAACTGCTGCATCCCTTTGTGTGCTCAGCCCTCCCTCTCATGACTGCCTCTTGCCATTTGGGGTGCTGCTGATCCCAGCTTAGTAGGGCTGGCGGAGTCCTTATGAAACTTTGAAAAACACAGGGGCTGCCATTCTGCCTAACCCATACACACACTTTGCAAGGGTAAGAAGCATTCCTTATATCCATGCTCCCTCTAAAAATGTGCCATCTTTTCTATAAAAAGAAAAGGAAAACTGGAAGAACACAAAATAGGTACTTACCAGCTGGAAGAGAGAAAGATGCAGCTACTAACAAAATGGCTACCATAGGGCTGCAGCTGTTGGGCTCTGCCAGATTTAAAGGGCAAGCCACAGAAAGGCATGCTGGAAAAAAATATTTATTTAAAAGGCCAAGCCTACACTGGGGAGAGTGAATATGGACTAGGAAATCACAGAAGAATGTGTTCTATCTATCATCCCTTCTCAGTGCTAGGGCTAGACAGAACTGCCTCTTAATGAAGAAGTATTTACTCCTTCTCATAATACAAGAACTAGGGATCGCCAAAAGAAATTAATAGGCAGCAGGTTTAAAATGAACAAAAGGAAGTATTTCTTCACACAACACACAATCACCCTGTGGAACTCCTTGCCAGAGGATGTTGTGAAGGCCAAGACTATTACAGGGTTAAAAAAAAAACTGGATAAGTTCATGGAGGATAGGTCCATCGATGGCTATTTGCCAGAATAGGCAGTGATTGTTGTTTGCCAGAGGCTGGGAATGGGTGATGGGATGGATCACTTCATGGATCAGTTCTGTTCATTCCCTCTGAAGTGTCATTGGCCACTGTTGGAAGACAGTATACTGGGCTAGATTGACCATTGATCTGACCCAATATGTCCATTCTTATGAGGATGATTGCCAGGGAAAATATTCATTGTAATGCATTTATGATGTAAATAATGGTCTAAAGGCATGTGGAAACTCTTTAAATAATGGATGATGTTTACTAGCATACATTTTCAATGTTCTCTTTGACATACTACTTTCACTGATCTATTATGTTTCATAAACCAGTCAAGTGTTCCTTAATATTATCTTTTCAAATGTTTTATGGTTTGTACACTACATCTCTTTAAAGCCACTAATAAAACAAATATGACTAACAGAGTAATCCTTTGAGATACAAATAAGTGGGATGCCTCCAATTAGCTCATGTACTTCTACACCTCTCTATTAAGGTCCTTGTAGGTCCCCCATATATGCAATAGTTGAACAGAAGAAACATGAATTTATCCTCACAACAGATCTATAATGAAAAGCATGATTTCTACCAATATTTGGAGAATTAAGGCACAAAGGGCTAGATTCAGCAGGGGGACTTAGGCACCTACCTCTGATTAGGCACCAAAGTCTGATGTTTAGTTTGCCTTATGCTGTGGGTACCTAGGGATTTTAGGCACCTGAAACTCCACTGGTAAGATTCTTGAGGCGCCTAAATTTCTGCTGCTGGGAGTGTGCTCATCTGCCTAAATCCTGGCACCGCTAAGCAGTTTGGCACTTAACTCATGCCCGAACCCTATGGAATTCACAAACTAGGCATTCTCCCACCTATTTTGCTCTCAGGACCCAATCCAGTTGGTGTTCTGAGGGACTGCCTAACTCACACTAAGCATAGCCAGAGGAGATGGTGGTTCCCCCTTTTACTCAATAGCTCAGTAGTTAGAGAACTCACACAGCCAGTGAGAAAACTGGGTCTAAATCCCTATCTGCCTCATGTGCACACAGAGACTTGTACTCAGGCCTTCGATCAGATTGTCCTAACCATTGGGCTACAAGGTATCCTGGGGTACAGAGCTCTAAATCTTTGTGGTTGAACCTCTTCCACTGTGTATAAATAATTAAATATTCATTGGACTAAAGAGAGAATGAAAATGACTCCATAGCCAACTGCTAGGACAAGGGAGGCCTGGGCTCAAGTCCCTCTTATATATCCAGCAGAATGGAGATTTGAACCTAACTCTCTCAGAGAGCGGGTGAGTTGTCTAACCAACGGGCTATTAGATGTAAGGGGAGACGACCACTGTTTTTCTTGAGAAAGGGCTGTCCTGCCTAACTTCAGGAGATATAAATACTTTAGTTACCTGCAGAAGCACTATCTGTGAAAAATTTGACTTGTCCAGAATCAAACAGGAACTCACTGGCAGATGTACGGATAGAACCCAAGTCTCCAGGATGGCATAGGTACAAAGGGGACAAATAAAGATTTAACTGGCAACTTTCATCCTGACATTTTCTAACTTGAGAATGCTTGATTTTATTCAACCTCTTAACCCTTTTTAATCCTTAACTTTGCATTTTCTTGTTTTTCATGGTTTAATTTATGGATGAAAGCAACCTTAACTAATGTTAAATGAAGGGTATTTTTGTTGTGAATAGTTGTTTAAAATTACTCCCCATTTCCATTGCAGGAAGAGATATTTTTATGAGAGAGCTCTGTATCTGGTGGTGTAGGAATAATTTTTATAACGGGAGTGATGAAAGCCATTGAACAAAACTGTAAACGCTGTATATGATAGAAACCACTCCAAGCCAGGGAGTGCTGCTGCATCCCCATCACCTCCAGTTCCAGCACCCTTGTCAACATCTATGTAAATAGTTAATAGATAAGGTGCCAGAAGATGATGTATGAGAAAAAATAGCATAGTTCCTTGATTTTGTAGGTTAATAAAAACCTGATGCTGTGCACTGCAGATGGCTTCTTCTGCACAATAATTTACATCAGTTCATAACAGATAGCAGTGTAACTGAAAGAAAAATTTGCCTTTAATTTATTTATTTTAGCCCCAACATAGGCTTGTTTGGTTTATTAACTGTAATAGAGTGGGAAAAATAAAACAGCACACAAAGGATACTTCAAAAGGTGCATGAGTCTTGCGCTTTGATCTTCCTTATTTTTTCTTTTGTTTTATTTTCATAGAATCATAGAATATTAGAGTTGGAAGGGACCTCAGGAGGTCATCTAGTCCAACCCCCTGCTCAAAGCAGGACGAACCTCAGCTATATCAACCCAGCCAGGGCTTTGCCAAGCCTCAGCTTAAAAACCTCTAAAGATGGAGATTCCACCACCTTCCTAGGTAACCCATTCCAGTGCTTCACCACCCTCCTAGTGAAAAACTTTTTCCTAATGTCCAACCTAGACCTCCCCCACTGCAACTTGAGACTATTGCTCCTTGTTCTGTCATCTGCCACCACTGAGAACAGCCTAGCCCTATCCTCCCTGGAACCCCCTTTCAGGTAGATAAAGGCTGCTATCAAATCCCCCCTCATTCTTCTCTTTTGCAGACTAAACAAGCCCAGTTTCCTTAGTCTCTCCTCATAAGTCCTGTGCTCCAGCCCCCTAATCATTTTTGTTGCCCTCCGCTGAACTCTCTCCAACTTGTCTACATCCTTTTTGTAGTGGGGGGCCCAAAACTGGACACAATACTCTAAATGCGGTCTTACCAATGCCGAATAGAGGGGAATAATCACTTCCCGCGACCTGCTGGCAATGCTCCTCCTAATGCAGCCCAATATGCTATTAGCCTTCTTGACAACTAAGGCATACTGCTGACTCATATCCAGCTTTTTATCCACTGTTACACCCAGGTCCTTTTCTGCAGAACTGCTGCCTAGCTCGTCGGTCCCCAGTCTATAGCTGTGCATGGGATTCTTCTTCCTAAGTGGAAGATGCTGCACTTTTCTTTGTTGAACCTCATTAGATTTCTTTTGGCCCAATCCTCCAGTTTGTTTAGGTCCTTCTGTATCCTATCTCTACCTTCCAGGGTATCTACCACTCCCCCCCAGCTTAGTGTCATCCGCAAACTTGCTGAGGGAGAAATCTACCCCATCTTCCAGATCATTAATGAAGACGTTGAACAAAACCGGCCTCAGGACCGACCCCTGGGACACTCCGCTTGTGACCGGTTGCCAGCTGGACATGGAGCCATTGATCACTACTCGTTGAGCCCTATGTTCTAGCCAGTTCTCTATCCATTTTATAGTCCATTCATCCAACCCATGCTTCTTTAACTTGCTGATAAGAATACTGTGAGAGACAGTATCAAAAGCTTTGCTAAATTCAAGGTATATCACATCTACCGCCTTCCCTACATCCACAGAGCCAGTCACCTCATCATAGAAAGCAATCAGGTTGGTCAGGCATGACTTTCCCTTGGTGAATCCGTGTTGACTGTTCCTGATCACCTTTCTCTCTTCCAAGTGCCTTACAATGGATTCCTTAAGGACCTGCTCCATGATTTTTCCAGGGATTGAAGTGAGGCTGACCGGTCTGTAGTTCCCTGGATCCTCTTTTCTCCCTTTTTTGAAGATGGGGACTATATTTGTTTCTTTCCAGTCCTCAGGGACCTCCCCCTGTTGCCACGAGCTTTCAAAGATAACAGCCAACGGCTCTGAAATCACCTCAGCCAACTCCCTCAGCACCCTCGGGTGCATTGCATCCGGCCCCATGGACTTGTGAATGTCCAATCCTTCTAAATAGTCTTGGACCCGTTCCTTCAGCACTGTGGGATGTTCGCCTCCTTCCCATTCTGTGCCACCCAGTGCAGCAGTCTGAGAGCTGATCTTGTCTGTGAAGACAGAGGCAAAAAAGACATTGAGTACCTCAGCTTTCTCCACATCCTCTGTCACTAGGTTGCCTCCCTCATTCTCTAAGAGGCCCACACTTTCCCTAATCTTCCTCTTGTTGGCAACATACTTGTAGAAACCCTTCTTGTTCCCCTTCACGTCCCTTGCTAGCTGCAACTCCAATTGTGCTTTGGCCTTCCTGATTTCATTCCTGCATGTTCGAGCAGTATTTTTATAATCCTCTCTAGTCATCTGACCAAGCTTCCACTTCTTGTAAGCTTCTTTTTTGTGTTTAAGTTCGCCAAAGACTTCTTTGTTAAGCCAAGCTGGATGCCTACCATATTTGCTATTCTTTCTGCACATCGGGATGGTTTGCTCCTGTGCCCTCAATAAGATTTCTTTAAAATACAGCCAGCTCTCTTGGATTCCTTTCCCCCTCATATTAGCCTCCCAGGGAATCCTGCCCATCAATTCCCTGAGGGAGTCAAAGTCTGCTTTTCTGAAGTCCATGGTCCGTATCCTGCTGTTCTCCTTTCTTCCTTTTGTCAGGATCCTGAACTCGACCATCTTATGGTCACTGCTGCCTAGGTTGCCACCCACTTCTACTTCTCCTACCAAGTCTTCCCTGTTTGTGAGCAGCAGGTCAAGAGAAGCATGTCCCCTAGTTGGTTGCTCCAGCACTTGCACCAGGAAATTGACTGCGACACTATCCAAAAACATCCTGGATTGTTTGTGCTCTGCTGTATTGCTCTTCCAGCAGATGACAGGGTGATTGAAGTCCCCCATGAGAACCAGGTCCTGTGAACTGGAAACTTTCCCTAGTTGAGTAAAGAAAGCCTCATCTACCTCATCCTCCTGGTCTCCATACCTGTTAGTTCCATCATTCTCAAGTAACAGATGTAGGCCCTATCCTATAATCAGATCCATGAAGACAGAAAAGCCCCTGTGAAAAGCCGCCGTGAAGTCAATGAGCCTCTGATTGAACACAAGGGATTGCAGATGCAGATCTGATTGAAGGATCAGGGCCATGGCTGGGTCCTGAACTTGGTTGTACCCTTTGCTTCATTTCTCTTTCCCAGTAATTTACTCCATGTGTCTGTTTCTGTTAACTAGATCTCCCTGTATTTACATCACTCTTTGATCATAAATCCTGAATATTGTATCATCTGTGCTCTTATTTCTGAAGTGTTATGTAGCTTAAAAATGTATTGAAGTATATTCTTAACCTTATAAATTGTAATTCTTATCTGTAGTTCTAGTTTAGCATTCATTTAAGTAATATATCTGAGTGGGGTTTGATATTTTACATTATGTTGTGGCTGGAACCAATTTATTATTATCTATATTGCATTAGCAGCTATTTGGGCCATGATCCCACTTTAATAGGTATTGTACAAACATATATGAAAAGACAGTTCAAAGAGCTCACAGTCTATAGTTCTGATCCTACAAAGACATATGCATGTGCTTTACTTTATGATTATGAATAGTCCCATTTGGACCAACTCATTGAAACTGTTCACGTGTATAAAGTTAAGCATGTGTACAAGTACTTGCAGGATAAAGACCTAAAAGACAAGATTAAACAGATGAGTGAAATACATAATTGGAGACCGGAGGACAATGTCATGGGGAAAGAAGAATTAAGTCATAGGAATTAAATGTTTTAGCATAGACTAGCTGTGTGCAATTTGTAACCAATCATTTGCAGTAAACACAA
This sequence comes from Emydura macquarii macquarii, assembly GCF_026122565.2. Classification (NCBI taxonomy): domain Eukaryota; kingdom Metazoa; phylum Chordata; order Testudines; family Chelidae; genus Emydura; species Emydura macquarii. The sequence continues at coordinate 21,758,690 of NW_027131614.1, read as the reverse complement.
CCCACCATCAATCTTGCCATCATCAAAGTATCTATTTTCTATTAAGAGGTGGTCATATGTTTTGATCCCTCACTTACTTCATACCTCTTCTGATGGCAGCAGCCCAGTTTGAGAATGCAGTAACCAAAATCATCATGACAAAGAAATTTCTGCTTTTAAGTTTTTGCTAAAACAGAGTATGGCATGGTTATGTGTGTGTCCTTGAAATACACTATTTAGATTTATTTTCAAAACTTAAAATTCAATAACATCTTTCAGAAATAAAAAGGCACATTTGGTTGCCTGACATTCTTCCATACAGCTGGAATAGGAACATGACAATTGTGGGGGGTCATCTGATGCATAACAAAATAATTGACCAATGTCATATGGACTGATTTAGCAAATAAGTTGCATTGTGTGACCGTGAACAAAAAGATCCTTTAAAAGGGATCGGGTTGGGTGAGAGTCAAAGAAAAGATTCCAGACAAATCTTCTTGGTGAGAGCTAGTTTATCCAAGCACCATCTCAATGAATATTTCAATCAGCAGCATTTTAAAATGATATAGCTGAATGTTTATCTTCCAAGAATTGAACAACCCTACTGTTGAAATGCTTATTGGATAGTCTTGATCCAGTTCCATCCCAAATTAGATCACTATTTAGCTCTTTATGGTAGGGACCTTTTCTTTTTTTGTTATGTGTTTGTAGGGTGCCTAGCACGATGGACCCTTTATTCATGTTTGAGGCCCCTATGTCTGCTACAATAAAAATCAAATAATATTAATAATAAGAAATGAGAGCAGACAAGCTGCAACCTAAAAAGGCTGATGCCACTGCCAGAGGGCTCACTTGGAATTCTTGGAGCTAGCTGAATTAATCTACCGACTCACTGACATGATTTATGGTATTATTTGTAACATTTTGTTCATCTTGAGCCTAAGGACAGAAGATTACCTACCTTGTAAGTGCCATTTCTCACACTTAGATTCTGCAGGAAATAGCAATCTGTAGTTCTTGTTCAGTGTTTTAGCTTTAACCTTTGAGTAAGGTAAACTCTTTGTTTACGTGTAAAATGTAGCTAGTGTAATAGATAAGGCTGTCTCCCTACTGTAGATGTCTCACTTCAAAGTTAATGATTAAATCAGATCAAGTCTATTTGTGCATTGATCATTTCCGTAAATTCACTGCTTTTTATAGGCTGTTGCCTATAAAACATCATTTGGCTTAGCCATCCCTTGAATGATTGATCAATTTCTTGAGAATGGACGAGCAAGGCTGCAAAATATCTATAGTCAGTGGGGAATTGAGCCAGAGCATGAAAATTCCATCCAGAAAGTTCTTGCTCATTACTGTTACTGACTGTGGATCTTCCTTGTTTCCCCTCAGACTCAAAGACAGTAGACACAATCATGATCTTCAGTTACTTTCACCGCACAAAACTAACACTCATGTTTCTTACTGATATCGCTCAGGGTGAGGTGAAGAAGCTGACAAATGTCGATCATAAAGGAAAATAGCAGAATTTCATTAGCAAAAATTATCACACTGTTTGCTTTGTGGAATACTTTAATCTGCTGAGCAGAAAGGGAAACCTGACTGACTATAATACTGCTTTGCATTTCCATAGCTCTTTGCATTCCAGAACCCCAAAGACATTTGCAGACATCACTGAATTCAGACTCACTGCATGGCTCTGAGGTACATAAGATTATTTCCCCCCATTACAGCTGGAAAAAAAATGAGACATAGGTCAAGCAACTTGTCTCAGGTCACACAGTCATGTCTAAATTCGCTTTTTGGTGTAAATTGGTGAAATTCCTTGAAAGTCAGTGGTACTGACCCTATTCCACCAGGAGAGGATTTGGCCCTCACTTTATAATCTGGGAATAGTATCCTATATCTTCTGATTCATAGTTTTCTGCTTTAAACACCTTTTCTCTAAATTATTTAAATTATTTATCTACTAAAATGTCATTTTATTTCATCTTGGAAAGTAATACAGTAAGCCTGAAAAGTTACTATTGTAATTTCTTATTTCTAAAGTGTGCCGACCAGAAAACTCCCCAAGGTTATATACAATATATAAAAATTACATTAAAAGATCATCTGACTAAATGCCAGTACAATTTTCAGACTCCAACCCCCACCCCTGACACAACAGAACATCAAGACATCCCTACAAACAAAAGACTGTGCACACACAGTGGCCCCAACAGTGTATACTGACAGTCACTGTGTTCTCCTGCTTGTACAGAAATGCCTCTTTACACTTCAGAGACTGATCTACAAATTTGTCTTTCCAAATTAAAGAATAAAAAATAGATGTCATTGTGCTGAAACATTTTTAAACAGTTCCTGCATTTAGGTTCTGTTCACTTGTTTTCTGCTGTTTGGTTGCCATCAATGGAGCAGAAGCAATGCTATTTGATTCAGATACTGTGGCACAGTTTTAGGCAAGAGCAATTATTGTCTCTTCCTCATCCTCTTAAATTGGCATGCACAGTTTTGTTTTTAAAAAATATAGGAAGCCAAGATCCCTCTTCTAAGAACTTACAAAACTAACGTATGTTAGATAAATGCAACCAAAATGATATGTGATTACGGACAAGAGAGCCTGAGAGGGAATTAGTGATGGAAAGAGATGCAAATGAAATTAAGATGGATTTGAAAGAGGCCAGATGAAATGGGGGAAAATGTCTGTATAAAGCAGCAGGAAGAGAAGCATAAGCCGCCTGTATTGTAAATAGATAGGGAGAGGTGTTGTGAGGGTGTGAATTTTGAAGAAGGTTGTGAGCGTGTGAATGCTGGGAGAAGTGAGAGATGGAGAGAAATTTGAAATCTATAATAATGAGACACATCTAAGTTTCCCAACAGAACTTTGTTAGAGCACCTCCATTTAAATCTGTCTGTTATTCCAGTCCTTGTATGGTCCTGGCTGGAGACTACTAGCTGTGCTGATAAAATATATGGTGCTTGTGTGACGTCAGCAACTGTCAATTGTGGGGCAGAATCAAGCTGCCTCCATAAATCAGGTTTGAGCCAATATTCAGGACAGTTGCTAGACAGAAAATAATGAAAGGGCAGAGAAATGGGCAGAGGTAAGAGTAAACTACATGAGTGAAAACTTGATGATTATGACTTTGAAGACAGATCTCCTTTTATGTCGCCGTCCCTTGGGCCTCTCTGTAACAAAGCACGGTGCTGCAGCTGCTCTGACTGTTTTCTCCAGAGCTCCCAGAACACTCTGGTGGCTGATGTGGCTCAGCCTTCTAGACAGGTTACTACAAAAAGGCTCGCCCGTTTAGCCCCTTCCTTTGGGCCCAACACCCAGTACAAGTGTAGTGTGACAGGAGTGGTTGAGTTCATAGCAGTGCATTAAACCTTTCCCGGTCCATGTGGCATTCGTATATCCCATCAAACAATCCAGTATAACCCCCCCCCCCAAATTCAACCCCCAGATCCTGTTTGTCTGGCAATTCACTTGGGACAGAGTTGAATCTCAGGGGTTTAGCCTGTTATAACAATATGGGCAAGCTGTAAAAATACAGATCCAGTTTCAGATTCTGAAATTCACAGAAGGTTTGGAGAAAGCTGAATTTGCTTTGGATTTGGATCCAGGCCTGTCTGTACTAGTAGCCAAAATTAGGACAGAAGAGTGATGAATGATTTGCAGACAGGGATGAAGGAAGTTTTAAAGAAAAGCAAAACAATACAAAATAAAAAGCTCTGAAATCCAATATGAAACAGCAGAGTGAAAAAAAAATCTGTCATTGATTATGAAGCGCAAGAAGTTGTGGGGAGGAACTTAAAAAATAAAGTAAAAGAAAATTGGAGGTGATGAGCAAGCAACACAAGTCAGTGGCTTTGGAAGAGCCATAACTTTAATTGGTTAAATAATTTAGTTTGTTGTCAGTTTATAAATAACAGCCTTTATTGCCTTTATTTGTTTTTACAGATTCAAAACACAATTAATCAAACACCACAAGCTCCAGAGACCAGTAATGATCAACTTATCCATACTATACTACAACATTTAGTCTTAAAGAAAAAAAAATTGGTATCTCCTCATTTGAAAAAAATGTATGGACAAAGAATGTGTCTAACTAAAACTGAAAGCATAATTCTGAAGATTAAGAACATAAGAATGGCCGTAGTGGGTCAGACCAATAGTCCATCTAGCCCAGTATTCTCTCTTCTGACAGTGGTCAGCGGAAGATGCTGTAGAAGGAATGACGAGAACACGGCAATTATCAAGTGATCACCCCATCATCCAGTCCCAAGTTCTGGCAGTCAAAGCTTTAGGGACACCCAGAGCATGGTGTTGCACCCTTGACTGTCTTAGGTAATAGCCATCAGGGGACCTACACTCCATGAACGTAATTCTTTTTTGAACCCAGTTATAGTTCTTAGGGAGCAGCACGGAAGAAGAGGTGTCACTACTCCCTCAAGAGAAATATTAAAAAATGAACTACTCGTCTTTCCTCACCTTCTTCTTTCAGGCTTTTCACTGGTCCCTGTATTTTTCCCCAGATCAAATTCCAAAAGCTTGTCATCACCTTTAAGGTTTTGCACAGAAAAGATCTCTGTCTTTATCTGGAATGGACAATGGCTCTGACCAAGATTCACATGCTGATTAAAAAACAGAGGGTACACCCTTCCAAACAACCTCTATTTTCAGGGATGACAGGCATGTGTGGTAGAAGGTACAATAATTTTTGCACATAATGTAACTGTGTCTGTCCTACCAGATGAATTCCACATGCTCAGGCATCAAGACACTTGCCCTGTTGCAATAATACCCACATAGCTCTGTGGTGCAGGCTGATGGAATTAAAGAAAACATGCTAAAATAGCCAGGGCCCCATTCCAGCAGAGACCTGTGCATATGCTTCTCTTTAACTATGCGAGTAGTCCCACTGATTCCATAATAGCATATTATGGACTCACAGTAGCATAAAAATGTATAATAGAGTACACAGGGTGGCCAGGGATCTCCTTTGTGTCATCAGGCTCACTGTTTCCTCCCCTGGTAGTGGGGGGCCTGGAGTAAATCTGTCCCACTCAGAGTTTTTATTCCTCACTTAGGTTTATTTTCAAATATTTAGAATGTGGTTCTCAGGGTACACCCAAGCAGTACGCTTTAGCCAAACAAAAGAACTAAAAATTCAGAACACAAAAAGAGAACACCTTTCCCAGCCCTTCTCTGGGGTAGTGGCTTGTTAGGCTGACCTCTGGGTGCTAATCCTTCCCCCAAACAGTCAGTTAGAATCATAGAATCATAGAATATTAGAGTTGGAAGGGACCTCAGGAGGTCATCAAGTCCAACCCCTGCTCAAAGCAGGACTAACCTCAGCTATATCATCCCAACCAGGGCTTTGTCAAGCCTCAGCTTAAAAACCTCTAAGGATGGAGATTCCACCACCTCCCTAGGTAACCCATTCCAGTGCTTCACCACCCTCCTAGTAAAAAACTTTTTCCTAATGTCCAACTTAGACCTCCCGCCCTGCAACTTGAGACCGTTGCTCCTTGTTCGGTCATCTGCCACCACCGAGAACAGCCTAGCCCCATCCTCCCTGGAACCCCCTTTCAGGTAGTTAAAGGCCGCTATCAAATCCCCCCTCACTCTTCTCTTTTGCAGACTAAACAAGCCCAGTTCCCTCAGCCTCTCCTCATAAGTCCTGTGCTCCAGCCCCCTAATCATTTTGGTTGCCCTCCGCTGCACTCTCTCCAACTTGTCCATATCCTTTTTGTAGTGGGGGGCCCAAAACTGGACACAATATTCTAAATGCGGCCTCACCAATGCCGAATAGAGGGGAATAATCACTTCCCGTGACCTGCTGGCAATGCCCTTCCTAATGCAGCCCAATATGCCATTAGCCTTCTTGACAACCAGGGCACACTGCTGACTCATATCCAGCTTTTTATCCACCGTTACCCCCAGGTCCTTTTCTGCAGAGCTGCTGCCCAGCTCGTCGGTCCCCAGTCTATAGCTGTGCATGGGATTCTTCCTTCCTAAGTGGAGGACTCTGCACTTGTCCTTGTTGAACCTCATTAGATTTCTTTTGGCCCAATCCTCCAGTTTGTTTAGGTCACTCTGTATCCTATCCCTACCCTCCAGGGTATCTACCACTCCCCCCAGCTTAGTGTCGTCCGCAAACTTGCTGAGGGTGCAATCTACCCCATCCTCCAGATCATTAATAAAGATGTTGAACAAAACCGGCCCCAGGACCGACCCCTGGGGCACTCCGCTTGTGACCGGTTGCCAGCTAGACATGGAGCCATTGATCACTACTCGTTGAGCCCTATGCTCTAGCCAGTTCTCTATCCATTTTATAGTCCATTCATCCAACCCATACTTCTTTAACTTGCTGATAAGAATACTGTGTGAGACAGTATCAAAAGCTTTGCTAAAGTCAAGGCATATCACATCCACGGCCTTCCCTACATCCACAGAGCCAGTCACCTCATCATAGAAAGCAATCAGGTTGGTCAGGCATGACTTTCCCTTAGTGAATCCGTGTTGACTGTTCCTGATCACCTTCCTCTCCTCCAAGTGCCTTAAAATGGATTCCTTAAGGACCTGCTCCATGATTTTTCCAGGGATTGAGGTGAGGCTGACCGGTCTGTAGTTCCCTGGATCCTCTTTCCTCCCTTTTTTGAAGATGGGGACTATATTTGCTTTTTTCCAGTCGTCAGGGACCTCCCCCTGTTGCCACGAGCTTTCAAAGATAACAGCCAACGGCTCTGAAATCACCTCAGCCAACTCCCTCAGCACCCTCGGGTGCATTGCATCCGGCCCCATGGACTTGTGAATGTCCAATCCTTCTAAATAGTCTTGGACCCGTTCCTTCAGCACTGTGGGATGTTCGCCTCCTTCCCATTCTGTGCCACCCAGTGCAGCAGTCTGAGAGCTGATCTTGTCTGTGAAGACAGAGGCAAAAAAGACATTGAGTACCTCAGCTTTCTCCACATCCTCCGTCACTAGGTCGCCTCCCTCATTCTCTAAGGGGCCCACACTTTCTCTAATCTTCCTCTTGTTGGCAACATGCCTGTAGAAACCCTTCTTGTTCCCCTTCACGTCCCTTGCTAGCTGCAACTCCAATTGTGCTTTGGCCTTCCTGATTTCATTCCTGCACGTTCGAGCAGTGTTTATATAATCCTCCCTGGTCATCTGACCAAGCTTCCACTTCTTGTAAGCTTCTTTTTTGCGTTTAAGTTCGCCAAGGACATCTTTGTTAAGCCAAGCTGGACGCCTACCATATTTGCTATTCTTTCTGCACATCGGGATGGTTTGCTCTTGTGCCCTCAATAAGGTCTCTTTAAAATACAGCCAGCTCTCTTGGGTTCCTTTCCCCCTCATATTAGCCTCCCAGGGAATCCTGCCCATCAGTTCCCTGAGGGAGTCAAAGTCCGCTTTTCTGAAGTCCATGGTCCGTATCCTGCTGCTCTCCTTTCTTCCTTTTGTCAGGATCCTGAACTCGACCATCTCATGGCCACGGCTGCCTAGGTTGCCACCCACTTGTACTTCCCCTACCAAATCTTCCCTGTTTGTGAGCAGCAGGTCAAGAAAAGCACGGCCCCTAGTTGGTTGCTCCAGCATTTGCACCAGGAAATTGTCTGCAACACTCTCCAAAAACTTCCTGGATTGTTTGTGCTCTGCTGTATTGCTCTTCCAGCAGATGTCAGGGTGATTGAAGTCTCCCATGAGAATCAGGCCCTGTGAACTGGAAACTTTCCCTAGTTGAGTAAAGAAAGCCTCATCCACCTCGTCCTCCTGGTCTGGTGGTCTGTAACAGACACCCACCAGGACATCACTCTTATTGTTCTTGCTTCTAAGCTTAACCCAGAGACACTCAACTGACTTATCTCCAGCTTCATACTGGAGCTCAGAGCAGTCATAGTGCTCTCTTACATACAGTGCAACTCCTCCCCCTTTCGCCCCTGCCTGTCCTTCCTGAACAGTTTATACCCATCCATGACCGCGCTCCAATCATGAGAGTTATTCCACCAAGTCTCAGTTATTCCAATCATGTCATAGTTTCTTGACTGTTATCATGGTTGCTTCCCCTACAGAGAAGAGCAGCCTTCCACCCATGAGAAGCCTTTTGTCACTGCTACCACTACCCTCACTGCAGTTTATCGATCATCTCTTCTCCCTCTCTCCTCTCCAAAAGAGGGAAGGAGGTTAAAGTTCACAAGCAGTCCTTTATTGGACTCAGATGTCCCTAGCTGACCTAATCAGGAAAAGGGCCTTTAACATTCTAGGGCTGACTATTCTCTTATATCATGCCAGGGTGGATCCTTCTGTACTTTATGGTCATTTATTTGCACTTTAGGGCAGTGGCGTACCTTTGGTCTCCAGCGCCCGGGGGCCAATGCTTGCATTAGCACCTCTCCTCGGGGCAGTGGCAGTGCCCCACGGGAGAGAAGGGTCTGCAGGCCCATTTCCTGCTCTCCCTCTCTTCCCCCCTACTGTAGTGCATGTAGCTGGGAGCAGGAGTGACAGGGGCAGATGCCCCTGGGCTGCCCGGCAGCAGGGTGTGGGTGTGTGTGACGGGTTCTGCCCCAGAGTCCTGCCATTGGGTTGGCTGCCTGGCCTCTTCATGGCTGGGGTCCCCGTGGCTCCCTGATGTCCTTAAACTTCCAAAGCTGGGATGTCTGTGAGGATAATCATCCCCTGGGGCAGCAGCCCCCTCCCCGACCTGAGCAGCCCTGTCTCTATTGGTGTCACAAGGAGCTTGCTCCTGCCTTTTTAACATGTCAGTGTGAAGGTGGGTGCAGACAATGGTGAAATCTGCAGCATCTTCAGACTAAGCACAGAGCCTGCCGCTGAAAGATTCCTCCCAGCTGAGCTTGTTTGCTTCAAGATTGAAAAAGTGCTTTGAGGTTCCCAGCTGTGCCATTGGCTCTACCACACTCTGCATTCCTATTGGCTAAGCCAGTGAGTAAGCTCTCAGTCTTGCTGGTGAGGGCAGGGGAGAAGGGACAAGGAGCTGACTCAGCAAGTAAAGTCGCTCCCTTCCCTGCTGTTTATGGCACCCCTGTGACCAGCGCTGGGGGGACCAGGAGGACGCTTGTTCCCTCCCCCCACAGCGGGAGCCCTTGACAGCCAGGCAGAGACAAGCCCAGCCCTTTGCTACCTGCAACTGCGGCTCCTCCATGGAGGGCCAGGGAGGGTCCCCTCTCCCCCTCCCCCCAGGCTGGAGCCTGGGGGCATGGCCCTGCCCCCCATGCCACTGCTTTAGGGTCATTGATATGCATTCTTCATCCTTCGGGGTCATCTGCAGTCTGCATCTGTACTCCCCTTGCTGTTGTCAGAGCAGTTTACATTGGGTCTTTCTATGCCCTGCACACACATTCCTCACTCTCACACACAAAGAGAATTCAGCAAGATATTTTTAGGTTCAAGAGTACAAGTTTCAAGGAAAGAGTTCACTTCAAGAAACTAACAAGATGGAGTTCGCTCATGCCACACTAAACAGTACTATACCATTATCATAATAGTAAAGGAAAAATCTATTGCTATCTCTATTTCACTTACAGAATAAAACAAGGAGTCTACATCTGATTCACTTGCACAGCTCCTGGGAATGGCTCTCACTGCCCCTGCTTCCCTGCCCAGTTTGGCACCCCTGTGTTCCTTTGTGTTAGCGCCCTCCTCCCCCGCTTGCAGCCTAGCAGGGAGGAGGGATTAGCGGTCCCCCCTTGCTTCCCTCTCCCCTTCCCGCTCCTTCCTTTCTCCCCCATACCCATTCCTACCCCCTCCCAAAATGGTGGGTGTGTCTGAGGGTGGAACTCCTTTGAATGCTCCTATTCCCCCATCTCGGCTCACTCCCCGTCCCCACCTGTAGCTACTGGCCCAGATGCTGCTGCTATATCACCTACTATGCCCCCTACTGGGGCTCAGGCAGCTGCAGGCTTGGGTAGGGACTCCAGAGATTCTGCTGCTGCCATGGCTTCCGTCCCTCCCTGGTTTTGGGAGGTGGAGGGTGCTCCCTTGGCCAGTAAGAAGGGCTGGGGGGGGAGAATAGGAAAGGCAAGAAAGGCCCTGCCTGCAAGGTGATGCCTCCCACAGTGGGGCCCCCTCCTCTCTCCTTTACTGTCCACTCCACTAGCTCTGGGGGCAGCCACCCTTCTGCTTGCCATCTTTCCATCGGTCCTGGCTGCCTCCTGTGGTACCATCCCTGGGGGCCAGAACCCTTTTCCCACATTCATCAGGAAGCATGGAGTCTGTTACCTTCTGGTGCCTGTCTTGCCTCACATGGAAACCTACCTGCAGGTATTGGTACGGATGGTGGGGCCCACAACCATGGTAGCAGCCTTGAAGATGTACAGGAAGGCGGTCTGCTTCCTGGCATCTGAGACTGCTGCCCAGGAAACAGTGGAGAAGGTCCTGGTGGTGTGGGTTGTCTACATCCCTCTGGAGCCTCCAGAGGACCTGGGCATACAATTACATTTTAATTATTTCATAGCTCGAACACAAGAGAAGCCAGAACCTGGAATTGACCATAGCCTGCAGCTCGTTATGTCCCTGAAGTTAAGGGCTGTGCCTTCCAAAATGCAGGATATCACCTTTGATCTCAGCACTCTACAAACTAACACAACAAGGGGCTGCTCCACAAACATGGGGAGCTTGAGTGCTCCCATAATATGAATAATTGATAATAAGCCTTCCACTAACTGCTTGGGAATCAGAAGAAACCTTTGTTAAAGCAAGGTTATTCCATAATTGCCTAGAATGGAAATTTTGCATCTTCCTCTGAATCATCTGATACTGGCTATAGTCAGAGAGAATACCAGGCTTAGTGGTCACGTCTAGAATGACATTTTCTGTGTTCCTCTTAGACTATGTCATTGCCACCTTTGAACAATTCCATTATGACCCTCTGGTAATACTGCTGAACCCGAAGTGCTTTCATCTCAATGATGCCTATATGTTCCTTCAAATTCCCCTCCACTTTTCTCATGAATAATGTTAAATCTAATGGTTCTGTTTTAAAAAGAGTTTTTGGAAGTCTTCAGGAAGGAAATATTTTTCAAGTCACATTTCTTCAGAGTGATATGATAAATATAGCAGTGAGGCTAAATAATAAAAATATAATGCTGGCTTACTTCTGAAGACTCTCTTATTTAAAGGAAACCAAACGGTAGTTCAAATTTTCTATACATCTTACATTTGAAAGATCCTCAAGAAGAGACCTTGATTTTTGTAGCAAGTGTCATAGCCCCATTCCCGTCTATTATCTATTCAACACACTACATGCCATATTAGGAAATGGAATAAGCCGGTTTCTGAAGTGAAATAATCAGTAAAAAACAGATGCTTTCTTGTATATCCATTTTCATGGATGTAGGATTAGTACATCCAGCTCTCAGAGGGTATGATTTTCACTGTACTGTGATAGATCTTACAGCTATCAGAATGTTGTTTCTTCAAAGAGATTAAAACATTTCTCTTAAGACAACTATAGAAAACCCTTTAACAAAACATGAAGTGCCGTTGGTGTAAAAGTAATCAGGACTTCCGGGCTCTCATTAGCTCTGTTTTTTGTGTTTTTAAGAAGTAGAGTATAGTAGATATCTTTAACTGTGCTTCCACCTGCATAAAACTTACATAAAACTGCTAGAGTTCTGAACAGTTTCTATAGGAAAACAGACATTGGGTAGCTCTAGGGATTTTTTTTTCTTTTGCAGAAGGTATTCTATAGAAACAATAGTGTGTAGAAAGAGGACATGTATTTATCTATACCAGGGTGGCCAAACTTACTGATTCTCTGAGCCGCATACAACAATCTTGAGAAGTTCAAGAGCCGGGGCATGCCTGCTGGGCCTTAGGGTACCAGGCGTCTGGTAGGTGGTGGTGGGGCTCGAGGCTTCTGCCCCATGGGGCGAGCCTGCTGAAGCCCCAAACCCCAGCAGCAGGCACCTCCCATAGGGAAGAAACCCTGAGACCCCGCACTCTGAGCCTTGGCAGATGCCTCCTGTGGGGCAGAAGCCCTAAGTCCCACCACCCTGCCAGAGTGCTGAAGTCCTGAGCCCTGGCAAGCATGCACCCTGGAGCTGAAGCCCTGAAACCCCCCTCCCTGCTGAGCAGAAGCCCCGAACTTCCCACCATAGTCTTATAGCCAGGGAATGGGGGTGGGGGCAATGTAGGGGGCTCCGCAAGCTGCACTTATCTGTAAAAGACCCACATGTGGCTCCTGAGCGAGTTTGCCTTCCCCTGATCTATACATTTGCCAAATGTTAATGTGGTGTATCTGTGTTAGAAAGCCGAACAAATCAGGTCTGGTCTCAATAACTGCTTCTTTATTAACTTAGTAAGTGGCCTCCAAGGACCATGCAAAACTCCTCACCCCAGAAGACATGTTTAGGGACTATCCTGAACCATATTGACTGACAGGCAAAAACAACTTGACCGATGGACTTAGCATTACAAAGAAATCTATTCAAAGGATGCTATTATCTGTGACACTGCCTTAGCTGCCATTCCCCAGCTTCCCACGATGCAGCAGCTAGAACATATACCAACTCTTGAAGATGTAAAGAAGGCTATCCAAGAGACTGTGCCTGAGAAAGCAGCAGGCAACCACATACTTCCAGAGCTCCTAAAGGCAGGGGAGAAGAAAGCTTGCAAGTGACATCTATGCACTTCTCTGTGCCTGTTGGGAAGAAAGCCATATACCCCAGAATCTGAAAGATGCACAGATAATTACTCTATATAAAATAGAGGGGACAGAGCAAACTGCAATAACTATTAAGGAATATCTTTGCTCAGCGTCATCAGCAAATTGCTTGCAAAGATTCTGTTGAAAAGACTCAAAGTCCTTGCTGAGAGAGTCTACCCTGAGAGCCATTGTGGGTTCAGAGCTGGACAATCCATGACTGACATGTCTTTCACATTGTGCTTGTCACAATAAAAAAAAAATCGGGAACAAAAGGCACCTCTCTATGTCACATCCGTTGACCTACAAAAAGCCTTCAGCACGGTTAGCAAGAATGGCATCTATAACATCCTGCTGAAAATTGACTATCCACAAAAAGTACTCTCCCTATTGAAGGAGTTCCACAAGGGAATGAAGGCAATCATGAAAATGAAACATTATCCTAGTTTATTATTGATACTGGTATGAAGCAAGGCTGCATCTTTGTGCCCCCTGGCTTTGGCATCTTCTTCTATGTTCCTCTTACATACGTCTTTGGAAATGATCAATCTGGTGTACTAATTGAACTGAGTATGCTTCAACCTCCATATGGCAAGTGGACCCGAAGCTGCTCTAAGGTTTGCTGCTCACATATCGGGCTGTTATCTCATACCATTGCTAAGCATCACTGACAAACCAACTTTGTCACATCTCCTTTCATCTGTCAAGATGTTGGATGGCCATGTAAGAGTATGCTATACTTAGAGCTGGAGAGTTACCATCTTGGATGAGTACAAACTTGGGGCACTTGATACGTACTTGGGTTGACTAGTGCCTCCAGCTTTTGGGGCCACCATAGGTACCCTTCTGTTTTTAGCATGCTAGCTCTGATCGAGCTAGCACAGATATGTCTCTGCAAGCTGGAAACTACACCTCTAGGTCAAATGTAAGTACTTTACCAGCAGAACTGTAGCCACCTAGGGATGTTAGGAATCTACAGAGCCAGGTGGCAGCTGAATGGGAGCTTTAAGAATCTAAAGTTTGGGTTTAGATTCCCAAAGTGGCAATTAGGTGTCTAAATCCCTTTGTGCCTCATCTGTGAGTGCATTCATCTAGCATATTTCAAAGCCAGCCATTAGGGGTTGATGGAGGCCTGATGGAGATTTATGACTGTACTTATCTTTATACACTGAGTAGTCCCAGTATGCATGTGTGTCTTTACAGGATCATATCTTAGATTGCCCCGTTTGTAGTGTCTGTATTTCCACGAATCCTTCCTGTAACTGGTATCTTAAGAAATGTGCACATGAATAGAAGCTGTATTCCTCATAAATCATGATATTTCATTCATATTACAATGCCTTCACATTCTATGCTCATAGCACCGTCATAATTATTCCGAGATATTTCGAAGTGCTATTTGGCATTACTGTATACATAGTGAGGCAAAAGGAGTTAAGTTACAGAGGAGACAGATTGTTTATATTTATACAATTTCTTAACCAACACAATGGTTGGTTATGAAACTGTGTATAAAGTGTAACATATAGCCAGGGGATCAACGGGCTTGTTAGACATTTGTAAATCTGATTGAGTGTAAATTCTTAGTTTCAAAGCACTCCTGCTGTGGAAGGGTCATATTTCAAAAATAAAAAGAAAGAAAGAAAAAAGAAACTAGCGTAATCAATGTTCAAGAAGCTGTCTTCTTGTGTTTGGAATAATATACATTAAGATAGATATGTATTGCACTGTACATTTGACATAACAGTATATGTGATTAAATCTTGCCTTGGTCAATTGGCTACTAAAGCAACGAAGACTGAGGATGTATTGAGTCTGTCTATGAATAAACTAACTGTTTCTGTTATCAAAGAATCATGGAAATGTAGAACAGGAGGGGAACTCAAAAATCATCTAGTCTATTCCTGCTCCCCATGCTTTGGAGGCATAAGTAAATATACCTAGATAATCCCGGACAGGATTTTAAGAACAGGTTAGACAAACACCTCTTATGACAGGAATTCCACAACCTCCCTCCGAAGCCTATTCTAGTGCTTACTATCCTTATAATTAGAAAGGTTTTCCAAATAGTCAACCTAAACTTCCCTTGCTGCAAACCAAGTCAATTACATCTCCTCCTAACCTTAGTGAACCTGGAGAACAATTGATCGCTGTCCTCTTCATAACAACCTTTTATATATATGAAGACTTGCAATCCCCTCCTCAGTCATCTTTTCTCCAGACCAGTCATGCCCAATTATTTCATCCTTTCCTAATGGGTCAGGTTTAAGGCTAAGATTCATGAGTATTTTTAGTAAAAGTCATGGACAGGTTGTTACCTGGCAGCTCTGTGTTCTTGGGGAACCAGGGCACAAAACCCCTATTCTCTCTGGCTCACCTGAATCCCCCCCCACACACACACACCAGCCCCTGCTTTAACCAGAAACCAAAGGCATCTCAATATGAAAAGGCAGTGGAAGAAGATTATGACAATGCCCCTAGTCTCATCTATATCAAAGATGTAAAAAGGAGACATCTCAATTAGCACATTGAATGGAGATCAGAAGCCTCATCTACATTGAAGATGGAACACGCACTGAACTCTGGGATTGGTAAAGCAGGGACCGCACTGAACTCTGGGATTGGCAAAGCAGTGATGCACTGCATGATGGAAGATCTCTGCTCTTGATGTAAATGAACTCACACCTGTACACATCCAGCTCTGCAGTTATCAGACCATTCTAGTTATTGATATGCAAAACACTGAATCCTGGTTGCATTGTGAGCTCTCTCAAGGAACATTGTCCATAGCCAGAAATGATCAGCTCCTTTTGTCCAGCATAAAGAAAAATGTCCTTGAGACATTGTTTACCCATAAACAAACCTGGTGCCTACAAAAACCCCTACCCAAGTTCAAACTTTTGTTCTGATGCCTGGATCCAAATTCTGCATCAGTTCCACTGGAACTTCCCCTCTTCCTGACTGATCGTGCTGGGGACTCTGCCTGTCTTAAGCGCTCCAGACCCTAAGCTGAACAGCCTTTCTCCTGGGAACCTTTGAGCTGCATGGAATGGTGAGACCCCCCCATTTCCCCTTCCCCCAACACACACACAGAGTGAGTGAGTGTGTGTGTGTGTGTGTGTCCGTGTCCAGGTATAACTTTATACTTTTGTAATCAAACTTGGGATAGCTTTCTCCAATACCCTAACTGTAGTTGTGCATTTGATTGTTTTTCTCTCCTTGTATGGTATTACTATTAGTAACATAAGTTTTATATACCTAGCAATAAAATAACTGTTATAGTCAAGCTGGTTGCTACTCTCTCTCTCTCTCTCTCTCCAAACTTTATTTTACTCCTTTGTGTTCTTGGCTTTCCTATATTGCTCTGCAGCCACGCTTCTTTTACCTGAACCAAAGATCCCCGGAGTGCCCAAAAATCCTATGGGGTTTGCTCATCAACAGGGTTACTGCTAGAACAATTGTAAAGGGGCATATAAAGGAGACAGCTGAGAAGTGCTGCTTTGCCTAGCCTATGGAGTCCAAGGGAAAATAAGGGGAGCAGCTGAAAGTGCTGTTTGACCCAGCCTGCTCAAGAAGTGTGCTCTATTCTGGTGCGTTGCAAAGGGGCATATAAGGGTGGCCACTGAAAGTGCTGTGTCACCCAGCCTGCTGAGTTCAGGGACATATAAGGGATCAGCTGAGAGTGCTGATAAACCCAGCCCACTCAGGTGCACTCAGTTCATCTGGAATGTGTGAGTGTGTGTATCTGTGTGGGGTTTATTTGAATCTGGGGCTAGAGGAACCCAGCCCTGAAAACCTTAGGTCCTGCAGGATAATTCCATTGGGAGAGGACTTGTAGCCATATGAACACACAAGTAACACAAGCAATACATTAATAGAATCACACCCCCCACCAGGAAGGTAACCCTAATAAATGAGTATACCTCAAGGTAACAGGCAAATTTGGTTACAAGGTCACGGGCAATAAACAAAAATTCATGGGCCATCACCTGTCCATGACTTTTACTAAAAATACCCCTGACAAAATCTTAGCTGTTCCCAGGATGCTGCTGCTCTGGGGTGCCCAGTGGCTGACAGCTGGCCCCTGCTCCGGCGTGAGCCGATTGCTGCCGGCCGCAGTTGCTCCAAGGCCCCTGGGGACTGCAATCTCACGGCCTTTAGAGTCGCTGCTTCGGCTGCCCCTAAGGCTGCTGCTGCCCTTGCAGTCCTCAGGGCCACTCCCGAGACCGCTGCTTAGGTGGTCCCCAGGGCCAGCCGCACCAGCTGCTCCAGCAGTGGCTGGTGCAGCTGGCCCTGGGGTTCCTTGAATGGCTGGCCAAGGGGCCAGTTGCTCACGCAGTCCTGAGGTCAGCTATGGAAGTCACAGAGGTCGCAAAAAGTCACAGAATCCATGATTTCCACAATGTTCGTGACAGACTTGCAGTCTTAGTCATGTCTCTTAACCCTTTTATCCTTTTTGTTACTCTCCTCTGGACTCTCTCCAGTTTGTCCACATCTTTCTTAGTGGGAGGTGCTCAAATCAGAAAACATTACTCCAGCTGAGGCCTCACCAGTGCCAAGGAGAGCAGAACAATTACCTCCTCTGTCTTTGTAATGGGATGGCACCCACTTGTGACAAGCACCCCCTGGCCAGGTGTGTGTATGTGTACGCGCACACCTCTTTCATTCTGTGGTGACCCATTTGGCAGTTTCTCTGGCATTTTCTAGTGACTCAGTCCTCCAATCAAGTCAAGTCTGCATCGATCACAACTCAAACAGACCCCTTCTCAGGTATTAATCTAACTGTCTTTAAGCATTCCTGGCCCTGGAAGGAAGCTGTGCCTCCAGGGCTTCCTCACTGGAGTCTCTTCACTCCCTTTGACCGATTCTGGCCCCAGCTCTCTAGCTGGGCCTCTTAACAGTTCAGATTCCCTTCTAGGGGTTTATCACTCCCCAATTTATCACTCTGGGGTAGGCCACTGACCAAGTGGCTTATGGGGGGTACCCTGGCCCACTCACTACTCTGGGTCCCAGCCCAGGGTCCTTAAGAATAGCAGCCACATGCCACAGTGTCCCTTTAACTAAACTGCTTTCAGTTTCCTGGGCAACTCCTTTACCTCAGGACTCGTCTATGTTCAGGCCCAGAAGCCAGCCAGGAGCTTTTTCTCACTCCCTGCCAGTACTGAGCTATCTGTGGTGCTGCAGTGCTTCAGCCCACTGGGGCACCACCTTCACTCCTCAGGTTCCAAGTAGCAACTGACTGGTCTACACTGCAGCTCCTTTTATATTAGCCTGCAATCCTCTGATTGGCTGCTCCCTGCATCCTTTTCCTGTGCAGGGCACTTGGAGGACTTAGCTCCACTGCTCTTTTCCTGGGATGGTTGTGGAAGGACCCTGAGGCCTCCAGCAGGGAGCCTCTGAGCCTACTCCACCCCATCACGGTCTTACATATGACAGTCCTGTTAATAAATTCCAGAATTACATTTGCCTTTTTCACAAGAGCATCATAATGTTGACTTATGATCAATTTGTGATCCACTGCAGTTCCCAGATGCTTTTCTGCAGTACTACTGCCTAGCCATTTATTCCCCATTTTGTACTAGCACATTTGACTTTTCCTTCCTACATGCTGTACTTTGTAGTTGTCTTTAATGAATGTCATATTGTTGATTTCATACTAATTCTTCCATTTATCAAGATAATTTGAATTCTAATCCTGTCCTCCAAAGTGGTTCAAATCCCTCTCTTCTTGGTATAATCAAAAAAATGTATAAATCTACTCCAAGTCATTAATCATTAATGAAAATATTGAACGATATCAGACCCATGACAGACCCCCCTGGGATCCATCTTGATAGATTCTCCCAGTTTAACTGCAAACCTGATAACTACTTTTTGAGAATGGTCTTTCAAGCATTTATACACTGACCTTGTAATAATGTAATCTAGACCATATTTCCCTAGTGTGCTTATAAGAATGTCATGTAGGACTGTGTAAAAAGCCTTACTAAAATCAAGATATATCATATCTACTACTTTTCTCTCACACACTGTTATGAATTTTTGCTAGAAAGTTGTTGCCCTTCAACAAACAGAACATACCCATTTTGCCATTAGTTGCAAAGCCACTGTATGTTTTTGGCGAAAGCAGCTTTAGAAACTATTTAACCTGACAATAAAGTGTCCTGTATCTAATCTAGTCATTCATTTTCTAATGTGCAGACCCAAGGAGTACATGCATACTCCCCTTAACAGTGAGTGCTTTGAGGACTTAAATCCAAACTAAGTTATTAAAGATTCGAGCCTCCAGGGTGGTTACAGATAATTTAATTTAGTGAAGGACTGTGAATAACACAACACATGATAAAATTAAAGACTTGGTAAATATAAAATTGTTAAGCAAACAGGCAAATTGTTAATCCCACACTGCATTTATAGTAATTCTAAAAATGAAATGATGCATTTAGGCATTGATCAGTCCCTAAAAAAGGAGAATGGGCATAATCCTATCTCTAGTGGTACCTTGTTGCTGAATAGGCATGCCTAATTTAGAGTTATAGTCAACTATAATAATGCCCTTTAATTAACATTAAATATACCTTTTGACCATAATTAAACGTTAATGTTAAATAGCCAAGTAGAAAATATCAACTTCATTACCATCTGCGTAAATACCATACCAATAACTATCATCATAGATAGCATTTCCCAAACAGTTTATCTAAAACACTGTAAAAAACAGGACCAAAACACATTTACAACATGAGCCGGGGCCATATCCTAACTTCTTTCTCTAACTTGCCTCTGAGTGTCTCACTTTAATTCACTATATTTTACCAGGCCTACTTCTCTATTGTCAAAGCTATTTTTAGGTCATAGATTTTGGGGCTATTTGCATTTGAACACATTTTTATGTAACTTAAGCAAGCATCATCTCTATATGCTATACTAGTCAGATGAAAAGAAAGTAGAAGGATGTAAGGGAAATAAGGCAAGGTGCATAGATTTGACTGAATCTAGGGAGTGTGACAGGGAGGATGCACCACTGCAGGAAGAACAGGTGATGTTAGTCAATATGCACAGTTCTGTGGAGTGAAAATAAAAAGCTCCTAATGAAATCGCTGGCTTCTGATTTTAAGCTTAAGTCTGGTGTCTCTTCCAGCTCCTATTGGAACTGTTGCTGCTATTGTTTAGGGTACCTGTGACTGTTTCAAACAGTAGTATGTCAAAAATCACTACAAAACTTTTAGCATACAGTAGCACGACCTACACAGCCAGTTAGTACATGGCAGCCTAGAATGTTATAGATTAACCACGGCTTGTCATGCATTGACTGTTTAGACAAGCCCAAAGAACCACACGTCCCTCTGAGGAAGTCCCATGTGGGAGGATGGTGGTTTGGACTAAGCCAGGAAGTTAGCTGAAGTATATCCTCGTGCATTAGTACATTTCTAATTTCAGTGACCCAGATCAGTGCTTAGAAAGATTCTCACTGAACACAGTAAAGCCTGAGGGATTTGGCTCATTTTGTTATATCTAGGTACTTATATGGTCCTCATCACTGTAGCATCTGAGCATCTTGTTGTTCAAGATTTCCATTGGTTTGAAAACATAAGCCTTTTAGTTGCTTCAGTGAGCCTTCTAAAATTCCAGCAGTGCATTTTGATGTTTCTTCTGATGGTAGCTTAATATTTCAGTTTACATGACACATGGAGCAAAAGGCAAATCAAAGCACTTTTATTACGCAAAGACCAAAAGAAATAGGAGGGCAACCTGCCGGCTGGCTTGACCCAAGTGGTATCTTTTCCCATTAATCCACACGAGTTTCTTTCTCATGCTGAAAGATAGATCAGATAGAATGCTGCCTTTTATGGTGCTAGTGGTACCAAGTGTAGTGCATGACTAAATAAAACTTTAAACATAAAAGCGCAAAGGGCTAGGCTTTAGGGTTGGCCATATCCTAAGCCGCTACCGCATTATTCTCACTCTTCATCCCAGCTATGCCCCTTCCTACAAAAAAACAAAACAAAAACAAAAACACACCACCCCAAAAAATCTCACCACACAACAGAAAACTGACATCCATCCACAAAGATAATGGATAAAGTGAACCAAGTTTCAGATGCAGCTGTAGTTTTCCCTCTACCCCCGGTTTGTCTCATATTCTCTGGGTCCATCCTAATTCTTTCTTTGCTTCCATCTCCCACACATGACTGAGTATTCATGATGCTCCCTATGGTTAGAGCAGCAGCAAGTGATCTCACACTTTCCAATCCCTGTCAACTACTTTCTTTGATGGTTAGCCATTTAAAAAACCCAGTGAACAAACACCAGAAAAGCCAGAAAAAAGGAAGTTATATATAGAACAAAGAAACATTGTGATCTACTTTTCTGGAGAAAGCATTACTCTTCCAAAGTCACTATTTCTTTGGCATTTTTACTGTTTTCTCTTCCTTCTCTCTGTGAGCCCTGGTCTGTTTTCATTATGTTACCTGCCTAATTGAGACAGAATTCTTTGCGGCAAGAATCTTGTTTTATGTCTATTAGTTCCCATTCATACCAACTAAACATACACACAAATGATAGTAATAAAATATTAACATCTGACAAATTATTCCAAGTTAACATCCTAACCTAGACATCAGTTTTCTTGTCATTGTACACTTTTAAAATGCTACATTGTCTGCAGACGCAGAATGGGTAGCAAGTAGTATCCATCGCCCTTGTATAACTTGTGTGGGAGCTGCACTCAAGAATAATCCTTACACCCTGGTTAGCATAGAAACTACTCACTATTGTGATGTGGGATCAAAGCCAATGCCCTTACTCTGCACCTCTTCCCTAGATCCAGTTAAAAAGGCAAAAGTTTACCAATTATGTGGATATCATTAACATCAGCATTTGACAACAACTGCCACTAGTATCTGAAGTACCACAATTTCTCAGCAAGATTTATAATTTGAAGTAACTGGTAACCATGTGGTATTTGTTGGCAAATGATTAATTTAAAAAGGAAAACATTATGCCAAAATGCCAATCAGATGTCCAAAAAGCCACAATCGAGAAAGGTGACTACATGGCTGTTTTGGTTTTTTTAAATAAACTTACTTAGCTGGGGAAGCAAAAGCAGCTAGAATTTCTTTTTTAAAGCAATATATCACAAATTGAAGAAAGGGGAAGTTGATAGTAATGTATAAAAGTTAGAAGCTAGGAATTGTAGAAAATTGATAATGGAAGCAAAAGGATACAAGGTGAACTCTATGGCCAACAAAGTTAAGGATAATAAGTAGTTTAAGTATATTAGGAACTAAAGGAATCCTAATAATATTGGTCCCTAACTAGATGGAAATGGTAGAACAAATAATGCCAATAAAAATTCTGAAGAGGCACAAGTATTAAATAAATATTTCTGTTCTGCATTTAGGAAAAAACATATGTAGGCATATCATACGACAATGGATGATGAAACACACTTTCCATTCCAATAGTAACCTGGGAGAATGTTAAAAAACAGCTACTAAAGTTAGACATTTCTAAATCAGCAGGTCTGGATAACTTGCATTTAAGAGGTTTAAAAGATTAGGCAAAAGAGTTTTCTGGATCCTTAATGTTGATTTTTCAATAACTCGGAGCACTGGGGAAGTTGCACAAGTTTGGGGAAAAGCTAATGTTGTACCAATATTTAAAAAAAAAAAAAAAAGAGGCGGGTAAATGAGATGATCTAGGTGACTATAGACCTCTCAGTCTCACATCAGTTATGGGCAAAATAATGGAATGGATGGTATGGGACTTAATTTAGAAAAAAGGAGGAAAATATCATTAATGCCAATCAACATGGGTTTATAGAAAATAGATCTTGTCAAATTAACTTGGTATCTTTTTTGCTGAGATTATAAATTTGGTTGATAAAGATAATAGTGTTGATGTAGATAGTGTTGATTTTAGATTTCTGCAAGCCACTTGACTGGTACCACACAACATTTTGATTAAAAAACAAAGATGGCCCACAATAAATGGATTAAAAACTGGCTATCTGACAGGCCTCAAAATGTACTTGTAAATGGTCAGTCAGAGGGAGTGTTTCTAATGGGGTCCTGTAAAGGTTGGTTCTTGGCCCTATGCAATTTAACATTTTTATCAGTGACCCAGAAGAAAACAAAATCACTGAAAAAGTTTGCAGACAACACAAAAATTGGCAGAGTGGTAAACAACAAAGAGGAAATGTTGATATGTATAGCAATCTGGATCGCTTAGTAGGGTGGGTGCAAGCAAACAATGTGTGTTTTCATATAGCCAAAAATGAGTTTATATCTAGAAATAAGGAATGTAGGCCATACCTATAAGATGGGGGACTCTATCCTGGGAAAAAGTGACTCTGAAAAAACTTGTGGGTCATGGTGGATAATTAGCTGAATATGAGCTCCAAGTGTTGCACTGTGGTCAAAAGGGGTAACATGATCCTTGAATGTATGAACAGAGAAATCTCAAGTGGAAGTATACAGCTTATATTACCTCTCTTTTTGGCACTGATGATATATCCAGTTCTGGTGTCCACAATTCAAGGAGGATGTTGATAAATGGAAAAGGGTTCAGAGAAGAACCATGAACATTATTAAAAAGATTGGAAATATGCCTTATCGTGATAGACTCCAGGAGCTCAACTTAAAAAGAAGGTTAAGGGGTGCCATGATCACAGTCTATAAATACTTACATGGGAAACAGAAATTTGATCTAGAAGATAACCCAGTAGTTGGAAGTTGAAGCTACACAAATTCAGATGGGAATAAGTGAATTTTTAACAGTGAAGGTAATTAGCCATTGGAACAATATACCAAGGGTTGTGGTGGATTCTCTATGATTGGCAATTGTTAAATCAAGATTGGATATTTTTCCAAAAAGATATTCAAACAGGAATTAAGGGAAGTGGTATGGCCTGTGTCATATAGATGGTCAGACTAGCTGATCCCAGAGGTCCCTTCTGGATCTGTAATCTACATCTCCTGACTTAAACTAAGTAGTTAATAGAGAGCAAGTGTTAAATCTGTGTTTGAGTCAAAAGCACGCATGCTTTTCAGATTAATTAGGTCAAAAACATGACAGAAGATATTTGATGCCATTTCAAGCTCCTGTACCATAAATCTCAGCCAGTAAATTGATTTTTAAAAAGAGCTGTATTAAAAAGATCTGTAAATTAGTATAATTATGCCCTTACAAAATAAAATAAACTATTGTACTTATGTAGAAGATAGTATCTGTGTTTCTTTATTGTCTGTATGAGAAAAAAAGCGGATTTCTTATCCATGGATATTGCTTTTTTGTTGAATCTGCTGAGCAGTCATAGTTAAGGAGAGAGAGGGAAGTGAAGGCTCTGTGACAGTAGGGAATTTGATGGGTCAAGACTGGATCTGTGAGGCAGGATGGCCAGGGAACTCAGAAGTAATATGGCAGGCATGGCCAGACTGACTCTCTGAGCTGCATACAATAATCTTCAGAAGTCTGAAAACCAGGGCCCACCTGCCAGGCCTTAGGGCTTCAGCTTTGTGGTGGGGCTCGGAACTTCTGCCCCATGAGGCGTGCCTGCCAGGGCTCAGGGCTACTGCCCCATGGGGCACATCTGCTGAAGCTCCAAGTCTCAGCAGATGCCTACCACGGGGCAGAAAGCCTGAGCCCCACCACTCCGCCATGGGGCTGAAGCCCCTAACTCCGCACCCTAATCTAGTAAGTGAAGACTAGGAGGGTGTAGAGGGCTCCGCGAGCCGCACTTTAAGTGTAAAAAAGCCACAGTTCGAACACCATATTACAGGGGTGGCCAGAGGCAGCTGAGCTATGAGATCTGGTGCACAAGGATCTAGAACAGCTGCTCCAGAATTGACTGTTCAGTTTCGCACCAAGCCAAGCAGTTGTGGAGAAGCCTGATAGTGGGAACAATGCAGAAGCTGTAGTACAGTACAGAAGCTGTTGAATCTGCACAGAACACTGTAGAATGGCCCACCAAAGAGATGTACTGCACAACTGAACCCTTGCCACGGGAACTGCAAGATTCCTAAATATTTACAGTGAGGAAAGGACTAAAATTGGGCATCTCAAATATTAAGCCTGCAAAGCCCTAACCTTTTGGACTGACTCCTCAAGGCCAAGCTAGACACTTTGTGACAGGGTCACTCATCGCTTGAGAGCCTCCTATTGGCTGGGTGTTTTTTTCCTGGCACCCACACAGGTTGATGACCTCGTTAGGCAGGTTCTCAGTGGCTCAGCCCTCCAGCCCAGTCACACAGTTAAAAATAAAGAATCCCTTTCAGGGTAGCAGAGAGTTCAACAAAACTGTCTGCCCTCACGAGGGTCTTCAGCCCTGTCACTGGGCCCTTCAAATACAGCCCCCTTTCTTGGGCTTTTTAACTAGCCATGCCCCTTTCTGGAGCTCAGTGGGCCCACCCACCACTCCAGGTCCAAACATAGGGACCCTATAAATAGCATTTGGTTGCTGCTACATTGCCTGGGACTCTTTCCACCTGACCTCTTTACCTCTGTCCATTACCTTAGAGCTCTTGGGTTCTCTTGCTCCCAGGTTTAGCTAATGCAGCCCATCAATCTCCCTTTGATCAGAGCAGAGCACCCTTCCTTGGCCCTATGACTCCCAGTCAGGAAGTGAGCAGCTTAGCCCCTGCAGCTCCTTTAATCTGAGCCTGCTGAGCTCTGATTGGCTGCTTCTATGCAGCCTCTCTAGGCAGGCTTAGACGACCCACCTTCAGGGCTCCTTTTCTGGGGTAGGATGTGGTAGGACCACGTAGGGGGCCTCGAAGGGCCAGGTACACTCCATCCCATCTCTATTATTAATATTTGTAATTTTAGGTTCCTAAGCCTAGGGTATTTGCAACCTTTACTCCCAGCCCTCATAAAACAACTTTTAATTTGAGTCGTGTGTTTGAGTACATATGGAAACTACCACATACTAGAATCTAGTGGGCCTAGCATCTGAAACACCTTTAATGCTTGCCTCTGAGACTTGGGATATTTGGCACACTATCAAGTACTGAAAGGGTTGGTGTACCACAGCACTCCAGAGACCCATGAAGAACAGGGACACTTATATTATCTTTAGGAGGGCCCCAAGCAAAAATACCAATGAGACAATCCCCCACTTCTTTCCCATTTCCCTATGTTCCTTTCTTCTGTTTCTACCCAACAGCAGCTCCCCTGCACACATCAGTTGATACACAAACTAGAACTACTCATTTCTGTCCCTGACATGAGAAAAAAATCAGCAGAAGGCAGGCTGCCAGTTGTATCCGCCTTGGACTCCTTCAAGAAGGAGGAAGGCTTCAGCCCTCAAATGATTCTTCTCCATCCCAGTAGAGAATGGGGATTCCTTTTTTCCTTCTCCACCCAGAAAAACAGGTAGGAAGGGGAACCAGATGGGGGAGAATGACCCGGCACCCTGGAGGGGACTGCAGAGTTATTCCTTCTAGGACCAAGTAGAAGAGAGGTCCAATGGTGGTTCTCATCCCTCCCATGAAGGATGAAGAGAGCTATGCACAATCATGATGATTTAATAAATGTGTGCTAGGTGCAATACAAGTAAATATGAATACCAGGTTCCTGCCCAATGAGCTCACAAAGCTAATAAGATATCATTAGCTAACATGTTAATCCGATGATACTCTCTGAAAGTAAATAGAAGTTAACTGATCTGACAGTAAGTATGACAGATTGTTTAACTACTCAAACAATATTTGGTTTGTAGATACTGATCAAACATGTCAAAGTCAGTTATAGGGGGGTTTTCGTGGGATAAAGAGAGATTGTAATATGGTTGATTTTACAGGCACTCTATTATGTATGGCATATTTATTTTTGTTCTTCAAAGTGTTACCTGTTGGCTAGAGATTCCACATGGATTACAAAGTTAAGGAAATGTTTATTGCTGCACCAAAGAACAATTTCTAAGTCATGTAGCTGAATGAACTGAAGCAAACCCTTGGATATAAGGCATTTGCCATGGCTGAAGTTTTATTTTTTTATAAAAACAAACTGATTTGTTAGTTTGAGGTGTTTCCAATTTTTAATTTAACAAAATTATTTGATCTACCCTACCTATTACATTGAATTTTCTAGTGTCACCCCAACATTTTTAAGTATTCTATTACTCATTGTTGCCCTCCCGCACCCATAAAATAATGCTGTATAAAGGTTCACTTAAGCAGGAGAAAAAGTACCTATCTGAGCTATCAATGAAGAGGGGTATTTGCAAGTGACTAAACACTGAAGAGGGCAAATAATCTAATTTTAGGGTATGAATGATATTCATTGGTCTTGAGATTCAAGTGAGTCAGGCATCTGAATCAAAAAGCTATAAACTGCCCTCCCTTAGTCTTTTCCTTAGGCCTGGTCTACAATATAAAGTTAGGTCAAAGTAAGCTGCCTTGCATCAAGCTGGTTGTACAGGTGTCCACAATTAAATTTATTTTCCACTGATATAAGTGTCTCATTACTTTGACATAGTAACGCCACCTCCCCAAGTGGAATTTGGCCATGCTCGATGTACTGAGATTGAAGCAACGCGAGTGTAGACAGCATTACCTTTGACAATTCTAATTGTCCTCCAACAGCTGTCCGACAAGGCCCAAGACTGACTTCTCCGGTCACCATTGTGAACTCCATGGCAAACACAAGGCCCACCTCACCCTTAAAGCCGAGCAAATTTTTGAAATGCCTTTTCCTGATTGTCCAGCTTGACGAGCACAGCTAGCAGAGCCTCTTTGTTATGTACAACAGCCTGGATGACCATGCTGCCTACATATTCCAGACATGCTCCAGCTTGGAGTAAGCAGGAGATGTTGCATCTCCTGGGTCTGTGGGGAGAAGAGACTGTGCAAACACAGCTACAGGCTAGCTGTAGAAATGTCGACATCTACAAGCAGAGAACATGGGGGGATACAGGAGAAGGGGTGTGACAGGGATAAGCAGCAGTGCTGCATGAAAGCAAAGATACTGTGGCAGGCATACCAGAAGGCCAGGGAATCCAATAGTCAATTCAGTGTTGAACCACAGCCCTGCTGCTTTTACAAAAAGCTGCATGCCATACTTGGCAGAGATACCACCACCACCTCACAGACCACCATTGATACTGCTGAGAAGCCCAGGCCACAGGTCTCTGGCTTGAAGAGCGAGGAGGAGGAAGAGGAAAATGGGGGATATGTGACTGGAGGGGAGGTCCAGCTATGTCTGTCTGAGACTCCACTGCAGTTCAGTCAATCAAGCACAGATGAGCCCAATGCAGGGGAAAGATCCTTGGGTAAGTATGTACATTTACTTCCCATTGCAGTAATGGTACCCCTACCTTAACAGGGCACAGCAGTGGATTTTTCATTAATTTACTCATGCTAGAAGAGGTAGTGGTACAACAAGGAGCTAGAGTTGGTATCTGCTTTTCATTGTGTTATAGTTAAGCCAGGGAGGGTGGGAGGGCGTGTGGAGCAGTTTGTTTACATACACAGAGATGACTCTTGAAACCTCCTGAGAGATCTTGATGAAACTTTCATGGAGGTACTTTTGGAGAGGATGGCAGAGGTTTTAGAGATAGCAACCTTATTTCCTCCTATGCAGTATGATACTTTCCCGTTGCAGTACACAAGCTAGCAGCACATAGGCCCAGTAGGCTTCAGGATGCCAGTATAGCTGTGATCTTTCTGCCTTTGTTACCCTCAGGAGTGAGATATCAGCTAAAATTACCACCTCCTATGAAAAATGGTGCCAGTATTCAGTGCCACTGCCCTATACTTATTTTTCATGCAAGCAAGCAATTCTGTCACCCCTGGAGGGCCATGCTCATCATGGCTGGTACCGAGGGTGATGCTGTGCACAAGCAATCCCAAGTAGACGTGAAAATGAGTATATATTGTTAAAAACTTTAGGGGAGCAATGAAAGGGAGTTCTGAATCTTAAGTTTCACTTTCCATTGTGACTCTACTGACTATACTCTACCAAAAAGCACATTCAAATGTCATTCTGCACCTGCTGAGCTGGTAGTTGAATCTCTCCTTAGAGTTGTTGAGGAAGCTGGTGTACAGCTTCATGAGGCAGGGAGAAAGAGGTAGTTTCTCCCCCTATGATCCCTACTGGCATTTCAACATTCCCAGTGGTAATTTGCTTGTCGGGAAAGACAGTCCTGCTTGTAGCTTTCTGAAAAGTCCTGTGTTCTTAAAGATGAGTGTCATGTACCTTCCCAGCTCACACTGTTGTAGGTGAAGCATCCCCGGTGATCCACCAAGGCTTGCATAACCATAGACAAATAGCCCTTTCTGTTGATGTACTCTGTGGCAAGATGGTCCGATGGCAAAATAGGGATATGGGTGTTGTCAATCATTCCGTTGCAGTTCAGGAACCCCACTGCTGCAAATCCACCCACTTTGTCCTGCACATTGCCAAGAGGAACAGTCCTGTATAACAGCAGGCAATTAAAGGCCCCATACACTTGCGTGAGAGTAGCCTCTGTGCTGGATTTTCCAACTCCAAAATGATTTCCCACTGAGTGGTAACAATCTGGCATTGCAAGTTCCACAGTGCAATTGCCACTTGCTCCCAGTCACCCTTGTAAGACTTGTTTGTGTTCCATCATGCATTGCCAAAACTTCAAGAGACAGTGCGCTGGAAGGCCATGGGGTCCACAGTGGGATACCTACACATGGTACACCACACTGCACTAGGACAAGTGTTCCTGGTGAGCACATGCACTGCCGGCACAAGGAGCCAAGTGTGCACACGCACAAGCAATATGCTAACTGCAGCAGCTTTACACTGATGTAATTTGCATCAGCCAAAGTTTGTAGTGTAGACATGACCTTAGATCCCTGGACTTACCTCCATAGAGAAGAGCTGTCTTCCTTAAGTGATTTTCAGGGGATAGCAAAAGGCCATTCTCCCCACCAGCTATTTTCAGGAACCACTGGATCTGTTTATCTAAGATTTTATACCACATTCATGTTACCAAGTCTTTGATGTGTTTTTGGCCTGCAGTGCACCCAAAATCCTGAAACCATTCTTCTTTGCAGGCTGCCCATCCTGCAAGAACAAGAACAAGAGATTCTCCTGTTACTTTCCCGTGTTTTGGAAAATATTTGGCTCTTGAGAACTTCCTAATTATTTGGATAATCTGAGCTCCCTCAAATAGGCTTATATAAGGGCCAGTCAGGAAACATATTTATTTAGAATTCATATCACTACTAGATATTCTCTCATACTCTAGATGCCACAGTATATTCAGGCTAGGAAATTCATCCAGGCTAAAGGTCTGGAATGCCTATGAGGTCATCTCAGTGCCAACATAGGCTTTTTCCCTGAAGTGCATGTCTGAGGGCTTTTTATTTTTTTTTTACAAGTATTTTGCATCTATTAGTCTCTCAATTAAAATCCATACTTATTATAAACCACTAAAATCCACTATTCAAGAAGAAGTGGAAGGTCGTTCTAAAATGTTCTACATGATTTGTCATTAGGGTAACCCTCTTGAACACCACATTAAATACATTTTACTGCGTGTGAAGTTAACTCAAGGTTACATAGCCAAGGAAGTAAAACTTCAATAGCTTCTGAACTTTGGTTTTCATGAATTTGGCTGTTGCTGAGGTTTTCAAATGAACATTTCTGCAAAATAAGTTCTGTGTTTAACTTACATGCTGAATTGTAGAGGCCCCATTTATCCTCTAGTCCCTCTTCACAGCTCCAGCCATGAAACAGGAACCATAAAACTAATGAATCCATTCACCTGGGAATAACCCTGCTGTAGGGTGATTCCTATTGTAATAGTCCTATGCCACCTCCTTTCATAGTCCTCAGCACTTCAAACATGGCAAGGCAGAAGTGGCTATGGTGGGAATTGACTTGGCTTTGCTGCCAGAATGACTCTTTGGGGCAGCTGAGAGTAATTTAGAGCAACCCTGAGAGCAGAGCAGGCTCTCAGCTAGTTAAGTTTCTTGACATTTTTTAATTAAGGGGTGTGTGTGTGTGTGTGTGTGTGTAAAAATAAAAGCAAAGGAAATAAAGGACCTGATTCACAAAACTCAGCAGAAGAAGATGTGGTGCTGCTGCTCCTTTATATTCAATATTCCAGTGGTTAGGGCACTCTGGAGCAGACACTAGAACCCAGCTCTCCCATATTGCAGGTGAGCTCCCTAATTACCAGGCTAATGGCTATTCTGTTGCATGGGGATCCCTCAATTTCTCATAGACTCACAGACTTTAAGGTCAGAAGGGACCAATATCATCATCTAGTCTGACCTGCAAAAGGCAGGCCACAGAACCGCACCCATCCACTCCTGTAATAGACGCCTAAGCTATGACTGAGTAACTGAAGTCCTCAAATCATGGTTTAAAGACTTCAAGGCACAGGGAATCCACTAGCAAGTGACCTGGACCCCATGCTACAGAGGAGGGCGAAAAACCCTCAGGGCCTCTGCCAATCTGCCCTGGGGGGAAGATTTCTCCTTGACCCCAAATATGAGCAACTTCTTTTGAAGCTGTTTCACTTCATGTTAAATATCTAAATATCTAAAAATAGCCATTGGGCCAGAGGAAAAAGCACAGTGAGAATGACTGTATAGCCTGATGGTTAGGGTGTTCTCTTGGAAGGAGGGAAGACCTACCCACAAGTCCTTGCTCCTGTGTCGGGATTTGATCTTAGGTCTCCTCCATCCCAGGTGAGTAACCTGGGTATAGAGGAGGAGGGATACCACCATCACGTCAGTGAACGGCGTTAAGTTTCCTTGTGAATCTAGTCCCCACCACACCCCTTTTTCCCTTTTTTTTTTTTTTTGCCAAAGGTATTCAGCATATTCGCACATAGGTTCACGTGATCAGAAACTGCATTTTTCAGTGAATAAACTATTAGTCTGAACAATTTTGCCCCTTTCTAATGGCCAGATACACAGGTGAAATAAAGCCACCTTTCTCCTCACTCATCAGTTTTTGCACTGAGCAAAGCTCATCCAGAAATGAAAAACCAGGCCTCACTCTCTACTTAAGGCACATGATAGACACAAACATATTTATTCCAGCTATCTAATCCAGAACAGGCTTCCATCTTGTGTTTTTATTGTACACAACTCTGGCCTGCAGAGAGCTGTGGTTAGTGCATGAGGAACAAGCAGTAACCAGCTGAAGTCAAAACATCTTCTCTGGGAAACTGTTTCATATTCTCATTCTAATAGATCTAGAAATAAAGGGTTTGTCTGCTGTCCTGTAGATTTATACCCCCAGCTTGCTGTGCACTGACTCTCGACATACACAAGCACAAAATTTTCCCTGACATTCGGCCAAAAATTTTCCCTTTCTTAATTCTAACTCATTAGCTCTACTTGCAGCCTCAGGTATTATTCCCAGTAATTCCTCTTGATTCTTCATATTTACTAAAAATGATTTAAAAAATTAAATTTTTGAAAAGTTTTGCCCCAGCTGAGGAAGGAGGGAGGATAGATTTGTCATGGAAATATTAATGTAAGTATTTCCCATATTAGACCTGCTATAGTGATGCCATCTTTCAAATACTTACAGATTGTTCTGTTCCTTCAACAGCTGTCACTTAGTCAACAAAATACATTTAATTCTTTTACTGATTTATGGTGGGATTTTTCAAAAGAACTCAGCTGGCCTAACTTTGCTGTGATTTAAGTCAATGGGAGCAAAATTAAACTAAGTATTTCTGAAAATGCAAATTTATTACTTTGAACTTAAGTATTCCAAGTAAAACCTAAAACTACACTTGGGAAAGTGTGGTTGTACTGCCCATGCAACTTTGGATGTATACACTTCCAAGGCATATCAATGTTGGTATATATGTAGAAGTTGTATCACTGTGTATATACAATAATGGTAGACAAACGTCTTACAGGACCCAAATAGCTAGAATCGGCAAGTAATGTGCCAGGAGCTTATTCAATTGGTTGGATAGATTATCACTTTTTGTTACTCCTTACTACCAGCCAGGGAGAACCATGTTTTTTATGTTCCCATTTTTATCAATGGTTGGGTTCTACTCACTTATCTCTTTTGATCACGAATAAAAACTAAGAGATTAATTATATCATTTGTTTTTCTGGATGCTAGATTCATCCAGCTAAGTTATGAAAGGAATGATCTGAAAGCTTGCCAACTGTTTGTTGTGGTTTGCCTTGTGACAAATGGATTCTTTTTAGATCAGACAGTGAACTCCACATGTGACACTCTCCCATGACTACATCCTCTGGTTTTCCAGTGGTTGCTGGATTTTGCTGCTTTGAGTCATCCAAACTGCTCTACTGTTTATTAGATTCCTAAATTTTATCTTTTGGAAAACAAAAAAATATACAAGTTCTGTATTAATGATTTCAGAAGTTCCATAGAAGTAAATGGAGAAACCATATACCTGTGTGGGTGTTATTGCTTTGTTAAGGCCAGATTGTGACCTGTCCTGTACAGCTGTGCGGAAGATTAAGGCTAAGTGCTGGGTATCCATATGATGATGGGTACCACAGCAAGGAGGAAAGTAGTCTCCACAAGGTTACATGGACAGGAGGGAAAAGGAAATGGACAGGGCCTAGTTTCCTTCAGTAACATGCCAGTCCTCACAACTGTATATACGTGTGTAGGGGGGAACATACACTGCACTAGGTATAAGACTGATGAAGGGTACATCCTCACTCCATAGCAGAGGAAAAATGGGAAGCAGATTATGACTGACTCACAATCTGTTTCTGAGCAGTGCAACTACATGCTCACTCATACATAGGGCTTTCAGCAAAGCCACAATCGACCCCTTAAACAAATTCTTCTGACTCTTCCCCTTCCAACCCTGTAGAGGCAGAGTACTCTACCTTTGCCATGGAACCAAACAAGGCAGGGAGCCAAGGACCAGACTATGACTGAGTCATAGTTCATTCCCCGGTCTGCTCTTGGAGTAGTTTAGCTAGGGTACATGCTAGCCTTTTCTTAGGGTATAATATGGCTTTGCTGAAAAATCTAGGCCCTGGAAAAGTAATTGCTTCCACAAATGCAACATAGTCTACTACCAGACCATTGGTCTGGTGTAAGGATAGCTCTACCAGATCCTAGCTCGGACATTGTCTCATTGTGTGACATTAGGCTAAGCATTTAACCTCCTGGTGTCTCAGTTTCCCCGTTGGTAACATGATTAAAATACCACCACATTAACTTTACAAGTATCTTAAGAGGTTGATTCAGTTAGTGTTTGTGAAGCACTTGAAGATCCTCAGGTGGAAGATACCACATAGGACTAAATGTTAATATATTTTACACAACTGTGTATGCAATTGTTGAACTACTATATTTTAGTCAAATGAATGAAATGTTCAATTTTCTCTTTTTGCAAATTGGAAGAGATTGATGACTTGTAACGCAAGAAAAAGAGCTTTCATTCTCACTAACTACTGCATCTATTTTATAAATATAGTGCAGAAACGACCATTGGCAGAAATATATTTGGCACTCAGGTACCATTCATACATAATGGACTTGACATTTTCAAATGGATTCTGAATACACGACTAAGACAGTGTTTTTTAACAAAGGAGAACATAAAAAAAAAATCAGTGTATCATCGTAGTAACATAACTGACAGAAGCGACGTTCAATTATTCTGCCTGGGATAACTATTCAATGGTACTTTAATTCTGAACTTCTAGTTCTAACTTGTTAATGACCTACTTGCTGTAAACATTAGAAAACTATTTGTTTACATTCTGAGGGCATTAATGAAAGCAAAGATCCATGCAAAGAGCCACCTGAGTGGTGCACAAATAGCTGATTAATTCATCCCATTGTATTGCATATTGCTATTAGAAAATTATATACACTTTCATCTACTGGTAAGAAGCTGAATCTAAACTCTGAAGTGATCATCATTACATACCATGTAATTCATCATCAAAAGATGTCATTCAATATCTATTTAAGTTGATAGGGGAACTTGTGGTAATATCAGTCAGATTGTTACAAAGAAGAGTGCAGAAAGATGCACGATCTATTCTACAGAATATCGTGTGGTTAAACACTATGAGTTGGGCATAGAAAAACAAATAGCATTACAGTAGAAAGGCTAATGTGATCTACTGTAGAGATTAATGACCTGATTTTCGAAGGTGATGAGCCTCTACAACTCCCATTAACTTCATGGAGTTTTTGAGCACTTCTGACAAATCAGGTCAATTAGTGTTATACTATTATTGATATAGTAGTTATTGTTGAGGTTATCCCCCTCACTATTCATAGTAAACTTTAAGATGTCACTGGACACATCAGAGTGCTAGTTTCATATTTTGCATGTACTATGAGGCACATAGATGAGCTAGTGAGATCTAGATTTCATATGCAATCTAACCTTCTGTATGCAAATAAATATGGTTCCCTGTCCTGACTGATCAAGGGACATAGGAATTCTGTAGTGACTAAGGTTAAGATTACCTAACCCAGTTGGTCTGCCTTCATCATATGTTGTATTTCATTGCGTGGCAGTTACAAGTCTATATACAAGCCCTGTATTTGTGTGCATCGTTTAAAGAGTTAATACTGAACAGCTTACTGCACCTCGGTTATTTTCAGATGTCTATAACTTCATTTTCAGATGCCTTAAAAAGGGTCCTGGACATTAAACTATCTTTTAATTACCAGAGTGCATTTAAAAAAAAAAAACCCAAAAAACCCCACCTTTTTCCAGACTGATGATAATCATTGTTTCATTCTTCAATGACATAAAAAAGTGACCAAAGAGAATTTTGTAAAATTGTGTGTCTGTATCCCTGGAGGGAAGGGAGAGGAAAAGAGAGACTGTAAATTCTTTGAAGACAACCCTCTTAACTCAAAGCAGTGGCTACATTTATTTTTTTTTTAAAAGTTCTTGTAATAGAAGTGCCTTCTCAGTGATAGCTATTGTGTACTGATGTTATAATAGAGTCAGAATCTGACCTAGCAAAATTGTAGTACATCTTGGTACCCAAGTATTAGTTTTATGCATGTGGGAAAAAACAGAACAGAATTAATGTGGAAGGTAAATTGGATTTTTAAATAAAAAAATGGTATGATTTGTGGGTGGACATTATGAATGTTCAAGTATTAAGCCTGTGACAGAGTACGGCAGTAATGTTGTTCCATAAAGCTGTAATACCCAGGTTAGAAGTTTTTCTTTAAAAAAATAAAAAAGGACTTATTTTAAATAATAGTAATTTGAAAACAAACCTCCCTTAACACAATTCCAGCATACCCAGATTCCTCTAAGTGACTTTTCGTTCTGCAACTCTGACTCCCTCGTAGACACCAGGGAGTTTTATAGAGGGCTTCTGCACCCAGAATACTTTGCAAGGAAGGAAAATCCCTCCTCTGGCTAACTGTGCGATTGATAGCCCATCCAGCCAATCAGTTCTCTTTCCCTCCCTTCTTGTGTACATAACTGTACACAATATAAAAATCAGATACATGCATATTTAGCTTGAAAAAATAATGTAAAATGGTCCAATTCTGATCTTGATTACACCAGTGCAAATCTAAGTCACTTCTCTAAAATAAAAGCTATTTAAGTGAAATCAGCTTCTAGTCCAAAGTTCTTAACACTGACTAGAAAATGTTCTAAGTGTGTTCAAACAATACTATGTAAGGCTGGGCAGTAAGCATATTTCAAAATATATCAGAGAGTAAATAATTACAATATCTGGAAATTAGCTCCAAATAGATCAATATGACATTGATGTGACCAAAAGTGACAACATAATTAGAAATGGCTAGTTAGTTTTTCTAACAACAATTTATTATTTATCAAGTTTTCCAAATGCAAAAACAAAAATTATCAAGAAACTAGGGGTGATATCCTGGCTCCATTGAAATCAATGGGAATTTTGTCATTGACTTCGATGGGGTCAGAATTTCATCTTGGACTTCCAGCAGTGATAATAAACGGTTCCTGTATGCTTGCTTCTCCATACAGCCAAATGAAATGAAGGTATTTGTTTTTCCTGGTCAATGCATGTATACATTTTAAATAGGTAAACTAATTATAAACTGCTGTATAGCTAACTTCAACATTTCCACTGTTGATGTTTTGCTTCTCTCTAGCACTTTCTAAATTTAGATATTAATTCTTACTGTCACTTTTAATAATCCTTAATTATAGATGTACTGCAAGGATTCTGAACACATTATTCTTTAGTGACTTCATCTGCTAACAGACATTCTGTCCAGTTGGTGTCCTTTAATTCACATATGCCCACTCATAGTTATATTCCTGATACTGAAAACTTTTCAAAGCCATCTTATCCTGACTAGTCTATTGTAACATATTTGTCATATCAGCCACTTAAGATCTGAAGGCTAATTTTTCTTCACAAGCCGGGTCAGTTTAATGCAAATCCAATGGGCTCATTTGTGAAACCCTTTATTTTGTTGGCGAGTGGCTACTTACACATATAGTCCAATGGTTTCCACAAGAGGGTCCTAAGAGTTTTATATTGAAATGACTTGGTTAATCAGCAAATTATCCCCAGATTGTAGTTAATATGAGGAACATTCTACCAGAGAGTGGCAATGGTAAAATGTGGAAAAGCTTCCAATTTCAGGAACATAACTGTGTGGGTGTATGTGAAATGCAATAAATTTCTGGATTCTAAAGGACATTGAAGTAAGTAATAAATATGAGTGCTGCAAAGCCGAGATTCCCACTGTACCACATCAGTTCTGGGAATTACTCTTACTGTTCTCAATTTGCTCGTACTGGCATCAGCTTAAAAGAAAAAAGTAAGTACAAGTTTTAAATGAGAACAGGCTAATTTTGTAAGAGTGGGATGCAGTCACACTTTAGTTTAGAAAGCATTTACTTGTTTCTATCTATTTTAGGTTTTTATATAGCACTCACCATGAGAACTGGTTGGAACATCTTCAACAAAATGAAATTTCATCATGGAAAGGATCAGTTTCACTGAAGTTTTCAGCCAGAAAATATTTTGAGAGAAAGAGACTCTCACACTCTATAGTCAGGTGATTAGGGCACTGGTCTCAGATGTGGGAGACTCACATTCAAGTCCCTTACTTTTTCCTGATTAGTGCAGCATTTTCAAATCTCCAATTACTCTGAATCAGACACAGCCTTGAACTGGGTCTCCCACATCCTAGTTCAGGGCCTGAATGGACGCAAGTATACGCACACTCCTTTTGATCCAGAAATGGACATTTCTATACAATTCTGTTGCTGCAAAAATGTTCAGAAGGTTTTATTTTCATTCCATTACAGAATTAAACAAATTTGTAATCTTCCAGTCAGCAATACTCATTCCTACAGCTCTGAAATCAATGGGAATTATGCACCTGGGTGTTTACAAAAATCTCCCTAGCCACCTTATTTAGAGATGTAAATCTAAAAATCTTTACAAATCTGGCCCCAGGTGTCTCTGAAGATACTGACACTAATATAGCTGAGTTCTACCTCTATAATGGCTCTGAAAATCAGGACTAAAAACTTGAACTAGTAACAGAGGCAGGCTCTGAGCCCATTGCGGGACCGGAGCGCAGTGGTAATATACTCACAACAGCCCAGCCCATTATGGAGCCATTCAGCACAAATCTGAGCCTCCACATTGCAGCTGCCTTTGGACATTGGCACAATGAATTATAGCAATCTGGTCTGGAGGAGTTGAATGTGTAAATTGCTGTGGCCAGACATTTGTTAGGGAGGCAGGGGCAAATGTCCTAGTAAGACAGAGGAGGAAGATGGCATTTGTGTCACTGATGGTACTCAGTGTTGGCAGCAGAATCCCTGTCATCTCACTATGAAAAGTGTTTTTCCTGAGAAGAGCAGTTGTGCTTTGCCACTCTCAGGGTCCTGTTGGATCAGAATGACTGATAATGCTATGCAGTCTCCGCCAGCTATGTGATGTAAGAAAACAAAAACAAAAACACCCTGTCACCTGTGGGTGAACCTTTTCACAAAGCCATCACTCTATATCTAATCTATCAATCCTCATCCTCAAAGGAAACCTGCACAACACTTTCAAAAGATGAGCCTGGGAGCTTAAATTCACAACTCTGCCTGATACTAAAAATCGTGAACTGACCAGAGACACTGGATTTATGGCTTATTACAACCCTCTGTAGCCGCCCCCCCCCCCCTTTTTTGTCCTATGGCTGGAGGGGTGTTAATGGGCCACGCTCCTTGAAATCCCTTTGAATATGTACTAAACCAGTGGTTCTGAATCTTTTTGGCTCGAGGGCCAGAGATATTTTTACAACCCTCATGGGCCACCAGTCTCTGCCAGCAGGTCCCCTCCCACTGTAGTCAGATGGAAGGGGTGCAGCGAAAAGGCTGCCTCTTTGCTGATTTCCCGTCTCCCTGGCTGCAGCAGGGAAACTGCACGCGTCCTGTAGCCCAGTGCGCTCCACCTGTGTCCCTAGGCAGTGGCTCCCTTCTGCAGCCAGGGGGATGGAAGATCAATGCTCCCCTCCCTCTGGCTCCAGCAGGGACCCCAGAACCTATGGATCCAGGTGGATCACTTTGCGGTGTTCCCTGCTACAGCCAGGGGGAAAGGGAGTGCTGATCACCCATCCCCTTGGCAGCAGCAAAGAGCCTGACCCGGTCTTGTAGCCCCGCAGAAATGCGCTCCGCCTGGGTCCTTAGGTAGCGGCTCCCTTCTGCAGCCAGCAGGAGGGGAGTGGTGGGCTACTTTGAAAGACCCTGCGGGCTACTTTTGGCCCCTGGGCCACGGGTTGGGAACCATTGTGCTAAACAATCTGTGCCACCTTGCATTTAGCTATGATGCTGGGAGTACCTTTTCCAGACCTAAAGAAGAGCTCTGCGTAGTTCCAAAGCTTGTCTCTCTCTCAACAAGGCCAGAGGAGTTCTGTACCCTCAAAGATTATTGGGGTGGGGGGCAAAGTCCCTGCTTGCCTCCCCTTGTGCATGCCACTGCTTATGATAAACTGGCTAATGCCCTCTGATCTTCATTTAAGTGTACTCTGTACGAGCTTGTCTACATGGCATGTCAATGTGCACTACAGGGGTATGATTTCCAAAGCACTCCAAATATGTTGTGCGCTGCTTGATACATGTAGACTCTCCTGGTGCACACTAAAAGTTTTCTAGTGCTCTTTAACATAGTGACCTTTAAAACGGTATGATGTTAAAGCACACTAGGGAATTTTTAGTGCACACCAGTAGGGTCTGCATGGATCAATTAGCACACAACATATTAGTGTGCTTTAAGAATCACCCTCCCCATCGTATGCTTTGCCACACCAGGCCCTTTGTTAGTGCTTCCTCCATATGGGTGATTCCTTTCTACAAAATAGGATAAGAGCTCTGTGCTGTGGTTGGTGCTTTTTTCTGGATTATGCAGTCTAGGTTGTTTTGCTATCTGTAATGGTGATACCAGTGGAAAGTTCTCTTAGCTTTTGTTGATGTAGTGGCCAAATCTTGTAAAACACCTTCATTAGATGAATTCTGAGTGGGTTTTTACATAAACAAACACTATCATGATAATTGCACAATAGATTTGGGGGATTAAGTTGGATTCAGATTCTTACAGTGACAAAAAAAAAATAGGTACCTAAAATAAGTGTCTTTTAAAAAAAAAAAAGAGAAGAAAACCTAATAAAATCAATGTGTGGTAACAAGGACTGTGTGTGGCCCAGGGCACTGAATCATTTTGAAAAATTCCAACAAGGCTAATTTAACTTTATTGCCAAATTCAAATAGTGAGAGGAAGAAAACATTTAAAAGCTACTGAAAGTTCCAAAATTAAGACTGTAAGTCTGAAAGTACATTGTCTTTCTTCTCTAGAAGAGACACTTCTTTGGAAAGACAATAACTATTCGTTTCCTTTTTAATAAAGATATGACTACACTTCAGCCGGAAGGTGCAATTTCCAGTTTGGGTAGACATACATGCCTTTGCATTGATTGAGGAGCATGGTAAAAATCACAGTGTGGCTGCAACGGTGGCGGCTTGGGCTCGCTGCCTGAATACAATCCCATCTGAGATTCTAGGTATGAATTTGGGTGGCTAGCATGAGTCACAGCCCATGATGCTGCAGCCACACTGCTATTTTTAGTGCATTGACTCAGTCACAGCTAGTTTACCTCAGCTGGGTATTGTACCTGCCAGCTGCAGTGTAGATGTATCCAAAGATAGAAATGTACTGCCCCTGTTGAAGAAGATGCTTTCTCAGTATAAAAACTGAGGGTTATTAGTGGAATTGTAATGTTTGAACTATTCAAGATTGGAGATCACTTGCTGATAGGCTAGTTCTGAGCTGCTTTTAGCCACCTGTAAAGTTTCAGCTCCTTTAATTTTTACCACTTCCCTTCCCTCCTCTCCCCTCCCAGTTCCAAAGAGGTTGCTCTTGTTTTGGTTCAATTATGTGCAATTGGCTCCTTTGGATCACTGATGTGCTCCAGAATGTTTGTCCCAGCTCATGTGACACCTGTTTTGAAGCTCACCTGAAGCAAATGCAAATGATTCTGGATTGCATCAGGAGAACAAAGATGGGCATGGCAGAAACAGTGAGGGGGGGGAGACACCAGTAGGAGATTAACTGGAAAGAAAAGAGCAGTGAGTGATTTTTTTCCCTAGAAGGAGGCACCAAATCTTGTGTTTACCTAAAGTGCAAACAAACATAGAGCCCTTCTAGCTATACATTCATTGCTTTTCTTGATTCTCACTATGGCTTCAAGAAGCATTTTACCAGGGATCCATGTAGTCTTGAGATGAAAAGCAAGCATGAAGTCTCCCAGTAGCTATTAACTTGGAGATTTGGTTGTTTGTAGAATTGGTATCCCTGAACCAAGTGATCCTTGGCTACACTAATGGCCTTGCAGGGCCCTTGAAACTGGTGCCATGAAAAGCAGCTTTAACCCTGCTCTAATTTGTGCTGAGTGGAGCAGGGAGAACACGACAGTGCAGAGCTGCTCCAGGGTCAGGGAAGGGTAAAGTGCCCCTTTGCACCTCTTTGATGACTAATGGGGATCTGGGCCACTGTATTTAAGGGCTTAATTTTGTTAGTGTTGTAGCTTTCTCATTTAATCAAATTAAGTTTAGCAAGGGTTTGTGTGGCTTTGGAGAGTTTATTAAACAAAAATAGAGACCTTGCTTGCCAACTGGGTTTTTCCAGTTTCTCACATACTCAATACTCTGCACCATCTGTCTGCAAATCATAAATATACTAATCATAAAGTTTATCATTATAAACCCTAATCTCATAGGCTCAGTGCTTTCTGTTATCTCTGATTATTTTTCCTGACACTGTTTCCCACCTACTCATCAGCTGTTGTAAGATTCTGAGTGTTAGAGCATCCCACAACAATAGTACTGAGATTTGACTTAGGTCATGGAGTTAAAAGATTTTCTCTGAAACAATCTTTGTTAACAATTCATCGATTCATGTTATATGCACACCCCCCATCCCAGAAAAAAGGCCTTCAAGCCATTGCTAGGAACACAAGTTCAGTGTGGAGACTAGATGCAATATCAGACTCTGAGTCAAGTCTGCAAGATTGAATTTGTATGGAAGATATGGAGGTCAAAATCTGGCCCATAAAAGTTAGAAATAGAAAAGACCCATTGGTCATTAGTCCATCTTCCTTCCATTTTGGATTTTTTCCTGTAATATTTTTTCGAGTGATTTGTTGCAGTCCACTTTTAAATGTTCCACATGATGTGGCTTTTCCCATACTCCTTGGAAGATTTTTCTATGAAGGTCTTATTGAAACAGAGATTCTTCTAATTTCAGTCTTCATTTGTCTTTTCTTTCATTAAATTTTGTGGCATTTCTCCACGTCTAAAACTGTACCAGTCATCTCCATTACAAATTTTAAAATGCTTCTTAGGCAACCATACCACCAAATGTCTTGAATATTACATATATTATAATTCTTTTATTTCTTTTAACCCCCTTTTCACTATAGCCCCCACTCAGCTTTGAAATATTAAAGACATGTAGCTGTAAAACCAAGTAACTGTGGTGTAGGGATGGGTAAGATAAAGCAAGTCTTTTTGGTTTGCATTGACTTGTGCCTCTGATTTGGATTATATCCACTTTGCACAGGTGTAGATGACTACACAAGGTGCAAGACAGTGGAAAATATGTTAACTATTAACTGAAGTGAGCATCTTGAAGATTGGTTAGAAGGAAGAGTTCAGTGGATACCAAGAAACTGGAAAGATTGAGAAAAATGAAAGTGGAAGGCCAGAGAAAGGATAGGCCAAGACGTGGGGCTGGCAGAAGGTAGCAACATATCTGCATTCACCTCTTTGCAGATATAAACTTTTCAAAGAAACAACATGTGCACCATTCTTTGCCCAGTCTACAGTGTAGCAACTATATCCCTTTCAGTTACAGAGGATGTTGATCACTTCCAAATTAGTTTGGAGACAAAACTATGGTATGGTGATTCACAATGGGTTTTTTTTTAAATAAGGAAATTAACACACAAAACAAAAAAACCCTCCAACAATAGTGCTCAGTTCACCTGGGAAGGGTGATTTTATGTCAGATTTCTTTTCCCAATCTTGGAGGCTGCAGGGGAACAAACTGACCTCTGGTGCAAAAGAGAGCAGTCTGAGCTTCTTTAACTTGTGCTGGTAGATAAGTATACACATGGGGAAACTGAGAGCCATGTTAAGTGACTGTCCACTGTTAAGTATCTGTAGCAGAACTGGAATGAGAATGATAGATCATGGCCCTGTTGTGTTGTTATATCATAAATCTGAGTTTATTTGTTTTGGACAATATTTTATCTTCATCTAAATGAACTGAAAGTTTTTAATTAATATATGAAATAAATGACAAATAATGATTTTTAAGCTTAAATAATTGAATTATGTTTTCTTCAT
Organism: Emydura macquarii macquarii; assembly: GCF_026122565.2. Lineage (NCBI taxonomy): Eukaryota > Metazoa > Chordata > Testudines > Chelidae > Emydura > Emydura macquarii. Next base: position 21,715,214 of record NW_027131614.1, on the reverse strand, counting down.
TTAAGAAAAATAAGAGCAAATTGGTTTGAAATATGACAAAACTTCCCCCATCTTCCTTGCTGCTAACTTATTTCAAGAGAAAATATTTACTCTAATATCCTTAAGCCCTTAAAATGTTAGGCAATGATGCAGTATTGTATCCTTGCCATGATAACTAGGACAATCTTAGTTCAAAGATTTGTTGTAAATGCCGGAGAGGGAACAGGGAAAAGAAAGCAGGCAACTATGTAACTGGTGGTTTAGCTCCTGGTGTTATATTACTCCCTGTATATTACTGTGTCGTCTATCAAAGTGATCACTGTTTTGTTTTAGGCCTATTTTGGTTCCCATGTGCTATCCCTCTTACCCCCACCCGCAACCCCACCACTTTGTCAAAATTGATTCAAGATCCTTACTTAGCCTTTGTCTCAAATTTCAGCTTAAAACATTATATTTTACGAAATTACATTGTAAGTACCGAGCAATTCGGGCCAAAATCTCCCTGAAACAAGAGAAAATTCCATTCAGCTTCCCTTGAGGATGCCTTCAGTTTTAGAACAATCTAGCAGTTCTTTTAAAGTAAGGACATCATTTGTGCCCTTAATTATCCACACGTTGATTACATGATGTGACTCTGCTAGTGTTCGTGTGCATAAGCATGAGAGCACAACCACTTCCTTTTCTAGATGTGTGACATGCTGCGGTGCTGTATGGTCTCTTCTGGCAGAGAGACGGCAAAATGCCCATGGCAATCCCAGAGCGATTTTCTTGTCTCTGAGAGTGATGTAACCTCTCAGATGGAGCCCTTAAAAAGAGAGGGACACAAAGCTCAAAATACCACAGTATTTCAAGAAGAATCAAAGCGTTTTCAGATTCCCCTTCCCACTCCTCCCCCCATTAGAGTCTCAGCAGGCCAGATCCTCAGCTGGTGCAAATAGTCATGAATCTATTGATCCAGAATTTAGCCCATTAAACACCTATTCTCAAGGTAGTCACAACAGGACTTATTTTCAGTTAGGCTGAAACCTAAGTTTTGGGAAGGAGGAGGTGAGGGATCATGGTCATTTTAAGCGATCTTTGCACTCTCTGTGTTCTGGGTCCTACCTGGCCCCCAGTGCAAGTCTGCTTTAAATTGTGTTGTGCTTCTCATGGGCCCATATGGGCCTAAAGAGCAGAATATAGTCAAAGTCATGGTGAAAGGCACTCTGGTGACATCTCAGATATGCCCCTATACTCAAGGTCTGGGAGCAATTCCAGTGTAAGGCCTTTCTGCATTGACCAGGTAGGCCCTGTCCATAGGGAATAGTCTCAGAGTTGTTACACTCACACTGTCTGAGGCCTTTGTGTAACTGACAATCAGGTCAACAATTTTCAAGCTTTCCAAAGGTGAGGGTCATCGTCAGTGGCTCTACAGATATCTCTTTCAACCCCATGAAATGCCTCTTAAATTGTTTGGCCACATGAGCACACAGTGTTTCCCATTATCTAATGCATTGTGCATTGTTGGCCCACAATGGTATTTTCTTTAGAATTGAAATGGCTTTATAAAAATGGAAATGTGTATCAAATTATAAAATATAGTGCAGACTGAAAGATTAAAGTTGTTTCACATGTTGTGGATCAGACCAAGAAGTCCTTGATATCTGTTAAACACCAAAAACAGGAAAATAAACTCTATTTACAACAAAATAGTTTTGTGGGAGACTTCAGTTACATCAGAATCAAGTCCTGGGACACAAGCAACAGATGAGGAAGGTCAAGGCAAAAAGGATTTTCCTCTTGAAGTAAGTCATACACATTTCCTGGAATGGCTAATGGTATCAGCAATTCACTGTGAAATACGCAAAGTGCAGGGACGTTCTGACTACAGCAGAAGCTGCTGGGCTCCCAAACACTTTACAGACTTAGCAACCTAATCTTACGCACCTACTTTTAAAATCTGGGCTGATAGACACTGATCATTATGGTGAAGTCCTCAAGACCTATCAAAACCACCAAAAACTTTTACTTTCTGTGAGTCTGTATAGTTGTAGAGCATCTGTTGATTTTGTGTGACTCACAGATTGTGCTGAAACAGTCAAACGCTTTTTTATAGTTCCTGGGGATTTTCGTCTGCATTTCAGACTGACAGGAAACAGGATCACCAGCCCAGCACAAGTTTTGCGTGTTCTGATAGTCTGATGTATGTGGGTCAGCAGTGAGTCTGAGGTGTCATCTAACTTAATGGGTCAATACGCTTATAGAGAATTTTGACCTTGAAGGGTAAGAATGTGCAGAGTGGGGGGTGGGAGGGGGAATGAGATTTTCCTTTCTTTAGACCGTAATACAATTTTCAGTGCCTCATGGCCTCCTGATCACCTTTTATGATGCCCTTGGGGATTTTGACCCACCAGTTGAGAAACACTAATCTAACCATGTTCTTGTCTTGTAGGTAAAGGTTTGAGTCTTACCTGCTACAAGGGTATGCATAATGACTGGGTTCTTGGCTGATGATCTAGCACTGAGGATCAGTATAGGAGAGTTGTATATTTGCCATCTGTGATATGACAGATTTAAATAAGCTATTTTTTGTCAATTGCTGTTTCCAGCGTTTGCTCCTGCCTACGAGAGCTGGGATTTTGGAAGGAGTATTGAATGAGGGATGTACCAGATAACATGAGAACTCCAGAGCTGCTGAAGGAACTGGGTTGTGTTGTGGTTAAAAGCAGAGCTTGAAAATAATGATTTCTTCAGCTTCTCATAAAATATCCGTCATTGTGGTGTCTGAATGACATTCACTAGTGCATTAAATGAGTGACTAACATCTGTCATGTGTTTTTCTTTCTTTTTTCCTTTCCCTCTCACCAAAAATAAAATGTGTCTGTATTTAAAAAAAAACAAAACTGCATTATATTATCCATAATTTCTGTGGTTGGGTCAGGGAATGCCAGTGAGGGCACTGTTTTACTTATGGGACCCAATCCCAGAAGTGGGAATTGAACCCAGGTCTCCTAAATTCTGAGTGAGTGCTCTAATCACAGAGCTAAAAGTTATAAGAGAGGCATGATCACCTCCTCCTCTGGTGGCATTGTTTTATAAAGTGTCTGATCTGTTAGGTGGCCTCTGAGAACATATCAGATTGTGCCCACAGATGAGATACACAGGAGAACACCCTGTTTGAGGACCTCACTGAGGCATAGGTGTGAGTGGGTTCCCAGGCACTTAGACTGAGGGAACTGTCCTTATGCTTACTGGCAGAAACTTAGGTGCTCAGGGAACTTTAATGCTAGAAATTTAGGCAGCTAGGGACTTTAGGCACCTATAGCTTTAGGTGGCATCTGAGCAGGGATTGTGAGAATCTTAGTGGTCCTTAAATGTTGGCCTTAGGTGCCTAAATTGGCAGTTATTCCTTTTGTGGATCTAGCCCCTACTGTCTCTGTGCCTCAGACCTGTGAACCTGGGATTATCGTACTTCCCAGGGATGTGGTGAGGATAAATATAGTAAAGATTGTGAGACAGTCGGGTGTTATGGTAAGGGGGCCATAGGAGTACCTAAGATAAACAAAAGGTGGAAGAACTCCAGGTGGGTTAGATAATAACTATAGGAGAAAACAATAGTGATTTAGAGGACATTGAATATATCTATAGATTATGGCTGGTGTAGTAAGGCAGAGAGGCCTTCCATGGGACTGGATAGCAAGGGACCCTTCTCTCTGGTGGATGGAGCCAACTCCGCCTCGCAACCCTCACTGGAAGTTTCGGGGGTGGGATGGGAAGTATAAGAGGAGAGCCCTGGAGCTCAGTAGGTGTTGGACCACTAGAGGGAGCAGATGTTTCTTCCCAGGAGCTGCAATACCTGGAGGATCCCAGACCAACAGCCAAGCTGACCAGTGCCCTACTGAATGAAGAGACAGAGGATGCCAAAGAGTGGCTGAGGTGGCTGGTGTGACAGAGCCTTCACTCGATAGAGCAACACAAAGTAAGCGGGGTAGGAAGTAGCCCAGGGGAACCAGACTTCAGTCTGGTTGTGCTGCCAGGAAGCGAGGCAATGTGTTTTGGTGATTTCCCTGCTGACCCCATGGTGGGACCACCTGCCACTGATAGGGTCTTGGGATGGGACCTGGAGAAGTAAGGTAGGCCTGGATCCCCCTGCCACCAACCCCACCCCTGGAGTGGTGGCCTACTCACTTGAGGCCAGAAGGCCTTGCTGTAGACTATTATATTGCTGTCTGCCCTAGCAAGGAGGCTTAGGCTAAAGACTGCTCACTGCTCTTCCCTTCCGAGAGGGCTAGAGCTCTAGACTGTTCCTTGCTGTCAGCCCAAGTCAGAAGACTCAGGGTTAACAATTACTTAGTGCTCTGTCCCACCTAGAGGGGCATGAGCCCTGCCAGGACGCTGCGAGCCATAGACTGCTGATCACTTAGTCCCAACCAGTGGGACACAATCAGGCAGTGTGGCCTCCCTCCCATCTGGATAGCAAGGGATCAATGCACTTGGTGGAGAATGGAGGCACCGTCCCACCCCCTGGAACAAGGAGACGAGCCTGGGCAGCATTAAATCCAACTCCTCTCTGATGGAAGACAAAGGGGGAGCCTATCAGATCGGGAAGGATGGAGATTGAGAAATTCATCAAATGACTCGCTAAGAGCCAACGGTGGCAGCATGCAGCTCAGCAACTCCAACTCCTGTAATAGCTCCGGAATCAGAACAGCAACTGATTCGAGAGCTGGGGCCCCAACATCAAGAACAGCAGCAGTGCTCGCAGCAGCTGGCCATGCTAATATTGACACCCAGCAGCTCCAATCCCAGGGGAACAGTGATCCCAACAGGCCCCATGGTGCCCTTGTCCCTGACAATGATGGGGACCCGGAGGCGTTTCTTACTACCTTCTAGTAGGTCTCATCCACTGCCAAATGGCCTCCTGAGCAATGGGCCACCCTGCTGACCCCTTACTTAATGGGCCAAGCTCAAAACATATACCGGAGGCTCTTGGCTGAAGAAGTCCAAGATTATGGGCACCTGAAGGTGGTGATCCTCGACACATTCCAGATCACACCAGAGGCTTTCTGATGATGGCTCCGGGGGAAGACATATCCACCCAGGGCTCGGCCAGGGGCTGTAGCCCAGCAGCTAAAGTATTCCTGATGGTGATGGCTATAGCCCAAGTGGTGTACCGGCACTGAAGTTACCAAGTTCATTCTTGTCCTCCCACCCCCGTCTCCCTGATGCAGGATTTCTTGGCCATCAAGTCCTCTGTTGGCCCCAGAGCTCACCCCATGATCCCAATGATAACCAACCCAAGGGAAAAATGATCCGAGAGCCAAAGGAAGGACCCCAGGCTCAAGCCGAGACATCCTGATGGACAACTTCTCTTCCACTCCACCCTCATCGACTCAGGTTGTGGACAGACTATGGTAGGTCAGAACGTCATCAAGCCCCCAGACCCACTGCTAGTGGTCATATGGCTGCAATGCATCCATGGGGATGTGAGGCCCTACCCTTGGCCCCAGTCACCATAGCCATAGGGGGACACAAGGATTATGACCGTGGGCCTGGCACAGAGGCTGAACTACCCCATCATCTTGGGTTGAGACTGGAGTAAATTTACAGAGGTCCTGCATGCCATGGGCCTCAAGTCCCAATGGGCCCACTTGGTCTTCGAGAGAAAGCTTCTCAAAGGGGTGGGTGAGATACCCAGGGGCCTTGACCCAAGCGACCAGGAGAACCTTGAGGCAGACCAGGACTACTTGCCCCAATGTGGGGAGTCCCTCTGGGCACCTCACTCATGATAAGCCTCCTAATTTGGGGGCAGACTTAAGCCAGGACTGATGGGAGGACCCCACACTCGTTCGGGCCTATGAGCAGCTGGCTCACATCAATGGGAAGGTAATGGTATCCCACTGGGTGACACAATATCCCCGATTCGAGTTGACTGGTGACCTCCTCTAGCAGATGGATCTGAGGGTTCTGATCAAGGACATCCGAACCCATCCACTAATTCCCTGATGCCAACAACAGGCAGTCCTGCATCTTGCCCATGCCATTCCAGCAGCGGGACACCTGGGGTATAAGAAGATCTTAGCCTGGGTCTTGACACGGTTCTTCTGGCCGAGAGTTCACCATCAGGTACAGGATTTCTGCAACTGCTGTCTAGAGTGTCAACTAGTCACCCCATGAGGAGTACCAAAGCCCCCCCCTTGTTCCCCTGCCAATAATTGACACCCCCATCAAGAGAGTTTCCATGGATCTTGTGGGCCCCCTCATGAAGAGTATTGCAGGATTCCAATATATCCTGATTGTCCTCTATTATGCCACCTGGTTCCTGGAGGCAAACCCCTTCTGAAGATCACTGCCAAAATCATGACCTCAGAGCTCCTTAAAATCTTTGCCTGGATAGGCCTCCTCCAGGAAATCCTGACTGGCCAAGACACCAATTTTACATTGAAACTGTTCCAGCAAGTCTGTTACCTGTTAGGAATAAAAAAAACTGCAGACATCCATGTATCACTGACTGACTGGTAGAGCAGTTTAATCAGGCCCTTAAAGAGATGCTGCAGAAGTTTCCACCAAAAGATCTTCATAAATAGGACCAGCTTATCCCATCCCTATTACCATCCATTAGAGAGGTTCCCCAGTCATCATCAAAATTCCCTCAGTTTTAGTTATTATATGGCCAGCAACCCCAAGGGCTGCTAGACTTCATGAGGAAGAACTGGGAACAAATGCTATTGCCCTCCCCCAAGGCCTCCTGCAATATGTCATGCTACTCCGAGGTGGTTAGCCAGGGCAAGGGAACTAGCTAAGTAGAACCTCCAGAATGCCCAAGCAACCCAAGAGCAGACCTATATTCAGGGAGCCTGGACAAGAAGCTTCGAGCCCAGTGAAAGGATACTGCTTCTCCTAATCTCAGAGGAGTCAAAATTCCTAGCCCAGTGACAGGGGCCTTATGAGATTGTTCACCAAGTGGGACCAGTCACCTATGAAATATCCCAACCCAATAAGAAGAAGAAATGACAAATTTATCACATTAATCTCTTAAAGTCATGGCGGGAGCACAAGGAGCTGTTGATCACCCATATCCCCTGGAACCAGACTTGGGGCACCAGGTCTCTGACCCAACTGACTCCAAAGACCCACAGCTGGAGGAAACCCTGACCAAAGAGCAACAGAGGCAAGTCAGGAGCTTGGTGAAGGCATTCCCCACAATCTTCACAGCCCAGCCAGGACAAACCATGCCCACCCAGCATGTAATATGGACAAGCCAAGGAAAGGTTGTCCGAGAGACCACTAGTCCATTGCCATGATGAACTCGTGAGGCTATGGTGTAATTGGGCATAGTTGAGAGGTCCCAAAGTGAGTGGTGCAGCCCTATTATTCCGGTCCCAAAGTCCCACGGGACACTTTGGTTCTGCATCGACATTAAGAGTCAACACCATCTCTAAATTCAATGCTTACCCAATGCTGCAGATCAATGAGCTGCTAGACTGACCCAGTGAGGCCCAGTACATCATCACCTTGGATCTCACAAAGGGGTATTAGCAAATCCCCCTGGATCCAAGCAATTTACCCAGATGCCCTTTGGACTCCATGGGGCCTCAGCTACTTTTCTGAGGTTGATGGAATGCATCCTGCAACCCCCTGGCACCTACAGCACCTATCTACACCTATCTGAATGATGTGGTGATACACAGTAGCCACTGGGAGGACCACTTTAATCAGGTTGCCGCTATCCTGAGGGCCCTGCACACTGCCAGGATGACCTCAAATCCCCTGAAAGGAAGATAGGAAACTAACTACCTGATGTACACGCTGGGGCAAGGCCAGGTTGGGAAGGTCCAAGCTTTACAGGCCTACCGGCCACTGTCGACAAAGAGGCAAATGTAGTAGTTCCTGAGGCTGGTCAGTTTGTCCCCAATTTTGCTTCACTCGCAGCACCACTAACAGAGCTCCTTAGAAAGGACAGCCCTCGATGTGTGTGCTGGACAGACAAGTGCAGATAGGCTTTCCAGATCCTCAAGGACCACCTATGCGTAGAGTCGGTGCTGTTCTGCTCTGACTTCACATGAGATTTTCTTTTACAGACCAGTGCCTGGGAGATGGGCCTGGGAGTCATCCTCTCCCAAGAGGTTGCTCTTACCCCACCTGTATATCAGCTGCAAGTTTTTCCTTCGGGAACAGAACTACTTGGATATCAAGAAAGAAGCCTCTGAGGTCAAGTGGGCCATGGACACCTTAAGATACTATCTACTGAGAGCCCCCTTCATGCTTGTGACCGACCTTGCACCCCTGAAGTGGATGAATATGGTCAAGGAAACAAACCCATGATTGAAGCATTGACACCTCATCCTCCAGCCCTAAACTTTCATGGTGTGTCATCGGGCTGGTAAGGACCATAACAATGCCGATTTCTTCTCTCTACTGGGAGAAGGAAACTCTGCTATTTCAAGTTCCCTAGAGGTGGATTTTGGAGGAGGAGTGTAGTGAGGCAGAGTGGCCTCTCTTCGGACTGGACAGTGAGGGACCAATCTCTTCCCACTCATGGATGGAGCCAACTCCACCCCACCGTCTTCACCAGAAGTACTGGAACATGATGGGAAGTATAAGAGGAGACCCCTGTAGCTCAGTTGGTGCTGGACCACCTGAAGGAGCAGATGTCTCTTCTCAAGGGCTGCAACCCGTGAAAGATCCCAGATCAACAGCCAAGCCAACCAGTACCCTACTGAATGAAAAGACAGACGACACTGAGGAATGGCTGAAGTGATCACCACCCAACTGTGAAGCAGTGAGACAGCTCCCACTCCCAAACTAAGTGGGGTAGGAAGTAGCCCAGGGGAACCAGACTTCGATCTCGTTGTGCTGCAGGAAAGCAAGGCAGTGTGTTTCGCTGATTTCCCTGCTGACCTGGTGGTGGAACCAGCTGCCACTGATAAGGCCCTGCGCTGGAACCTGGTGGAGTAGTGTGGGCCCTGATCTCCCTGCCACCAACCCCACCCTTGGGTGGTGACCTACTTACCTGAGGCAAGAAAGCCTTGCTATAATAGCCTGTTATATTGCAGTCTGCCCTAGTCAGCAGGGCTAAAATCTAGACTGTCAGCCCTAGTCAGGAGACTCACGGTTAACGACTACTTATTGCTCTGCCCCTACCAGGGGTCAGAGCCCTAGACTGTTAACTGTTGTCTGCCCTGCCAGAAGGCTGCAAGACAGACTGCTAATTGCTTGGCACTGATCAGCAGGGTATGAGCCCGCAACACTGTTGCCTGACACAGTGAGGTGGAGTGGCATCCCTCCCATCTGGATAGCGAGGGACCTTTGCACATGGCCTGTCAGAAGTGCGGGAATATTGGATTCTGTTCCCAGCTCTGCAGCGACTTATTTGTGATCTTGAACAGGTCACCTCATGTTTCAGTCTTTTCATCTGAAAAACAGAGATTGTGATACATACCGGTCTATGTAAAATGCTTTAATATAAACAAATGACAAATCCCTGTATATTAACTCATTAATTACTACTATACTCCTGCCTTCAATTCCAGCTCATTCCGAAACATTAGAAAACTGAACAAACAAGTTCTTTGCGGAGGAAAATGTTGCATAAACCTACAAAGAATCCATGGGGAGTTGTGGAAAAATGGTTGCAATTATCTAGTTTACTACAAACTTTTGAAGAACAGATCTCAATAATAGCATTTCACAAACAGATGGAAAAAAACATCTTCTGAATGTGACTACTGTAAAAAGAAGGCAACCAGGGAATAAAGTCTTTAGGACTGGGTTTGTTAGCAGCAGTGCTTTCGGTAAGAATAAGGAGGAGAAAGCTATAGTGGTTTGTGTTTATTAGTTCTGGAACAGCTTGTGAAGAACTGAGGGAAAGATGTAGTGACATGTCCCTTTGAAAAAAAAGGAAGGCTTATCCAGTGATTAGGGTGATAGCTTGAGGGGTTGGAACTGTGGTTCAGATCTCTGTTTTGTTACAAACTTCCTGTGATATTTTGGGGAAGGTCACTTACGAAAGTGGTAGTGTAGACAAATCCTAAGTATAATTTATGTCGCTCAGGGGTGTGAAAAAAACCACATCCCTGAGTGATGTAAGTTACACCAGCAGAAGTGCCGGTATGGACAGCACTAGGTTGGTGGGAAAAATTCTCCCACTGCCATAGCTACCATTGCTTATGGAGGTGGTGTTCTTATGCTGACGGGAGCGCTCTCTCCCATTGGCATATAGCAGCTACATGATTGATTTTACAGTGGCGCAGCTGTGCTACTTTAAGTTGTCTAGTGAAAACATGGTGTTGCATGTCTGAGTTAACGACTCAGATTGTCAAAATAATAGGCTCAGCTAGAACTATTTAATCTAAGATTATCGATGAGAGATTAGTAGAGCAGTACACAGAATAGAGAAAAGAAGAGAATACATTACCACCTTTTGTTACCAGACTAAGAGCTGGATACGTCTCTCCTGCTTTTGGAAGGGACACTTAAATTCTCATATCAATATCATTATATAGTGTTTCAGACAAAGGAAACCTTATTGCCAAGAATATTCTCCCAGAAACATATGTTGTGATGTCATTTCTATATATTTTCAGTTTACCTTTTTTATGTCTTAAGGCTATTTACATTTGGGAGGACTAACAAGTCTTCAAGTTAATATTTTTCAAGTGGATCTTTCTTACCCTACAATTATTCTTCCATGTTGAGTTTCCCAAGAGTATGTGTGTGAATATATATATGTATGTGTGTGCATATATATATATATATATAATGCTGACATAAGCATATCTATTAAGGAGATGGTTTTTACAAACATCTGGAGTTGTACAGACATGTAGAAATCCAAGAGTTATTAAATATAGCATAATGAATAAATTCCTGAATACAGTATCTTATGTGGTGTTACTTTTCTGTAGAGGGAAGGGATTTTCTCTTAAACAACTTAAGGTGATTAGCATGATAAATCTTATCCATATTTTTCTTATTTCCGGTAACATGGATTTTATACACAGATGAACTTAATTTATCTACAAGGTAGAGGGACCAAGCCACTTATGACTCAAGCTATGTTCAGGTGCAGCATAGGACAAGAGTAAAACCTGGTCTCCTACTTTCCCATCATTTTCTCTTATCCCCTTAACAAAATACAGTTTTGTCTTTCTCTGAGTTTCCCAATTCATTAGCTACATACAGGTGTACTTGTTTAAGGTGTTTGTGAAGTCCTTGCATAAAAACCATCCGTTTTACTTTCTTTAAACATGTGCATTATCTGTTTCCCATAACAAGTGTTCTGCCATTTTCATTTCTCTCCCTGTCATTCCTTCAAAGGGAGTGTAGTTTGTGGCACTAGCTGGAGTAGCTCTGATTGCCATCAGGACTAATGGAATTAAGCTATCCCAATCTTTTCCATTCATGGACACAAAATGTTTTTAACATCAATTTGATAATCCTATTCATCCTTTCAACCTGTCCTGAGGAACATGTGTGATCAGGAATGTGGAATTTTTGTTTTATTCCTCGTGCCAACAGCCAGGTTTGCATGACAGCTCCTGTAAAATGAGATCCTTGATCTGATTCCAGTTTTGCTGGTAAATCCCATCTGGACAACACCTGTTCTACCAGGATACATGCCATGACTAAGGCTGTGTTGGTTTGAATTGGGAAAGCTTCAGTCCATTTTCAGAATGGCTCTACCACCACCAACAAATATTTGTTTCCCTTTTTAGTCTTGGGTAATGGACCAACAAAATCAATCTGTAAATTAGACCACGGTCCTGAATGTCTCTGTGGTCTAAGGGGAGCATTGTTTTTATTGCTTGTTGGATTATTTTGTGTACAGATTAAGCAATTTTCATAATATTCTCTTATATCCTTTTTCATCTGTGGCCACCAGCCAAGCGATTTTAATCTCTCCATTGTTTGTCTGTTCCCTGTTGTCCTCCTGAAAGTACAAAATGGACTAAGTATATTAAATCTTTAGGATTTGTTCCAGTACCACCCATAGTAGAACAAAGGGAGGGAAAGGAAGAGGGGATGTAAAGGAAGCAATGTAAGAAAGTAGTGAGACATAAACCCCAGGAGATCCATCAGAAGATGGAAAGTTGCGAGCATGCCAAAAAGGAAGAAATTCTGGAAGACCATTGCAGACCCATGCAGAATCAGACAGGAAAAGCAATTGTAAATTAGAGGAAGCAAAATGTTCCAATGCACATGCCTCAGCATACTGGGCTGAGTGGGGTGTACATGTAAAAGAAGAGAAAAAGGAGAATCAGATGGAGAAAGAATGAAGAGCCTGAAACCAATAAAACGTTTCCCATCTTTGCAGAAATTAGACCCATCCATGAAAATACATAGGAATGAAGAAGTGTCAGAGGAAGGAGGTAATGGTTTGAAAAACTGGTGTAGAGAAAAGAGAAGTGTAGACATAGGGCACTTGTGAGGGGTACCATAATACAAAAGTGCAAAAGGGAGAGGTGAAGGTGTAGATACAGGGCAGACAGTTATGTCCTTATCCTGCAACGACAGTGACCAGTGAGCTAATCAATCATTAGAGACCTGTCCGTCCTTTTCCCGAGCAGAAAGAAGAAAGTTAGTGGGTGTGCATGTTGCGTGTATAAATATGGGAGAGAGACCAATCAATCAAAAAAGTAAAATGTTTGATTGCCCAGTAAGTAGCTAATAAGTTATGTTCACACAGAGAATACTTGATTTCCACTGGTGAAAATATTTTAGAGACATACGCAATAGGCCTTCTTTTGTCATGGGTTTCTTGAGAGAGAAGAGCAGAGAGCGCGGTTTCTCTTCTGGCAACTTCCAAATGAAAGGATTTGGTCTGGTCAGGTGTTGCCAGAACTGGAGCAGAGGCTACAGTTACGGCTTTAAAACTAACTGCCTTGTATGTTACTCTGTCCAGCACCATTGCACGCCCTTTCTAAGAAGGTGGTACAAGAGAGCAGTGACTGAGGCAATATCAGGTATGAAATCTCTGTGGTAGCCAATAAGACCTAGAAGACATGTTGAGGTAGACACACATGGTGTTGAGGTAGAGGCAAATGCAAAATTAGGTCTACCTTTTGTTGAGATGGTGTCAGTCCTTCCTAAAACAGAATAATACCTAAAAAGGAAACTGAGTCAGCAGATGAGCTTTGGTTGAATTACACTTTAGACCTGCCTGTTGTAATAGTTTCAGTAGTTCATCTAGCAACTTGAGATGCCCAGCCTGGGTAACTGTAGCAAGGCACAAATCATCAACATACTGAAGAAGACTAGATGATTTAGAGAAAGGTAACATTTCATGTTTCATCTGCCTACGAAAGATAGGAGCATTTTGAGGTCTTTGATGCAAACAATTCCATGTAAATTGTTGCTCTTGAAAGATAAAAACCAGTTTATATTGGCATCTGGGATCCAAAAGGATGGCCCAATATCCATTAGAAATATCTAAAACAGAGAACACCTGCATATTTGGAGAAAACGATTTCAGCAAATCAGGTGTTGTGGCTACAGTAGGGGTAATCTGATTCAGTTTGTGATAAACAATTGTGTCTCCAAGACCCATCAGGTTTAATCACTGGCCAAATAGGAGAGTTATCTGTGGAAGTGCAGGTGCTGTACGAAAGAAGCAATAGTTTCTGATGATGGAAAAAGGCAAATATAGTGCCCATCTTCAAGAAAGGGAAGAAAGAGGATCCAGTGAACTATAGACTGGTCAGCCTCACCTCAATTCCTGGAAAAATCATGGAGCAGGTCCTCAAGGAATCCGTTTTAAGGCACTTGGAAGAGAGGAAGGTGATCAGGAACAGTCAACATGTCTCACCAACCTGATTGCCTTCTATGAAAGGGTGACTGGCTCTGTGGATGTGGGGAAAGTGATGGACGTGATATACCTTGACTTTAGCAAAGCTTTTGATACAGACTCCCACAGTATTCTTATCAGCAAGTTAAAGTAGTATGGGTTGGATGAATGGACTATAACATGGATAGAGAACTGGCTAGATCATCGGGCTCAATGAGTAGTGATCAATAGCTCCATGTCTAGCTGGCAGCCGTTAACAAGAGAGTGCCCCAGGGGTCAGTGCTGGGGCAGTTTTGTTCAACATCTTCATTAATGATCTGGAGGATGGGGCAGATTGCACCCTCAGCAAGTCTGCAGATGACACTAAGCTAGGGGGAGCGGTAGATACCCTGGAAAATAGGGATAGGATACAGAGTGACCTAGACAAATTGGAGGATTGGACCAAAAGAAATCTGATGAGATTCAAACACAGACAAGTGCAGAGTCTTGCACTTAGGACGGAAGAATCCCATGCACAGCTACAGATTGGGGACTGATGGGTTAGGAATCAGTTCTGCAGAAAAGGACTTGGGGGTTACAGTGGATAAGAAGCTAGATGAGTCAGCAGTGTGCCCTGGTTGCCAAGAAGGCTAACAGAATATTGGGCTGCATTAGTAGGAGCATTGCCAGCAGATCGAGGGAAGTGATTATTCCCCTCTATTCGGCATTGGTGAGGCCGCATTTAGAGTATTGTGTCCAGTTTTGGGCTCCCCACTACAAAAAGGATGTGGAGAAGCTGGAGAGAGTCCAACGGAGGGCAATAAAAATGATTAGGGGGCTGGAGCACAAGACTTATGAGGAGAGACTGAGGGAACTAGGCTTGTTTAGTCTGCAAAAGAGAAGAATGAGGGGGGATTTGATAGCAGCCTTTAACTGCCTGAAAGTGGGTTCCAGGGAGGATGGAGCTAGGCTGTTCTCAATGGAGGTAGATGACAGAACAAGGAGCAATGGTCTCAAGTTGCAGTGGGGGAGGTCTAGGTTGGATATTAGGAAAAAGTTTTTCACTAGGAGGGTGGTGAAGCACTGGAATGGGTTACCTAGGGAGGTGGTGGAATCTCCATCTTTAGAGGTTTTTAAGCTGCAGCTTGACAAAGTCCTGGCTGGGATGATTACCTGAAGTTAGTCCTGCTTTGAACAGGGGGTTGGACTACATGACCTCCTGAGGTCCCTTCCAACTCTAATCCTCTATGATTTTAATATATGGTTTTGCTTCATCTGGGTAAGGACATTGGCATTGAGGGGGTGGATCTGGCCCTGGAATCTTTACCGTAACTGCCATCCTGCCACAATCATGTTTGTGTTGAGCAAAAGCTGAAGCATTTGTTTCCACTAAAGGCTGCAGAATATCTCTCAAAGGGCATGTTTCTTGATCACAGCAATTGCATGTGAATCAGGAATAACAAATGGATTAGTTACACAGAACGTTTCAGTAACAACACGCAACAAGCAATTAGGAGAATCAATTATATACCCATGTTGGGCCATAAAATCAGAACCAAGTATATTTAGAGGTTCAGGCAAAGGAGTGCAAACACATGCACTCGTTGCATTGATCCTATAATCACAGGCAGTGGTAAGGAAACAGTGGAAGAGACAGAATTACTAGCAAAGGTTTCCAAAGCTAAAGGCTTACCAGAAGAAAAGGAAGACACAGAAGGGTTAACTTTGTGCAAAAGAGAAATGCTCTGATGTCAATTAGCATACTTCATTGGCTTTAGTTAGAGGTAGGGTGACTAGATGTCCTGATTTTATAGGGACAGTCCCGATATTTGGGGCTTTTTCTTATATAGGTGCCTATTACCACTCCACCCCCGTCCCAAGTTTTCAAACTTGCTATCTGGTCACCCTAGTTAGAGACTGCCAATACACAGAGCAAGCACAGCTATCCAGTCACAAGTGGCACAAAACTTTACAAGAGTCCTGACACCCCCAAAGGAAGAGGTGCCACAGAAGCAGAGAGTGTTGTCTGCACTGCTCCCGGGATGCATTTGTTTGACTGTGATTTGTAGTCACTGCATCAGTTTGATCAGGCAGCCTATTTACTTGCTTTCTAAGATGTTAGCAAGGACCTGGAAGGTATATCTCCTGATCCAGTGCAAGGGATGCATATTGTGATTATTGAGGGGTATTATATTTCTCGCTCTTGCCTACCCCTTGGTGTAGTGGGGGGGTTCATGACCAAAAAGATAACCAGTTAGTCTCTTCCTCTGCCTGTACATGGAACATAATTCAATCCTCTCCTGGGTTTAATCACACACAGATGAATTCCATCCTGGAAAGTTTTTCCGCTTTTCCTTAAAACCTTGAGTTTGGAGTCTCCTCTTGCTCATGTTTAACTTTTCGGTCTTTCCATCTTTACTATGTTTGCAGCAATTTTATTTTTCCCTGCTTCAGCCTTACTGGCCATGATACTTTGATGTGTTTTCACTCTTAAATCCAAAACTTCATTTAGAGGGTGTCTAGTTTTACGGCTAATTCCATTTTATTTTTTATTCCAGTGCTAGCATTATTAACCAGCAAATTTACATACTGCGGGTCCTGATGCCAATTAATGCCAGTGTCATTTATCTTATTCATTTGTGATGCAGAAGACAGCTTCTCATGATAGTTTGTAGGATGTTCCCCTGGTGACTCTAATATTTGCCGTCAGAGTAATCCCAGTTTGCCCAGGATTTAAAATTCCCTGTAACTGTATTAGTGTTTCATCAAAGCCCTTTTGGTCAGTTCTGAAACAGTCCAGAAGCACGTTCCATGCTGCCTTGTCAACTGTCATCTGCAACAGTTTAATCAGGTCTTCCTGAGTTAAATGATGTAGCTCCTGTTGTTTAATTCTATTAGCATGCAGAGAGATGGGATCTCCTTTTTGCATGTGACCCACAAGCTGAGCTGCAAATGTTAGTGTTTTAATATTAGTAACAGTCCCTGACTTTTCAGTTTTAGTGGAAGTTCCTAATTATTTATTTTAGTGTTACAGGAAGACCCTCGTGGTTGCCAAGGCATGCCGCTGGGCTCTCCCTCTTTTTCCTCAGGTTCTGTTTCTTGTGCTTCTTCCTCAGATTTTTCCCCTAAATCAATCAGCTCTGATGACATTTGGCAGCTGTTTGTTTAGACTGTCTGGTTCTCCCTCCAGCTACAGGAATCTTAACGCTTTCACCACATGCTCTCTCTTTCCTCATCTACCCAAGGTTCCACATACTCATAACCATACTCCTGATAATCCCAATAAGCATCCATCTCTGGGGTCTGGATACGGAGGGGCTGTGGGCAGCAGAAGATCTGGTCTTAAAGCTGTTCTCTGCCCCCGGAAGGCTCTGACCTGTTGAACCTGTTCTTCTAAATCCTTCTCTCTCAACTTACACTGACTGTCACCTTTCACACTTCCTGAGTCTTGCTGCTGCAACCTGACTCTGCACTCTATATGCTGTTTTCAAATCATCTGCTTACGATTTCCACTCTAATTTCTCCTTTCTCTCCTGACTAATTTGTTCCTGGAATTTCCCTATCTTATCTTTGGCCTCCTGCAAATTACAACACAAGGAGCTGTTTAAACCAGAGGTTCTCAACTTTTTCAGGCTACTGTATCCCTTTCGGAGTCCAATTTATTTTGTGTACCCCAAGTTTCATCGCACTTAAAAACTATTTGCTTGCAAAATCCGACATAAAAATACAAAAGTGCCACAGCACACTATTTCTGGAAAATTGCTTACTTTCTCATTTTTATCATATAATTATAAAATAAATCAACTGGAATATAAATATTGTACTTACATTTCAGTGTATAACATATAGAGCAGTATAAACAAGTCATTGTCTGTATGAAATGTTAGTTTGAACTGCTTTTGTACTCACTAGTGTGTTTTATATAACCTGTTGTAAAACTAGGCAAATATTTAGGTGAGTTGATGTCCTCCCTAGAAGATCTCTGTTTACCTCCAGGGGAACCCCTACCTCTGGTTGAGAGCCACCGGTTTAAACTACTGACACCTTCCAGTTCTTATTTTACTTCCTTGTTTTGCTCTTTTTCTGATTCCAAATCATATTCCAGTTCTCTTGTTTTCTCCTTCATTTTACTAAGCATATTATTTAAAGCCATGCAAGTTATATACTGACCTTGTATAGCCATGCCTTTTAACTCTTTCTATTCCCCTTTCTACCTTTCCCTTCTGTCTCCTCTTCAAACAATTTACACATACAGTTTTTCCAAGGATCTCTTTCATCAGTTGCTTTTAATGTAAATGAAGTGGTTCCTTGTTCAGGAACATCATTTATTATAAAATTCTCTATTGTTTCCCCCTTGTCAGCCAACATTTGTCTTATTTAACCTATTTCAAGGTTTTCTTTATTATCTTAAATTTACTTTATTCTTTTCCCCAGGTACCTTTTACTGCTGAATGCTGGAATGTGCTAATCATTCAGGCATTAGAACAGTACAGAAAACCAAACTGTTCCTTGTCTTTACCAGAAGATGTAAATTGCTTCTTTAGGTAATTTGGATCCAATTGATACCATTATTGACAATCACATTGGGGTCACCACTTTGTTGGAAGTCTGAATTAATGACTCAAAGATTGTCAAAACAACAGGCTCCATTGGAATTATTTAATCTAAGATTATCAAACAGATTAGTACAGCACTATACAGAATACAGAAAATAAAATAATACATTACCACCTTCTGTTGTTAGACTAAGAGCTGGATAGGTCTCTCCTACATCTGAAAGGGATACAATGTTCATTCCCCACTTAAGTTCTCATATCAGTATCATTATATAGGGTTTCAAACAAAGGAAACCTTGTTGCCAAGAATATTCTCCCAGAAACATATATTATGATGTCATTTCTATACATTCTCAGTTTACCTAATTTATGTATGAAGGCATGATTATTTACATCTGGAAGGACTAACAATTCTTCAAGTTAATATCTCTTAGTGGGTCTTTCTTACTCCACAGTCAGTCATTCTTCCATGTTGAGTTCCCCATCAGAAAACATCTGCTAAAAGAATCATCCCTTCTTAGTTTTCCAGGTCTATATATGTTTATGTTAGCATTATATATGTATATATGTTAAAGGGATGTTTTTTACAAACATATGGAGTTGTATAGACATGTAGGCACCCAAGAGTTAAACACAGCTTAATGAATACATTCCTGAATAGGGTTACTTCTTGATCAAGGACCTGTGTTCTGGGCCTTAGAATTCAGACAAACTTTTTGTTGAAGATAAAGATTCTAAGGAATAGTTAAAATATAAATGAATCAAATATACAGAAAGAAATAATTAAAAGTATTCCTGTTTATTAACAGGTACCAACAATGGCCTTAGTCTCTCTGTGCCTCAGTCCCCATCTGTAAAATGGGGACAATAGCACTTCCATTTTCCCAGGGAAGTTGTGACAATGAATATGTTAAAGATTCTGAAGTGATCAGATACCATGGTAAAGGGCCTGATATACCTAAAAGTTTTAAGGCCACAATTGTAATCTGAAATGCCCAGTGGTGCAGAATTTGGTCTACTATGTGAGCTCTAATAGGGTGGAGCAGACTGTTAATAAAAAGAACATTAACCCTGTGCCTGGGTATGTGCTTGGATTTACATCCACAAGACACTATGCAAAGTGCCACCAGGAACATGAAAACTGTGTGTAGAAATAAAAAATAAAGTTAAAATTAGCTGAGATTTTCCCACAAAGCCTACGACTACTGTATCAAATAATGAAACCTGGATTTCCAGAAATCTTTGAAGATTTTTCTTAAGGAAAAATGGAGATCATTTCTCACATAAGAGATGCAGGTGTTCATTAGTAATTATTATGGAGGCCAAGCACACAAGAAAGTCCGTCAACAAGGCGGTGTGTGACCGGAGCAGTAAGGCTATACAAGAGAAAGGACAGCCAATCCACCTCTCCCGCCCAAAGATATATTACTATGCTATATTGAATTTCAGCATAAGAGTGTTATTTAATGCTCTTGTCATTCATTATTGTATGTTTCATAGCTCACTTCATATCTTTCAGCTAACTCATAGATGGGCTTCCATGACTGTAAAAAGTTCCTGATGCAAAGAAAATAGCAGGCAGCAGAAAGCCTCTGCATGATGTGGAACCATATTCCTGCAGGAACAGCACTGACCCTATCATAAATTAGCAATGTCAGATGGAGACTGAGGATCCCATCACTCAGCTCTGTAATTTTTCTATGCATATTCTTTTTTTTTTTTTTTAGAATATGAGCCTTCCAGAATTTGTACTTTGTGCCTTTAATACGCTGTGCATTGGTATATAATATTGCACTAGAAGTGATTCTGAGGAGAGTTAGAAACTTTGTACTTAAATCTTATTCCTCAGAGGCCATTTTAAAACCATTTTTTTTACATCTGAAAGTAAAATCTGAGCAGTGTTGAAAATATTTGCCATATAAATAACTCAAGCTGCTGTCACACAAATCTAACACAAACTAATTGGTTTTTTTTTTTTGTTTTGTTTTTTTTAAGCTATTTTCATTGAAACCTACTGTATTTTGTAGTGGACAAAAGGAGAATTTAAGGAATTATCTTCCTCAAGCAGCCTCTGAGGTTTGTTTTCATTTTAAAATTTACATAAATATATATTTTAAACAAGTGATGACGGTTGTGCCTAAATAAAACATAAAAATTAAATTTAACAGTGCAGTAAAATGACAAGAATAAAACTAGATTCTACTCCTCTTTAGATCCTTGGCAAAATTTCCACTGACGTGGATATATCTAATGGTTATAAAGGATATTTACCTACTCTGGGAACTTAAGAGGTTCTTTCCTTCTGTTTTCTAATAGAAAATTGTCCCGGTTATGAAAGACTAAAAAGTTTGAGAAGGTGTTATGTTCTACATTTACATTAATAAAGTGCTTTACAACCAACTGAAGTAGGTATTATTGTATCCAGTGCTCTTTTTTCCTACCTTGACGAACATTTTTTGATTGTCTCTGTAGTGAGGCAGCCTGGCTTCCTCCCGAGACTGATGGGAAGGGACTCTCTCACTCCCCTGATGGATGGAGCCGAACCAGCCATGCCCCCCATTGGAAGCAGGGGGTGGGACAGAAAGCTTAAAAGGCAGACCCTACAGCTCAGTTATGCAAGAGCCGGGGAAAGGAGCAGAGGTGACAACTGGCAAGTACCCAGAGGAGTTGCTGGGACTGCTACTGGCCGTGTACTCCAGGGAGACCAAGGAACCCTAGAGATGGAGGTCCACTCAAAGGGGTAGTTAAGAAGTGTCACAGGAACGCCAGACAGTAGTCCAATTGTGTTGTCAGAGTCTAGGTCAGCGTGTTTCGGTGCCATCCCTGCTGACCCAATGGCAGATCCATCCACCACTGTTAGGACCCAGGGCTGGGACCAGGTAGTGTAGGGCAAGCCTGAGTCTTGTTACCCCCTGCAGCCAACGCCACCCCTGGGGCAGCCACCTCCCTACCTAGGCCAAGAGACCAGTTTTGTATGCTGTCTGCTTGAGCCAGAGGGCCAGGAGAAAGACTAGTAACAGTTGCTCTGCCCCACCCAGACTATTGTAAACTGTCTGCCTGAGTCAGAAGTCCAGACAAAAGGTGGCCTCTTGCTCGGTCCCGTCCCGGAGGCCAGAGCCACGAACTGCTGAGCACTTAACAAAGACTGCTAATTCCCCTGTTAAGCACTGTGCTTATAGGCACGACATAGTGTGGCAACGTGTCCTATCTTCGAGACTGACAGGGAGGGAGGCCGCATACTTGCTACAGTCTCCTTATAGGAAGAAAAGTTTTAACTACTTTTCTTATATTAGAATCACTGTTATAAAGGACTGCAAGGATCATCTAATCTACCCCCCGCCAAGATGCAGGATTTGTTGTGTCTAAACCATCCAAGACAGATGACTACCAAGCCTCTTTTTGAAATCCTCCAGTGAAGGAGCTTTTCTATGCATATTAATGTGCATATTAATAATGTTAAACCTGAAATTCCAATGAACAACTGGTAAAATATATTGAAGATCACTGAAGAGGAAATTAACAACCTGTGTAAAGTTTTATAGAGCACTGGAGAAGGTATTTCCCTTTGCCCCTTCAATGCCCTTAGTGATCTTTCCTCTAGTGAGGAGGAAGCTCCCTACTGAGTCTAGAAAAGCAATGTCTTCATTTTGCCAGGGGGTGCCTGTATAGCAGTACAAAACATTCACCTTTAATGGGTTAAAGTGCTATCTCTGGCCTTACCACCCTGAGAGCTATAGCAAAGGTTTCAAAATTAGTGCATGAGGGGGTCCCTAGACCACAGGGCTGATCTCTAAGGGAATATCTTTCAAAGATTACGGTATTTGTATTACAGTTGTGTCTTGAAACCTCCTTTGAGACTGGATTCCCACTGTGCTAGGCACTGTACACATAATAAGAGCTTATCTACACTTAAAATGCTACAGCAGCACCACTGGGCCACTACATCTGCACCACTGTAGCGCATCAGTCTAGGCAATACCTACACCGAAGGGAGGGATTCTCCTGTCAGTGTAGTAAATCCACCTCCCCGAGACGTGGTAGCTAGGTTGATAGAAGAATTCTCCTGTGGACCTAGTTCTGTCTACACAGGGACTTAAGTCATCTTAACTATGCCATCCAGGGGTGTGGATTTTTCACACCGCTAACTGATTAAGTTAAACAGACCTAATTATCTAGTGTAGATCAGGCCTCCTAGTCTGCAGGCTGTCTCCAAAAAGATTGTATTATAAACAGACAGAACTCAGAAAGTGTGGGAGGGAAAACTGAGGCACAGAGAAAGGAAATAACTTGCCCAAGATTGCAGAACAGGGAACAAGGTTTAGATCACCTGACTCCCTACCCACTAGATCATACTGCCTCTCTCATTACTTTGCATTCCAATTACAGAGGCAGATATACTAAGTAGCATGGGCGTGCGCCTGATCTCACCTACAGAAGCATTAAATCAGTCTCATTCCTTTGGCTTCAGTAGAGTAACTTCGGATTTACATTGGTATACACAAAACCAAAATCAAGGGCGGAATTATTGATCTAAGTTCCATTTTAGATATTTCACTGTGCTGCCAGTGATGCCATTTGGAAGAGTTACAGCCTTCCAGTTAGATTAGTCTTCCAAATAAAAGACAACCTACAGGACTTTAAGACAGCCCAACTTGTCTTGTTATTCCCTACAGCAGATTCTAGTCCTAATTACAGCCTGAAATAAGCAGAAAGCACTAGGGATTTTTGCAGTGCCATCAGTTCACTCACATCCTCCAAACATGTCAGTTCATTCATACCCAAGACATTTTTAGAAAGTAAATATTTTTTGACTCAGAGAAGCAAATGTTGGACAGATAGCTTTGCTAAAATGCAGAAATGATCATTTGGAGAAACAAAGGAGTGGCTTTTTTTTTTTTTTTTTTTTTTTTTAAAGGGAGACATCAGAAAGGCAGCCACTGATCTGATGTGAATGCATATTAGTCTCTCACTGTTTTGTCAGTGGACTCCATCAGGTGTCAGCAAAGTTTATGGCTGAATCATCATCATACTCAATTTAGGTGCTACAACAAAATTAACCAGATGGTTTGGGCAGCAGTCAACCCACCTGAATCAGCTGCACTTGGACCACTAAACCAAAACAACATCAGGTCTCATCATTCAACTGTTCTGGGATGTTAGAGGAACCAAAACAATTTTGTCATGGTTCTTATGTCCTTTACCTTCCCATATGCTGGCTTTCAAATGTCTGCTCATAGGCCACCACTTTAACTTAAGTAAATCTGTATTCAAACATTTCCCCAATTTTCATATCCATTTTACCAGTTGTTCTAGTATTTACCGATACTATTACCGGCTATCACAGTACAGCAAAATGTTATCTTATGAAACTACCTCTAGGTGTCAGTAATGAACTTTTCTCTTACTGAAGAGTAAAAAAAAGCAAAGGTCTGGCTAATGCTAGCTATTGATTTTCTGAGTTGTTCACCGACAAGTTGTTCGAGTGCCTTTTCAGCATCACTGGAGGTTTCGTAACCAGTTACAGAATATCCCTACTACCTGAAAATGGAGCCACTCTCTTCACAATAATGAATTAAACCAGGAGAGCTGCACTCTGTTGAAACAGACCTTTAGGAGCAAGCACAAAAAAAAGATCATGGCGTGGAAAAGAGACCATTCATTTACTGTGTAACTACTTTTGTTACACTTGTTAGTATACAAACAAAAGGCCCTTTATGCACTGATTCCATTTGTGTAGCCCTTATTTAAAGCAATCAGGTAGCTGGCTAATCCAGCCTGGTCAAATAAAGACAGGTTTATCCAGTATATTTTAACTGTTAGTAGAAGTAAATATTTCACGTTATTCTGACTATTAGAAATACCATCCTAGCCACTATGGATGTAGAAGCTCTCTACACCAACATTCCACATAAAGGTGGACTACAAGTAATCAAAAACACTTTCCCCGACGATCATGTGTCACACCTCACAGCTGAACTTTGTGACTTTGTCCTGACCCTCAACTACTTCAGACTGGCTCCAAATCTATACCTCCAAGTCAGTGGCACAGCTATGGGCACCTGCATGGCCCCACAGTATGCCAACATTTTTATGGCTGACCTAGAACAACGCTTCCTCAAAGCTCGTCCCCTAACACCTCTACTTTACCTATGCTACATTGATGACATTTTCATCATCTGGACCCATGGGAAAGAGTTCCTCGAAGATTTTCACTGGGATTTTAATCATTTCTATCCCACTATCAACCTCAGCCTGGACCAATCCACACAAGAAATCCACTTCCTGGACATTATAATAAAAATAAAGGATGGTCACATTAATACCACCCTATACCGAAAACCAACTGACCGCAATATCTATCTTCATACCTCCAGCTTCCACCCTGGACACATTACACGATCCATTGTCTACAGCCAAGCCTTAAGATACAACCAGATTTGCTCCGATCCCTCAGAGATCCTGTAGGTGTTTGTCTCTGTCTATGAAACATTCCTAAAACTACAATACCCACCTGGAGAAGTGACGAAACAAATTGACAGAGCCAGACGGGTACCCAGAAGTCACCTATTACAGGACAGACCCAACAAAGAGAACCCCACTGGCCATCACCTACAGTCCCCAGCTAAAATCTCTCCAACACATCATTAAAGATCTACAACCTATCCTAGCAGATGATCTGTCTCTCACTCAGGCAGTGGGCGGCAGACCCATCCTGGCTTACAGACAGCCCCCCAACCTGAAGCAAATACTCACCAGCAACCGTACACCCTACAAAAAATCCAACCCAGGAACCTATCCCTGCAAGAAACCCTGTTGTCAGCTTTGCCCACACATCGACTCTAGTGACATCATCACTGGTCCTAACTACATCAATCACACCATAAGGGGCTCGTTCACCTGTACATCCACTAATGTTATATATGCCATCATTTGCCAGCAATGTCCCTCTGCCATGTACATTGGCCAAAGTGGACTATCACTATGCAAAAGGATAAATGGACACAAATCAGACAAAAAACAACATCCATAAACCAGTGGGAGAACACTAATCTCTTGGGGCACACGGTCACTGACCTGAAAGTTGCTGTACTTCTCCAAAAAAACTCCAAAAAACAGACTTCAAAGAGAAACCACTGAGTTAGAAATGATCTGCAAACTTGACACTTTCAAACAGTGTTTAAACAGAGATTTGGAATGGCTCTCATTACAAGAGGTAAATTGCTTTGCTCATCCATTCTCACCTCCTACTCAATGACTGTCATTAGACCTCAAGTACCCAGCTTTCATCCACCTAACCCATTGTTCTCTTTGCACTCGTATATGTATATGGATGATCCTATGTTTCTCATTTCTACCTCTGCATCTGACAAAGCGAGCTGAACCTCACAAAAGCTTATGCCTGCTAAAATTAAATTTGTTAGTCTTTAAAGTGCTACAGAACTCTCGTTGAGTCTACAATAGATCGCTGACAGCAGTTCTTAACTTGTGCTTTAAGTTTTACATAGGTAAAATACAATTAACACACATACATTTCAAGCATACACCTGCTAACATTAATATATCATAAAAACCTAAAAAGCTTACTCTATCTGGACACCGCTGCATTGCTTGTGGCTGCTGCTGCTGCTTTTTTCGCCACTGTCAGCTAACAGGCTTTGCTCAGCTCCGCTTCTTCATCTTTTTCTTCTTTGGAAGCTTCTGACACTCTTGTTTACCCCACTGTTGATTGAATTACTCTGCTCCAAGCATCTACTTTTATACTGTTCTGTTAGCTATTAGGCCTTACTGTAAATACTTATCACTTAGTTGTTTACCACCAGAGTTGTGTTGCACCTGTTTGGCTTTCTGCCAATATATTTATTTTCTCCAGATGAATTTTAGGTCTACTTTACACTGATTCATAATCTTTTTACACCACATTCATTCATGCTCATTGCCAATTGTTTACATCAAAGTTATGATCTATTGGTAGCTCAGAAATATCATGTGACCTACATCTTCCAATTGTATGTGACCTGCAGCTTCCGATAATTGAGTGACTCATGCTTATTCAAAATGCAGGTCAGGAATTAAAAAAATGGAGTCTGGGGAATTTCTCTTCTTCTTTCATATGGCTGGTTTAGAGCAGCAACTACAATTTCACCTGAAGGTGATCAAGCCAGATAGCTACATTAGCAGTGGCAGAATTCATTCCAGTGATGCCTCCTTCATATTTATGAATTGGGCAGTAGGTGGTGATATGTTTGATGGTCTGTCGTGGGGAGCCTCACTCACACACTAAGGAGTCCTTGATTTTCCATTTGTGCATTAAATGTCCGCATCTACCATCGTTGGTTCGGATTTGGGTCAGAATTGACCAAGATGTTCAGGGAGGTTGAACCTAGGAACCTTCAGTGTGGTATCCGGCACACAGTACTTATTTTTTAAGTCTTGTTTAGTCCAATCTGCTTTTTAAACCTTTTTCTTATCATAGCCAGATTGCATGAGGCTAAACAAATATTCCAAGAAAGGCTTGCAGGACTTAAGGCATTTGGGTAGGTGGAGGAACATTGTTGAGGACTTGGTGGATAGGAAGACATCTGTTTTCCTGGATTCGCTAAGCTTCGCGGAGTGTTGCAGCAGTTCAGTGTATTGGCGGGAAGTGATGTTAGACAGAACAGGTAGTCATGGTATTGAAGTTCACTTAAGGGTTCCAGTGATACACTGCATCACTGTATTTAACTGGATGGCAACAAATCACATGTGACTGCATCTGTGCCATAGCGGTGCATGGTATTCAGCACTGAATATACAAGTGCCATTGCAGATGTTTGCAACACTGATGCCAACGCACCCCAGGTTGTACTTGCTAGTTTCCGAATTATGTTGGCTCTCATTTTTATCTTTGAAGCTACCTTCTTGAGGTGGTCATGTAAGGTAAGGGTGTGGTCAAATTTCAATCCAGGTGGGATGTAATCACGTCACACATGTTTACCACAGAAAGCTACTGTAAGACAGACTCCTGCCTGGTCTAGTCCTGGTGGCCCTTCCTCGGGCCCAGGCTCAGAGGAAGGCCACTGCGCCTTCCTATATCCAAGGGGAATGTTAGCGTTTGCTGGCTTTTGCCCCGGCCCCCCCGGCAGGGCAGGCGAGCAAGGAGTCTTTTGCCCCGGCCCCCCCAGCAGGGCGGGCGAGCAAGGAGCAGTGACCTTTAGTCAAGTGGGCGGTAGACGCTATTCACTCTTCAGGGTTGGCAAGGATCGGGGGGAGAGGAAGGGGACGCAGGCCCACCCAACTCCACTGCGTCTCAGCCCTAGCAGTGGCACGGGCGTTGCCACTCAGTCGGCGGGGCTCCCGCCGCAACACGCCGACTGGGCTTACCCCTATTACAGCCACGCCTCTGGCTGTCCCTGGGCTTCTTCCTCCCTGTATTCCCCGGTACCTGCATCCGCCAGTTCCTCCGGGTCGCCGGGATACACCGCCCGGGGTAGACCAGTCAGTCCCTCTTCGTCCACGGGGGATAGAGTAGGAAGCTCCTCGGAGAGGGGCAGCTCCTCCAGATCGCAGGGCTGGGGGTAGGGTTCAGCCTCCGGCAACTCCTCCAGGTCTGGTCCTGCCTCCAGGGGTTGTGCATCCAGCAGCTCCTCCAAGTCTGGACCAGCTTCCGGGCAGAACTCCCAGCTCTCTGGTTCAGGGGGCTCATCCC
Source organism: Emydura macquarii macquarii (assembly GCF_026122565.2). Taxonomy (NCBI): domain Eukaryota; kingdom Metazoa; phylum Chordata; order Testudines; family Chelidae; genus Emydura; species Emydura macquarii. The sequence continues at coordinate 21,687,250 of NW_027131614.1, read as the reverse complement.
AGTCACTACGGCCCCGAGGCTGGGCCCAGCACTTCAGGCCTGTAGGCCTCGGCCAGTCAAGTGGGCCCGGAGGCCCGATCCAGGCCTTAGAGGCGGGCCGCCAGGGTTGCTGCAGCCGGCGAGACAGGACATCTGCCTCTGGCGGCAGCCTTCCCCCTTCTGAGCTACAGGGCCTGCTTTTTATGGCTGCCGTCCTCCCTGAGGCTCCGCCCCCCTGCTGCCGGGTTGGCCACCTGGCAGGACCTATCGGTGGCCAGCTGTCTGGTTGCCGGGCAGACTGTGCTGCTGGCCTGTCTAGGATCTGATTGGGTGCTTGCGGCCCTTCCTCAGGCCCAGCCTCAGAGGAAGGCCACTGCACCTTCCTACACTACTTTGTGTGTGTTTGTGGCACTCTTATTATCAAGGTGAAATGTGCTTTCTATTATTGTTCCAGGGTTTTGTTTGAACCTCCATTTCTGGAAGTATTATTCCAAAATTCAGGAGTCCTCAGTTAATGCTTTCTTCATGTCACAGAAATTTGGTGCTTGGATTGTCATGGCAAGATCATATGCATAGCCAAATATTTGTGATTTAGTTGGAGGCATGTCACTGGGAATTTCTCTGGTATCATTTGAGTATTATATTACAGCAGGAATTCCCAGGCCTTTTCAAATTTCAGACCACATCTCAATAGACCTATTTGCTTGTGGACTATTTCCCTCCATTTAGCAGTCACGTGGACTACCTCATTCACAATCATGTAACAGCCCATTACACATGGCAAATAATATTAGGAAAGTACAGATCTAATTTTAGCTTCTCCCGTCTCATCTGTTGTGCTGCAGTCAACAAGCGGAAAACCCAGCACTATTCGACCAACCAAAAAGCACTAGAGTCAACACCTATTGACACCTACCATATGACAGGGGTATTTGGCTTCAGAGCTCTAATCCGAGATGTGATTAGGACCTAGCTCTGAAGTTTGGTAGGAATACACAGGAAGAAATGTAGGGAAACCACAGCAAGCAGTAGAATTGTACAGGGACTGTGACTTCTTGTCCCTGGGCTCAAATCCAGTGTACAGGGTGGGCCTGAGTTCCCCTACCAGTGGCAGGTCTGGAAAGACTGGGAATTCCCTGAAAGGGGAGGACTTTAGTGAACTGGACGGAGGGCCAAGAGGAAGCTGCAGACCCAGGAGTGACCAGGGCAGCAGAGTGAAACAAGATGGGAGAAGATGACAACATTGGAGGGAGAGTGCAAGCAGAGTTAATCCCCAGGATGGCCAGCAGGAAGTTCGGCTTGTGGTGAATGGAACCTGTGACAATAATACAAAATAAAATTAAAAAATGTTCAGAACAAAAAATTGTTTGGAAAGGAAATACTGAAATTTTTGTTCTGAAAAATGTCAAAAATGTACATTTCTACAGAATCAGAATCTTCTCTCCCCCACAAATTTCAGCAAAATTGACGTAATATTCACAAAGCATTCTGATTCCAGTGGAACTGCATTTTGACAGAAAATGATTCCAGCGAAGTGTTTCCAACCAGCTCTACCAGTAACATTTACCCCAGTATGTTCATAATTATTCTGCACAAATACTCTACTGTTTCATTGAGAGAACAATAGCAAGGCTAAGATTCATATTTATAAAGTCAGAAGTGACCGTTAGATCATATAGTCTGAACTTCTCTATCATAAGCCATTAAACTTCACCCACTAACTTATTTTTGACTAAAGTGTATCTTCCAGAAAGGCACCTAGTCTTGATCTGAAGACATCAAGAGATGGAGAATACATTATTTCCCATTGGTTCCAAAGGTTAGCCACCCTCACTGTTAAACTGTGCTGTATTTCTAATTGGAATTTGTCTGTTTCAGTTTCCAGTCATTGGTTTTCATTATGCCTTTCTCTGCTAGATTAAAGAGCTCTTTAACACTCTGTATTTCCTTTCCTTGAAGATACCTAGACACAAATCAAGTCACCTCTCCATCTTTTTGAAAAATTAAACAGATTGAACTGTAAATCTCTCATTAAGGCATTTTCTCTAGTTCTTTACTGCATCTTCTCCAATTTTACAACATCCTTTTTAAAATGTGGACACCAAAACTGCATGCAGTATTCCAGGGTCAGTCTCACCAGTGCCACATACTGATGTTAAAACCACCTCTCTACCCCTACTCCTCTGTTTATATAGCGAAGAATCACATTAGCACTTTTTGCCACAGCATTGCACTGGGAGCTCATGTAGGAATTGCTTTCCAGTATGACTTCTAAATCCTTTTCAGAGTCACTGCTTTCCAGGGCATAGTTTCCCATTCTGCAGGTATGGCATCAAATACATTTTTATGAATGATTGTTTTATTAGATTCAATCTCAGAGAGGCTAAATTAAAAGAGGAGGATGTATACTACATTTTTTAACAAGCAGAGCTGGCTGAATTCACCTAGTCCACCACTGTAGACCCTACTAGGCCAAAACAAAAAGCATCTGAAATCTTCACTCTGCCACCTTCAGGGGATCGGTGATGTCTGAAAATGGGATTGTTATAGCAACCAGGGCATATACTGATTCATTGCAGCCCCACCGCAGTCAGTGCCAGTGGGAATCCTATAGAAGCCTTAGTGGAACTGGTGACAGAGTGCATCTTTAACCAGATTCCCTGAGGCAGGGTTGTCATGGAGGCACCACTTGCCTTCCTTCCTCTGGGTGCATTTCTTAAGAAGTCAGCTAGCACCAGCAGGGTGAATTTGGCCCATTTACTTTATATGATCAGGTTTTATGCCACAGCATTTTATATAGAATTGTGTCTAAGACTTCATCTCTCTCCTTAAAAATCACACAGTGTGCATGAAAGCTTTCAACAATAACCCATTAAAACAAAAATGTATTGCACACTAGAAAAAACGATACAGGGGAACGTGTGGAGTTAGCTGCACTGCTCTGTGACCGGATCTTTATCTCATCATCCAGTTTGCTACTATTTGTGTATGTGAACTGTTTTGTCTGGACAATTTAGAATGTAAGCTTCTTGAAACCAGAATTGTGTCTGTTTTTTACAGCATTAGCGCTCAATTAAAAATAGTAACTATTTTGTTTTCAGATGGATTTGTCCTGAACTCCTGATTCTGACACCTAATTGCAGAAAGATATAATCCGAGAATAAACCTTAGAGAGAAGGAAACAAATCTTTCAAATTGACTATTCCAGCTTTCCTAAAACAAAGAAAGCAATTGTTTTAATAAGTTTGTGTGTAAAATGTTTTCTTTTTAGGGGTTGTTGACATCTTTTAAACTGCAGATAGATATATACAATACATAAAAGAATTATCTCATCAATTATCTGTAAAACGGATGTCCATGACATTAGTGCAAATATACCAGTTTAGTAACGTATCTATCTCTCACGTACACACTTGCCACTTGTGTTTCTGTTTTATTACGTTTAATGTAGTAGTATTCTTTAAATGCTGAAATGTATTCATCAGTACAGTATGTAAGACTTCGATACCGTAAAAATGCCATAGATTGTCTTACTATTTGCAATTTATACAAATATAGTGTAAAGTAATTTAACAGGTCTGACAAGCCTATTTTCTTGTAAGGAGCATTGAAGTCTTCACTATGTACATCATTGTAACAAACATGGGGTATAATCTGATCTTAATTCACGAACGAGCTCCTAGAGACAGAGACCAGCTTTTTTGTTCTCTTTGGACAGCATGTAGCACAATGGGGCCTTTGTTCATGACTAGGGCTTCTTGCATTACAGTAATACAAATGATTAATAATTGTATCTCAGTAACATTACAGTTAAAAACCATCTTAACGTATGTTGTATATTTTGTCAAAAGTATCATGTTGTAAAATATTGTGTCTTTCCACTGGTCAGAATAAAGGCTTCTGCATCCTTAAGTAGCAAGAATACCATCGAATCTGCATGTACAATGCCTCTGGGTTAAGTGGATATCACCCTGTAGAAGCAGGTATGAAAATGGGATTCCAGGTGTACAGAGCGGAAAGGATGTGGGACAATGAGAGGATGTTGTACCCAGCTGTAGTAAAACTTCCTAATAAACTTTAGAGCCCGCAGCTTCAATAAACTTAAACAAACATTTGTGTATGCCAAGTTTATTGAGGCTGTAGTACATGTTGTGGTAAAGTATTGTAGTGCTTCCCATCCTAGGCAGAGCACCAGCTGGAAGAATTCCTGGCTATATGCCCCCACTAATCCATAAAGGAATAAAGGGCCTACTGAAAAGCATGCTATTCTTCTCTTCCCCCTGAAGTGGTTTTTGTAATTATTTCTTTTTGTTCCCTGTCATTTTGGGCCTGAAGCACATTTTTGGTGCTCAATAAATAAATGATGATAATATTAATGCTCTTTTTATTACTGGGCAAGATTAAGTTTAAAAGTGGGAAAAAAAAAAAAAAAAAAAAGTTTTGAATCACAAAGAAAATGCAGACTTTTTTTTCTTCCTTGGCCAAAGTAGAATTGTCAAAAAACCAAGATACAGCAGTCAATTGCTGGGCCAAGAGGATTTCTCACAGCTTATGTGTTGTTACTAGCCTTCATTTTCTGGGGGGAAAAAAATTATATTCTAGATATTTCACCCCTTATTAACAGTGAAAGATAAACCTCCCCCCTTATAGATCTGCATTTTTCTCAGGCCCTTGCCTGAATCTAATAACCAGGACATCAGGTTCCATCTGGGCCATTGGCCTCTCCCTTATTTTTAAAATAGCTTTGTTAATGTTTTCCAGTCACTTTTGGCACTTCCTCCAGAGTTCTAGGATAGATTCCATTTGAACCTGATGTTTGGTTAGTCTTCAGATGTTCAATTCCCTTGTTCCCCTCTTCTGGCAAGAATGTGATTGTCTTCAGGTTTTCCCCATCCCTCACCTTTTTTTGAAATACATTTCTCTCCTCTAGCATCAGCATTTCATCTGCCTTTATTAATCTAAAAGGCAAAGTAAAGAATTAAATTTAAAGAATTCTAGGAATAATCAATGCTCTGCTTTAAAAACAGAACCTGCCTGGACTTAATCTCTTTTCTTTGGATATATTTTTTAAAAATATGTAAAATATTAAGATAAATTTAGTTTTCCCTGCCTGCAAAACACATCTCTTTCTTTATTCCACAGTATGGTCTGCAGTCTCTCTTGGCCAGCACCAATTCAGTCCTAGTTTAGAGAGGCCAGCAGTTCTGCATATGCTACTAATGTTATGTCTCTTGAAAAAAAGATAGTAAATTAATTGTCTTTTGCTGAATGTTTGTACTGTGATTAACATAATGGGGCCCTGTCCTGACCTTTATGCTATATTTAATTCAAATAAGGAGTTATAATAAAAATAGCAGTATTTCCAAAGATGTCACAACCCTCAAGACTTAACTGTCAAGTTAGCTATAGATTCCAGTCAACCATCCAGCCAATTCAATACTGTATTTAAAAATATATATAGATCAGAGCCAATGTCAAAAAGATGCACATCACTGAGATGAAAGAGACTGGGAGAATCAGATGATGACCTCATGTTTTACTGCATAGTGACCACATGAAACCCTTCAATTCATAGTCTTCCCGACCCTCTCCACCATTGCAGATTTGTTTGGTCTCTCTGCACACCAGTGTAATAAGAGTGCAGAGTAGGGTGACCAAATAGCAGGTGTAAAAAATTAGAACATGGGCGGGGGGTCAATAGTCGCCTATATTAGGCAAAGCCCTGACTATCGGAACTGTCCCTATAAAATTGGGACCTCTGGTCACCCTAGTGCAGACTATCCTCAATTGGCGGCTAGGAACTCAATTCAGGCACTGTTTCACCTGGCTAATCAGTCAGAATCATAAGTTTTTAGGCCAGAAGGGACAGTTATATTATCTAGACTGCTTTCCTGTACAACAGAGGCGATAGGATTGCACCCAGTACTCCTGTATTGAACTCATGAGGCTGTGTTTGGCTAAAGCATATCTGTGACAGATATGGCAGTGGCCTGCAATATCTTTGGGAGATTTTACTGTATTAAGTTTATCTATCATTGTGGGCCAGGAGTTGTTTGTAATTGCATGGATCAGGGTGACCACAGCTCCTTCAGAAACTAAGATCAGTGTGGGGTGCTTGGGCAAATTCACTCAGGTTGTAACACCTTCAGAGAAGTATCACCTCTTGGAGAGGCTCACATATACTAGTGCAACAGACAAGGAAAAGACTTTTAGTTAACTAGCCTGAGTTTAAACTGACTCAGGACCTTCTGTCCAAGGGGGGCCCCAATCTTTCTTGGAAAGAGTAAGAAGGCCTACTGAACCCCCTTAAGATTCATGGGTGACCATGAGTAAGCTTTTATCATACATATAGGAACTTTTAGTGTTTTCTCTGTAATGCTTTCACCTGGAGAATAAATGTGCTTTCTTAGAAAAGCTGTGTGCTAATTTGTGATTTCTGGCAGTTACAGGTGTTCATAGCCTTCAGAGAGATGCTGAACAGAACAGATGCTGGCTGTTTTAAGCAGTCTGGCTTGGTGGGGATATCACAGTATAGGCAGGGAACTGTGCAGACTAAAAAAACTCCTTTCAACAATGAGAGAAATGTAGGTCTCTGCCCAAGAGATGTGTGACTGAGGAGCCAGGAACATTAAGTGAGTGTCCTTGAGAGACCATACATAGGGAATAAAGGTGTAGTTGCCCTGATCTGTGACAATACCTTCCAGAAAGACATGCATTCCATTTTGAAGACATGAAAAGATGGAGAATCTACTACTTCTCTTGGTAGTTTTCTCCAATGTTTAATCATCCTCTCTGTTAAAAATTTGTGCCTTGAAGCCCCATCGCAAACCTTTGCCACCTCAAAGTTTGTGTGAGTGAGTGAGTGCACATGCAAAAACAGCTGCAAAATTCATAAACAAGTGGCAAGAGTTAATCTCACTCACGGCATGAATCTGGCTGAGATGCTAAAAAATTTTAATTGCTTTTTAAAAATAAACAGCTATTGGTAAATGGAAAAATGACAGTTTTTAAAAACGTCATCTTTTGCAAAAACAGAACTAACTCAAAACCATCTAAATTTAGGGATTTGAAGGATTAGAAGAGATTGAAGGAGATTCCCTTTTCTCCCAGCATCACAAACAAATCACTTGTCCAATTTCAGTTACAGCAAAATTTGGAAGGATATGTTCACCTATTCCAAATCCTTGATGTCTTAGGAGACAACTGAATTTTTTGTTTCAAAACCAATATGAATCTTTGCAAACTAAACATTAAGCCAAAATCCAAACTGAGGAATTCCATCAGAAATAAAAAACAGAATAAGGGTTCTGCTGCACTTTTGTGGTGATCCAATCTAGACATCATGCAGTTTGGGGCTAACAATAACAAAATATATGGGCTAAAGTCCTTACAAGCATTGAAGTCCCTTTGACATTCAATGAGATATAAGATCCTAAATCATTTGAGGCAAAATTTTTCATAGTGCATATGTTATTAACAGGTTTCAATTTACCCCTCAGACAATTAGTTTTCCTTTGATCCCTTTATCCACATATGTATGGTTACAAAAAATCTACTTATTTTAGAGGCCAACAGCATTATATGTTGGGCCTGGAAACAATGTGTATGTTTGACAGAGATTGAGAACCTATTCTTTTTAAAGCTTGCATTAGTGTATCTCTGATGACTCCAATGGCACTATTCTTGATTTACATCTGTGAACAACTGGGGTTAAGCTTTGAATGGCTGGAAAGAGAGAAGAATATCTCCTCTTCACCATGGGAAAACTATTACTAATCCTACAAATGAAATGCAAGATTTTCTTGCTGCCATTCTTTAACTATATAAAGAGGAACTTCACAAATGCTAGAAGACCTACAATTCTCAGATGTTATTTTTGTATACATAATTGTATAATGATTACTATTAATATTCACTTGTGTGTGTCAGTCATGTAATCTAACCTACTATAGTGAGTGGGTGTGGCCTTCCTCTGAAATTGACAGGAAGGACCAGACCAATCCTGTTGGGGCGGAGCCAGAGACTACCTGTCCGCCCACTCGGAAGTGGGGGGAGGGGGTGCGGGACAGGAAGTATAAAAAGAAGGCCCAGGAGCTCAGTCTGTGGCAAGCTTGGGGGGGGGGGGGTGAAGGAAGGATGTCTCTTGTTTCTCAGAGCTGCCTGTGGCCTGGTACCCCGGTGAGCAAACTGGGGCCTAGGACCGGGTGCTAGAGAGAGAGAGTGAGAGAGTCTGGGTGGGTGGTGGCAGCGGTGGCAGCCTGGGGCCCAGAGGTAACCCCGGAACCAAGCACCCCGGAGGACCCAGTGATCCAGATGGGCCAGGATCTAGAAGAGTTGCTGGATTTGGACGATGAGGAGGGGGCCCTAACGGGGCCTGACTTGGAGGAGCTGCCCTTGGAGGAGTTGCCAGAGGCCAACAATGGGATGAGGGCCTTGACTGGCCCGGACCTGGAGGAACTGCCTTATGCCAACTTTCCTGATGAGCTGCCTGACCTACCGTCCTCCCCCCGGACAATATCAAGAGGCTCTGCAACCTACCCCTGGGTGACTATCCCAATGAGGCTGACTGGGCTGTGGCCTACCAGGTACCTGAGGGAAAAGGGGCAGGAAGTAGCCCAGAAGAGTGGAAACCCAGTCCAGGGACCGTGGGACTGGAAAATGAGTCAGTGTGTTGTGGTTGAGATCCCGCTGACTCTGTGGCACACCCCTCTGACATGGCTAGAGACCTGGGCTGGGATGCAGTGGAGCTGGGTGGGCCTGTGTTCCCCTCCTCCCTTCCCTGACCATTACGGGAGTGCCTGAATTGTTCGCTGCCCCACTGGGAGTGCCTGAACTGTTTGCTGCCCTGGTGGGGGCTCTGCACTATTGCCTGGTGGCTGCCCTTCTTGGGCCCAAAGACTGTTTCCCTGCCCCGGCGTAGGCCAATACCCACTGGAGCAGGGTAGTAAGTGGATGTGGTGTCCCTCTGCAATTGACAGGTAGGTGTGGAGCAGGGCCATCCCTCCCTATGATTTCAGGAAAGCATACCAGTTTAGGCACCCATTGGAACAATACTAATATATCTAAGCACAGGAACTAAAAATACCTTCAATTTTGATCTTCCTATTAGATGATTGGATTTATTTCCTTTTAAAAACAAACAATTCTTTACAAGGGTGTATACATTTTTATCTCAATGGGTTTTTTTTTAAAATGCACTTTGGTGTTTGCTTTTTTAAAAAGTTGTTGTTGTTAAGTTCTCTTTGTTTGGCCTATAGGTAACCTTCTTTGCATTTGATTGACATCTCAACAGATCTGCAGTACCTGCTGAGCAGTGCTTTAAATGCAAGTGTTTCCAAAAAGTAAATATCAGAGAATATCAAACAGTGGTTAGAATGAACTTACCCAACTACTATCTATTTGCAGTGTTGTTATGGCAGTGTTGGTCCCAGGATATGAGACACACAAGATGGGTAAGGTAATATCTTTTATTGGTCTAACTTCTGTTGTAAGCTCAAAAGTTTGTCTCTTTGACCACGGAGCTCTTCTTCAGGTCTGTGGATCTTGAAAGCTTGTCTCTTTCACCAACAGAAATTGGTCCAATAAATGAAATTACCTCAACCATATTGTCTCTATCTGTCAAGGTATTTGTAGTATCCTCATCACTACAATAGCTATCTACCACCTGAATAATTAAATGAATAAAAAAAAACTTAACGACACTCTTCCCCTTTTCAGCTAGCTCATTAGTTTAAAGGGAACATGATCTGTGTATAAGATAATGAATGGTGTAGAGAAGGTAAATTGGGCACTTCATTTTACCATTTCTCCTGTGGAAAAAATAGTACAGTGATTATGTAATTAGAGGTTAGCATAATACATAAGTGCAAAGACGCTGAATTAAGGTTGAAGAAGTAACCTTCTGATATTTCCTAACTTATGAGTGCTTGACCGCGCATCCTTAATAATTTGTGTGTGTAATATTCTATGTAGGTTCCTATACCATCTTCATCACCCAAGCACCTTCCAGTCATGTGTTAAGCAATGGGACTAACATCTCTCACTTGGGGAGAGAATGAGAGAGAGAATGAACCACAAGGATAAGATATCAAGGAGGCCAAGAACTTAGTAGAATTCAAATTAAGATAGGATATTTGTATGGATGAGAACATCCACAGATATTAGATAGGATAAGAATGTTTGTTTAAAATATGGAATAAGCCCTCAGGCTTCAGGGCATAATGCAGCCATAACTGATAAGGTTTAGGAAGATGCAAACCCTATGAGCAAGTTATACCATGACTATCTACTAAAGTGTTTCTTGCACCTTCCTCTCAAGCATCTGGTACACTCTACTGTTGGATACAAGACAGTGGACAAAGGTGAACCACAAATCTGACAATTCCCATGTTCCTACAAAAGTTGTGGGTATTATTCAGATGTCATTGTTACATGGCAAAAATAAGAAGTGTAGTTATGCCAGACTTGTATGTACCAGCTCAGTACAAATACTTGTGTATTTCAGCAAGTAGGATATAAAAGAACAGGACCACTGACACTGGAAAAAGGGACTGCTCCTTTGAGAAGAATTTGTCCAGAATCTAGGGAGACAGGGTCAAATATGTCCTATAAAATGTAGAAGTTTATGCTCAATTTCCTGACACACACAAATATGGAATATTTAATCTTGTATTTTGAAAATAATTCACAATACTCATCTGATCTTTAGATTGTGAATTTCAAAGTTAAGCACATGCAATTGAACACCTATATCTATGCTCACTTCCCACAAGTGGGATTCACAAAAGGTATTAAGGAATTGATTTGAATGGGAGTTAGATGCCTAATATCTGTGAATCCCACCCAATGTGTACCCCTACATCAAGTATTTGCACTCTTTAAATATAATTTTCCATCTCTCTCCCTCCCCTTCCTCCCCCCCACCCACAGGGAATTGAGGATTCTCAGCACATTGCAGAAGGTACTGAGCACCTTGAATGAAGATTTTAATATGTCCAACTCACGGCCAAATTAAAATGTCTAGATAATAAACAGCTTTTATATAATGTTTCACAGCATCTATGGACACTGTCTAGGAGGGGGTAGGGGGGGAATTTAAGTTTAAGGTGTCAGAGGTGACCTGCTGACAATGTTTCAGCTTACATGAATGTAATATGTCTGACAAAAACACAAGACATATGTTAGAGTTGGCAATCACAGATGTCTAAATAGGAATGACATATCAGAGAAGGTTTTAACTAATTGACAAAAGAAAAACCAAACAATTAAAATCTTTGTGTATAGATAAGGGAGAATAAAAATAAAATGTAGGTTGTTCAGTAAGGCAGGATTTGATTTATTTTTTTTTATGTTAGAGGCTTAAATCAACAGCATGCAGGAGGAGGTACCATCATATCATTTCTTCTAATAAATGAAAATATTTCTGATGGCACACTACCTGCAAGATTGATTCTGACCATACAACTGAGTTGGCTCAGTAGGGACTTTATAGTGTTTCTTTAAAGTGCCCAGAAATCATATTTGTGTGGCAATCTCTTCTGTGCAGTGTTGAAAGTATATTTCATTCCAGTATTTTAAAAGAACTCATTCAGTTGGACCAAACATACAGATGTGATTTTGAGAAAGGAGACAATTGAAATATTAATTCTTCTGTACAACAGAAAATACTGATGCCTTATTTTTAATTGATTCACTATAATATGTGGCCAATTTCTGTGGTATAGTACAACCTAGATGTAAAGTATATTTAGAAATGGATAGAGAATTCTGTATGCTGTGGGAAACCGATAGCATTAGCTATAATGCACAACTCATGTATACATAGTGTGACTTTCTATGAAGTCTTTATTGCTTTAAATTCACGGACTGCATTATTCACAAGAAGCAGAGCCACAAAAGCCAGTCTTTCAATATATGGCAATAAACATGTTATTGCACTTTACTTTATATATTTCCTTTATGCTCCATTGTTTCCATTCTGTTTTTGCTGCTTTACATCTTGAGTTCCTTTTGGATCAAATGGTTATAAGCATTTTTTTTAATGCTGAAATGAAAGGATCTAAGCAAGTACAACCAATTATTTATTATTAGAATTAGCAGTGGAATATGTCTTATCAGTTTTAATGTCTTTTCATGGCACATTTAAGGAGTTCCAAACATTTTATGTTTGGAACTTTAAGCACCAATACATGTTGAAGTTTTAGGTTTGAAATGATCTAAGATGTAGCTTTTGCTAATCTGCTGTAGCAGTGGCTTAGCATTTTAAGCAGGTTTAAGATTTAAAGGGTTTAAGCTACTCTGAGAGTGAGATTCACCCAATCTAGAGTATGCTCTCAAAGTCCTATTCACCTATTAAGATCTGCTTCAAAGTTTTGAGTGGCCCTTAAATAGGTTTTAAGTGGGTCTTAAACTTTATATGGCACATTAGAGTGAATATTAAAAAAAAGCTATTTCTGTTGCAAGATGGACTTTATGAAATGTTTCTTCTATCCAATTACATGGACTCCCAGATTTACAGCACCATTAGTTTTGTTATGCCTATATTCTGCATGTTTGTTCAGGAATCAGGATGAGTGGTTCAAATGCTTACTTATGCAAAGAGTTTAATTGATAGCTTATGTGAAGTGGATCTTACATAAATAATGGGTCACAAAATGAGACCCAGGCATTGTAATAAGATACAAAAATACAGTAGCTATATACTTACAATATGTGCATTTCAACCATGTTATCTCCCTTATCTTCCCAGCATAGGATGCAATGATTAAACACAAGGGGTTGTAATGAGAGCATTGTGGGAGGATTTCTTTCAGAATTCCCTTGCCTTTTAGACATTTCAGCCTTGCCGTTACTTTGGCATATTTGATGCCTTCATGATTCATATACTACAGGCATTCATTAAGGCTAAGCTGGCCCAAGCAGTGAAGTGAATATAGTCTACTTAACAAGTATCAACAAACATTTAGGTTGAAAGTCATCTCAATGGATAGTAACCTGTGATATTTACCAAAATAAGTGAACATATATTCTGTTTGAACTACTGTAAACTCTGGGTTATATTTCCACCCATGCTTAAAGTACAAGCTGATTTTTTTTCTGCTTTCTAAAAGAATGAGAGTTCAAAGGACAAAAAAAACCAAAACCCTCTATTGTTACCATCTGCCACTATACTCATTCATGGACCATAGCTCCCTAGCATAGGATTAGCAGAACTCCTGCTGCTCTTACAGAATGTTGACCTCTGGGAGCAGTGGTAGTGGAGAAAGAGCACAACCCAGACCCACCAATTGATATGGATACTATCCCCTGCAGGGTACAGATGCTGTCCTCTGAACATTCCATCCAGATCCTTCTTGATCATGACTAGGGAAAGAGCTCCCTGTGGCTGTGCATCTGTACTGCATTAACTCTTTTATAGGATCTCCATGTGTTCCTACCTATTATACAGTACCACTGCCCACATTATGTAGCCTTTGCTTCCAGCTGCTCACTTATATTTTTTTTGGTAGTCTTTCAATGCCCTCTTTCTGGTCCTATGCTCTAGTGCAGTGTTTCTCAACCTGGGGGTTTAGAGGGGTCGCAAGTGCAGAGCTGGTATTGGGGGTGGCAAGAAAGGCAATTGCCTGGAGCCACAGGGGCACCATGAAACTAAGTTACATGCCTCAGCTCCATGGGGGTGGGACTCAGGCTTCAGGGGTACAGTAGTTTGGAAAGGTTAAGAACCACTGCCTGGCCCAGCATTACTTTTCTTTGCAGAACATCATATCTCCCTGTCAGTAGTGGCAGCTGCTTTGATCGTCCCTTAATACTTCATCACGAAAGTTGATTTCTTCATCTACATACTATCACTTGAGCACCAGTACTCAAGGGCTTTGTTTCAATAGTTCTCTTGGCAAATAAATCCCTGGTCTCCATTTCAGCCCCTGGTAATTTTTGCTTGCTCACTCTGCCTCATAAGTTACCTGGGCCAACACCATGATAGCTCACAGATCCCCCAGATGTTGGTTCCTCGATACACATGGGGCAATGGATTAAAAATGGGTGGAATCAGACTCCAGACCATAGAGGGAGTCTCCACACAAGAGTGAAGCAAAAAAGGGGGTTAATGGTTGGATGCTCCAGTATTGAAAATCCCCACTCCAAGCAGTTCCACATTGGAGAAGCTGGTTCATGAGCTATGTGAATCCCATGAAAAACTATAGAAATTAAGGGCCACATTTAAAAATGAATGTTGACTAAATGGTATCTACAAAATATATGCATACATTTAGCTGTTTGTATATGCAGGCACAACTGAGATTCCTGTGGCCTTAAAAGTTTGGCCCATCAACAAATTATCGAGAATTTAGAACACATCAAATTGAAAACCACTGCATCTAAATACTTCTGGGATGCCCTTCACATAGTAGAATATAAATTCAGAGTTCTACACTGATCTGTTTAGGTTTGGATCACACAATTAGGTTAAAGGGGTGTGGTAAGAAGGTGGTCCCATGGGGAGGTCACACAGCAGGTGTGTGATTCACAGCCTGGGAGGAGTTGGTTTTAACTCCAGCTAATCACAATAGAAGTGCAAAATAAAGGCTAACCAGAAAAATAAACCTCTCCCCACACAAGATTCTCAGCAAAGCATAGCTTACCTCAGCCAAGGCACCAGAAGAAAACTAAACCCAAGAATCAGCCTTCCAAGCATATGTTTCTTCCCTCATTCAGTTCTCTCACATCCTTTTTCTCTCAGCCCCAGCATTGGAGTGTGAGAAGGAGAAACTACCCTTCTCCACATATGTTTCCACCCTCTCTTGATTATCCCTCCACTGAGGGAAGACAGCTGTGGCCTTTCCTAGGGAAAGAGAATTAACCATTTCCCTGCAAATCAAGGGCCAGGGTTTTTACATCCTACTATGAGGAGACAAAGCTTTTGATTTAGTTGCAGATCTTCAAATGACTATATTATTACAGATTATCCAAGATCAGGCTTTTTCAATCTGAAAATAAGAAAATACCTGGGATTTTCTTTGCAAGGTTTTCCTGCAGTGACTCCCCTTAGCCACTGTTCTGATGCAAGAACTCATGTCTGGGAGACGGTCTTCTCTTCTGTTCTCATTGCTTTCAGACATATGGAGCCACTGAAGAGGAGAAAGAGGCAGGCTATGGGCCTTGCTGGCAGGGAGGTAAATAGAACAATGGACGCACAGAAGCTCTGGGAGAACTATCTGGAGAGGGGAAAGGTGTTCCCCATGAGTCTGTGATCTTTCCCTATTGTCTGACCCCAGGACTCCTGGGATCCCCCAGTTCACCTCCCATCCTGCCTCATTGCTCTTGGGAAAATTAGGAGATCACTGTCCAATTTCAGTTTTGGGCAGTCTTTCCACTATCAGATACAGTATGTGCACAGAAGCAAGCTCATCTGTCTTACTGAAATATCTCAGGACAAAACTCCTAGAATTTCACATAGTCCCATATTTCATTAATATGAATATTGCCTCAATAATACATAAGGACAGGGCCTGAGCTCTTCTTTGCTTTGAGAAAGGCAGGATATGATGGTAAAAAGTTTAAGAAACAACAATAACATTAATTTATAAAGGAAGAGCAAATGATACCTTAATTGCTGGAGTTGCTCAATCATCAAAGAAAGATGTAGTGATTGGAGATTTTTTTTCTACAATATTTGAACTTGTCATATTATTGTTCAAATTCTTACACTATGTCTAAGAGGTTTCAGGGCAGCAGCAAAAGCATGTGTGCAGATATGCAATGTGGCACCCCCTGTGTAATACAAATCTTGCTTTTCCAGGACAGGAACTGGCCTAGTGCACTGTCCTTACTGCTGTTTGCTGCGGTGGATTGCACTTGTTTTGTATGGCTGCTAACTGGGTTTGTAGGGGTTTGTTCCTTCTAAACATGTCTCTTGTAGCATATTCATATTGACCTCTGGCATTACTTTTGTGATCATTTTTCTTCTGTTGTGGGCTGGATCTTTAGTCCTGTACTAGGTGCCTTGTTGACTGTATCCTACAGATCTATGCTGTATTCCCATCCACATCCTTAATCCTCCATGGACTGAACACGTGGGCAACATTTAGCTCTCAGGAAGCAAAATTTGTGGAAGTCCTATGCTCTGTAAAACCAAGGGTTAGATCTCTTAATAGAATGTTATTTCAAGTTCTCCAGCATTACATTAGTGTTCTATTACACCTAAAGTATTATGTTAGCTCTGTAGTAAGTTCCAACTCCATCCATGGTGTCAATAAAAAAAACTTTAAAAGAGGTTATTTTTAAATTCTTTATTCCACCAAAACTGCATTGCAGTCTTCCAGTCTTTATAGTATTTACATTATTTGCAACTCTTTCCATAAGTGCCAGTACAAATGTAACTGATGATTATTCAGAATAGCTATACAAATGTTCCTGAAAACAAGGTGCATTTCTGGGCATTATTTGCTTATGCGCAATAATATATATGTATATATATTAACAAAGCTTCATAATATACAATATGTTCCATTGAAAATAAAACATCCCACTTACAGCTTATTCAGATTTCAGTTACATAGACTTTTGCATTTCAAGTTAGTGCAAATAATGAAAGTAAGAGCCTGAGCAAAATGGTGTAAATACATTGGAACAAGATAATCAACAGCAAAAACTAGCCAACTCTCTGCATATGATTATAACATTTAATTAGTATATTAGTATTCTTTATATACAATATATTTAAATAATTGGCTTATTTGAGCTATAGGCAACAAATTTACAAATTAAAATAAAATAATGTTTCCTTCGCACAAATATGGAATGTCCAAAATATGAAAATAAAATGTATCTAGTAACAAAACAATGCTGTAAATCAAAAAGATACAAGATGTCTTCTCTATTATCTTGGGGGAAGATTTCAAGGCACTTTCTCGGCAAATCAGAGTTCTCTCGTGGTAGAAAAGTCTGCAAGAAGAAAAAAATGTGCTATTATGTATCTAGTTTTGCAACTGTGCAACACTCCAGTGGGCGGCTTAATCCAAATCTGTTTACAAATTACAATTTTAAGTGTATTGAAGAAACCTTTCAATTAACTCCTTGGTGCCAGTGGATCTTGCCCTCCTACTGTGAGCCCTAATGAGTTTCGCATCTGCAAATGTTGACTAATGGTGTTGAAGGTTTAAAAGTTAGTGGTGCATGTTGCACCTTTCAGGAAAGATTCCCATGCATACAATACAAATGCATTTCTGTACACTGGCTGACATTAAAATCTTTATTATTGCCACTTTCTAAGTACCAAACCACAGTAACTTTAATTAGACAAAATTTTAAATACTGTAATGGCAACCACAAGAGGATCCTTCATACAAACTATATCCCTAAATGTCTCTAATTTCACAGGGTTGCCATTTTTGTAACCAAGCTAGCAGTCACCAAATCAGCCTACACATATTGAATCACATCAGTCAACTTCTCCATGGTCCTGAAATGGAAGCAGAGAAAATCTTTGTACATCCCTTCCTGGAACAGCTGATGTAATACACCTTTGGAAGGAAAGGATGAGGTTTGCAAAAGGAAGCTTGAGGCATACTGTACAAATACCACTCTAGTCTTTTCTCCAGGGGCATATAAAGAAGGGGAAGGAACAAGCTTGTGCTCCCCTGTATTACAGTTGCTGGTTTTGGTAAGAAAATGATTATCAAGGTCACTCACATCCTAAAATGGGCCTATTTTTTTATAGTGAAGGAAAAAGATACTTAAAATGTCTGAGGTGAGGTTAGGGCCCTTGGGGTCCTGGTGCCATGAGGAAACCCCAAAGGGCTCTGTGGCAACAAGAAGCAGGTCCTGCAAGGGAGACAAGAACAATAATTGTGGTCCTCCATCAGCTGCTGCAAGAAACACTACTTGTGACCTTATTAAGCCAGCAGGAGGGGAAGAATCAATCACAGCAATTCAATCCTCAACTAATGGGCTACGGGTAAGCACCAGTCCTGCCCACTGCTGCCAAGACAGATGGTGAGGAAGCAAGCAAATATACCCCCATTGCCTGATGGGTAGCAGGTGGGGTTTGGGAAAGGGGGTCAAACCTTGATCCCCAAGAAAAAAGACTCGGCTGGTGTAAGGTAGTGGGGGAAGTTGGATAAGGGAGAGCACAGAGAACTTCTGTGGGAAAGTAGCCACTCAGGCTCTGATCTTCCCTGCAGGAGGATAGAACATGGAACAGGAAAGAGAGGCAGGGAAGACTCAGATAATGGCTTTACTGTCTTCCTGGGATGCAGGGGATTTTTAGTAAGTAAAGGTTAGAGGGAAAAATAGTGAGTCTAGGTGCACATTAAAGAGAACTTGGTGAGTGGGAAATTGCTCATATTGCCTGTCCTTCCAACCTCCAAAACAAATCTTTGGATTTATTTTCTGTCCATTTGGCAAGTAAATTAGAGCAGCTAGGTCCATAAACCATGAGCCACTTCTGATCTCCTTACCCTGCTTTCTAGGTAAACCAGAAACCAGTAAACTTCTGGGGATAGGCCTGCACTGAGGCTCCAACAAAAGTTTTCAGCTGTTCCAGTTGGAAGAGCAGGTGAAGAGAAGAATGGCAACATAAAACTATCTGTGGGAACCCTGCAGTGAGATTAAAAAAATATGTGGTGGAGGGAAGAAGAGAAAGGGGGGAGGAGTGGAGACTAAGAGTTAATAAAGCCTCAGGCTGTATTATGGTTTCTATGCTCCCCTCACCCTTACTTCCATGAATTTGAAATCTCCTTCAGGCCTGTTCCCAAGGTCAGTTTTTGGGGTTACAGAAAGCACTGGATCTGGTGCAGTGCCACAGGACTTTCATGAAGATTGCACTATATCTTTTAGGGATTCAGTCCCAAGGTGAGATCCTCACAAATATCAGGGTGATTGTGGATTTTGGAACCAGACTTCCTGCTTTTTCCATGGAGGTGCAAACCCTGCCACACTGAAGAAAGAATCTGGAGGAAACTTCGTGAAGAAGCTTCACAGATTCACTGCTCCTCCCCCTTTTTTTCCAGGTTCCTTCTCAGATATTTTCATGGAAGTGGGTGATCTCAGCCATCATTATTTAGTGCCAGGAACATACGGAGCAATGAGCTAATGTAAGAATACTACATCAGAGCATGCATAAGGGATGCAGGACAGGTCTGAACATTAATGTGCTACCTCCATGATACACCAGTAGTGGCAAAATTCAAACTCCAGCACAGCAACAAAGCACATCAATATCAAAGCAGCAGGTTATAAACTCTACCATATTTCTGTTTATTTCTAGCTAACAAGTGAAAGGTATCAAGCAAGTGATTAGGTCATAAAGCAAGAATACTTACACAGCAAACTTTCTAGGGTTGTGTACACAAAGGGCTCATTGCCAATCTTGTTAGCAATCTTGCACACCTTTTGTAATCTATACAATAAAAATATGCACAATAATAATAATTCATCTCAATTGCCATGTATTATGGGTAAACAACATCAAATTCACAGTGGAAACTAGCTTTATGCAAACTGTACCATGAAAAATTTTCTCTTGCAAATGCATGAAATGATACCAGTAGCTTATTACAACCTTGCTCTTCACCACACAGAAATGCCTATGATACATAAAGAAGAGGGGAGATTTTGTGTCTTTTACTCCTTTCACAATCTATGTAATATGAAGGAATCAGATGGCCCTTTGGATCCAAATAATTGTATTGAGTAAACACATATAACATTCAAGGCCATATATAAACTCCCTCTCTGGCAGGGTTTTGATGTCTTCTGAGACACAGGAGATAGTGAGGTCACAAACTAATATAAGGGTTATTTCTCAATTCCTGTACTCTACAGGAAAGCGGAAGTAATTATATTACAACTTATTATTTATTCTGTATGGGGATCAGGCCTGGATTTCTATGTTCCTAATTCTACTCAGCGTAAGGCTTGGAGAACTGGGACCTACTATTACTGAATCAAGCTGGGACTTGGCTGCTCTGTCCCATTTGAAGGCCATATTCTGTGAGGTGCTACAGTTCAATGGGAGTCGAGGGCTCTCAGCACCTCACAGGAAGTGCTCTGTGTCTTGCAGAATGGTGTCATAAGTCAGGAAGGGTGAGGTTTCGCATGACTAATAGATTTAAATGTTGTAGACAAATGGTGCTGTTTATTGCCAGTCATTTCTCTTTTCCTTTGAGTTACACTAGAACTACTTCTCTTTTAGAAATTCCATTTTTTCCCCCTTTTAATACATTATCATTAGTGGGGGGTTTTCCTTAAAAAAAAGCTCTCTGACTTGCCTTGAAGTCCTTATTCAGGCAAATAACAGGGTTACTTACCAGTAACTGTTGTTCTTCGAGATGTGTTGCTCATATCCATTCCAATATAGGTGAGTGCACGCCACAGTGCACGGTTCCTGGAACTTTTTTCCCCTTAGCAGGCCCCGTAGGGCCGGCTCTGGTGCCCCCTGGAGTGCCGCGTCCATGCCGCAGCACATGAGGCACTGCTGGCCCTACGCACCCTCAGTCCCTTCTTTCTGCCAACTCCGACAGCGGGGACGGAAGGCGGGTGTGGAATGGACATGAGCAACACATCTCGAAGAACAACAGTTACTGGTAAGTAACCTTGTTTTCTATCTTCGAGTGATTGCTCATATCCATTCCAATATAGGTGATTAAATAGCCATACCTCGGAGGTGGGTAGGAGTTACCGGTGAGCTGCCCTCAGCACGGCTCTGCCGAATCCTACGTCCTCTCTCGCCTGCTGAACAATGGCGTAGTGGGACGTGAAGGTGTGCACCGACAACCAGGTGGCTGCTTTGCAGATGTCCTGCAGGGGCACTCTCTCCAGGAAGGCCGCAGAGGAGGCCTTAGCTCTGGGTGAATGCGCTGTGAAGACACCCGGCAGCGGCACATTCACCTGCTCCTAGCAGCACTTGATGCAGGATGTGATCCACGCGGAGATGTGCTGGGTGGAGACTGGTGATCCTTTCATCCGGTGTCCCCCTCCCCCCCCGTGGCGAGGAGCTGCGCCAATTTCTGGAATGGCCGTGTCTTTGATGTAACAGGCCAGGGTTCGTCTCTCGTCTAGCGAATGCCATCTCCAAACCCAGACTGCGCGGTTTGGGAAACACAGGGAGAGATCAATCGTGGTTATAACGAGGTTCGGAAACCAACCCAGGCTAGGAGGCCGGACATGGCCTCCACTGCAGTTTATCCGTATAGAATAGTGTATAAGGGGGCTCTGAGGTCAAGGCCTTAAGTTGGAGACCCCCCAAGCTGGGGTAATGGCCGCCCGCAAGGCTACCGTCCACGAAGCGCGGCAGAGGGCGTGAAGCCATGGGTTCCAAAGGGGAGGCCCCTATGAGTCTCGAGAGGACCAGGCTGGTATCCCAGGGAGGCACCGGGTTGCAGACCTGGGGATGCTGCCTCTCGACCTCCTTGAGCACCCCGACCAACGTGGGATGGGAGAACGGGGATCTCCCCGCTAGCGGGTAATGGAAGGCCAAAATAGCTGCCAAGTGGACTGTGAACGAGGCCAGCACTAGACCCCGGAGTACTCCAGGGTCGCCTGCAGAGGCAAGAGGCTGGCGGAATGCCCCGGGACTCCGCCCAAGAGGTAAACCATGACCACTTAGTTTGATACACGACCTGTGTGGAAAGGATCCCTGCTGTCCAGCAGGAGTTGTGGGACCTGCACCAAGCAGGCCCCCCTACCTCCGTCAGCCACAGAGGCTCCAGGCCGTGAGCTGCCAGGAATCCGGGACCGGGTGCAACAGGGCACTGTGGTCCTGGGAGTGATGGTCATGCTGCCTCGGGAGCCCCATGGGTGGGGCGAACGAAAGGTCCAGCAGCATGCTGAGCCAGCGCTGGCTCGGTCAGGCCTGAGCAGTGAATATGACATCCACCCTGCCCCTGTTCATGTTCGGTAAGACCTTTGGCAGGAGTGGAGTGGGCGGGAACGCATACCTGAGGGTCCCCGTCCCATTACTGAGGAACGTATCTGAAAGCAACCCAGTCTCAAGACCCCGGTGCAAGCCGAGCCTTGGCACTGCGCATTCCCAACCGACACGAACAGATCCGGTTGGGGGACACCCCACTTCTGGAAGATCGCAGTCACTATCCCTGAGTGCAGCAACCAGTCGTGGTGGGATAGAAACGATCTGTTGAGGTGATCCGCCTCGTCACTCTTCACCCCCAGGAGGTGAGATGCACTCCAGCAGAGTCGTGCCTCATGGCAAAGTCCCACGATGGGTAGTTTCCTTGCAGAGAGGCCGGGAGGGTGCCCCTCCCTGCCTCTTCATGTGAAGTGACTGCAGTGTTGTCCGGCAGCGCCTGCACCACTCTGCCTGTCAGGAATCGGAGGAACAGCCTGCACGCTAGGCGAACAGCTCTCAGGTCCTCCACAGTGACCTGCAATCACTTTTCCTCCACCGACCAGAGCCCCCGAGTGCTCAGGTTGGCACCCATGTGACTCCCATCCCACATACGAGTTGCCGGAACTTAAGGTGACCAACGGGATCAGTTCCGTGTAAGGGAACGCCCTTCCCTACTGCCCTGGGGAATCTCCATCAGTGAAGGGTCCGGTGCCGGGACAGCCCCGCTGCCTCCGGGGGCCCCGGCACCGCCTGGAGGGTCCGGCGCCGGGGGGAGCGGCTCCGGGGGGAACCCCGCTGCTTCCGGGGGGCCCCGGCACCGTCTGTGTCCGGTGCCGGGAGAGCCCCGCTGCCGCCGGTGCCGGGAGAGCACCGCTGCCTCCAGGGTCCCCGGCACCGCCTGGGGGTCCAGTGCCAGGCGAGCCCCACTGCCGCCGGGAGCCGGTGCCGACCCGCTGGGGGAGCGTCCTCGCTCTACCCCTGGCAGCAGATTGGCGGGAGATCATCCTCCCGGTACCGGGGATCTCCACCGCCCTTCGGGGGGACCCACGCGGGCTTGCCCCGGGACCCCAGCCCCTTCTCCCTCGGCGGAGGGGGGGGCGGAGGTGGCATAGGCCGGCCAACAAGGCTCATGCCGCCAGCCTCCGCGTTGGCAGGGGCACTCTCCCACTCCACAGAGTCGGGGGTGGACCCCTGCACAGAGATGCAGACCCGGAGGGGACTCGACGGGTCGTGGCTGGTGCATCTCTGTCCTCGACCCTGCCCGTACCCACGGCGCAGGGGAGTGTCCGCTCTCCATGCGCTGTCCTCGTCCTCGGCACCGGGGATGCTGCTCCGTGCAGAGTGGAATCCGGTGCCGAGGGTGCCCTCCGCACCGAGGGGGAGCCGGACGACCCGGACACAGAGCGGAGCGCTGGGATAGGAGCAAGGCTTTAAACCTGATCTCTCTGCTCTGCTCACTGTTTAAAGCCTTGCATATCTGACTCTGTCTGCTCTCCCCCCAGGCACTTAAGGCACCGAGTGGGGGGGGGGGGGGGGTTAAACCCAGGCGGCTGGGACATAGCCCGGCCACCTTAAGTCCGTCAGGGACTTCTTCCTAAGCTACAACACTTAACAACTACTTAAACTAACTAGGTACTTTGATTAACAAAGAGATAGAAGGGGAATGGCACTTGCAGGGAGCAAGTGCTAGTTCCATCCGACCGTCACGGGCGGAAAGAAGAGACTGAGGGTGCGTAGGGCCGGCAGTGCCTCATGTGCTGCGGCATGGGCACGGCACTCCAGGGGGCACCAGAGCCGGCCCTACGGGGGCTGCCAAGGGGAAAAAAGTTCCGGAACCGTGCACTGTGGCGTGCACTCACCTATAGTGAAATGGACATGAGCAATCACTCGAAGATAGAACTCCCATTGGGAGTTTTAGCTCAGTAAGGACTGCAGGACTGGGCCTGTAATCTGTCAATAGTACAAGCAATGATTCTTTTCTTGCTGGAATTATTTTATTTTGGAAAAACCTATTGAAAATTGGAAGTTCGTTGGCTTGCATTCTTTAAAGTGTGGATGTAATTACAAAAAATTCTTCTAAAAAATTGGCACTTTATTACTACAATGTATCCATTCTCCAGAGACCTGATTCTCTTCTCACTTACACAAGTCTCATTTAGGAGCAACTCCACTGACGTTAATGAAATTACAATAGTGTAAAACTGATGAAGGTGAGAGACAAAACAGACCCTGTGTATCTGACATTGGAATAAAAACCTCTTCTTTGAGCAAAGGTTATGATCAGGCCTAGCATGGCGGACATTTAGGGCTGGTGTACACTGAAAAGTTATATCAGCATAGCTGCATTTTTTAGGGGTTTGAAAAAACCACACCATGACTGGTGTAGCTATGCCAACATAACCCCAAGTGTAGACATAGCTATGTTAGCAGAAGAGGCCTTCCGTCAACATAGCTAACTTTGTTTGGAGAGATGGTGCTTCCACACCAACAGACAAACCTTTCTATTCGTGTCAGCTGCATCTATACTGCAGAGATATGTTGACATAGTTTTCATAGTGTAGACATATCCTTAGGAGGAAAAGCAAGCATGTTTATAAATGGACAAACAGTACTGTTAGAGTTCAACATCATTTCATCTGTTACTTACAAGCTGGTGTTGAACAGTCCCTTGTGTTGTGATAGAGTCGATGGAAATGCTTGCTACACTCAGCTGAGAATGAGACTGGCCCTGTTTGATAACAAACAGCAGTTAATGACAAAAGGAAATATTTCAGTTTTTCCAAGACTGTTTGATAGCTGGTTCACAACATTCTTCTGGATGAAACAAAAGCTACAGATACATATCTCTGTTCGCCTAAGATTACAGGTTGAAAGAAGCAAGTCTGAGACATCCCACAACTGGTAATGTTTTACAGCCTTAATATAATTATGCTTAATCTGTTAATACAATTTAAACAATTACATTGTAATCTGATTATGATACCAAAAGATAACAGAAGAGGATCTACATATAAATTAGAGTGGAGGTGGTAGTAAATTTTAAAGTCCAAAGTCAATATATTTTATCACTACATTTTCCCTAATTTGCTTTTTTTTCCTATTTAACAGGCTATCTTTTTACTCATAGTAATGAAATCATATTCAACTTTCTTTCCCTAATATGATCATGGTCTGTGTGTTGGGAATACAGTCCTTTGAAAACAAAGCAGCTCTTTTCGTCTTGAAGTCCAAAAATAACAGTAAAATTTCTGATAAAGTAAAAAATAAATTTGTGCGGCTATCACAGTGCCCACTTAGCTCAATATACAGTAGTCTAACGCAGATGGAATAAATATTATCTAGTTCAATTGCTTGGATGCTATAATTTTTATCTCTAAAGAAGCAGCATTTTAAACAAATAAAGTTCCCAACTCCAGCAAAGCTAAAGTAATTAGACTACAGCTTCAATTTGCTCTAGATGCTGCATGAAGACTTTCTGATTTTATCTAAAGATTTGTTTTAGCTGTTTTGCTTCTCTGCTATGTTGGATCCATGACATGTTCCACGCTGTGCTTCCTAGTCTGGGCATATAGTCAGTGTCTTCTGTCTGCATGGCACAAATACGCAGAAACCGAGGAGGACTTCAGAACTTGGCTCAAGAGTTACATGAAGGGAGTCAAAATAGCTCAAAAGGAGAGTAGCTAACCCAGGAAGTCAGATGAAGGTGATACGAGTACCTGGAAAAACTATTATTTTTCCCCACATTAAATGAAACAATCAATTTTGAAGTTTTTAACTTTTATTGTATTAAAGGGAACATCTGTGGTTTTAAATTAAACCTTTATTTTGTTTAACAGAGAGAAGCTACAGTGCCTTGTAAATATTTTACTCAGGCCCACAACAGGAGATAGGATATGCATTGGCCTTCTAGGAAAATACTTTCAGAGAAATAAACAGTGAAACCTACAACATCTATTCAACTTTCACTGCATGGAACTCAGATCAGACTAACTGAGATACAGATCTAGAAGGAAAAAATAGACACTATGAAACCCCACATGACCCAGAACAAATTTTTGCTATAATCTAACATTTTTTAAAGATTTTCCAGTTTTGCTAATGCACTAAATAAGAAAAACAAGCCACCAGGCCATAGAATGAAAAATGAATGTAACTTGCTACAAGCAGACAACAGATGCATTGGGAAGCCTGACAGAAAGGGCCAAGAAGAGTCAAGTTCACTTCATTACTAAATGACTTCCAGAAGCTTTGAACACAGACAATAAGGATGATCTGTCCTACAAAAAGAGAGTGTATGAGATACCCTACCAACCGAAGTTCTATTTGTTGTAAGGTACTGTATTAGTTTATGATGGGTATCTGACAGATGGGCTGGTTAGGATACATTAGGGGCAAAGGATGAAAGATGAAATATCTATAAAACCAAAAAAAAAGTCCCTATCTATAAGGAGTACTATATCTTATACACCAATATCAGATCCTCAGCCTGGGTGAAACACTGAAGCTGTTCATACTCAAGCACACAGCTATGAGAGTAAAGTCCCCCGTTATTACAGCTGACAATGGTGACCATCATGACAGAAAGATCACTTACAGGTGCCAAGATGGAGGTGGATGCCATTTTTTATGCAAACAAGTAATTAGGCTCATCCAAGAATATATCATTCCAAATGAGCATATACATCTATAAGAGAGGTGAATGGAATATGATCAAGTTTTGTAATTAAAGAAGTTCTGTTTTCCTGTACATAAGATATATAATTTTTCTCTTTGCCATCCATGAATAGGTTGTTAATTTTATTTCTGATCTACAGCACAAAGTGTGAACTTGGCTTTTCAGGTTGAATAGCTTTCTGACTCACCGTGATTATGTGTTTATTGTCCAAGAATCTTACATACAGTACTTATTCAACATTTAAACTGAGCATAATCTCTTGGCATATTTGATCTGTAGAATAATTTTCTAAACTTGGAATCATATGGACTATGAAAAATGTTTTTTTTTCCCCATTCCTACCGCTTCATAAATTTAGGATGCCCTAAAACTAACAATGAATATATGTCTGTGTAATGGCTCATGTTATTTAGGGTGATACAAAAAGGTGTATAATTTGGAGTAATGGGATGAAGTTAAGATACTGAAAATTTAGACTAAATTTCAAGACAAATTTACTGATGGTGAGATCTGCTAAAGTTGTGGAATGGTCTTTCAAGGGAAGTAGCCCCATCACATGAGACCCTGAAAATGTAAATTGGGAACATCACAAAACACTAAAAGATATACCATGGGGAGTAATCCTGAACTGACAAAAGGATAAACTACATGACTGATCCTGCTTTCCCTATTCATGCAAGGAATTCTTACTGTGGTAAAGTGGGGCTACTGATTTCAGTGGGGCTACACATATGGAAAAAGACTATTCATATGATTAAGGGCTTCAGGATTGGGCCCTGTTTAGGTCTTTTTTCCATCTCTAACTTCTGTATCCCGGTCATATGTTCTGTAGTATTCACAGATATTTTTCACTATCCTTTTTGACTAATGTACTCTGTTTTAGGTACGATTTCTATTCTATCTAAATTCTTGCAGTGTACCCACTGCAGTATCTGAGCAGTTAAAGTTAAAAAAATAAACAATGTGACCAACATCAGTGAAGTGCCTTTTTTCCCCCCTACCCAAAAGAAGAAGTCTTATGAGTCTTTTTAGTTGTTGGTTTAAAATAAATAAAATTGGTGTGTTAGGCTCTGCTATTCAGGAAAGCAAAGTCAAAGACTTTTGGTGGTGGTGGTTTTTAAGTTTTGTTTTTGTTTATGTAATTTGTACTGGACAGTAGTGAGGTTTGCAGTTACTCTTAGTTCCTTCTAGAGTGAATTCTAAAACTGCGGACCAGGCATATATAAAATATCCTTCTCTCCTCACACACAAACTTTACTCAAAGTAGACAATTCTGCCATTCCTGAGAAGAGTCAAAAGTGAAGGAGATTCCATAGGATGAGACAATCATTTATGCAATCTGAACCCCATCATTTAAAAATATGAACCAAGACCTTATATTTGATGCATTGTTCTATAGGGGACTAGTGAAGTGCAGGACTATGTGCTTGTTCCAATTTGTATTTCTGAGATGTGCTACTACATTCCACATCATTTAATTTTATCAGGGCTTGTGTTTTCAAGCCCAGGTAGACTATTGCAATAAACGAGTTAGGAACTAACAAAGGTGTATATGATCAAGGCCATGCTATTATTGGCTTCTAAGGCCTCAGGTTGCAGAACATATTCCATGCAGATGCAGCTTTGCATAAATCCAATCAAGAACTCTAGAATGACCCTTGAACTGTTCTTAGCTTGAAAATTTGTGGACATTTGTCCCTTAATGAAGAAGACAACACTCAGATAGCAATGTGAAGCTTTGCCTTTTCCTTCTAAATACATTTTGAAATATCCAGTAAAAATATGTTCAAAATTAATTTTTATTTTTAAACGTATCTTGCAATGATGTAGACAAAAGTCAGAGGTGAATCTACAGAGGCATGTGAAAAGATAGAAGCATCAGGTGGAAAGGCTAAATGATTTGGGAAGATTCAGCTGAATCTTGCCTGTAGTCCACTGGTAGAAGAACTTCAGAATCTGATGACGTTTTATCAGATGGAAATGGATTTCCATTGGAATAGGGTGGACTTTGGCATAGAGGAACAGAATAAAATAAAACAAAACCTTTTTATTAAACCAGCCAGGTGATTTAGGAGGCTTGAAATGACTGAAAGCTTAGAGAGGTTAAAGACAGAGGGAAAAGGAAAGGGGAAGAGAAGGAACTTCTTGCATCTCAGAATTATTGTTTTATTTATAAATTAAAAAAATCACTTGGTTTTAAGTAACTGTGTTTACAGTATATGCATTCATTCAGGCCTACCTTCCTTTTTTTTATTAGCTCTTTTCTTGGCAAAGAGTGCCCTTGATATACCAAGAGAACTCACTTCTCAACATCAGTAGTATCCAAAACACCTGAACAACCCCAAGGGACATTGGAAGTTGAAGCCACTAGAAGCAGGCCCTATCCAGGAGGGGTAAAATTGTAATCTGATCCCACTGAATATTTCAGCAAAGAGGTAGATATGGGTTATTAGTTTAAGAAAACTAAGGAAGAATTAGTAAAAGGAGATTTGGTTATCAGTTGAATGTACATTTTTCTTTTCAGGCAGAAAAAACCTAGAAGAACAGTTAACAGCTGGATTTCTTTATGCCACACGAGTGGCACTTGGGAACTACAGAACTTTGAATCTCATTGTGTTTCTCTTTGTCTCTCTCTCCTGCTCTTCCCCTTCCTTTCTTCATATTCTCAGTTCAGCTGGCTGCACTTCTACCTCCTTCGACCCCTGCACTGTATCCTTTATACCACCTAGTTGAGTCACCTTCCACTTTGGCTGGAGCCGCATCTCATCCCTCTGCTAACTGGGGTCAAATCTTCTGCTCCACCTTTCCTTCCTGGACTTCCTCATTTCTGTGTCTCCTTTCTGGCCTCCTCTTTGCCTCTCTTCCCTCCTCTAAGTTGCATCTCGTCCTCCTCCCCAAAGGCCTGGGGCTTTTCTCCAACTGCTTCCATTTTTCATTTGGTTGCTATTGCCCCACCAACCTCCTATTTCTCTAGTTCCTAAGTCCCCTCTGCCCCATAATGTTAAGAAGCACACCTCTACAGGTCTGTCACCATCACCACTCATCTGATATTCTCCTACCCCTTCATTCCTGAACATTTCTTGAAGGGGGGAAGGGAAATGGGAATCAGGAATGAAGGGGACAGAAACATTCTGATCCAGCAGTTCTTACTGCTGTTTATATTCAGAAAGTACAGTATCTTCCACCGAGGTTACAGAATGCAGTCTCAAAAGAAACTGCATTCTACCATACAGTGAGATGGCTTCAGCTTAGCTTTCAATTAGAAACAAGTGTTTGATTTTAACCATTTTAAATGTATACATTTGAAACAATGAATTAATTTTATGATTTTTTATTTGATTAATTTAACCTTTTTGGTTTCCTAAATGTCTACTTAATTTTGCTCTTTATAAACTTTTATATTTACTCATGATTCCTGGTCTTGTGTGTGATTGAGCATGATAAGAACAGAGATAGAGGCACTTCACTTTTAGGCTGAGTGACATAGGATT
The DNA here is from genome assembly GCF_026122565.2 of Emydura macquarii macquarii. Classification (NCBI taxonomy): domain Eukaryota; kingdom Metazoa; phylum Chordata; order Testudines; family Chelidae; genus Emydura; species Emydura macquarii. Next base: position 21,657,261 of record NW_027131614.1, on the reverse strand, counting down.
GCCTGTAAATAAGCTTTCAGAATTCCATTTTTATTTTTTATAATTTTGTCAGATAATATTGTTTACTTTTTTTTTTTAAGATTTGTATTTATTTAAATTTTCACAGTTACATAAAATTATGAGGGAGTCATAGTTATTTAATGACAATAGATACTGAAATTCAAAACATTAAAACTTTATAATCTGTTAAAACACAAATTGTCAACATCACGTGTCACAATATACAAAGTAAATACCTATAAATCAACTAATCATACCTTTTTTACTATTCATTTGCTGGTCATTTCATAATAAACCACATTCAAAGGTCTAAATCACTGGATTTTGATTCTAATAAGTTCTCAGGCAGCATTTTCCCTACTTTGCCTTTCTGTAAATTTCAGTTATCAATGGAAATATTTTGTCAGCAGTTTGTGTGTGTACGGTGAAATTGATGTTTTTTAACATTTAATCAATAAAAATTTAATCTTTCTGAGCCTACCTATAAATAATAAACATAACCCCAAAACAGCCATAATATTAATGAAGTTGAAAATAAGAACAATAAGATAGTTCTGACAGAACTTTATGGTCAAAGACAGAATAGGGTAAAATTAAAGATGAACTCAAAGTGACTTTTCAAAATATTATCATCAAGAGAAAGCAGATGTGATTTACATTCATGTACATCCCTCATATCAGATTGCAAATGGTTTAAATGAGACTTTGGCATTTAACCTCCTTTGAAAATCTAGACCAAAAATTACATTTTAAAAAAAAGTTTCAAGCATGCTAACATGCCAGTGCTATTGATGAGCTGAATATATCTATTGCTATGCTTTGAAATCTGAATATATATTTTGCAATATATAGATATATTCAGCTCATCAATAGCACTGGCAAGCTGTTCATTTTATATGGCTATCGTAAACAAGAGAGGCAATTGTATGGTGGGGAAAAAAGCAAGCAATGTTTATAATATGCTTGCAATCATAAATATGTTATATTAGCATACTTGAAACTTTTTTTTTAAATGTAATTTTCGGTCTAGATTTTCAAAGGAGGTTAAATGCCAAAGTCTCATTTAAATCTAACTCCATTAGTCTTTTTTTTGAAAATTCCAGCCTTAATTTAATTTCACAAATGTTAAATTCAGAACAAGATATTTAAGAATTATATTAGCTATGTAACTAGTTTTTCATGCCTGTTTAGAATATACTCATGTATATAAATTAAAGCAAAAAGTTGTCCTTACCTGTAAAGTGTTTTATGAACTTGTCTTTTAAATTGGAATCTCTTGGAAATATTTCTGAAAAAAAAAAATTATACAGATAGTACTTTTATTACAGTAAACTAAGAATATATGCACAGAAATACACTGTACATGCACACAACAACCTCCTATATTAAAAGCACTCCCAGTTTAATAGATATGGTATAGTTTATTAAATGAGCTTCACATTTTTTTTCCAAATAATTCATAGGCAGATAGATTAATGCCAGAAGGGACCATTACAATCTTCTAGTATGATCTCCTGCATAAAATAGGACATAGAATTTCCCTCAGTAATTCCTGCATTAAACCTATGTATTGTGGTTGATATAGGCTATATTTTTTAGAAAGGCAATAATCTAAACCCAGGAATGCTGTGCTAGACTGTAAGTACACAAGTACCACACTGAATGGGGCCATATAAAAACTAGACAGATACAAGCCAAATACAGTATCTTGTTCTTCAGAATACCTACAGCTTGCAGTTTCAAAGGAAGGGGGAAACACTCCATAATGCACCTAGGACATGATTAAATTCTCATTCAAGTAAATGAAGATTTTTCCACTGATGTCAGTGAGAGTTAGATCTTGCTCTTTCTCCATCATGCATTCCTTATACTCCTGCATCAATCAATTTACGCTTTAAATATCATTGTATCAGATAGTAAACATTTGGCTCACAAAATACATGCTAGTAAGGAGACAAATTAATTGTATGTTCAATTTAAAAAAACTTTTAATATTTCTAATCAGGAGCATTATTATCAGTTAACATTATGGACTTGTCACTAAACATGCCTAGGCACTATAAGATGTTTCCTTCTTGTTTATATAATTTTAAAGTCTCTGTATTCTTATGCTGCTCTCTACCCAGTTCCCACAGACAAACAATAGGCAATGGCTCTACCTGAGTTTTGTTTTATTATCAACAATGAATCCAGCTGTGGTCTGAATTAATTCCCATTCAACTAAGGATAGAAAGCAAACTCCTTTTCCTACACTGGAAGATGGTGACAATCTGCCAGAATAAATTGTTGGTGACTCTGAGCAGGGTTTGGTTTTGTTTGCGGGGCGTGGACAGAGAATACGGGGAGGGAGTGTATTTTTAGTGTTTTAGTGTTTTCTTTGACAATTACAAAAGGTTGCAATTTTCAAAGGACATTAGATGCCCAAGTCTCATTAAAATTCAATAGATTAGGAGACCTAACTCCCATAGGCGCCTTGGAAAATCCCAGCCTAATCTGACCTAGATTTCATTTGCTGGTCACGTCATTTCTTGTGAAATCTCCCCCTTTCCTCAGCACACTGAGATTATTTTCATGAAATTTCAGGGGATTTAAAATTACTCACAGTGCAGCATGTGAAAAAGCAAAGTCACTTCTGAGCAAAAATGTGCACCTGTAAGTTTTGAATAGGATGCCACAAGTGGACTAGAATACAGGTCTAACCATTAAACAAATGTGTTTCCCCAACCCTGCTTCCCTTTTATGGACAAATGCTTCCTGCCCTGCCAACCACCCAAAGAGCATTTAGTGCTGGGGGAAGCAGGATCCCCAAATTCCTGTATCCCAGGAAACTTTTAGGGAAAGGCAGAAAGTGAAACTTATACCCAGGAGAGGAGCAAGCCAAAAACTCTTCTCTGAAGGCATCAGAAGATAAAAAGGGGTGTATCTCAAGGTGTGCAGGATTGGTGCCTCTGCTTCTTCATGAGCAAACTAAACTTTCAAACATAGCGGCAGCAGTTTCTCCACTGCTAGCCCCTGTGAATGGATAGTGCAGGGTCATGTTCCCATGAGCCTACATAAGACCCTGCAGAATTCACACAGGCTGAGTAATGTGTATTTGAATATGCCAAACTCAGTGAGTCAAGAGCTGTAATGTGGCTTAATGATATTGAGTGTATGTCTGTCTCCTCCCTGCAATGTCTGGCTTCCCTTTCTCTTACAGTCATAATGTAACTGTGTATCCTCCTTTGACTTCTTCACTAGACTATTCACAGAAAGTGAACACACTTACACACACATACATAACCATACACGCAAGCCACAAACACAGCTGAAACTAATCTGTATATAAAGTCTGAATAGTCTCAGATTTTTAGTGGCATTTTCCCAGCTGCACCTGCTAACATCAGCAGCTCTACCTGAAGTAACTGGTAGCACTAGAGAAGCAACAGTAACTTTTACTCTGCAGCAGTTCTCAGTTTTAAGGATGCTGGGCCAGACTATGAAGCTAACAATGAGAGCTAGCACTATGGTACTTTTGTTAATAGAGTTAATTCCCATCTTTTTAGTAGAGCCTTCTCAGTTTTAAAAACAGGAATGTTTTCAAAATTCCCAACACTAAAGATCAACAAATTCCACCAGGACTTACAGAAGGACTACAAAAAAAAAGAAGGACTTATTCCCAAAGGACTTTAAATGAAATGAAATGAAACTAAAGGAAGCCCTTGTTTGAGAGATTGTATATGATGGATCCAACAACAGAAGCCAGAGCAGAATCTTGACACACAGGAAGCTTCCAAAAGTCTGTAAAATTTGCAAGACAAGGCTCTGTGCTAATTTAGTCTGGCTTTTAACCAGCTCTTTTTAGCAGTGTTAGTAACATTACACATGGTCTCCATCACCTCTTAAAGGTGTAGCAAGGTAAATTCCTTAGATGTATATTCATTTCATGAAGGGAAAACAGCATAGTGGAGTAGAAATGAGCTGCATTTGCAAAGTTTTGCTTAACTTATGCTTACTATGGAGATGCAATGAGCATAAATACAGCAGAATAGTAGCCCATATGTGGAAGATGTGAATGACAGTTTATATGGGTGAGTGATATACAAAACAGTGTATATATTTTACTCTTTGTACAAGAAGAAAATGTGGCATAGGGAGGTCAAATAATATCAAAATGCTATTTAAACACTATAAACATGTGGGTATAGGATAGTAAGCCACATTCTCATGTACAATATATAGGATACAACATCTTGTGCATAGATTTATAAGCCTGCATTTCTCCCTTATATTGCTAGGCAATGTTACAAGTGAATAGTAATGAGATGTATTTGTATTATATAAACAGGAATTCCATCCCTGATATAATCCCAATTAATAATCATAAGAAATCTTCTTTACTCAGGGATTTCTTTCTTGGTTCCAGTGGGAGCTCTCATCTTGGATGTCTAGTCTCCTTTAGATAATTAAGCATGCATGATGGGGCAAATCCTGCCCCACCTTTCCCTCTCCACAGGTGGCGATGGCCATGAAAATTACAAAGGCTGAAGTAATGGTGCTAAAACAGGTCTAGGACTGCTATGATTCCTGGAGTAGGAAGGATGGTTTTGTGGTTAAAGTACAAGATGGGGATTCAGGAGAGTTAGACTTTTCCCCAGCTCTACCCCACAGATTTTGTGCATGACTGAGTGAGTCGCTTTGCCTCTGTCCCCTTCTTACTCTTTGTCTTGTCTAGCTAGACTGTGAGCTCACCTGTGAGTCAGGAACTGTTTTCTACTCTATTTGAACTGTACCTAGCATAATGGCACCCTGGAGTTTGGCTGGGCCTCTAGGTACTACTTTAATATAGATAATAAATAATAGCTGAGGTTGAGGCATTGGACTAATATTCCAGACAGAGTCCAGTTCCCAGCTCTACTACAGACTTCCTGTGTGACTTGGACAAGTTATTTAATCTTTCTGTGCCTCCGTTTCCCATCTGTAAAATGAGGACAGGTACCTTTCTTTTGTGAGAATAAATATTTTAATGTTTTTGAGGTACCCAGATACTTACTACAGCAATGAGCCACATAAGTAACCAAATGAAGGGATTTTCCTCAAATGTTTAAAAAAAAAGCTAATGAAAAAATCCACCTTCTAGTATGCGAGGCAAATTACTGCCCAGTGGCTGAATGCTCAGAAATATATAAGCATATTAAACAGAAACTTAGAATGTAAATGATTTTGCCACTTTTAACTATATTCAGCACCTAGCTGAGAATTCTTTAATTTTGGAATTACATCCCAAGTGTAATAACCTCCAGTATTTCAGACTGTCTACAGTTAAAATATGTGTGTAGGACACAGGATTCTTCAAGCTTTCCAGACAGGTTTTTTCTTTTGTGTTATACTGTATTCCATGATTCTCTTCCTACAACAAAACAATCGACTCCATGTTCACTTTCTGCATTCTGAGGTCTGGGTTATAGAACATTACACTGTGCAATCCAGATGTAACATCATACTGTACAAGCCTCTATGATTGTTAATGTACAGCATTTACTTTTGCAAATATTGTGCAAATGGTTTTCAATAAATTATTATTCAAACAGAAAGCAAGGGGTATTCCACTCTGATCTTATAACCAAACGCTTTCATGTACAACTATCCTGAGTCATCCGATTTCCCCATTTCTCAGGAGCAATGCCTGAGGAAGTGGTTTTAGTGAAGCCAAATGAACTCCATTACTAAGGATACATCTTCACTGACAATTCACTGACAATTCGCTGCCATCAGCTCGATCTCAATCGACCTGGAAGTTGACACATTAAAACCACCCCCCTCAAGTGGTGCAGCGCAGTGGAGACACTGTGTAGAAGAGGAGCTATAAAGTTGACGGGAGTTACGCAAGCTACTTGCGTAACTCCCGTCGACTGCCGCCGAATTTGAAGGTAAGTGTAGACTTGGCCTCAGGAACACTTTGGAAAAGATCCTGCACAAGTGTATTAGTAGTATTTTTTTTATTAGTCTAGTTTAAAGGCACCCAAACTTTCCATGACTGAGAGCGGCAATGACAACTTGTCAGGAGTCAATGGATACACCTACCTTGCCTAAAAAAGAACATACTTTTTTATGGATTTTACCCAAATTTCCAGAATCATCACTTCTATCTTTGAATCCTTCAATTGAAATATTTAGCATTGTCCCTACTTACTCCTCTGTGAATGGTAATCTTACAAAAATACAAATTTAAGCATATCTGCCATAAAAAAGAACCAAATGTTTACAAGTCAGCTCTGGACTTATTTGGATTTTAAATTTTTTTCCAACTATGGTATTTTAAGTTCTATGTAAACTCTTTTTGTGTATTTTCCTGGCACCAGTATTGCAGCTAGAGATGAGATTCTGGCTCTCCCACTATAGATCTTGATGCTCAGTCATCTCAAATCACATTTTGGCATATATGTTCATGATACTGTTTATTATGTTGTATTTGTTATTGCTACTGTTTAGCTAAACGGGGGGGGGGGGGAGAGGGGGGGAGCGATGTACATAAAAGATTTTATAAAGTTCTTATCCTTAAAGGGGACTGAGCTTGTTTGTAGTTTAGGAATAAAACTTTAAAATGGTTAAGAAGATATTCTGATTTGAAAAATACTAGAACATGCCAAATAGGAAAATTCAGTAGCAATCACAGCAGAAATTCCCCATTCATTTGGATGGGCTTTTCCTCACCAAAACTAGCCCATAGTGTCTAAAGAGCTCAGAGACAGCTGATTAAGACAATATTGCAATGCCAAGATGAAACAAAGTTATTTTGAGATTATGTAGATGATGCCATGCCAAGTTTAAACAAATGTATGTAAATAGGAAATGTTACAATGCTAAAAGCAACAACAAAATATTGCCAATGAAAGTTAATTAGCCAGATCATTCATTGTGACAATTTAGAGGAATATTTCCTACGCCATTATTTTGGAAATCCTGCAGACTCTCTGGCAATGACCATAGGGAAATGCATAGTCAGGGACAGATTAGGGGCAGATGACACAGGTAGCCACCTGGGGTGCTGGTCTTGGGGGGCACCAGCCTCTGGGTACTGTTTTTGTTGTTAGTGACAAAAAAGAAAATAGAACGTTTGTACTAAAATGTTTCAAGTATTCTGTATGTGGATTCACTTTTCAGTAACCTCCTAGAATGTTCTGGACCTTTGTAGAATCTTGTGGAACCTTCCAGATTTTCTAAGGCTGTCATTTATTGTAATACTATTTAATACTGCTCCACCCAATGCTGGTGCACAGTTCAATTTCTTGATGTTAGTTAATTTCAGTTATTCTTAAAATTAAAAAGTTTCTATAAGCTTAAAGAAATTTATTTTTTAAATTTGCTTATATGTGATATGAATAAATAAAGATTTACAGACCATAGTATGCAAATTTATCTTCTTATGTGATATGGATAAATCATGCATGCAAATTGTACTCAAAGTTCTGAAATGAGCTACAAATGCAATAAAAAATAAGGTATTCAAAAGTTTAACAAAAGTTTGGGGAGTTGCCAAAGATGCTCCTCACCTGGGACACCATTTGATCTAGCACCAGCCCTGTGCATAGTCCAGTTCTTAATAGACTCTATCTAGCCATATATGCCAAAACCCATTTCTGACATCATATTCTGGCCAGGAAAGTTCTGGCAGGGTATCATCCATTGTGGGAACGGTCATCTTTTCATTTAACTCCATGGCTATGGAGGTATGGAATGCCTTAGTTTGCCTAGCAGATTGATCTACAACTTATTCAGGCAGTATTCGTATCTTGCAACTCTAGGATAGACCTCTGTGCACACTGTTGCATTCCTTGCAGACTGTTGATGGGATTGTATTTTGGGTTTGTTACTGAGAAATTATATTTACACACCAGGTGCATTGTGCCCTCATTGTACAATGTCACAGTTTTAACTTTGTTTAATGATAATGTATGGGTCTAGTTCATTCTGGGGAATCATGTTGCTCAGGGTCCCACTATGTAAATAGGCTGAAATCCTCTTCCTGAAGCAAATGTACATGCAGGTATCGAGCTCCTTGAACCAACCCAAAATAATGGCTGCCAGATGAGGAAATATTCATCTCAGTTGTCTAGTTAAATACTTGTAAATCAATCCATCCATGTTGCCTCTCAAATCTATTTCAGCCTTTGTTCTATTTTTTGAGTTTCTTTCTTTCTCCAGATAATCACAATCTAAAACCTTGTTGCAACTAATAAATGCATAGTTAACTTGGTACATTTCCTGCCCTTCCTTCCTCTCCCCTACACACCTGGTAAATACATCGATTCCATCATCCTGATTGATTCCCCACACTGATGTCGGTGAAACGTTCCTTGTGATCCACAAGGGCCTGTAACACCATTGAGAAGTATCCCTTCTGGTTTATGTACTCTGTGGTAAGGTGGTCCGTTACTAAGATAGAGATATACGTGCTATCTATCGCCCTCCCACCCCACAGTTTGGGAACCCTATTACGGAAAACCCGTCCACTATGTCCTGCACATTTCCCAAAGTCACTACCCTTCGTAGCAGAAGTCTATTATTGGCCCTGCACACTTGCATCACAGCAACTCCCACAGTGGATTTACCGACTCCGAATTGATTCCCAACTGACTGGTAGCAGTCTGGGGTTGCCAGCTTCCACAGAGTGATGGCCACTCACTTCTCTACTGTCAGAGCAGGTCTCAAGCGAGTATTCATGCACTTCGGGGCTGGGGACAGCTCCGTGCAAAGTTCAAGGAAAGTGGCCTTTCGCATATGAAAGTTCTGCAGCCACTGCTCATCATCCCACACCTTCATAACGATGCAATCCCACCAGTCTATGCTTGTTTCTCAGAACCAGAACTGGCACTCCATTGACTGCAGATCGTATGTGACAGCCTGCAGCAAACGGAAATTGTTTTGTTCTATGGCTTGTAGCCTGATGGCCTCAGTAACATCACAATTTTCCACACTGTGTGGCTCCTGTATTGCCCTTGAAAATACTGCAGGATAAATCGAGGGGTATTTATGATGCTCACAATGATAGTGCAGAGCTGAGGGAGCTCCATGCTTCTCCGGCAACAATGTGCTCCTGGCAGAGAAAAACAGCGTGAAAAAGCAATTGCCGTTTGTTTGGAACAAGAAGGGAGGGGGAGGAAGCATGTTGCATCTTGGGAGGACGACAACCTTCCCAAAAGCCTCTGCCTCTAGTTGCACTGTGAGATGGATACCCACAGTGCACTGCTTTAATTGTCAACCGAAGCGTGGCTAGTGGAGATGCAAGATCCCGACACAATGAGCGTGGTGTGATCACACTCCTGCGACTTCTAAAATTTGGCAGGTGAAAGTCGATTTAAAATAAATCAACTTCACTCCGCAGTGTAGACATACCCTAAGTGAAATATCTATTTTTGTCTAAGAGGGGGCACTGTATATATCTTGTTAAGAAACATGCACAAATCTCATTAACTGAAGATACTTATTTTACAGGTTTGGTATGTGTATTATGTTTTATGGGGCATAAATGGGAAATAATTCAATGCTCAGCAGGGATAAAGAAACACCCAGAGAAGCTATCCTTCCCAGGAGTAGTACAAATCTGTTTTAAATTCAAAACTGACAATGCACTGCATTGTGGTGTAATGAAAATTTACAGAAGTTAACTAATGTTTTATCACTTTGTAAGGTGGTCTATTACTTGGGACACCCCAAGTGAAAAGGGATTGGCTAGTTTCATTTTAGTACACAGTTCTAAATAAATCAATAACAAAACAAAACAAAAAACACTACTCATTTTGGCACAGGTGGTGTTGTCTGCTCAATAGAATATCATGAATTTATATCCCACCACCCTCTATTGAATGGAATATGCCAGACATGCTCATGAATATCATTCCTCTCTGCTAAATGAGCTAACTGAACTGTTAATTTAATGCACCAAGTAAAGGCCACACCTCCAGCTCTCCAAATAAAAGTCTGTTTTTGGGGATGAAAGTTATGAATCAAGCACAATGACTAATTCACAATGAAGGATTTGACTAATTTAATTTCCTTTTCTACATATGCAATATCTATGGACAGGGCCCAAGCATAATTTTTTCAGGCCCAGTACAAATTTGTAACATGGGCTCCCTCCCACACACATGCCACAATCCCTCATCCCATACATACAATCTCATGAGCCATGAAAATTTTTTTCTTCATGGTAATGGGCTGGGCCCCCAGGGCCTCTGGGCCCCAGTAAAGTTTAACCTTTCCCCCCCTCTCCATGTGGTGGCCCTGTCTATGGAGAGATCACCAACTTCTTGGATTTATTTGCTGTGCAACAAATCTCTAGTTAGTATTTTTACTCTATGTGTAGAGAATATTCAAACTCTCACAATATTTATGCAGAAGGGGACACTATACCCATCATTCTTAAAAGAGTTACTTGCTTTGTTTAGCCTTTTTCTCAGTTACCTAACTATGGCTGGTTTCTGAATTAACTAGTTCAATTTGTTACTAATGATCTAGGATGCAATACAAAAATATTTGACTAGAACTGCACAATAATCACATGAGCTTAAGCTTGAAATGCCCCAAATGACACTTCCTCTGAGTGTGCCATACCCCGCGTTTATTTCATAAATAGCATCCTGTTAAAGCATGTCTCCTTTATGAAAAAGATCATCCATTATTCAGCTTCTTGTGGATATGTTTTACAACTCTAAGTGTCTGATAACATACCAAGCTGTTGGCCCCAGGCACATAGAATTCTTCCCTCTCTAACATTAAATAAGTTCCTTGAAGAAGACTCTCTTCAGTCTCCCAGAAAGAGAGGAGCACGAGCGCTGCTTTTTGCAGCATGCACATGCACCCATTTTGGGTGAGAAATTACACTTACCATCATGCCCCATAGTAGAGTTCAAAGTCCTAGAATTTTGATTTCTGGAGTTTCCTCTTTGTTTTTCTGTTGGAGGGGGCAAGAAAGTTGGGGTATGCCCTCCTGTCCAAGAGGCTGGGACTTCAGTCCTTTAACTTGCAGGGGAGGAGCTTCCATTAGGAGGCCCTTTACCTCTGCACTGCTATTCTCTAACCAGTTCCCTTTAAGAGCATACTTAAGGTCTGGTCTCTGCCAATGAAGCTGGCTTTCCCTATTTCAGTGCCTTCCCAAGCCCACATTTGCAATGTTTGGCTCCCTTCCCTCATGCAAGCAGAGGACACACGAGGTTTGTTGACGTTTTTAGAGAAATTAGTCCCTCAGCACTAGCTTTCATACTCAGGAAAACTAGAAGAGAATAGCCGAGGAAAATGCAACTGACTTTACCTGCATTTCACTTTTCCATTTTTATTACTGCTACCTGTGAGGAAAATTGCACTAAAATAGCTCCTTCTGTTACAAGCCAGCTTTCTGACTTTGTTGTCCATGCAACGAAGTTGTAATCCTGTCTTTGTGACATTATAACCTCTAGTGCTGTCCAAATTCCAGCACTTAAAACTTCCCTGAGAAATCAACCAACAAAAATAACTTAGGATGTTTGTGCGGAAAACTTTTTTTTAAAACAAAAATGCCATTGGTTATTAGCAATAGTCACATGGCAAATTACAAACAAAAACAGCCAAAATGAAATGAATGTAATATCAAGATATTCCAAGATTCATTCTCCTCACATTAAGGTGTTTTTTAAAAAAAACATAATGTACAAAATAGTACACAAGGGTGGCTCTCTCATATGGCATTTGACTTGCTGTTCAGCTAAAAACAAATCAGGAACTCTAAAGAGGTTAACATTACAAGTGTAGATGAATAATTATAGGACAAAGTGTTATACTGAAAGGGTACATTTACTCACAAAATTATGTGCCAGAATCATCCCTGAAGTAAATCTGCTGAAATCAATGGAGTTACATGAAAAATTAATTTGGCCCAGTATGCCACTCTAGCAGCATAAATGATGAAACCAGCAGATGTGCTCTGCATTAAAGTGAATCTAATCTAAGAAGTTACTTAAGTATGCCTGTGAATACTTTTTTTGACTGCATTTAATTTTGTGTTTCACAGTTACTCATTTCAAATCAGAATGGTATCATCCTACATTGCACCAGTGTAAATAACTACATAAGGTGCAAGGCAAGGTTGAGTAAAGTCCAGAGTATCTCTTCAATAATCTCTGCATGAATTCTTCAGAAGTGGTGAGACAAACAAAATGCCCCTCCCTCTCTCAGCATGAGGAAATTTGATTGGACCAGAGGTGAGATGGGCAGCTCCTGGGAAGGGAAAGGGAAAGCTCAAGCCTGAGCATGCTGGAGCCAAGGTCCTCACTGTGCCTCACATTGCACCTAGGGTACATGCCTGGGGGAGGGGATTCTCTGCCTTTCATTGGCTAGTCACGGGGTGTTGAGGGAAGTTGATTGGCTCTCAGACACCCCCACCCACCATTTAAAGCCCTGCAAGGCGTCTGGTGGCCATTTTGCCTCTGTTACTGCCCCAATCTCCCTCCCTACAGTTGAAGTGGAGGTGTGTTTCCAGGATACTGCAGATCTGACCAATCATTTCTTCTTTGGGATCAAGAAGGAATTTTTACTTGTTGGACCAAACTGGCAAGCCATTTGGAGGGTTTTTTCCCGTTCCTTGCAGCATTGTGGAGGCCCATTTTAAGTTAAAAGGAATAAGGGTACGAATTAAAATGTTAAGAGGTAACAAAGGAACATTTAGTTTGTCACAACTTGTAGCTGGTGTCCAGTGTAAATAAAGGCTAAAAGGACAAGCTCTTTTAGGTAGATGGGCACTGGGATATGACTGGTGGACTTTTTGTTATAAGGAGAAAGGGGAGACCTGAAGTCTTTGCAGATCAAGGTCCCCCTTAGTGTCCATCATTCCCCAGCTTTCAGCCCTGACTGGTCATGGCTCTATGGCCTGGAGAAATTTGAATGCGAACCCCTGCCTGCCTTCCACTATCACTAGCCCTATCTGACTCCACTGCTCCACCAGAAAACTCTCACCTCTCCTTTCTTCAGGTGCATCTCCTTGCTCAAGCTGTCAGCCCAGCTCTGCTCTTCCTTTGAGCTTTTTTTCACCCTCAGGACTCTCTACCTTTCTAGCCTCTGGGTTTCAAGCTCTCCCTCTAAATTCTCTCAGGATTCTAGCCTCCCCTCTCAGCTTTCTGAACTCTCATTTATAATTCTCAGGGGCAGCCCCATCCTTCTCATTACACCAAACTAGGATGTACCTGGACTGGAACAGAAGGACTGAGTCTAATTTCATTTAAGCACCAGCTATCCTATTACATTTACCCACAGTACAAATGAAAGTAAAAGTTGCCTGAAGACTTAAAGATTTCTTCAACTATTTGGGACCTTTCCCCCAATGTTTTCCAAACACCTCTGGAAACTTGCCACTGTATTAAGTCATTTCTGTATAGTCATCTGGTTTACAATATGAACAATTACATACAATATCTATGTTAATTTACCTTCCAGCCAGAATTGGTACCAATACATGTTAATCTATAAATTGACTGTAGATTTTCTCAAATACTTTGCTCCTATCACCTGTCAGCCTATGCTTCATTCTGAGTCAGTAATGCCTTGTGTAGGCTTTTAGCTATGCAGCAGAAATATATTTTCAGTTGCACATGTGAAAGCTTCACCTACCCTCTCTCCCTCCCTAATGCAAGACTATCAAACAAATCTAGGGTAAATTTAATTCTAGTTATGCCTAAGTGATCTTTTCAACTTTCCAGTTACTAATCTCTTTCTCCTGATCGTTTCCTCACTGCAGCAGAACCTCCATGATTAAATACATTTTTATTTAATATAAGATTTTAAAATGCCAAAGGAAACATGTAACATTGATGGCTAATTTTATAAAAAGGAAATTTGCTTTAAATGCTTCAGTTTTCAAGAAAAAAAATAACCATCTCTGATTAATATGTTAAGGGGGAAAAGGGCAAACATTTTCACTGAAATTTAATCAAAGAAAAACAGATCAAAAGAATTACTCAAGTTATCTATAAAACACTTTCATTTAGGACACAAGTGTCATTTTTATTCCCTCAGAGTTTTAATCTAAGAATGTGTTGAAAAAAGGAAAATGTTGCTAATATCACAGTAGACAGCATCTAAAAATTACTGATTATCTATGTTCATAAAACTGGAAATTGAAACTCATGCTCCTATTATGATACTTTGATGCTTTCATGTCACTATTAGAAATCTCATATCATCAAACTATAAAAAGGCTTTGTATAAAACCAAAACCAAACAATGACAGAGGATAATACTGTGTTTTTAGATGCTTAACTTATATCAAGAGTAATAAACTGAAAGGTTCGTTAGCAATTGTCTCAGGTGCCTGATCAGTATATTTCCTTAAGATGTAATATTCACATGGAACACAGCTGTGAGTGCTGAAAAACAGTACTGAAGTAGCGGATTTAGGGATTGGTCCTCCTCCCTTTGAGTTCAGTGGAAGCAAGAACAGGTTCCTAATCTGTGTGTAATTCAAATGATCTACTTAGCAAAACAATTAAGTCAGAGCTCTAACAGCTGATATTTATTTTAAGTTCGTTGAGCCAGATTCTCTTCTTCAGTCCAGCCCTTTTTTCTCTGCTCTGGTGACACAAAAGACATAATGCCAGTAGATTTTCCCAGCTGGAGATTCCCCCAGAATGAGTGAGTTTCCGCCAGGTTGGTATAGCCACCTTCTATGTTATTTTCCTTCCCTCCTGGCCCCTTCTGTCATTGACATGGAAAGGGGCATGACTAGGGCATTACTGTACCCAAGCTATTCTCAGCTTGTGTACTGGTCTCTGGAGGCTTTAGAGTAGTCTTGAAACTGCTTTAAACTAAGATGAGGCCAGAGTATAATCAGGGAACTGCAAATGGCTCCTTCGGTGCCACCCCTCAACTCCGCCCAGCAAGATACAAGGTGCAACTGAGAATCGGAAAATTATGTCTGTATGTTCCCAAACCCAACATCCAATGAGTGTGCAATCAAAGGAGTCTACGCCTCTACTTTTTACCACTCACTCTAAGAAGGAGCTGAATTTTTCAGAGGCTGCTCAAGATACCGACCACTATATTGAAAGACCATGTCATGACACTTGTAACCCCAAACAAACAAACAAAACCCCAAGAGATCACTCATTCAGGTGCATTAAGAGGCGCATGAAGGTAGATTCAATGTCATACTTGCCAATCAACATCCTAACCCCCACATTTGAAGAAAATCTACAAATTCAATAGAATTGCCATATCACAGGACATTCAAACGATCCAAATGATTACTCACTGATCATTCCCTGGAGTAGGTCTTATGGTTAATGATTATTCTCTGTACATCAGTTTGGGAGTCACTTCTGACAGAAAGATCTATAAAGAAGGTGGTTTAAAGGAAACAAAAAAGGCCCTACAATCTGCCCCATTGCTTTTTTTTTAAATTTTAGATTTGATAAAGGACACATGGACTTGAGAGAAATGTTGTGAAATGCTAGTGTGGAGCATAGAATGAAATTTGGAAATCTGCAGAGAAACCCACCTATAAGCACGTGAACTGTGCTATGCACAGTTAGAAAGTAATTGGTCTTTTTTGTTGCTTAATCATTCAATAGCCATTTAATTCAGACACAGCTGAAAGAAACTAGGCCCCAGTCATATATATGAAGGGGGGTGACACCAAGAACACCGTAGACAGACAAACAGAATTGGTGGAGAAAGGAGGGGAAAGTGAGTTTCACCTAACCTTTAATGACCTTCTAAAGGCAAGAGAACCTGGTCCTGGGTCCCTCACTTGGTGACTACCTTTACCTGGCCACTTTGGCCACCTACTCGACCCCATACTTGGGCAGATTCTTGTCCTCATTTATGACCCCCATGTGCATCATTGCACAGGAGGGATCATGGCTCACCTCACACTGATTTAATTTATGTATTTAGTTCCATATTGTTCACTACTGCAATAATTGAACACCTTACCAAACAATTCTATTCTCTGAGAGATGTACTGCTGTACTACATGGGCCATGATTAATACCTCACTGGCCAAGGGATTTTGGTTCCTTTGCCAGCGAATGAGTTAACTTAACAGATAAATAAAAATGATTAAAGAATAATATTCAAAATACAATGGTCTCTTCTAAGCCAATGCTTTCTAATCAGTTGCTTTCTAATCATTCCTTAATACTTGATTTGAGTCTGAAATGTCAGCTTCTCCTTCCGCCTTAGACAACCATAATGAAATTATCAGGATATATTTACAAGGCTAATTGTCTTCAAGCACAGAAAACAACTATTGCAATGCTTATTAGTAATCCTTCTATAGACTCTCAGAAAACATATTTGTATGACTTAATCCTAGCCTGTGGAAACTTTGAGGTTTCACTTAATAAATGACCATTAAGAAGCATGACTTCTCTTTCTTTTCCATTGTATGGGTGCCTTCCCCAGCAAATTGATGAAAAAATTCCAGTGGAAGTAAATCTCGATGTATACAATTTCACTGGTTTTATATTATACAAATGAGAACAAAATATTGTAGCAGCCATAGTTTTTATCAAGTCTGCTTAATAGCAAACAATACATTTAAATTTAAGCATCATTTGGATGCCAGTTGAAAGCTCCCTAGTAAACTATTTCTCTTTCCCCTGTATCAGAGTTGCAAATGCAGATTTGTGTTTGGAAAGCCCTCTTATCAAGTATACACGGTGTTTCAAGTTTAAAAAGGCATTAAGACAATTATATACCCAAAACACAAATTAAGTTGAGGGCATTATATTATATTAATGCATAAATTGCTATGTTAATCTGAATATTACTGAGAGATTTCAGTAAAAAGAAGAGGCTAAGAAACCACTCTAGCAGTTTACAAGAAAAAGTAGCAGGCACACCTGACTGTGGAATAAAGATTATTTATTACATTTTGAACAAACCCTGATTTAATATAAACATTAACTGCTTATAAAGCTCTAAAAGGACAAGTTATTTAAAGTAATGAGACATATTAGGCTCCAGTTTACTTGCCGTGTAGGTGGTAATGTTTTAGTGTTCTTGACATTTTCTATGTTTATTTTAGAAATGTTTCTATTTCTTCTTTGAATTAGAACAGTAATGGTGCATAGAGTAATTAGTAATCCAGACTGAATATCTAAATAAAGAACATACCAGTCTATAAGGAATCCTTATACTTAAAGCTTAGGGCCACCTCTGCACTGGGTGATATGCAAGAAACTCTGCAAAATTTCATTTGCAGAGTATCCCAGCTCTGTTGTGGGTTTTCCAAGATTTGGCCCTGAATACTCAAGATCTTAATATAAAAAGTTTGACAATGCTAAAACACAGTGTGCATTTGGAAATGGTACTTTGAAGCATTACCAAATGAAGGATTTATGCTTTGCTTTTGAGTATTAACGAAGTGGTTTTCAAAAAAATTTTTCCACCAAACATTGAATCATGACTTTTTCTGGTCTCTTAAATTATATTATTCAGTGCAGAAATAACCACAGCTATCTAAAACTAAACACCTTAGGTTCCTTGAGCACAAGGGTATTAAATTTAATAATAATAGTGCATAGAGTTATTGCTACAATGAAATCAATTACAATATGTCCAGGGAATACTGAGGGGCCACTTAAGATGAGGAAGAGATTGTACAATGCCTGATGTAGGTTCTTTGCAACTTACTAGGATCAGTATAGTAAGATATATTGGATTTGTAATGATTTAATTTGCTTGATTGTGGGACAAGCAGCTGGAGGCTCAAGTTGATAATTACATTTCTAAGCCACAAGTAATCCTTACATGGAGGCTGTGGAATAGTCACTAATGACAGGAAACCTGTTGAAAACCAACATAAGCTGATATCCACATCAGTTTTCTATTAAAAAAAAAGTGAATGATTAGCACTAAGGTAGTCAGAGGTTTCACTGCATATAATGCTGTTAGGTTTACATTGTCTTGTCAAAGCAAACTAGGATTATAAATTGCACTGGATGGGGTGGGATGGAAAAAAGGACCATAGGCCATTTTTCTGAAATCTTTCACCAGCATTACACACAAGAAAGAATATTCTGTGGTTTCATGGTTAATACAATCTGGTGATGTAGTTGTAGCAGTATCAAATAATTCTAAGAAGATGTAAATGAATGTAAATAAGCCATGCTATGTACAATACAAGAAAATAAAAAAAACCCTAAGAAATTATTAAAACTTGTTTGACAAACTAGATGTCTGTTGTTGTAAATAATAATACTTTTCAGCAATAGATCTCATAGCACTTTACAAGGGAGATCAGTATCCTAATTTCTGTTTTACAGATGGGGAAACTGAGGCACAAAGTAGTAATGTGACTTGCCCAAGGTCATCCACCAGGTCAGTGGCAGAACCACTAATAGAACCCAGGTCTTCTTGAGTAGCAATCCAGTAGTCTATCCCCTATGCCACACTCCCCCCTACATTAGTTATGATATGTCATTAATAGACAAAGAATGAGTAACTGTTTTATCACAGCTATTCTAACAACATCACAGCTAACTCTGGCTATTTTAATCCCACAGGATTTAATAGGTTTGCCAATCTACTGTACTTATCTAGTGTTGCCGCATTTATCCATTGCTGCTGCCACACGCACCGTTAAGTATGCACTTACTAACACTTTATTTCTTTAAAGGTCTCTTCCATTGAAATACCTAAGCTTGGTCCATAAATAGTGGAAAAGTGAGAAACAGGGTACCAAAGGATTTAATAGGGTTGTAAGCCACATTTCAATAGCCTTTTACTAGTTATTTTTATTTTGAAAGGGCACTGTGCTTTTTAAGGCAAATCTATCATTGTGCTTGTGTCATACTATCCATAATCTTGTAGTAAGTCTTGAAGCTGACAAGAGCTGCAGTAAGTGATGGTGGCACAATTAACACTTTTTTCATCACCGTCCCAGACATTTAGGTTCCTAACGGTGTTATAATGGAATATATGCTAAAAGGAAACCTAACTACTTTAGCTGAACACACACACACAGCGAAAAGAACTAACACTACAATTGTTACTGCTGATTTAAATTTCTGGAACAAAACCTCTCTCTTTGGAAAATGGCTTTTTTCTAAAATGAAAATTTTCACAAAAAATTGTTGACATTGTTTAAATGTTTCATTATTGTGACAAATTGTTTCATTTCCCCCAATATTTTGAAGATAATGAAAAAAATTATTGAACTTAACCACTTTATTAACACTTTCAAAAACAAAATGTTAAGGCAAAAAAATCACCTATTTTAAAAATGAAAAAGGATTGTTTTCTAACACTTCAAAACAAAAAACCTCAGATTTTCATTTTTTTCCTAATAACAGATTTTCATTTTCAATCAGCTCTAATGTTTCCATTAAGCAGACTTTTCTTCTTTATATAAGACAATTCAGCTCTTGTATGAGTAGGCACAGGTTTACTGAAAACAGCAGGGTCAAACCCCATGCACAGCATTGAATGTTATGCAATAGACATAATAAAATATAATAGGGATACAATGATATAAAAAATGTCAGTAGCCAGTCAAATGGCAGGATTCTTCATGTCTCTGATTCAGGTCTTATTAGTTTTGTGCATACTGTACAAATGAACAATCACACGATAGCAAAATCAATATTTTCACTAGAACAACCATGTTTCAATCAACTGGCATTAAACACATCCTAAACATGAATACGTAGCCTAGGAAAAGGTCATTAAAGCAATAAAACCTCTGTCATACACACAACCATGGTTAAGATCCCTCTGGCATCAGATTGCCATTCTGGGTCCTAATCCACTAGACCCATATGCTTTAAGCCTCCCTTTATCTGAGCAGGCTCCAACAGTGTCTGTTGTCGTGGCCTCTCTGTGACATTTCCAAGCATGTGTGTTCTGTCTGTTACCCCTTCACAGAAATGGAACATGGCAGTTCAACTGCCCTTGGCCACCAGGACCAGTACTGACCCCTCAGACTTCTCCATAGCTTAAGTGCATTCTTTCCCAAAACTCCAACAATGTGGGCATTCTGGATTTATAGGTTAGTTCTCCACTGAAGCCACAGATAGACACACAGGTAAATTTGCACAGGATTATAAAAGCAATTACTCTTGTCTTAGATAACACAAGAGATACACAGATCTAGACAAACGACAACACTTATACTCATTTCCCTGCCTCGGTTTCCTCTCCATTCTGGAGCATTCTCTGGGCTTAGTACAGAATCCTCTGGGGTGTCCATGCTGCCCCTCTCCTGTTCATGGCTTCTCTTCAAAATCATGGTGCCTCTCTCGATAGATCAGCTAGCTTCCTTCTTCCTCAGCTGGTCACTCAGTTAAACAGGACCCCCTGCTACAAAAGCATAGAATAGAAAGGTATGGCTGGAAAGGACCTGGAGAGGTCACCTAGACCATTCCCCCATGCTGAGGAAGGACAAAGTATACCATCCCTGACAGGTGTTGTCTCTTCCTGTTTCTTCCTCTTTCCTGACCAAAGCTTCCTGTGTGCCTCTGTGAATCTCCCCTGTCTCATCCAGCCTGTGTGGTTTTTAAACCTTGGTTTCTTTGTTCTGCATCTGGGGATCTTCCATTCTCCAAGCCCCCTCCCTGCAGACAAACTAGGTTGAACTATTTTCCCAAGGCTCCAGCCAACCCACGTCCTAAGGTGATCATTAAGATATTAGGTCTAAACACTGTACCTGATCTGACAACTCCAGTCAACTTATGGTTGACTCACTTTGCACTGAGACATTCCATGAGACAGCAATTTCATAACATCAGCCTGAATTCATAAATTGTACACAGACAAATTTCTGAAATCATCACCAGCCCTAATGTAATAATGATGACTAATAAAAGTACGTATTCTGAAACAAATCAGATTGACAATTTATTAGCTATTTTAATGGTCACTTTAGAAAATAAAACTCACTTCCAGGCAGTTCTGTGTCAAGTATCAGAACGATTTTGTGAATGGGCTAGACACAAAGCCCAATGAGGTCAAAGGAGGTTCATCCATTGTCTTCAGTGGGTTTTAGCTCATCCTCAGCGTGTCCAGCTAGGTATTTCTCCTCTAGTACGTATTAGTCATTTTTAGTGATTTGGTAAAGTATAGTTAGACATTGCTTATTTTCCTCCAGTCTTATTGGAGGAATTACTCTTAAGAGTATGGAATTTACACTATTACTTTACACTATACACTATTTACATTATAAAACTTAGGTTATTACAAAAGCCACAAATAATCATTTGAAAAGATGTTTTAATAGAAAATACTATCCCACTGTGTACATGAGTGTGTGTATGGGTGCCCACAAACACCATACCCATACACCATACCTACTCAAAGCACAAACAACAAAACATATCTCAGGAAATATACTTGAGTACAATCTCAATAAAAGACTTCTTCTACAGATACTGTCTAGGAAAATCAGAAAACATAATTATTTATTATTACTATTTTAGTAAATGTATTTGCGTAAAGTGCTAGATAGGCAGTACTGGAGATTAAGTCCTCTACAATACGGATGCAGCACAGGCAGCAACAGAGAAATATTTACCCTGCCAAACTCCCTCCACTCTCACTTGGAAAGAACATCTCTAAAAATAAAAGCTCAATCTCTGGCATCTGCTGAAACTAGCAACAAGGCTTCCAAAAACTGCTAACTGCTAAACTGACACTCTTCTGCTAGACACTGGACTATGGAAAACTGAATCAGTTTCCTTCCAGTCATTCCTTCACTGTATTTCTAGGTGGCCCCTCATTTTTGCTTACCTACTTCCCATTTTCATCTGGTGTCTCAGTAGCTCCCTCCTCTTCTCCCTTTTTTTGTAGTATACCTGAGTTATCTCACCAATTCTCACTGATTCAGTTATCATCCCTAAGGGGATGATTCCCAAAACCACCTCAGCACGTCTGACCTCTCCCATTCTGTCCAGTCCTGCTTTTTTAACTGTGAAATATCTCGCAAATGTCCAGTCATCAATTTAAACGCAAAGTGAAAAGGAACTCCTTTTCTTTTCTTTCCTCCCTCAAAAAAACCCTCCCTCACTCAACAACTTCACCATCTCTCCTGACACCTAGGTTCACAACCACAGAGTAATCTAACTCCCTCCCTCCTTTTCTCCACCCCATCTATGGCTTGTCTTTATGAACAATTAGTTCATGGGTAACTAGAATGTGAATTTACCCTGGACTAACCTGCCTCATACTAACTGGCCATGTGGACTCTGCTACATTAACAGTTTGTTAATGCACTCTGACTAGTCCCCTTTCAAAGATGACTAGGTCAAAGCACACTAATGAACAGTTCATGCACGTCAACAGGGCCACATGGACAGTTAGCCTGTGGCAGGCTACTGTGGGGTAGATTCACACCCCGGCCTGCTGCAAACAAATTGTTGGTGTAGGCAAGTCCCTAGGCCATTGTTAAATCCAGTTTGTTCTCCACTTCGTGTTTTTTTTAAATTCATCCCTTCCGCTCCATCCCCACTGCCAAAGGCTTGGTCCATATGCTCTGGTTCTCTTGAGTACTAAAACCTCCTCCACACATTTCACATTATTATACCCTTCAAACTTATCTGCATCTTCTGGAACTGCTGCTTTTGACCATGTCAGCCTTGCTGAATCTTTGCACTGGCTCCTCGTTTACTCCAATATCATATTCAAACATCTTATCCTTACCTTTTGCATGCTGCCTATATCTCATTTCTGTTTTGCTCCACTTCCTATGTTCTGCCACTTCCACTTGCCTTAATGCTCCCTTTGGACAAAATACAGTTTTGGCATAAATAAGTGTGATTGCACTCATTTGAGTGAATTTGGCCTTGTGTCCCTTCTCGCACAAGGGTTTCAGTACCTTTATCTGATGTTCACTATTCATAAAAGCTTCTCTGACCATATACACCTCATTATCTATCTATGGTGGATGGGATTTTCAAAAGCACCTATGAGATGAAATGCAAAGTAATGCACACTTGAAAACATAATTCCAACTACACATATAAAATGATGGGGTCTAAATTAGCTGTTACTACTCAAAAAAGATATCTTGGAGTCATTATGGGTAGTTCTCTGAAAACATCCACTTGATGTGCAGTGGCAATCCAAAAATTTAACAGAATGTTGGGAATCATTAGGAAAGGGATAGATAATAAGACAGAAAATATCATATTGCCTCTTTATAAATCCATGGTGCACCCACATCTTGAATACTGTGTGCAGATCTGGTCAACCTATCTCTAAAAGGATATATTGGAATTGGAAGAGGCACACAAAAGGGCAACTAAAATGATTAGGGGAATGGAAAGGCTGCCATATGAGGAGAGATTAATAAGACTGGGACTTTTCAGCTTGGAAAAGAGATGACTAAGGGGGGAATATGATAGAGGGCTATAAAATCATGACCGGTGTGGAGAAAGTAAATAAGGAAGTTATTTACTCCTTCTCATAACACAAAAACTAGAGGATACCCAATGAAATTAATAGGCAGCAAGTTTAAAATGAACAAAAGGAAGTATTTTTTCACATAATGCACAGTCAACCCGTGGAACTCCTTGCCAGAGGATGTTGTGAAGGGCAAGACTATAATGGGGTTCAAAAAAAGAACTAGATAAGTTCATGGAGGATAGGTCTATCAATGGCTATTAGCCAGGATAGGTAGGGATTGCTGTTTGTCAGAGGCTGGGAATGGCTGACAGGGTGGTTCACTTGATGATTACCTGTTCTATTCACTCCCTCTGAAGCACTTGGCATTGGCCACGGTCCGATACGGGCTAGTCTGACCCAGTATGGCCATTCTTATGAGATTTAGGAGCACAAGTTCCACTAATTTTAAATGGCATTTGTACTTATTGAGGCACTTGTGCACTTTTGAGAATCCCACACTGTATTTCTAATGCAACTATTACTGTAGTACTCCAGCAACCCGCTATCAAACAACCTCAAATCCCTCCAGAAAATTTGCTTATTTAAGAAAGCTTTTCCTCATTGCCCTCCACACTGACCCTCATTCCAGAGAGAGTCCCAAACATATAAAAATTAATTTAAAACTAAATTGAAAGACTAATAAGTTAGGTCCACAGATAGATTTTTTAAGCATATAAAGAATGAAAGGAATTCTAACAATGACAATGAGGCCGTTACTAGATGGAATTCTATATTTGGAGAAAAACTGTATTCATATCATATGATGATGATGAAATACTTTCCATTCGAACAGTAATTAAGGATGATGTTAAACAGCAGCTACTAAAGTTAAACATTTTTAAACTACCAACTCCAGATAACTTACATCTAAGAGTTTTATAAGACCTGGCCAGGGATCTCTCTGGACCGATTATCAGTAAATTTTGGTGGAATGGGAAAGTTCCAGAGGACTGGAAAAAAGTTAATATTTTAGAAGGGTTAATAGGAGCACCCAGGTAACTACAGGCCTGTCAGCTTGACATCGATCTCAGGAAAAATAATGGTATAGCTGATAAGGGACTTGATTAAGAAAGAATTAAAGGAGGGTAACATAATTAATGCCAATCAACATGGGTTTATGGATATCTAGGGTAAGCTGATTGCTAGAGAACATGTATTTCAGTATGGCCAAATATAAAGTTATATTTTTTCATACAAAGAATGCTGGCCTAATTACAAGCTGGAGGACTCTAGCCTGGGAAGCAGTGTCTCAATAAAACTTCAAGGTCATGATGGATAATCAGCTGAACATGAACTCCGAGTGAGGGGCTGTGGCCAAAAGAGCTAATGCAATTCTTGGATATATAAATTGGGGAATATCAAATAGGGGTAGAAAGCTTATATTCCTCTGTATTCGGCACTGGTGCAACCACTGCTGGAAAACTGTGTCCATTCTGCGGTCCATAATTCAAGAAGGATGTTGATAAATTAGAGAGGGTTCAGAGAAGAGTCACAAGAATGATTAAAATATTGGAAAAGATGTCTTACAGTGAAAGACTCAAAAAGCTCAATCTACATATCTTATGAAAGAGAAAGTTAATGATTGATATATCACAGTCTATAGGATACAGCACAAGGAACAAATATTTGATCATAGGCTCTTCAGTGTACCAAAGAAAGGTGTAACATAATCCAGTGGCAGGACGTTTAAGCTAGACAAATTCAGACTAGAAATAAAGGTGTAAATTTTTGACAGTGAAGGTAGTTAACCACTGGAACAACCATCCCTGGATTAACCAACGTGCAGTCAGTGCACTTGCACAGGATTTGTGTGGGTGGTGCTATGACTTGGCACGTAGAGACTGAGCACCTGTCAGATTCGGCCTCATTCATGATGAGATGACAGCCCGGTCTAATTTAGATGATGGTGGAAGGCCCGCAATTTCCATAGTGCATAAGGCCCCAAAATCCTTTAATCAAACATTGGGAACAATTTACCAAAGGTTGGGAAATTTTTAAATCAAGATTGGTTGTTTTTCTAAATTATATGTTTTAGTTCAACCATAGCTGTTAGACTTTAAGCAAGAATTCATAGAAGCAAGTCCGGTGGCCTGTGTTATGCAGAAGGTCAGACTAGATGATCACAGTGGTCCCTTTTCACCTTAAAAATCTATGGATCTATAGATGTGTCTACACTTCACACTTTGTTTGGTGGTGTGTTTTGTACATATTCATACACCCACCCACCCACCCACCCCCATATGCAGAAGTAGCAGTATAAACAGAGAAGCATGGCTTAGATGAATAAAGACATGCCTGAAGAGAGTGGATACCTACTCAAGTATATACCTTACATGGTGCTCTACTTCCCAAAGCTGTGCCTCCCCCGCTACAATGCTGTTTTTAGCAGTGTAGTGTCCAGCTGCCTATCCATTGCTGTAACCTTTCCCTTGAAAAGACTTGGGCAGTGGGGAAAGGCTCTGGTAGGGGGGAGGCAGCTCCCCACTGCTGGTGCCCTTCCCTGACACAGTAACAGACTCCAGTGGCCAGCTGCTGGAATCTGTCCCCACCTCAAGGCAAAACTCCAGCAGTTCCCCATTGCTGGAAGCCTTCCTCACCACGGGTAAGGATCCTGGCAACAAGCAAAAGGCTCAGTCTTTTCCCACTGCTGGAGCCCTTCCCCCACCACAGGGAAAGATTCCAGTAGCTGCCCATTGCAGGAGCCTTTCCCCCACTACAGGAAAAGACTTGAACAATGGGGAAAGGCTCTGCAAGGGGGAGGCAATGGCGAAAGGCTCAGCCTTTCCCTGCTACCTCTCCCCCACCAGAGCCTTTTCCAACTCCAGTGAAAGGCTCTAGCAGTGGGGGAGCTGCTGAAGTCTTTTCCCTCTGCCTCACCTCTGCTATAGCCTTTCACTGACACGTGTAGCTATAGACAGCAGTGTGGACACGGTGTGCTTTCCACTATGGCATCTAGCTACATGTACACTACATGCCGCTGAATGTGGTGTGTAGTGTAGACAGCCTATGAATAGGTGCCTATGTAACAAGATACATATCCCATATTCTTACCCGGTTGTAACCCTGGTTCATCCATGCCACCACCCATCAACTTTGGCTCACTGCTATTCCCATACTTGGTTAACAAGTAATTAGATAATAGTACAGAATAAAATAAATAGCTTATTGATTGAGGTCATTCAATAGTTTGGTCACAGACTCACTACCAAGCTAGGCTGCATCACGCTGCTGACATAGAGGTAAAAAAATTCACATCCCATTATTGATTCTCTGAACCATCCGGTCCTAGCCACAGATTATTTTGAAACTAATTTATTTGACCTGTTATTTGTTTCCTTCCATATTGGGTAAAATCTTGGCCTATTAAAGCCCTTGGGAATTTTGCCATTGATTTCAATGGACCCAGAATTTAACCCATTATTTATTGGGGCTTATTTGTCACATTAAATATAGTTATACAATACAAACAGAATTCCAAAAAACATCAGATTTTCCCTTGTTTAGTAATAGAGACATCACTGATTTTTTTTAACCTTTCCTCATACTCAGCATCATATCCTCTCTCATATCCTCAAAAGCCCAGTTCCCCTTCCCCTCTCTCCTCCGGAGAGCTGAGTAGCTGGACCCCACTCCTAGAGGGGAACGGGGAGGGGAGAAGCCGTGGGTGGCTTCCCCCAGCTCCTGGTGGGAAGCGGGGAGTGGGAAGGGCAACTGGAAGCCCGGGAGCCTGTTGTGCAACCGGGCTCTCAGCAGGGAGCTGCCAGCGGAGCTGAGAGACCGGTCTCTCAGATCCCCACACTGCCCCTCTTATGTCAGTGGAAGTGCTGCTAGTGAGGGCACACAACACCAGCCTAAGGAGGGCAATATGGACATTAGCCACTGCAGTAATTAATGAGGTGGCTGTAAGTTGACTTAACATAGATCAACTTATCTTTGTAGTGTAGACAAGGCCTTAGGCACCAGAAGAAGACAGTCTTTCAGCTGCTTAGGTCACATGTGGGTCCTGATCTGGTAGGTATGCCCCAAGGCTGCCTCCGAGATTGGCCCCTGAGATTAGTTCATACAAAATGGGGGAGGAGGACCTTCCTCATAACTTTGAGCCCAGTAGTTATGCTACTCACTTGGGATGTGGGAGACCACTGGTTCAAGTAATCACTGAACCTGACGGGGAGCAGAGATTTGACTGCAGAGATCTGCCACCTCTCAGAAGTGTGCTCCCATGGAAGTGTCTATGGGATATTCTGATGTGGGGTTCCCTCAGACTCCCCAGCTGAAGCTGTTGCACTCTGGATAAATAATTAAAGAGTCATTAGAGCAGAAGGACTGAACCCTAATGCTCCAGTGTCCTGGGTGAATGCTCTAACCACTAGGCTACAGAGTCATTCTCATGCTTGTATGTTGTCTTTCTCACTCCCATATGACTCTTTAATTATTTATCCACAATGGAATAGCTTCCTCAAGAGAGACTGAGAGAGCCCCAGCATCAGAGTACCCCATAACCCAATAGGTAGAGCAGTCACTTGAGAGGTGGCAGAACCCAATTCAAATCTCTTCACCCTCCACAAGTGAAAAGGGGACTCAAATTGGGGGTGTCCTATGTCCCAGATGAGTACCCTAACTATTGGCTTAAAGTCATAAGGGATGTTGTCTTCCTCCTCCTCCTCACAAAAATGGCATAGGTGCCTAGCTCCAAAGAGGATTCCTGGCTGTAAATTGCTAGCAGAGAGAGGGACCTCCCTGCAGCCAGACTGAGAGAGGGATGGAACTTAGCATACATCCCTCTGGTTGGCAACTCCCATTGGCTAATTTAAGCAGCTTCCTGCCTAGCATGCTGGCTTTTGTGCATTGCAGTCAGGCATCTCTCTCTCCCCATTCATTGTACAGGGAGTGTAGGCACCTAACTCAGTCTGGTAAATTGTAATGTGCTCCTGTGATTTTTCTAGGCACTAAAAAATTAGGCACTGTGATGCTCAGTGTCACAATGCCTAACTCCTTTTGTGTATCCAGGCCTTAATGCCTGAAATGCTGAGCTGAGTCGGCGCTAGGCATAAGAAGACCCTGAGCGCTCAAGGGAGTCCCCTATTAATTGTTAGTATATGTTGTGTGTGGAAGGGCTCCCAAAAATATTCCTGCTTAGCGCCCCCGATGGGCTAACACTGGCATTGTTAGTGAGTACCTACAGGATCAGGCCCTGTAATATTAATATAAATAAGACATTTTTTCAAAGTTGCTTGCTTTTCAAAACTTGAACATCTGAAGCATTAAACTGTATATAACTTGCTTTAAACAGCTAGGTGAATAGTCTATATATTTATTATGCTAATTCTAAAGTTACATAAGGTAAAATAATGTAATGGACAATTTTTTAAATATATTTTTACACATTTAAATTATAACCTGATCAGAAGATAACATGGTTGATTCATCTACAGTTAAAAAGTAACATTTTATGGTGGATCCTTAGAGTATGTTGTATGAACCCATGATTCTAGTTCACTGCAAATTTATTACAGATCACGTTTATGATTAAACAAATCTTGCTGGTGAGGTGCTTGTATTTGTCTCCCTTTACTTAGGTCTCATGTTGAATTAGACTGTAGGTTCTTCAGGACATAGATAGTAAAACAGATTCTTGACTGTATCCAAACTCTGCACAGATGCAATGAGTGGGATTGCTGGAACAGTGCCATTTACAACTCTTTGATTCTCACCTACACAGACACCGCTCAAGTTACAGCTGCAAGGGAACAACTCTAATTTACAGCATTGGGGTCCTTTTGCCAGAGGGGAATCAGGCTTAGAAAAGTGCTGTTCCACCAGACTCCCTCTCCATACAGCCACCCCCATCACCCTCTTCTACAGTGGAGTGGGTAGGACAACTGATACAATAGGTGGCTGATCTGCAGCTGCTAGCTTTCCATCAGTGTTGAGTTCCCCTGTACAGAGGGAATTCTCCACTGGCCGTCTTTGGACATTTTAAGTCAATTTATAGACTTAACAGATCAAAGAATCCAGCCCATTGATGTATTATATGGATGTATAGTACCTAGCACAGGCCCTTGATCCTGATTAGGCCCTCTGAATGTTACTGTAATATAAGTAAATAACAAGTTCATGAGAAAGCACAGAAAAGAGGGAATCCCATACTGGCAGCTGTCACCTTACAGTGGACCAAATCCCATGAAATCCCCATACACAGTGGTCCACGAGAATTTGAAATGTCAGTTTTACCATACTAAGAGTAAAATAGGATTTCGAGAAAAGTGGGCCTGAGCTACAAAATCACTATGCCTAGAGGGGAACTACAATGGAGTATTTGTAACACATTATCTATAATCACACCCATAATGCCCTAACAACCATTAGAAGGTACAAGCCAAAAAGCTGTCAGCATTTACCCATAGGAAAGGACTGGGGCAAATCATCAATTAGTGTAACAGAAGAAGAAGTGTAGAACACTATAAAGCCAATAACAAAAGGGAGAGAGACATGAACTCAACAAAAACACTGCCTCATACAAAATATGTGAGCAGCCACCCAGGTTATAGATTGGGAAAGAGTTTTCAAAACCACCTATGGAGGTCTGAAGGCACAATTTTTAATAATTTTAAACCAGTATAGTATGTAGCTCTGAATATCTCAGCCTAAGTGAGGCTTCTAAGTCCTTATCTAGGTTCCTAAGTAAGTGACTTGATTTTCAAAAGTGCTGAGCACCCAGCAGCTTCTATTGAAGAGCTCACAATTTCTGAAAATCACATCACTTAATTAAATCCCTAGATATGGATTTAGGAGCTAACCCACAGGCATCTATTTTTTTAAATCTTGGCCTAAGGTGGGATTTTTGCAAACAACTAAGTGGCTTAGGAGCACAAGTCCTACTGAATTTAATTGGGACTTTTGCATCTAAATCTTTTAGGTGCTTTTGAAAATCCTACACAATATGTCCTGTCTGGCTTCCATTTGTAAAAGAGGTGCATTTGTCACTAGAACTTGTATGATAATTTTTGTTTGATGGATTTCATTATATTTTAAAACTCAGTATATATGACTTTTTAATTGTTCATCGAGTAGTGGGGTCAAGACTCTTGCCCTGTGTTTGGAAAAGCCAGGTTGAGGCTGGAGCAGTCACCACAGATAGCCATCAGAGATCAGAGGCTTTGGCCCGCAGGCAAGCCAGGAAGGAGAGTCTTCAACCTCCATCTGGCGAGTGGACCTCTAGCCACTGAGTGAAGGTTTACTGCTTGCACATGGGGCTCTTTTCCCATACCATTGCTAAGCACCACTGACAAACTAACTTTGTCACCTCTCCTTTTATCTGTCAAGATGTTAGTTGGCCAATGGCCAATGACCTGTGCTTGGGGCTAAGGGAACACACATTCCTACTGTGTTTGAATATTAAATTAAGAGCCAAGATAAAGATGACAGATACTGAGAAATACTGACAGACAAAGATATAGGCTTTTGACACAGTTCTACATGTCATTCTTATAAGCAAACTGTGGTCTAGATTAGTTTACTTTACGGTGGGTGCACAACTAGTTGAAAGACCATACTCAAAGAGTAGTTATCAGTGCTTTGCTGTCAAATTGGGAGGGTATATCTAGTAGAATGTATCAACACTGGAGAGAATTGTCCTACTCTACTCAACACTGCTGAGGCCTCAGCTGGAGTATTATGTCCAATTCTGAACACCACACTTTAGGAAAGATGTGGACAAATTGGAAAGAATCCAGAAGAAGCAGCCTGAGCAGGGACCCTGGACACTCCGAGAACTTTCTACAGTTTTGACTGGACTTCCTCTGCCTTATTAATTGGTTGGTTGCTCCAACCCTTCCCCTCCCTCCAGTCTCTTTTTCTCAGCTTCATTCCACATCTGACTTCTTATTCTGGCCTCCTCTGCCCTGTCCCCCTCTGCTCCTTTCCCTTCTCTTTCCTTTTCATTTAGCTGATCCCTTCCTAAGTAAACCCACTCAGCCAAAAAAAAATAAAAATGTGGAACTAACATGTTTGCTGCCATCACGTGGTTCACTTTGCTTGGGTGTTCTACCCACTCTGAATCTGTCTTCTCTATTTAGATGGTCAGCTCTTCAGGACAAGGCCCACCCTCTACTCTGTGTTTGTATAGTTCCAAGCATAATGAGGCTCCATTCTTCGTTGGCTCTTAGGCATTACTGGAATAAATTATATGCTATTATTAGATTCCCCTCAAGACAGAAAAAAACACAAAAAACCAGTTGAGTTACAGAACACGTGGCATAGTCCTATGCTAAATATAATCTTCCTTCCAAAATAACTGTACACAAAATTAGCCATTATGAAATAATAACAAATTGTGAACTGGCTGAAACCTGATAATCATACAAACTCTATCTAGAAATGCTGCTGAGACATTTCTTGATAATGATTTCAACCAGAAGACAATCAGAAGAGCTAAACGTGCTATAGTTTGTTTACTCTCTAATTAATTCGCTGTCTATTGACTATTAGATTTCGTATACACACAACTATAATTTTGCTTACCTATCAAATCATTTCCTTCAACACAACAAAATTACCATTCCTTAATCACGGCTTAAGTGACTGGAAGCAGAACACAGAAAGACGTCCTCACCACCTCCCAAGAAAAATGTAGATTTGGAGCCACACGATTAACTAAGGAAGTCAAATACAAATATTTGACCTCTTAACTTAATACAGTGTGATTACTTATAAAGTGGCTCCATTGGTTACTTTAGCAGAGCTTTAGGGGTGGGTCTGATCTGATGGACATATCATTTTGGAGAATGGAAAGTTTTGATTAATTGTTATTTTCTTTTCTCCCAATATCCAGCAATCTTTACTTTCACACTATAACGAGGCAAAAATTCTTTGAATATTGAAAATAATAATAATAATTGGAGAAGGTATAGGCATTGCCTAGAATATCCCTTGTGTATCAAGACATAACATACTTTTTAATTTCCTATTATTCTTATAATAATTAGCAAAGTTTCTATTCTTCATCACCCTCAATTCTGTTCTCCATTACATCATTCAAAATCTGAAGGTCTCTGCTGAATTTACATTGCTATAACAGAGAACAGAATCTGGTTTTGTGGCCTGAGATCCCGGAAAAAATCAATCAATATTTTTAAAAATAATGGCCTCCCACAACAAAGGTAAAATTTGAGACACTTAGCTGTTGTGAATTTAGATGACTCTTTCCTCTACAAAAGGAGAGAATAGTGAAGAAATATTTTTTTTTTAATTTTTAGGACTACTCTAGCACGTAGGGTACACTAAAGACATTCTTGTTTTGAAGAAAGTATTTGGATAAAAAGCAGCTAAGAAAATCTCATTACATTAATTAAATATTCACGTTTACCCCAATATTCAATTAGAAAATAACCTGAGGACCACCGTATCTTTGTGGAAAATACAGATTTAATTTTCTGATGAAAAAGCAGAATTCAAAACTCATATCCCCAGACTAATGATGATTAGGAAGCCACAGTGACATACAGGGAACAGAGAGAAAATTTCAACCATGGTTCAAAAGGAGGGACCTATTAGAACTTTTCAAAACAAAAAATATATTTCTTAATATGTTGAGGTCTCAGGCTTATAGAGGCTAAAAGTGTGGATGTTGCAGTAGCAAATTTAATGCCACAAGAGACAATACACTATGCAAAGGAGTATTTTTTTTATTTTTAATCGTATTCTAGAAGAAATCTAAGCAGAAGATTGCCTTCTTGTTGCTAGATTTTACTTTGTCTGAATACCCCTCTTGGGTTTTGATGCTCACTTTCATTAATCAAGCCAGTAAGTGTAACTTCGAAGGATCTGGATGATGGAGGTTCCTGTGACTTTGGTTCTGAGTGGAGAGAGAGAAAGTGATGATGAAGCTGACATCTTTATTGGATCTGGAAATAATGGTCTCCATGTACAATATGGGATGATTAGTATCATCTAAGACCTCTTTCTCTTAATCTATTGAATGGTACCTATGAGAAGAGGGAAAGGAAGGACACATAAAATAGTTGTTTCTTCTACTCTAAGTACTGCATCTGTGCCAAAGCTCCATGTACTTTTTGTTTTGGAAAGAAGACACAAAAGGCATACTGAATTGTTGTTTGAAACAAAAATTATAATTCTGAAAATGAATATGAGTGATGATCCAAATAAGTAGCTCTGCCTGCATCCTGAACTGAGTGAACCAGCCTTCTGACTGAGAGATCCTTTTATCAATCCAATTAAATAGACATTAAAAGTTGTTACCATCTGAAAAAAAAAGTTGTTACCACGGCAGTGACATAAATAGAAAGAGTTGATGACCTCAGTCCAGTTTTAAATAAACAGGTGGCCACCTCTAAAATTCCACCCACCATAGTAAGTGCTAATTCACACCCTTGCTGTTTATTGTGTCAGTAAATCCAGAAGTCGAATAAGTATGAAAACTTCTAAACTTTAGAGGAGGTCTCTCTAGTTCAGGGAGGAAGCTGGCTCTGTGGTTAACCATGCTGTACATGTTCTACAGATAATTAGAGGCCTGCAGTTTCCAAACTTGTCAGTTCTGCATTCCTGACAAGCACTACTTTGTCTAAAACTAAGTACTTAAAGAGAAAGAAATCATGCCATGTGAACTGTACTCAAAAGTATTTCTCTATCCATCAGAAAAGATTTTTTTTTAAAATAGACATTTATATGGGTAATGAAAACATTCACTTATATTAGATATGATATAAACATTTTATAAGCCTATAACGTCTATATTTTAGTGCATAAGAAACTTCCTCTATGGTAGGTATTGTATAATTATGCCTTTAAAGCATCTGCTATTAGCAACTGTTAGTGACAGGATACAGGATTAGATGGACTATTAGTCTGTTCTGGTATGTCAATACCATTCTTGTTCACACATGAATCTGTGGGGATACTGTCTGAACATGTTTTCTAACTTTTTCATAACTACCAGGGTTAGTCTGACGGCTCTCAACTCTAAGAGGTTTTATGCTTCTTTCGCTTCCATCATGCTTAAAAATAAAAATAAATAAATAAATAAAAAGCACTCCCATTCTGAGGATTTCTATCACTAGGCTGGGGATAGAGATTGTTCTCTCCTTCCACCATCCAGTTAAAAGAATAAATTACTTATGGTGGAACTTGGTCAAATATCCTGCATGCTGCCTTGAAAAGGAAACCAGCAAACAATCAGATGTATTTGCAGTTGTCTCACATGCAGTCCAAGTATGGTGACCAGATGTCCTGATTTTATAGGGACAGTCCCAATATTTGGGGCTTTATCTTATATAGGCGCCTATTACCCCCCAATCCTCTGCCCTGATTTTTCACACTTCCTATCTGTTCACCCTAAATCCAAGCCATGATAATGACAGATCATGCATAATTGGGTCTCTATCTTTTCAGTACACTGATGGTCTAAACACTGGAAGAAAACACTGGCAGGTTCATTAAGAATACTCTCCTTCCTGGAACTGCACTAATTGCATCTTCCAGACCCTTTGAAATGTCGAGGTAGAGGACTGTGTGTAGAAGAGGCAGAAACACAATACTAAAGCACCAGACTTTATTTGTTTTTCCAATGCCAACTTTTCTAATGTGTCTTTTCCTCATTGCTCAGCATCATCAGAAGGAAATATCAGTGAGCCTGATGGAACACGCCAGTGGGCTAGAGCCAGGATATAGTCACTCTTTACTCTCCTTTTTTGTAAATCTTATAATGCTACCTTCATGCAAAAATACATAGAACAAGTAAAAATATGTAGAATGTACATAGTCTAACTGTTCATAGTCAAAAACTCTGAGTGGTACACTTACCTATTAAAGAATTCTGATAATAACTAATCACTATCACTTTGTATTGGCATCATCACTGGATACAAGGTGATAACATCATAATAAGACCTTAGTACCTGATCTGTATTGTGCACAATCGTGCTGAGCACATTTGGCTTTTGTGTCCAAACCCACAATTCATTCCCCGCCTTACCTCACTGCTTAAGGGTACCAAGGTTTCTGACCTAATCTGAGCTGCTTCTCAGAAAAAAACCCAAAAACTTAAACTGCATTTCCCCCAGGCAGACTCGTGAAAGTGGCTAACATTTAATTAGTATATGGACCAAATGAGAATGTCAGTTTCAATAAAACTGAAGACAATCTTGATTTAATCAGTCCAGATTTACATGTAACATGAGTTGTTTTCTCTATACTTCATGCTAGGAAGAACAGAACTGCGGGTCGGAATTAGTTTTCCCGAGGTTGAATTCCAGAGGGGTAGCCCTGTTAGTCTGTTTTTAGCAAAACAAGAGAGTCCTGTGGCACCTTAATGACTAACAAATTTATTTGGGCATAAGCTTTCGTGGGCAGAAATCCACTTTGTCAGATGCATGGATGAGATGCGATTGATGAGACGCATGCAGGTAAGATTGAATTGTTTCTTTGCTGACCTACAGGGAGAGCAAGTCACTGGAAATGTGAACAGCTGAGGGCTTGATTTCAAACAACTGCTGTCAGCTGTGTTTTGTTTTTTCCAAAAATATGAAGCTGGACTTTTGCAAAAGTCCCCCGTGAACTCGGTTGCCCCAAACACAGCTGCAGATAAGGACGGCATGATCTGATGAGTTTGGTGTCGCTTTATCCTCCCCCACCCAGGAGAGCTGAACTCCTATGGAGCCAAAGCGGAGGCAGCCGGCTAATAAATCGCTTCCTAGAGGTGTTCGCCGCTTGCTTAAGGGTCCGAGAGGAGTCCCCTGACGGGAGCAGCCCCAAACGAGGTGGCTGCGAGGACTGAGGGACCCCCCCACCCCCTGTCTGTTTCAGCGGGCGAAAGGGGCCAGGAGAAGCACCCGCCCAGCGCCGAGACTGCAGCGGGACGCAAAGTCCGAAACAAATCCCGGGGCTGTGCCGAGACTAGCAGCCTGGAAAGGACGGCGCAGCGACGAGGCAAAGAAGCTGCCCTGGAGCTCGCCCCCGGCCCCGGCTCTGTAAGACGCTGTCCCGCCCGCGGTTCTCACCTCTCCCGCCCGGCGCCTCTCCCCTCCCCGGCGCTGCGCTTTGCGCTGCCTCACCGAGCCGCCCGCTCTGCCTGCGGGGCTGAGAGTGAGTGAGTGAGTGAGAGGGACGGCAGCTCGCGGGGTGAACTCAGGCGCTTAGCCTCGGGAGACCTGCCGCCCTCCAAGGCCAGCCGGGCAGCCGGGGACCTGAAAGTGAATGGGACTGGCTGAGGCAGGACCCGTGAGGACAAGGGGGGGGAAAGTGCCGCGGCTCGCCGGCGGCATCCAATCCAGGGGCAGCGCCGGGCCACGCGCTCCGCTCCAGCCACAACATCCGCCTTGCTGCCTGCCCCGAAGAGTTGGCAGCTTTCCGCGCGCCGCGAGGGCTGCAGGGGGAGCCCCGCCAGCCGCTGGGATGACACAAGAGCAGGGGCGGGGCAGCAAGGAGAGAAGCAGAGTCCTGGAAGCTCGCGCCTTGCTTGTGTGTGTCTACAAGGAGAAGGCCAGCGGCTCTGCGCAGCAGGAGCCACACGAGGCGAGGAGAGGAAACAGGCAGATTTCTGACAAGCCAGGAGGCAGGCTTGGGTCCTGGCTCTTAAAGCCACCAAGACTCCCCTGTCTGGCAGATGCAAGAGTAGAGTCATAAGAGCGGCCATACTAGGTCAGACCAATGCTCCATCATACCCCAGTAGCCCGGCTTCTGACAGTGGCCAAAACCAAGTGTTTCAGAGGGATTGAATAAAACAAGTAATCATCAAGTGATCCATTTCCAGCCTCTGGCAATCAGCAATCCCTGCCTATCCTGGCTAATAGCTATTGATGGACCTATTCTCCATGAACTTATCTTTTTTGAACCCCATTATAGTCTTGGCCTTCACAACATCATCTGGCAAGGAGTTCCATAGGTTGACTACCTTGTGTGAAGAAATACTTCCTTTTGTTCATTTTAAACCTGCTGCCTATTAATTTCATTGGGTGTCCTCTAGTTTTTGTGTTATGAGAAGGAGTAAAAAACACTTCCTTATTTACTTACTCCACACCAGTCATGATTATATAGAGTTAGACCTCTATCATTGTCTCTTTTCCAAGCGGAAAACCCCAATCTTATTATTCTCTCCTCATATGGAAGCTTTTTTCATACCCTAATCATTTTAGTTGCCCTTTTCTGTACTTTTTCCAATTCCAATATATCTTTTTTGAGATGGGGCTACCAAATCTGCCCACAGTATTCAAGATGTGGGCATACCATGGATTTATAAAGAGGCAATATGATCTTTTCTGTCTTATTATTTATCCCTTTCCTAATGATTCCCAACATTCTGTTAAAGCTTTTTTGACTGCTGCTGCACACTGAGTGGATGTTTCCAGAGAACTATCCACAATGATTCCAAGATCTCTTTCTTGAGTGGTAACAACTAATTTAGACCCCATTATTTTATATATATATATATATATATATAGTTGGGATTATGTTTTCCAAACTTTGCATTTATCAACTTTGAATTTCATTTGACATTTTGCCTCTTGGGTGGATAACATGTGGTCCTGGTGACTTTTTACTATTTAATTTATCATATGTTCCACAACCTCCTCTAATGACACCTCAGTCTGGGATAGTTCCTCATATTTGTCACCTAAAAAGAATAACTCAGGTTTGGGAATCTCCCTCACATACTCAGCCATGAAGACCAATGCAAAGAATTCATTTAGTTTCTCTGCAATGGCCTTATCTTCCTTGAGTGCTCCATTAGCACCTCGATCATCCAGTGGTCCCATTGATTGTTTAGCAGGCTTCCTGCTTTTGATGTACTTAAACAAAAAATTTGCTGTTACTCTTTGAGTCTCTGGCTAGCTGTTCTTCAAATTCATTTTTGGCCTTCCTAATTATATTTTTACACTTCACTTGCCAGAGTTTATTCTCCTTTCTATTTTTCTCCATAGGATTTAACTTCCATTTTTTAGAGGCTGTCTTTTTGCCACTATCTCTTTCTTTTATTTTGTTGATGAGCCATGTTAGCACTTTTTTGGTCCTCTTACTATGTTTTTTAATGTGGGGTATACATTCAAATTGAGCCTCTATTCTGGTGTCTTTAAAAAGTTTCCATGCTGCTTGTAGGGATTTCACTTTTGGCACTGTACCATTTAATTTCTGTTTAACTAACTTCCTCATTTTTGTGTAGTTCCCATTTCTGAAATTAAATGCTACCATGATGGGCTGCTTTGTTGTTCCATCCCTCCCCCAACAGGGATGTTAAATTTTATTATGTTATGATCACTATTACCAAGAGATTCAGCTCTATTCACCTCTTGGACCAGATCCTGTGCTCCACTTAGGACTAAATCAAAAATTGCCTCTCCTCTTGTGGGCTCCAGGACTAGATGCTCCAAGAAGCAGTCATTTAAAATGTCAAGAAACTTCATCTCTGCATCCCATCCTGGGGTGACATATGTCAATATGGGGATAGTTGAAATCCCCCATTATTATTGAGTTTTTTATTTTTATAGTCTCTCTCATGTCTCTAAGCATTTCACAGTCACTATCACTATCCTGGTCAGGTGGTCGGTAGTATATCCCTACTGCTATTTTCTTATTATTCAAGCTTGGAATTACTATCCATAGAGATTCTATGGCACAGTTTGGTTCAGTTAAGATTTTTATTTCATTTGACTGTATGCTTTCTTTCACGTATAGTGCCACTCCCCCACCAGTACAACCTATTCTGTCCTTCCAATATATTTTGTACCCTGGTATTACTGTGTCCCACTGATTATTCTCATTCCACCAAGTTTCTATGATGCCTATTATATCAATATCCTCATTAATATGGGGCACTCAAGTTCACCCATCTCAATATTTAGACTTCTAGCATTTGTATATAAGCACTTAAAATTGTCACTTTTTAGCTGTCTGCCACTATGTGATGTAACTGAATGGGACTCTTTTTCATTTTACTGTTTCTCAACTGATCCTACCCATATTTTATCCTCTTCCATCCTCCCCTCCGTAGTGGGATATAGAGAATCTCCATTACTAGTTCTTCCCCTAAAGGATGTCTCTGTCTGCACCAGGTGTTCCTCCACATCTGGTGGCTTTCCCCCAGCCCTTAGTTTAAAAACTGCTCTACGACCTTTTTAATTTTACATGCCAGCAATCCAGTTCAACTTTGGTTTTGGTGGAGCCAGTCCTTCCTCTATAGGCTCTCCCTTTCGCAAAAGGCTCCAAAGTTCCTAATAAATCTAAACCCATCCTCTCATCCCCACATTGAGACCTGCAGTTCTGCCTGTCTAACTCGTCCTATGTGTGGAACTGGAAGCATTTCAGAGAATGCTACCATGGAAGTCCTGGACTTCAATCTCTTACTTAGCAACCTAAATTTGGCCTCCAGGGCCTCTCTCCTATCTTTCCCTACATCACTGGTGGTACATGTAGATACGACAACCGGCTTCTCCCCAATACTACATATAAGTCTGTCTAGATGTCTCGAGAGATCTCCAATCTTCGCACCCAGCAGGTAAGTCACCATGCAGTTCTGGTCATCACAAGACCAGCTATCTATGTTTCTAATGATCAAGTCCCCCATTACTATTACCTGTCTTTTCCTAATAACTGGCGTTCTTTCCCCTGGAGAGGTATCCTCCGTGCGAGAGGATACCATGACATCATCTGGAAAGAGGATCCCAACTATGGGATTGTTTCCTTCTGCTCCAGTTTGATGTTCTTCTTCCCTGAGACTTTCATCTTCCTCAACAGTACAGAGGCTGTCAGCATGGGGGTGGGACCATTCTACTGTGTCCTGGAAAATCTCATTTATGTATCTCTCTGTCTCCTTTAGCTCCTCCAGTTCAGCCACCGAGTCTCCAAAGCCTGAATGCGGTCTCTGAGGGCCAGGAGCTCCTTGTACCTTATGCACACATATGCCACCATCCATAGGGCAGGTAATCATATATGTTGCATTCAGTGCAACAAATTGGATAGCCTCCACTTGGTTGCTTGACTTCTGCCTGCATTCTCTTTTCACTCCTGCTGCTCTTTCTATTATTGTTGTTTGGTTTTTATGGGGGGAAAGAGGGTTATCTTTAGTTTACAGAATGTTAATGAAGTGTATCTCCCCCCCCCCAACTCAGCTCCCTCACAAAACTCTCCGGTTGGCTGCCGCTGGTCACTGAGGAGTGGGCTTTTTAAACCCTGGTTCTCCTTGAGTAGCCCCACCCGCTGTTTAAGAGTTGATGGGCGTTAAAAAGGGCTTGGGGATCAAAGCCTGGTTAAGAAGCTCTTATCCTTGCCTAGCAGGCGGCTAGGATCAGCACATGGGTCCCCAAACAGACCACACACTATACTTCAGTCAAGCAGCAAGCACACCACAACCACACACACTACAGGCAACGAACTCACCACAGGGGTCAGGTAGTCATTCCTCCTTCCCCTGGAGACTTCCCTTGCAAAAC
Source organism: Emydura macquarii macquarii (assembly GCF_026122565.2). Classification (NCBI taxonomy): domain Eukaryota; kingdom Metazoa; phylum Chordata; order Testudines; family Chelidae; genus Emydura; species Emydura macquarii. The sequence continues at coordinate 21,616,435 of NW_027131614.1, read as the reverse complement.
TCCGGTTAGCTGCCCCTGTTCCCTGCGCAGAAACAGATCCCCAGGGAGCACCACAAAGCACGCGGTGGGAGCTGCGTGGGGAGCTGGGGAGACGCGCCCTTGGTCCCGGGCTAGTGCTGACAAGTTTCCTCTCCCAGGCCAGGGATGGGGAGAGAGGCTGAGCGGTTAGTGGTTGAAAACCCGTGCAGGCATCAGGGCAGGCGGCGGGGAAAGGGGAGCTGCTCTCTTACCTACGTTCCTGGAGGTGGTGAAGAGCCGCGGCGCCTGGCCTGATGCTCGCTCCCTGGCGGAGGCGGAGGCGGTCACCCTGGGCTCTTGGTCCACGGCGGCGGAGTAGAGCGCGCTGCCGCTGTAGCGCCGGGAGATGACCCTCTCCCCCCGTGGGGGGCCGTGCGGCTGCTGGCTCTGGCTGTCCCCGAGAGTTTGCAAGAGGAGATCGAGCAGCGTCCGCCTGTCCCCACCCGGCGCCGCCAGCTCCCTGCCGCTGCCCTCGACCCCCGGCGGCGGAGGGGCTGAAGTGAGCAGCAGGAAGAAGATGGCAGGCAGAGCGTGACATGGCTTGGCCCCTCGCATCTCTCTGGGTCCTGGGAGGAGAGAGAGAGCAGAGCGCGGTTAGCTGCTGGCCATGCCCTCACCCTGTCCTCGCCTCATGCCGGGGCCGGCTCCTGTCCCACGGGGTGGGGAAAGCTAGCCGAGCCGACGGGGGTGGCGGGGGGGGAGGGGGGACGCGCTGGGGAAGACGGGCGCAGCGGAGGCGCTCGCTGCTGGGCGCGCAGAGGAGCAGAGTGGGCGCGAGGGCGCTGGGCTCAGCACAACTCTCTCCTCTCCCGCGCCTACATCCGAGTGCGCGCTGCCCGGGCTGGGTGGGAGGCGGCGGGGGAGAAGGAGGGCTCTCCGCCTGGCCTGGCCCCGCCACGCTTCCCCGCCCACCGCGGCAAGCGGTGCAGTTTCATCTCAGACCCCAGATCCCTGTAGGACACATTTATAGACACGGATTAGGACGAGGGTATTAGCCAAGCAGCACATATTACAATCCAGGGCTTTATTGGGGGATTTGCCTGGCTTTCTACTCCCAGTGCGATCCCGCCTGAGGCTTTAGTCATTCGGCGGAATCCGAACCACTTTTAACTTTCAGCTGGACACAAATAACCGAGACCCAGACTTGGGGGGTTTTTTTTAAATGGAGCAGGAGGAAGAAATCTTCCCACAACTTTTCGACTACAGAACTTCTAAATCGCCCTTCCCTCTCCCCCCCTCTTCATCACGCTCCGTGCAGTGCACTAGATTCACACGCACAGGCTGATAAACATGAGATCTGCCTAGCGGTTTCTATCCCCCCCCCCACACACACACACAATTCTTCTCGCCCTCAGTGACAATTTCCCCCGGTTCTTGTTGAGCACCTGCCTTTTCATCCCTGTGACTCTCCTAGGCACGTTCATTGACCAACCTCCCGTCGCTCTGGGCGTTCAGTGGTTTTTCTAGCTCACTGGTACGAGAATTTAGCAGCCCTATTTTTCATATAGCCCCTGCTCTGACACGAATACATTTTTGAAGTCCAACCTTTCAGTATGCTTTACTAGAGCAGTGAGACAGCTCAAAGCCCACCCTCCTGCACCCACGCGAGCACATTACACACGTGTAGCTACTACGGCCAAGATATTTCCATGAGTATCTCAGGAAAACGATGGCTGGGGAGGCGTGTTTCATTATTATTTCAGATCGGAAACCAATATGAAAGACGGTTTAAAAGGCAAAAACAATAATGACGGGCTCAGACTCCTAGCATAGTACTTAATACCTCTAAGTAAGCTATTCTAAATATAGCAAACAATTCGGATTAGAAGAAGGGGGGGAGAATTTAGTTATGTACAAACCGATTTATTTTTGCATCCTTTGCAAACCCCTTTTGCCAAAAGAGTTAAAAAGATCTCGCAGCGAGCGAACTGCCCCCCAAACGGTTCGAGGTTTCCAACCCCCCGGGCAGCTATTGCAAATGACTAGCTCTGGGAATGAATTAGGAACGGATTTAGTCTTTCATTAATTGTTGCGGCGAGGGGACCCTGATTACTCCAAGCGGTGACAATACCCATGGAATGATTAAAGAAACCACTAAGCCCCACAGTGAAGGGTTTGCCTACAGAGAGAACTGCAGCAGCCTGGCAAAATATCTCTCTCTGTAAACAGGGGACAAGAGGGAGCGCTTACCTTGAAGAAGAGTCAAATTTTGCTCAACTCCGGTATTTCTAAGTTGCTAAGAGACTTTCCTTCCTCTTCCTCCCCGTGAAGACTTACTTCTTCGGCTAGGGAGTGAATGGGAAGCGATCGGTTCTTAACCCAAAACAGCAGGATGCGCCTTTAGCAGCCATTCACCTGTCTTATATAGTTCACTATCGGCGTATTCATTTGAGTACTATCGACTTTAGGTGGGTGGCAGTCAATGAAGACATCTTTGGTAATCATTCTTCGGCTCAGTGAAGGTGTTTCTGACAAACTTCCTCCTCCCCTTTTGTTTCCCGGTGGATAGCAATCGAAAGTCGTCAATGGAGGTGACTCGGAGCTATTTGTGAAATTAGATGTCCCTGTGGATTAGGAAATGCTTGCTAATAAACCTACACGCACAAGGAATGAGAATACTTTTGAACGTAGTGGAATTCCCCTCGACAGCTATTAATACATTGGGGAAAAGTAACAGTAGAAAAACAAATTTCTCTGGTATTGTTGAATGAAGAGGAAAAAGAAGCCATCAGAAAAAAAGTGTGCATAAATTGCACAAATCCAGGTTCCTCATTATAGAAGGAGGTTATATTTTGAGGGCAGGTAGAGAAAGGGACTTTTTAATGAAACTGATAAACTAAAGCACATTAAAAGTTAATACTTTCAGAACATGGGAGACAAAAAATAAAATGACAAAATTGTTACCAGTATATTAGCAAAATGATTCATTCCAAAATGTATGTAAATTTGCCTTGAAGATTCATAAAGATTGAAAGGAAGCTTTGAAATAATTGGAAATTGGACTTCTAAACTGGAAGAACAGTCAAATATTTCTAAGCACAGAGGGTACTGCAGTAAATTGAAAAGCAGCACATCTAAAAAGAATACGAGGAAATACTTCTTTGCAACAGCATGGAGTTAGCCCATGGAGCCCTTTGCCACAAGGTGCGGTAAGGCCAAAGCTTAACAGGATTCAGAAAAGGATTGGACATTTATATGGAATAAGCAAAGATCTACGAAGAAAGTTTTTTTTTTTTTTTTTTTTTTTTTTAAGCAAGAGTTTTGGAGGAGATGTAAGCCTTCATGCTTTAGCATATAAGCCAAACGTTAACTAATGGGAGAGCTAGGAAGAAACTTTCCCTTGGTCAGATTATCCCATAACTGGCTATTGCAAGGTTGTATGTATCACCCTTAGAAGTATTTGGGACTAGCCCCTGTGCTACAAGGAGTGATCTGGTGTGGAAATCACTGGGTTTCTAAAGTAACCTTCAGAATCTCAGCAGTACATCATGCTGTGGGTCAGGAAATCATTTCTTAATTGTATTTCTTCATTGGGATGTAGGTATGATGAGTGTCCGGACGGCACCTGCATCAGAAAAAAATGGAAGCAATAAGGGCATGTATAATCTGAGAACTAAAGCAGCCTTTTCTAGATGCCTAATCAAATCCTGAGAATGGCTGAACTTTTAGTTCACTCTGACTTCAAGAACTTGTGCTGCCACCACCATACTCCCAGCTAAGGAGACTTGTGTGGGTCTGTGAAAACCATCAGCACGATTATCTAGTGGACTGGAGCTCTCTCTCCTTGGCTAAGCACAATGTTTCCATGGCACTCCCAAGTAGTACTGATCTTGGGAGCAAGATAGAAAGAAAAGAAAAAAAAAAAAAGAAAAGAAACAAAACCATATAACATGACATTTGTATCCTGTTCTATTAAAACATAAACACAGGACTTTTGTGCTCATAGTACAAATCTAAGAACACTGACTATAGGCTCTATCCAATGACCATTGAAGTCAGTGAGAAGAGTTCTATTGACTTCGGTGGGTATTAGATCAAGTCTCCAAAGCATAGTACGAGCAGGCATTTTTCCAGCTTCCCTAATTAGCTCTGCAAATACAGCTTGGTCTTGACCTGTAACATCCTGAGGGTCCTGATCTGGACACCTGAGGATCCTCCAAGCAAAACTGTTAGTCATGCCATCCATATTCTGTGGTGGTTCTGAGAAGTGGATGTCTGCTAGGAATTAACATAAAACCAGCAAATTTAGTTGTAGGTAGCTGTAACCTATTCCTTGACATGTATGGAACGATCCATAGTTATGCACTGTAAAGCTCTGTATCACATTTCCACTTTGTGTGATTGTCATTCACTGAATACCTTATGGCCCACCCAACTTCTTCCTTTCTCCTTTATTCCTTCTGTCAGTTCCTTTTCTCTTTCCAAGGATCATCTTCCTATCTTTTTTGGATTAACAATATATTTGTGTATCCACCTAAAAGGCAATAAAGACTTTCAATTAAGTAAATAAATATAAAAAGAAGAACCAGGTTGCCTTGCCAGAGGTGACAGCCCAATGCACTATCCCATCTTTTACATAGACCCAACTTTTTAATTTATTCCTTCTCTGTTTTCAAGAGAGGAAACCAAAAACCAAGAGAGTAATCGTAACAGGTAGCAGAGCTGGTCTATCTTTCATTAAAGTCATTGCAAAGATTCTCATTGACTGCAATGAGAGTTGGAACAAGCCCTAAAATAATGACAAAAACTAATTAGGGCAACATGCACCCTGAATCTCTACTTTTAAGTAGCTTTTCCTATTTTGTTAAAAAAAAAAAGTGCCCAAGAGCCTCAGAGACTATGATTTTTTTTAAAGATTTATTTTCTGTTATTGTGCAAAGCCTTACCTCTGCTTATGTTGTTTGAGTATGTACATTCTTCAGAATGACACACAGACAGTAACTGGGGGGTTAACTAATCCCAGGCAATATTGGTAGGTTGAAAACCTATTCTCAGGCCAGGACTGCAATAGGCCTATCAAGCAGTGATCAGAAAGTGTCCCAACATCAGTATTCTTGGAAAGAATCCCAGTGTAATTTTTATAGCAAAAGTACTTGGAAGACAGCAAAGAGAGTAATCCTTAATCCTATGATTTGAGACAGCCCCTTATTTAGGACATATGTAAAGAACATGACCACAATAGCCATTAAATTGTTTGAATTATTTACTTGCTGTCTGAACTATAATCCACTCGTTTAGTTACTGCAATGATTAGCGATGCTTTCTTTTCTTCTCTGATATCCACCAGTAACAAGCCTGTGTTTAGCTGGGCTGAAATTAAAGTCATACTGACAAAATCATTTGTTCTCCGTGAGACACTCATTTGAATTTTCGCCTTACCCTCAGTCAAAACTGCTAAAGTGCAAGGGGTGAACCTGCTTGCAAATGTTGCTTTGGTAATAATGTTTTACCACATGTTCTAGGCATTAAAATACACAAACCACCCAAGTTTTTCCCCAAATCACCCATATCACTGAAAGCAGATAAAGTGAAGATTCAAAGGATAGGTGCCTGATTGACTCAAAATGAATCTGTTAGCATGACCTTGATGTCAACCCAGTTGAACAAGAGAACACAGAAGTTGAAATCCTGCTCCTATTGAAGTTAATGGGAGTTTTAACTTCTAATCATCAATTTTATGTTACTCAGTGCATTTGCAGGTGGTTGAGGTGGGTGCCCCAGCCCGTTCCAGAAGCATCCATGATAAGAGCCATAATCAGGGAGGGGACTGAGAATGTGATCCCTTTCCACACATTCAAAGGGTCATGCCACCAAATGAGCACTTGCAGAGGCAGGACTGCGTTCATGAGCTGTCTGGATGAGGAAGCCAAAGTTGTAAGGACAACAGGTGAAATTTGGCAAGCATTGTCACACAGGTGCACACCGACTTGCAGCCAAAAAGCCCCAGACACATAGGGACTGTCATAGTCTGTTTCATCTGCAAATTGTTCATGACAGACAGAAGAGATCAGAACCTGTCAGCTGGCAAGTGGGCACTGGCAAGCTCAGGCGCTGACTACAGCTCCTATTAACTCTACTGTGTGTGATGGTATGAGAGATGATTTACTGTAGTTCACAAGGAATCCTAGTTGACAGAACAGAGAAAGGACGCAATTTAACATTTTCCAAATCTCCTGCAGGGACCTGCTGCTGATCAGCCAGTCATTGAAATATGGGTAAAAGTAGATTTCCTGTTTCCCATAAATGGGTTGCCACTGCTTCCAGGCACTTGGTGAACACTCTTGGTACCATGGAGAATCTGAAGGGCACAACCCTGTATTAATAATAGTTAGGCCCTACTTCAAATCTTAGATACTTCTTGTGACCCAGTTAGATGGTGATGTGGAATATACATCCTGCACACCAAGAGCTGCGAACCAGTCTTGAGCTTGGAGAGACCCTCAGTAGGGCCATGGTAGCATCCCATATGTATATGGAAGGTTCACTGGTTGTTGGCTGGATTTATGTGAGTCTTGACAAACCAGTGGCAGCTGGGTTCTAGAGGAGAAGTCTGTATGTCTCTTGGTGTCACTGATTGCAGACCTTAGAGGAGAAGGTTCTTTGCTCAACGATGGGGAGAACATATTCCTCAAAAGGCAGCATCCATGAGTAAAGTGCTCCCAGTCTCAAAATCAGTACTGGAGTTGGTAGATGTTTCAGCACCAATGAAGGACATTGTTCAGTCCGAGTCTCATGTCCCAGTGGGGTTGATGCAGAGAGGAACACTCTCAGACTCTGTTACATTAATGTCATGCAAAGTTTCTATGATTTTTCTCTAGAGATTTTGCTGTGACTGTCCTCGTGAGAGGACACTGAGTTCTTTCTTGAATTTTTGCCTTCGTGCCTCGAGCAACCGCTTTTGGTGCTCTACTTTGATGCTGGAGGTGTCACTGTGGGCTTCAATGTTTAAGCTGACTTTAGTGCCAGTGCCAATGTCTATACCAGATCTTTCTTCAGTGCCGTCTTCTCCATGGTGGTCTTAGATATCACCCCTCTGCTTGACAGTATACTTGAAGATGCTGGTTTGTCCACCAATAGCATTTAGGAGTTTGTTTCCACAGGGTTTGATGAGATCTGCCTGGTCTGTTCCAGAGGTGGAGTTTCAAACTCTCATATCAAGACTTGTGAGTTCTTATGGAGATGGATAAGAATACCAAGCATCTGCTCAGAACGTGAGTGCCCCAGGCAAAAAAACTACTTTGCCTGCCCTTCAGGAGAATTAGAAGAATTAGTCCATTGCATAATGGATAGGACTGAAAGCCTACAGGTTCAAGTTTGCCATTCTGAAGAGCCCTGTATGAATTGGGAAATGGAGGGGAATAGTCTGACTACCAAAATTCAGTCTAGATGGTTGGTATCAAATCATGGTGAGGGAAACAGGAGATCAAAAGTGGATCTGCATATTTTGAAGATTAGCCTGAGCTAAGAACTAGTGGATCAGACAGTTAATACATTCTGTCTCATGGACATGGGTGGTAAGAGGGAACTGACAGAAAGTTGTGGCCACCCCACCTTTTGTCCATTGTACAGAAACATGAGGAGCCACAGGGCCTATGCACAGTCATGACAGACACTGCTATTAACAAAAGGTTAAAATAAAAAAAACTACAGGCCTGCGCTCATCTACAGTGGGATGAACACTGACGCATACTTGAAGAATAACATAACTGGCTGTGGTCAAAAGAACTAAAGCAATCTTTGGAAGTATAAACAGTGTATGTAGGAGTACAAAGATTATAGTATCTCTGTTTGGCACCGGTGTGACCACTACTGGAATACTGTGTCCAGTTCTGATGTCCACAATTCAAGAAGGATGTTAATAAATTGAAGAGGGTTCGGAGAAGACACGTAATAATGATTAAAATATTACAAATCATGCCTTATAGTGAGAGAATCAAGGAGCTCAATCTATTTAGTTTATTAAAGAGAAGAAAGTTGCTGGGTGACCTGATCAGAATCTGTAAGTATCTACACAACGGGAACAGAAATTTGATAATACAGCACTCTTCAGTCTACCAGACAGAGTATAACATGATCCAATCACTGAAGTTGAATCTAGAAAAATGTAGGCTAGAAATACAATGCAAATTTTTAACAGGGAGGATAATTAACCATTGGAACAACTTTTCAAAACTGTTGTGGTTTCTCCATCACTGGAAATCTAAAAATCAAGACTGGATGTTTTTGCTAAAAGATGTGATTCAATTCCAATGGAAATTACTTCATGGAAGTAGATGATCTAGATGATCACAATGGTCCCTTTCGGTTTGATAATCCAGGACTCTATGAAATATATACCCAAGGGTATTTTATGGTGAAGATTTCCACAGGCAAATCATGCATTATTTATTAGTGTGGGTTTTTCTTATCAATTTTGATTTTTTTGCATTTCAATTTCAGTTAATTTCCCCTCCTCATGTATTATGAGATTAGATTCATAGACATACACATCTTCAAAATCTTAAATTAAATTAAAAAACTAGCTCTTCTTATACTTGTTACCTTTTTGGCCCTTTGTCCTCTTTTCCCACCCTCTGCTTCCTGCCTTCTGTCATGGTAACCTCTGCAATTGTCCCTCTGCCTCTTCTGCCAGGTGCTCCGATTTCCTCCTTTTAGTCCTTACTTCTGTTGCTCACTCCTCCCCTACCCATCCCTTCTATCCCACCCACCCACACAGAAGTTTCTTATCCCTTATATTTCCCTATAATTTAGAAACACACACACACACACACACACTCTACAGTTGCAGACCAAACACTAAGAAATTCTAAGCGTTAAGGCTGCTTCTTCAATATTGTACATCTCACATATTTTAATAACAGGCAGCAATATTTCAAACTACACATTTAATACGAGAAAATGCTGAATATGTACAATCTATCTGTCCAGACAGTCATATCATGCTCTTCACTGTGGCAGCTGAGTTGTGCCCAAGTTATTGTTGGGGCAACCTTAACTTTTTTAACTCCCTAACTTTTAATGGTCCTGCAACTGTAAGAGATACTAACGTATTTGTTTGTTTTATCCAATTAGCTCAATAGGTATTTTCAAGAAGGGAAAAGAAGAAAAATTGTAAAATAAAATCAGGACGTGATCAGCGTGCATGAGTTATAAGCTCTTCTGTTGTTGCTGGCTTTTTCTCAGTTTAACTATAATGGAGGTTAATTTATGCTGTTTTATACATTTCTCATTCCATACCCATTCATCTCCTTTCACCACAGCTGCTTGCCATGTACAAGAACTAACAAGTGCATATCTAATTGGGACCCAATAAAACTTTTGGGATGGACACTTGAAGAGTACCATCCACATGGAATAACGGATCATGCAACTATCTCTGCATCATCGACTTCCTCTTTTTGGTACTCTGTGGAGAGCTCTACATTGAAAACATGGTCATGCACATGGGGAGAGGGCAGGCCTGGTGCAGAAGGGGCAGAGTGGGACTGAAAGGATGTATGTCGTCTCTCCTCGAGCTCTGAAGGAATCAATACAAAATATAACACGAAACCAAACACTGCATTTGGGTGGAATCTCTTTGCTTTTGAAGTCCTTTTTAAGAGGGTTCTGTGGGCAGCTAAGGTACCCAGAGGAGCTATACAGACCACGAGTGAGTTAGTCCCCCATTACACCACTGGCGTTTAGGGCAGCGATGAAGCTCCTCCACTCCTTTGTGTCCACTCCTGGCAAGTCTTTCAATGGATCCCCCCAGCTGTGCCCCAGATTTTTCAGCTCAGCTTCCACAGCTCTTCGCCATGTTATTTTCAGGAGGCCTCATTTTCGCTTGACACCTAGGATGTGTAATCTATAGCATCTCATCTCTGCAGTGACCTTAGCTAGCTTCCCTGTTTCGTATATTGCCCGTACATTCCAAAAACCAAGTTTGTTTTTTGTCTTGGTGTTGAGCATATCAGTCTTCATGCCAGTGGCTTTCTTTTGGCTTTCACCACTGGCAGTCAAACGGGTAATTGACTCCTGAAGGCTATAGCACACAGTAATGGTTGATTTCTCTGCCACTGTTTCCATAACATATTTTGTTTTTTTACAGGTCACAGGGTTTAGCCCTGTGCCTAACCCCCAACCTGGAGGACCAGGGTGTCTGTTTTTGTCTGGCCCGTCCCCCGCCGACCAATCCAGCATGGTTGAACTACCAGGAGCAAAAAAGCCTCCTGCCGACACAGACTCTGGGGATTGTTAGGGCACACAAGCTGTCCCGCCATGACAAAGCATAGACACCAAGAGACATCCAGGAGTGAGAGAGACCCCATATCCAGCCCAAAGACACAAGGCCTCCCTCATGGATGGTCCCAGCCTTCTCTTGGTTCCTCCAGATCCATAGGGTCAACAACTGCTGCTCCAGGTCTTCTTTGCAGAGTTTTCCTCCCACAGGTTGCTTCCCAGTGGTATTTCCATTGGAGGAGGGTGTTCCAAGCTTAGCTATGTTCTTTTATGCTGTGGGTTGTGGATGCAGGTTTTAGGGAGTAGCACTAAGCATGATGATTTGTCACCTACAATTTCATAAAATGAAGTAAGATAAGGGGAGAGCAGTGCTGGTAAGAACACTGTGCTGAGCATGTGTTTGAAGTGCTGGGCTGTGAAACGATGTTTCATATGAACTTTCAGAAGCATTTCTAATCACCACGAAGCCTCATGACTGCCCTTGCTTTTCCTTTTTTCCTTAAAATGCAGTTCCTAAGCACACTTGAGCAAGCCTGGTTGTCAACAGGAGTAACTGGAAATCTCTAAAACTGGCTGCTTTGCATGTCAAGCCCCATCCTCCTCTCACTAAAGTCAATAGTAAAATTCACATAGATTGGGTGGAAGCTGGGACTGGGCCCAATATTGCACTCACAGGCTGCACAGAAAACACAAATGCCCTTTCTTTACCTGTCCTGCATCATAACCAGGTATCTTCCTCAACAATGCTCTTTTCATCATGGACAGGGAAATTTGCTCATATTGTGGAGCAAAGTGCACATTTCTGGGCACTATTTGGAAGCCACTCTGCACCCACTCTGTCTAACATAGAGCACAAGCAATGTCATGTCCACCTGAACCCCAGATAGGAGACATAGTATTCTAGGAGCTATAAAAGATAGAAGGGTTGGTCGTAGATCAGAAAGTAATGTGCACATACACTGTGACCCGGCATTTGCTGCTCTGTTATTTTGACTTAAATGCATTCTTTGCTTATAGTGGTTGATTATTGACTACTGATAATTGTACAGACAAGAAACTTTACTCAGAGCTTTAAGAAATGGGCAAAACTGTGGCAAGCCCCTCCACTCCAACTAAAAGGAGGCAGATTCCATGAGCTAATAAGAATGCTTTAGAAGTGTTATAAAACCCAGTGAAAAATCCACTACCAAAGCTCATGGGTCTGAGATAAGTTTATCGTCTCACCCCAGACAAAAGATTTAATCTGTTTCAAGAGAAAAAAAACAAGAGTAGGACTAGCCTTTGATATGGTCAAGTGAAGAACATTCATTAAGAGCCTCAGACTGCCTGCACCATATGGCCCTTTATTAAATCTAACTTGATCAGATTTAACTAATTTGGGCATAAGCCTTTCTAGACAGTTGGAGAGTAATTTAGTTTTAAAAAAATCAACTGAGTGAGATAGGATCATCATAGTGTCCTCTTCAGTCCTTCTGTAAAACACAAAAGTAATGATTCGATCATACAGACTATGGATATGTCTACACTTCAGGTTGGATGTGTCATTCTCATCTTGAGGAGACATACCTGTGCTAGCTCTGATTGAGCTAGCATGCTAAAAATAGATTGTAGCTGTGGCAGCATGAGAAACAGGAGGGGCAAGCTGCCCAGAGTACAATCTTGCCCAGGATCCTTTGTATTGCTAGGGGAAGCTAGCTCCTCCCACCACTGTGACTACATTCTAATTTTAGTGCACTATCTCAGTCAGAGCTGGCACAAGTATATATTGAGCTGGAATTTATACTCCCAACTTGAAGTGTAGACATTCTCTAAGTGCCAGAGGGCCAACGTCAAGGATTCCATTAAAACCTTGATAAGGTTTTATTAAAGACATAAAATAAAATTTTGATTATTCAATAAGTGTTAGAATTTTGAGAGTTTATAATCAATTAATGGAACACAAACTTTGAATTATCTCTACAAAGGGGGAGAGAAAGAAGAGTACAGAAGTCACTGGGTGCCACCAACACAATACCTCTACCACTAGTTTTTCTATAATCCCCTCAAAATGTACTTCAAGAGACCTCTAAATCTTGTGCCCGTGGGTTGCCCGCTGTCTGGTTTACTAGCTGGCCTTTCAAGCCAGCTGAGCAGCTGGAGAACTGAGGAGCTGAATGGGCAGCCCAGCAAACTGAAAAGTTCCATTTAGGTTCTGCCAAAACAGAATATTTTGAAATTTCATTCCCACAAAAAAGTTACAAGTTTTTGACTTCCTGATTTGGGACAAAACTTTTCTCAAACACTCAAAAAATTTTCACAGGAAGGAAAATCAGCCAGTTCTAACCAGTTCTAACACACCTTCTCCTGAGGTGAAGAACTATTAATATAATCAGGAAATACAGCCCCCAAAATGGGAAGGTAACAGAAGCACAGAGATATTATATGACTTACTCAAGGTCAAACAGAAAAGTAAGGTCTCCTGATCCCCACTCCAGTCCCCTATTAACTTGGCCGTACCACCTCCTTTATCTAAAACAAAAAAGCAAATTGAAAATCTTTAAAGCCTGCTATCTCTCTAATTACTATCCCATTACCTCCAGTATCCAGACTCCTTACTTTGATAGATTCTGTTTTCACTCTTAGATTTCTTCTCCTCAGTAGAGTTGTTTGGGAATCTGTTGACTTTTGCAGGGGGAGGGGGAGAGGAGGGGGTCAGAAAATGCCAATTTGTCAAAACCAAAACTTTTTGCACATTTTTTTACACAACTTTCACTGGGAAGGCTTCTCAGGTCCAGGATTGAATTTCTGGCCAAAACAAAAGAAAGAAAGTTTAACACTCCCACCCCCTCCCATCCCTCCACCCCAAGATAAAGGCCACTAGTTAGGGTATTCAGCTAGGATGTGGAAGATCTAGGTTCAGGTCCTTGCTCCGAACCAGGCAGAGTAGGGAGATGAACCTCAGTCTCCAACAGCTCAGGTTTGTGCCCTAACTCTGGGCTATTGGCTATTCTGGGAATTGGTGTTGTTCTCTTGTGTGATTTTTACAAACACACACACACACACACACACACACACACACACACACACACAATCAGAAGATCTCAGTTTTATTCCAAAGTGGAATAAAAAAATTTGAAACCTCAAATTTTTTCTTGTTTTCTGGTGAACCCTACTCTTCAGCTCTGAAAAAATGGCAGAGATACTCATGAGAAAACTCCCCCGCGACAGTCAGCAAAGTTATTTCTTATTCATGACAAGAAAGCAAAATAATGAACATACTCAGACAGTAGAAAATCTCCTCCATTTAAGATTCAGCTCTGGTCTGTGACTCATGGCTGTGGAACCCAAAAATGCTCTTCCACTGTGTTTCCCAAGCGTCCTTACCTGACACCTGTGCAAGGGATGTGGGGAGCTGAGCTTGAATTGTCCCTGGTGACAGGTGGGGAAGCTAGACATTCTGAGTCCTGTCACAGCTTCCGATCTGATGTTTGCCTTCTTCATTACATTAAAACCACTCTTTCTAACATCATTAATGCCCACCTCCTGGCTAATTTCAACAACTTCTCTGTCCTCACTCTTCTTTCCTTTTCTGTGACCTTTGAGAAGTTAGTTAGTTCTTTCTCCTTCACACACTCCTTGCATTGGGCTTCCACAATTGACTACTCTCCTCATTATTTTCTTACCTTTCTGACTGCATTTTCATTGTCTCTTTCAGAGACTCCACAGCCTCTTCCATCCGCTTTTCTGTTCTAGCTCCTCACAACTCTCTCCTAGATCCTCTTCTGATGTCAGTTAAACAAGTATTTATGTCTTACAGGCATGTTTAAAGATAAGTGTGCTCTTAAGTAGTTTGCTGAATCAGGGCCTGTAAGAGAGCATGCTTTCCAACAACCTGACAGCCAGTGAGTTTATTCCTTATGATTTCCTATGTAGACATATTTCATGCCTACATTAGCAACATTTCAGCTGATTGTTGTATGTGTTAGGTTAATAAAGAACTTGAAAAGGCATTATTAACAGTTTTTTCAAGAAACAGAAAGGGAATAATGAGAAAATATGACTGTTGATTTTTTTTTTTGAATAATTTCTAAAACATTTATTAGGTCTCACTGGATTAAAGAACATTTTCTGAAACAAGGAATGAGACAATTAACTGAGCAATATCACATTTCTTCTTATATAACGCTAGTGAAATTCTTCTTTTCTTTTAACAACACCAAATCTAATGTTTCAAGTACAGAAATAATTTAATATGGACTGAGACCTTCAGCATAAATACAGTTATTAATGCCAAAATTAGCTACTTAACATTGGCAGGACACAATACCTCCCATTCTAAGTTTTCCTAATTATAAATAAAACAATAATCCTTTTGGATAAAAAGGCTACAATTTCATTAAAATATTCTTTTACAACAATACAAATATTTTTAACCTTGACAGACATGCAAGTAACTGCTCATCAGTCAGAGTAAGGAGTTCACTCTCTGGCCCATAATAAGAGGACACCAAACCAGCTGCTGTACAAAACCAGATGATGCTACACCACCTTCAGTCTCCTACATGCTCAAATAAGCACAATGATCTATCCACTTTCCTAGGATGACATTGAAGTATGTCAGTGGACATGGTATAGATCCCATCCTACAAAACTTATTCAAGCAAGTAGTCCTTAATAACATAAATAATCCCTTTGATTTCAGTGAATCTACTCTCACAGAACCATTATTCAACCATGACATCAGCATGTTCTCTTTCTGGAAGCTTAGAGGTAAAATCCTGGCCCTATTGAAGTCAATGGCAAAACTCTCATGACTTCAGTGGGGCCAAGTTTTCATCCTAGATCTTCAGTTCTGTGTGATAAGGTCATAAATATCTATCCTTGTTCCATAACCAGTGTACATTAGCTATCACTATGTCTTGAAAAAATAAAAGGTATAAATAAATAATATCTGATATGCCCAAAATACATGGATATAGTAACATCAGATGAGCTTTATGTAGTTTTTAAAATTTGCTTTTGTGCTACAATAAAATTAAATATTTAATAATTTTCCATATGGCCTCATGCATGTAGCTCCTAAATCTTCTCAGTAACCCTTATTGTTCTTGTCTTTTCAGTTTCCTGCTTCATTATTGTCTTAGAGTAACGAGCACATAGTTAAGGTTGCCACTAATTAACATGTGTGGAATGATCTCCGATGTGTATCTTGTGTTTGTATAATGTTGCAGGAAGGGGAGGTTGTTTGTTTGTTTTTAGAAATTTGGAACACAGAAAATCCTCACTTTTTCCATTCAATACATGTTTGCTGTCCCATGCTGCTGCCCAAGTAATAACATTGTGACAGCAGAGATAAAATAAGCTTGTCCCTGCAGCTCATTTGCATGCTTTAGGAACATTACTATTGCCCTGGTTGTCAAGCCAATGGCTGCCTTGGGTAACTGATTTACCTCAGACTATAACATTTATTACAAAGAAAGGTCACAGAAGAAGCTATGCTCCTTTGGGTTTGTACCGACGTAAAATTACTCTGTTATTTTCTTCAAAAAGTGTTACTTGAAAATAAGATACAAAATTACAGATCCTTTTCATGTACATTTTTATCTGCTTCTTACAAGTTGGGTGCTATGGCTTTCTTAATATTTGCCTTTTTAAAAAGCAGAACATTATAGATATAAGCCCCTACTCATTTTCTATTATACAATTTAAAAACAAAATAATTTAGAAGTTGCAGTGAAACGTATCTATTATTTTTTTTCCAATACTGTGAAACTTGTATTTTTTAAATACTTTTCTTTTACATTAAAGCTTTCCCCCAAAAACCAGGAAGAGAGATTAAATTCATACTGTTTTATTTACATGAAATGTCAGCATTTGGTGAACAGTGCAGCAACTTAATGAAGAATGTCATATAAAGCATCATTATTTTTGTACAACATCATTTTATGACATTTATATAAGCTTTTCTTTCTATTAAAGTACTAAGGAAATATTCACAAACAAAAAGCTTCATTTAACTTTAGTTAAGGTTGCTCTCATCAATAAACTAAGCCATAAAATATTCAGAAATACAGAATTATGATACACTTCTTAATTACCAACACCCCAGAGACCTGGATTCTATTACGGCTTCTGCCACTGAAGTCCTGTGTGATGCCTAGAAATTAATTAACAACACATTTTTCAGAAATAGTCACTTCTGCATGTCATTAAAAACTGTATCATAATGCATATGTACAAAGGGGCTCAATTAAGGTTGCACTGGCAACATCCATTCTAATATTTTCTAACTTGTGCTTAACTTTGCAACTTTTTAATTTTTTTTTAATCACAACTTTGTATTTCCTAATTTTTTACGGTTTAGTTTAGCGAGTAGAGCAACTTTAACTGAAATTAAATGAAGTTTTGGGTTTGTGAAGCTCTCTCTCTCTCAATTGAGAAGAAAACTTCAATTTTACTTGGTTCAAGTCATCAAGATTTTCTTCATAACCATGAGGATTAGAGAAACACTGTTGTGTTTCTTTATTTTGACTGAAAGTTGAGATTCTGGGATATCCATTTGACTTCATAGTCTGTTTTTACATAACTTTTTACATCCAGCATCTTTTGTTGGTGAATCTAAATTACATTAAAAGATGAACTTTAGAAATAACTTTAATTTGTTATTTCAGGTTCCACTCTGTAGTCTATGTCTGAGATATTGTGGGTGAAATTTGAAGCCTGTGAAATGTATTTATTAAGTTAATGGGATATGTAAAAATCTCTGTAAAAGTGCATTAAGAAAGGGAGCATTCTTACATAATCTTTATCTAAAAAATTGTGCAGAAAATTAATTTCTCTCTTCAAGATTCTTATGCCAAATTTTGAGACCAAATTAAATCAATGAAGTATAAACCAGAGGTATTTTAGTCTTGCTTTAATTGGAAATCACAACACAACCTTAATTATGCTACTGATGCCTTCATACTATCTATTATTTTTTCTCACATAGATAGCCATTGCTTCCATTGGAAAGTACTGTTTAAAATTAGTTTAGTCTAAGTTACACTCAGATAAAAAAATAATCTGACCTCAAAGAACTCAAAATAATAGAATATTAGAGTTGGAAGGGACCTCAGGAGGTCATCTAGTCCAACCCCCTGCTCAAAGCAGGACTAACCTTAGCTAAATCATCCCAGCCAGGGCTTTGTCAAGCCACAGCTTAAAAACCTCTAAAGATGAAGATTCCATCACCTCCCTAGGTAACCCATTCCAGTGCTTCGCCACCCTCCTAGTGAAAAACGTTTTCCTAACATCTAACCTAGACCTCCCCCACTGCAACTTGAGACCATTGCTCCTTGTTCTGTCATCTACTACAATTGAGAAGAGCCTAGCTCCATCCTTCCTGGAACCTCCTTTCAGGTAGTTAAAGGCTGCTATCAAATACCCCCTCATTCTTCTCTTCTGCAGACTAAGGACTCTGAATAAGGAAATTACTAATTTGCCACCTCTCATTACTACAGTCTAGTTTTGTGAAATCTTGGCTTGATTATGGCATCCATGTGTATTGATACTGATCCCTATGCACTATGAATGTTCTTCCCAATTTTGCTCCACTCCTCTTGAAGTGTATATTTTCCCAGATTGTTGTAGTCTCACTAAGGGATATGCAGATACTGAGATAAACGTATTACATGATAATGGTACTGTATGAGTTGATCACCTCTTTGCTTGATTAATTTTATAGTATTCTATATATTTTACACTTTCCAGGTGTTAAGTATATAGAATACTCAAATGATGAGTGTCTTCCTGCTTTTTCCATTGTGGCCAGTGTGGTGGTGATAAAATAAATAATAATACTTCAAATGGTGCTTTCCATCAAAGAATCACAAAGCGCTTTAAATATTAAGTCTTGTAATATGTCTGTAATAAGTATTATTATCCACATCATTTTATATTTTTAGCATAGAGACTTTAAGGCAATAGAGGAAATCAGTGGCAGAGCTCCTGCAACTAGATATATGCCATGAGAGAGCTGTAAAAATTCATATTACTCATATCTTTACCGAGTAGTAGTTTTCTCATAATCATCCTTGTTATAACAATATAACATGATAATTCTTGGGTAAATGCAGTAGCTTCTAGTACATTGGTGGGAAGGTAATGTTCAGTTGTATATCTTGTCTACCAATAGATGGCAGTGATCACTCATTTTCCTGAAGACATGACATTGTTGCACTAAACAATAGTCAGGTACACTCAAATGGACCACTGCACATACACATCTTTCTACTCCTTACGTTTTTCAATCTGTATTTTGATAGAACATTTCCATTGTTTCATGCATGCAGATGTCAAGCCACACAGCCCTCTCAGAGAAGGAGAGCCTATTTTGATGCTATGCCCTACAGTGTTGTGGTCTCCAGTTTGGTGTTTGATGGCTTGGAATTTTCATCGATGAACTATTTATTCCTTCAGTAGCTTAGCTGATCAGTATAATTTCTTTCTGTTCATTGCCATTGACTAAAAGGCTCCAATGCATCTCATCCCTTTTCATCATTCCCTTCTTTTTTTCCTCTGTGGCTCCCTTAGGTTCAATGATCAGCCCCAAGAGAATGAAGAAGTTAGGAAGAAGACTGGAGTACTGGACAGTGTCTTATTTGGAGGCCAATCACAGACTCTATTTGGAGAGGTAAGATGTGTTGATAGACAGATACAATTTGGGGGACAAGAATAGGGAATTAGCTGGTGGAACTGTTCTGTGCTGTCAGTGGCCTAGTGCATCCTTCTCACCTGTGGCTATGACAGATTCAGCATTTTCTTGTTGTGTTTTTTCCCCTTTCATTCTTTGATAAGAGGATCAAGCAGAATAGAATTAGGATAGTCCTTCTATGTTACCAATGTCAGATCAGAAAGAGACAAAGAGCAAGTCTCCCTTGGCTGGAATGTCTCACAGAACCAGATAGTTCTTGGTGGATTCAAGCACATCACCTGCAGTGTGGACCGTATCTTTCTTGGATGGCTAAGAATAGTGTAGGTGCCAGGTATTCAATCTGCTGTGAATGGAGGCTGTCAGTGCTGGGAAGAACTTGGTTCCACTTACATTTACACATGCAGCGCATGAACAAAACCCTCTCTTTCCACATTTACATCTAGGAAGACTCACATCCATTCTCTACCAGTAGATTGTCTGTTTTGGGAAAGGTTATTGAGAACTTGGTGACTGAGCAGTTCCAATTCCATTTATAACAGTGTGATTTCTCTGATATATTTCAATCTAGATTCAGATCATCTCTTGGGACAAAGACAGCTCTGATCAAGGTGCCAGCCACTCTGCCTGACTCAATCACCTCATGATCCACTCTGCTTTATTTGCTTTTTGATGTCTTCCAGGAGGACTATCTCCCTCCCTTATTTGAGTTCCCTCAACCCCACCCCATATCTTCAGGAGTCATTGAATGACTAGTCACCCAGAAACTAAGAGGCAGCAAAGAAGGAGTCTCTTGCCCCAGTTCCATACAAGGATATTATAGTCACAGGAGGTGCCTGTCCCAAAACTGGAGCACTGGGTGTGGGAAAACATTTCTGTACTCACTGACAGCTGAATCTCTGCTTAGGCAGTTATGGAGACATCCCATAACTTCTAGTGCAATTGACCCTGTTGGGGTCCTCAGAAGAATTTGAACTTGGGGCCTTTTGCATGAACCTCTACCACTCACATTAATGGACTGGCTCATTTAATGGACAGCTGCAGCAAACTCATTAACCTGATCTAGCCAAAAGAGGAGTTGAAACACTCCCCGCCCCATCTCAAGTCATTGAGTCATAGAATTTAAGGCCAGAAGGGACCACTAGATCATCTAGTTTGACCTCCAGTATCTCACAGGCCACTAACACACCACCCAGCACCTGCACACGAAACCCAACAACCAAAATTAGACCAAAGCCTCAGGGCTGCTGAGCCCTACCCCCACCATCACAAGCAACCCCATCATACAATCATTCTCACAAATTTGTCCAGTTCTCTATTAAACCTAATGACATTGCTTTGCCTTCACAACTCTTGCCTTCACAACATTTGGAGGCTGTTCCAGAACCTGACTCTTCCAATGGTTAGAAACCTTCTAATTTTCAGCATGAATTTGTTCATGGCCAGTTTATACCTATGTGTTCTTGTGCTAGCATTGTCCTCTAGTTTAAATAGCACTTGACCTTCCCTGGTGTTTATCCGTCCACCCCCCCACTGTATTTATAGCAAGCAATTATATCCCCTCTCAGTCTTCCTTTTGTTTTATTAGGCTAAACAAGCCAAGCTCTTCTATTTTTGTCTCATAAGATAGGCCCTCCATTCCCCTAATTATCCTAGTAACTATTCACTGCATCTGTTCCAGTTTGAATTAATCTTCTTGAACATAGATGACCAGAATTCTAAGCAGTATTCCAAATGACATCTTACCAATGCCTTATACAATGGCAATACTTCTCTTTCTCTACTGGAAATGCTTCGCCTGATACATCCCAGGATTGCATTTGCTTTTTTCACAGCCACATCACATTGGTGGATCTTAGTTATTCTCTGATCAACCCACACTCCCAGGTATCTCTCCTCCTCTGTTGCTTCCAACTGATAAGATTCCAACTTGTAGCAGCAATCCTTCTTGTTAGACTCTAAATGCATGACCTTGCGCTTTGTACTATTGAAATTCATCCCATTTCTGTCACTCCAGTTCTTGAAGGTCATCTAGATCTTACAGTATAATATTCTGGTCCTCTTTTGTATTGATGGTGCCTCCCAACTTTGTATCATCAGCAAATTTCATTAGCACGCTTGAACTTTTTGTGACGAGGTCATTAATAAAAAATATTGAATAAGATTAGTCACAAGACCTATCCTTGAAGAACTCTACTAATAACTTCCCTCAGTCTGTAGTTGACCTTTCTGCATAACCCGATGCCTTCTCCTCTTTAACCAGTTCCTTATTCACCTTACAATTATTGTATTAATTCCCATCTTCCCTAGCATGGCTTACATTATATGGGGCATATCCTGCATTTCTGAACTAGTGTACTTTAGGACTTAAAGGGCTTCCCTTATCTGGCAAACAATTAATAGATAACTTCAGAAAATTACATGCTACCTCCGTAGTTGCCTCAGTAGAGAGCCAGCTGGTAGAATGAGTGTTGCAGCTGGATCAGAAATATCACAAGAACAGCTTCTCATGGTGTTTCAGCATTTCCACTTATGGTCCCAGCTGACACCTGAAAATATAAGCAATACTAAATAAAAAATACATAGGTTTAATTAAGTTTGAGTTTTGAAAGGTTTAAATCATTTCTATTTTCCCCAAACCAGTTTGCCTTTCCATATATAAGACATGAATTAATTCTCTAGCAAAGATTTTTATTTTTTATTATTTATCTTTGTGATGTTTTGGGGACCACCCAGATCAGCAAAGGATTCTATCGCTGCCTGCCTTGTATCTTTGGTGCCTTAATGCTAAGCCGCTATGGATCAGAGCCCTGACAACCGTAGCCAGCCCACAAGCATAAAGCTGTTACCCAGGCTTCCACCAGCCTCATTACTCCTTGCAGAGTGACCCCAACAGTCCTTCTGGTCCTGAGTCTCTATAAATCTACCTATCCCAAGTTCTTAACTACCAGACACTCAGACTTTTCCCCTTTGGTTCTTCAGCCCAAAAGGTGTGAAAACAGCCCCCAGTTGTCAGTTCACTTTGGCACACACACGGCACACCAAAGACCTGCTTGAGGTAAAAATAAACAACAAAATTATTATTTTTTTAATCACAAATCAGAGATGGAATCATATGGAAAAACAAACACATACATGTTATGCAAAAAATAAACATAAAGACGCAACTTTAGGCTTTACACTTCTATATTAGACAGACTCCTTTTGCTAATATGTTACATTTTGCCTCTGAACAGTTTCCCAGCGTACCTTCTGTCATACAGGGGATCCAGTATTTCATGGACAGCCTGCCGCTTAGGCTACATCTATATTACACACCGCTTTCGGCAGCATGTAATGTACACGTAGCTAAACGCTGCAGCGAAAAGCACACTGCATCCACACTGAGGTATATAGCTCCATGTGTAAGTGAAAGGCGCTGGCAGGCGGGAGACAGTGGTTTCCCACTGCTTTCCCATCTGCTCACTTGAGGGGGTTTGCAGTGAGGCCAGCTTTTCGGAGGGTATCTAGAACTGTCTCTACTTTCCCCAGGTGCGTTTCCCAGTTGGGGCTATGGATTACCACATCATCCAGATAGGCGGTGGCATACTTGGCGTGGGTCTCATTAATTTAATCCATCAGCCATTGGAATATTACAGGGACCCAAAGGAGTGCAAACGGGAGGACGGTATACTGGAACAGGCCATTGGGCATGGATAAGGTGATCTTCTCTTTGGCATCTTTGGCTAGGGGGATTTGCCAGTAGCCCTTGGTCAAGTTGAAGGTGGTCAGGTATTGAGCCTTGCCCAACTGGTCCACTAGCTCATCAATGCATGGGATCGAATAAGCGTCAAATTTAGATATTTCGTTTAACTTCCTGAAATCATTACAGAACCTCAGGGTGCCATTGGGCTTGGGGACTAGGACGATAGGGCTGGACCACTGGCTGTGGGACACCTCGATAACCCCGAGTTCCAGCATCCTCCTTACTTCTGTCCTAATTTCTTCCCTTTTGGCCTCTGGTATCTGGTACGGCTTTATTGTCACCCACATTCCAAGGCTGGTGATAATGTGATGTTGGACCGCTGTTGTACGACCGGGCTGCTTGGAGAACACATCCTGGTTTCGCTGGACCATGTTGATGATTTCCGTCCATTGTTCTGGGGTTAGCTCGGGGGATATTCTCACCTCCCCCCTGTGGGATGCCTGCCTGGGAGGGTGCTTCTTGGGTGACAAGGTACAGTTCCCGATCTTGCAAGCTAACGTGGTACGGTTGTACCAGCTTCTGGAAGTCTGGTTGCTTCACCTTATAGTTTACCTCTCTGATGACTTCCACAATCTCATACGGTCCTTGGCAATTGGCCAGGAGCTTGCTCTCCATTGTTGGCACCATCACCATCACCCGCTCTCCCGGCTGAAACCTCTGTGTTTTTGCCCGTCGATTGTAGTAGGTCCGTTGGGCCTCCTAGGCTTTCTCCAGTTGTTCCCGCACTATGGGGGTCACCCGGACTATCCATTCCCACATCTGTGCCACGTGCTAAATGATGTTCTTCCCTAGGTTGAGCTGTTCCTCCCAATCCACTTTGGCAATATCTAATATACCTCGCAGATGGCAACCATATAATAGTACGAAGGGAGAGAACCCAGTGGATTCCTGGGGACCTCCCGTATTGCAAAAATCAAGTATGGTAACAGGGCATCCCAATCCTTCCCGTCCTTCACCACCACCTTCCGTATCAGATTCTTGAGTGTGCGATTAAACCACTCAACCAGGCCTTTGGTGTTTGGATGATATACTGAGGTCTGCAGGGCCTAGATGTGGAGCAGGGTACATAGATTCTTCATTAGTTTGAACATAAAGGGGGTCCCCCTTGGTCCATCAGGATTTCCTTAGGGATGCCCACTCTAGCAAAAACCTGGAGCAGTTCCTTTGCGATTGCCTTTGATATGGGGTTTCTTAGTGGAATGGCTTTGGGGTACCATGTGGCATAATACAGAATGACGAGCACACTTCGGTGGCCCCGCACCAACCGTTCTAGTGGCCCCACCAGATCCATAGCTATCCTCTCAAAAGGAACTCCGATAACAGGTAGGGGCATTAATGGCGCCTGCAAATGAGTCTGGAGGCTGTGCAACTGGCACTCCAGGCAGGAGACACAGTAGCGTTGGACCTCTCTGCCAGTATTCCCAGCCAGTAAAACCTCCTCAGGATTCGGATCAGGGTCTTATCCACTCCTAGGTGTCCCCCGAATAAATAACTATGGGCCAGCTCCAACACTGTCTTTGTGTGTTTCCATGGCACTAAGAGTTGCTCTACTTCCTTCTCCCCGTATTTGTGCTACACGTTACAGCGGGTCATGTTTGATGATATAGTATGGTCTGGGGCTCTTAGTCTTCCCCTTTATGGGCATGCCATCTATCTCCACTACCTCCTCCCTCACATTTACATATAATGGGTTGTTGGCCTGGTTGTTGCCCAAAATTCCCCTGTAGGGAACCCAACTGACCTATCTCTAGGGGCCCAATCTCACTCCGGGGTCACTCCTACCAGTGCAGGGAACCGTCTCTGGGTCCTCACTGGGTCTCCTGGTCTCCCTAAGGGGTTCGCCTAACAACGAGGGCAAGTCTCTGGTTCCCAGCCAGTATCCCAGTCCCTAATTCTTTATCTGCCCTCCTTTCCCACCTAAATTTCTGAGGTCTTTCGGTGGCTGAAAACAGTTCTTGGGCGAATTCAGCAAAAATGGGGGCAGGACTAGCTGCCTGAGACTTGGTCTCAGCCTGGGGTTTGCTATCCGCCCCAGGTTCTCAAACCCAGGAAAATCTCTACCAATCAAGATCAGGTAGGGAAGCTATATGACCCAATTCCCTACATTCGTAACACCAGTACTTTAGCCAAGCTGCCCCCCCCTCTGCCTTGGGCTATTTGGTCGGCCTCCCCTAGTCCTCACTCCCCGAGTTCCCAGGTCCCTTCATGGCCTTGGGCTGTTCCTCAATGTCCTTGCTCTCAGTTCCCAATCTCTTAGATCTCCCGGTAGTCTGAGAACTGGGGTTGAAGACTGGTTTCTGTGCTCATCATGTCTTTTCCTGGGGTGTCAGGGACAATTCACGGGCCACCAGCTGTCTTTCTATCAGGGCAACCAACTCATCATAGGTGGAGGGGTCGTTCTGTCCAACCCAGGTTCGGAAGGCTGGTGGTAACCCCCTCATATATCAGTCCATCACCAGGAGCTCCAACATCTTCTCGACACTGAGGGCCACAGGGCACAGCCACTTCCGGGTCAGGTGGATTAGATTGAACAACTGTGACCATGGTGCTTTGTCCTTGCTGTATTCATGTTCCATTCATGGAACCTCTGGGCTCGCACTGCTACCGTCACTCTGGCCAGAATTTCGGCCTTCAGCTAGGGGTAGTCTGCTGCAGCTTCTGCCACCATATCATAGTAGGCCTTCTGGGCTTTGACCCCGTCATCCATCTGAGGAGTGGGGTGGGCTAGAAATACTCCAGTTTAAGTCCACTGTGCAATAGCATCCCTCCCCTGACACGAAGTGTGGCGAACGGCCAGCTTTGCCCTAGTGGGTCTCGTGCTTTTGCCTCTTGTAGTGGGCTAGGGCATCACCAGTTACCCCATCTCCCGGGGAGAGGGGGGGGATGGTCCCTCAGGCGTGGCCCTGTGGGAAGGGGAGGAGGGTAGGGGCCCTATGACTAGCAGCTATGTGCTGCTGGTGCCATGTTCATGGCTGCAATATTTTCCCCGGGCTAATTTCCTCCCCCCACCCCCCATCCTTTCAGCTCCTCATGCCCTGCCTCCTCACTGCCTGGGCTGGGCTTCCTTACTCAGGCCCCTGTGCCTGGGAAGTAACTCAGTCCTGACTGAGCAAGCTTTCCCCCTCCTGGGCCCAGTACCTTCCTCCAAACTCCTCTTGCTCCTCTGCACAGCACTGCGCTCCTCTCTGCTCCTCCACCTCCAGCTTGTGCCCCGCTTGTCTGGAGCAGGGGGTTTTTATCAGGCACCTGGCTGGGCCATAATTGGCTCTGATTCTCCTAACTGCCCTCTAGTAACTCTGGCTAGTCTGCAGGGAACAGACCCTGAGCATTCTGGGGCTTACATACCATCCTTCTACCACTCTCCTACTGCCCTCTGCCCTTGCTATATCACACTGCCCACTGCCCTGATTTAAGGCGGAGCTGAGTGTTGCAGCACAAATTATGAGCACAGTTTTATATCTACACAAATACTTACATTCAGTACCACAGCCTGTATGCGCATCCCATAATGACTATCAAGTTGAGAACTTTACAATCTTTCATAAAAGAACATACTTGACATATTTTAATACACAGTACCATTGCATACAACCAGTTGATTCAATCATTTACTCTTTGGTGTTCAGACCTCTTGTTTTCTCATTGAGACATCTGGACCTTGATTGTATTATATTAACATCTAGAGGTCCCAAGTGAGATTGGAGACCCATTATGCTAGGTATTCTGTAAAGTCAAGTCCTTGCTCCAAAGAGTTTACAATCTAAATAGGCAAGACAGACAAAGAGTGGGAAAAAATAAATGTTGTTATTCTTATTTTACAGATGAGGAACTGAGATTAAGTGACTCATTCACTTAAATCTGAGCCAGAGCCAGGAACTGAACCCAGGTCTCCTGAGTTCCAGTCCAGTGCCTTAACCAAAGATAATTCTTCCTCCTGCAGCAGGTGACAACATAATATAAGGAACTACTTAGGAGAAAAATGTTTCTGGATGAGGCCAGAATCCTCTCTAAAGCTGTAACCAATGCAGAAACTGTAAACATACATAACTAGTCACTGGCCAAGCCAGACGAGTCATATAATACCATATAATAGAACCTAGTACCTACATCTCCAAAAACACATCCTCTATCTCTTTAGCGAAAGGAAAATCTCCATTAGCTGGAAATAGTAATATGGCTATTATTTTCTCTGTGGGTGACAGCTACTGTGGTGTGGCATAACAACGCCATTTCAGCCAATGCATGTCAAACTTCCAAAAGGATCTAAAATTCTCCCACATCATCCTGCCACTATTTCAACATGGCTACTACCCTAAACAAACTTCAAAGATGAGCAAATCTAATTGTTCAATATCATGCAATATTAAAAAAAATAAATAAATAAATCAACGTGCAAGAGAGACTGAAGAACCTGTACTTGACTCTTTGTGTATTCAGCATAAATATGAGGTAAAATTCTGCAGTCCTTACACTGCGGAATGTTTTACTTATATAACGAGTTAAGAATTTGAAATTTGGACTATGCTGTTCCTCACAGAACATTTTGTATGCACTGCTACTTTTACTAGTGAAGCTTCCATGAAAGTTTATGATCATATTATATCATGTACTGCATCTGGTAGCAAGTGACATTTCAAATTTGGCTGTTTGAATCTTCAACTGTCAGAACATGAACATTTTGCATCTAAATCATAGTCTGCAGTTAAACAAAACATCAATCAAGCAAACAAAATACTTGTGTACAAAGCAATTCTTTTGCTTAAGATCACAAGAAGGAAATATATGTGGTGCAATCTGAAACACGTTAATCTTGTTGGCAGTTGTTATTTAATAGTTATAATGTAGTGGATCAGGTTGATGTCTTCTGTTTTAAGTGTTATATAAATACATGCAAAGACATAGTCCCTGCCCATAAAGTTGACAATGTAAGATGACTCGTGACCTACACAAGACGGTGAAAAGGAAGGGATACAAATCACATACAGAGGGTTTTGTTTTTTTATATATAACATTTGCTTTTATTTTTATAAATAGAGAAAGTTTCTTCGTCTGCCCCTCACAAAAGCCATAGTTAATTAACTGATTTCTTATAGGCAACCTCAGCAGAAGTGGAGCTTGATTTGGGATTTGAAAGAAGAGAGGGTAGAAGGCAGAGAGAGACATTTCTGTCAGAAGCTGACAAACACACTGGCATTTATTGATGGAATGGAGAAGGGGGGCTGTGTGTGTGTGAGAGAGAGAGAGAGAGAGAGACAGAGAGAAAGAGCATCAGACACAGTAGGAAATGAAAGTAGACAGTAGTGAAGAGCATTGAAGGTGAGGATAAGAAGCTTGAACTTAGTGCAGAAACTGGGGAAGCCAGTGGAATCAAGATAAGTGATCATGAGCATAACCCCTGCTTCTTTAAGATCACATTTTGCTTTTGAAATTCACTTTAGCCTAAGTAGATATCTTAATAATATTGCAGCAGAGAAGAGGGAACAGGTGTATTATTTATTTAGAAAAATTGGACATACACAAGTCCATGGGGCCAGATGCAATGCTGGGTGCTGGGGGAGTTGGCTGATGTGATTTCAGAGCCATTGGCTATTATCTTTGAAAGCTCGTGGCAATTGGGGGAGGTCCCTGATGACTGGAAAAAGGTAAATATAGTGCCCATCTTCAAAAAAGGGAAGAAAGAGGATCCAGGGAACTACAGACCAGTCAGCCTCACCTCAATCCCTGGAAAAATCATGGAGCAGGTCTTCAAGGAATCCATTTTAAGGCACTTGGAAGAGAGTAAGGTAATCAGGAACAGTCAGCAAGGATTCACCAATATGATTGCCTCCTATGAAGAGGTGACTGGCTCTGTGTATGTGGGGAAAGCAGTGGACATGATATACCTTGACTTTAGCAAAGCTTTTAATAGTCTCCCACAGTATTCTTATCAGCAAGCTAAAGAAGTATGGATTGGATGATTGGACTATAAATGGAGAGAGAGCTGGCTAGATCATCAGGCTCAACGGGTAGTGATCAATGGCTCCATGTCTAGCTGGCAGCCGGTAACAAGTGGAGTGTCCCAGGGGTCGGTCCTGGGGCCAGTTTTGTTCAACATCTTCATTAATGATCTAGAGGATGGGGTAGATTGCATCCTCAGCAAGTTTGCAGATGACACTAAGCTGGGGGAGTGGTAGATACCCTGGAAGGTAGGGATAGGATACAAAGTGACCTAGACAAATTGGAAGATTGGGCCAAAAGAAATCTGATGAGGTTCAACAAGGACAAGTGCAGAGTCCTTCACTTAGGACGGAAGAATCCTGTGCAGAGCTACAGACTGGGGACTGACAAGCTAGGCAGCAGTTCTGCAGAAAAGGACCTGGGGGTAACAGTGGATAAGAAGCTGGATATGAGTCAGCAGTGTGCCCTTATTGCCAAGAAGGCTAACAGCATATTGGGCTGCATTAGTAGGAGCATTGCCAGCAGATCAAGGGAAGTGATTATTCCCCTCTATTAGGCATTGGTGAGGCTGCATTTAGAGTATTGTGTCCAGTTTTGGGCCCCCCACTACAAAAAGGATGTGGACAACCTGGAGAGAGTCTAGTGGAGGGCTACAAAAATGATTAGGGTGCTGGAGCACAAGACTTATGAGGAGAGGCTGAGAGAACTAGGTTTGTTTAGTCTGCAAAAGGGAAGAATGAGGGGGGGATTTGATAGCAGCCTTTAATTACCTGAAAGGGGGTTCCAGGGAGGATGGAGCTAGGCTGTTCTCAGTGGTAATATAGGGCAGAACTAGAGCAATGATCTCAAGTTGCAGTGGGGAAGGTCTAGGTTGGATATTAGGAAAAAGTTTTTCACTAGGAGGGTGGTGAAGCACTGGAATGGGTTACCTAGGGAGGTGGTGAATTCTTCATCCTTAGAGGTTTTTAAGCTGTGGCTTGACAAAGCCCTGGCTGGGATGATTAACCTGAGGTTAGTCCTACTCTGAGTGGAGGGTTGGACTAGATGAACTCCTGAGGTCCCTTCCAACTGTAATATTCTATGATTCTGTGATATCAGACAAATTAGGGAAGAAAATCTGAGGACAACACTAATTAAAGGGGTTTTTAAAAACAGTTATAAACATAGCTTAGTAAATGAAATAATTTGAGAAAAAGAAGGAATCTTAATGAATGAGTAAGCACATTAGCAGGATTTTCGAAGTACTAAGTTAATGGAAATTTGCTTTACATCATCAGTATTAAACAAGAAGTACTGTATAAGGAAGAGTGATATGAACTACTGAACACTGCTGATAACCTAGAAAATATAATAGCATAGATGAAAAAAATTTAGGGAGTATTCTGAAATAATTATTTAATATATTACATACAAAAATTTGTTATTGCAAAAATTAAGAAAATTAAGCCATTAAGTCCCAAAATTCTGGTAGCAGACATAATGCTTAAATCCTCCTCCTTGTGCATTTGCAGTACAGTAAGTCTGCAAGCTCAATCCTGCAGAAAGACTCCTGTCTCTCTGTAAAGTCCTGCTGATGTCGGTGAAGCTCTGCAGAGGGGCCTACATTGAACAGCTTGTGGGCTGGGGTCTTTAGTAAGCCTGCAAAACGTATGCTCATGCTTAAGTTTACTTCTCGGAGTAAAAGAAGCATTTGCGTAAGTGTAGAATAATTCCAATTAGCATCCAGTCTGGAAATGTTTTGTGGTTCCCTCACCACCAACTCTAAGTCAGGTGATTATTTTGAAGTTGGCTTATTCCATGTCAAGGCTGATTTACAACACAAACTTTCACATGTGGTTTGGCTGCAATGAGACTGGTTTATTGTGTTTTTATTTGTACAATAGTTCTACTAGCTTTTAATAACAGATCTTCATGCTCTTTGTATTATTTCCTTTGTAATTACAGAGTGTACGTCATAAAACTCAGAAGTGCTCTAAATATACTGTGCAGACCATGGTGGTAAACAAATTGGTTTTATTTTCCGCTGCAAAATAAACACCACCCCCACTTCCATGTATCTGATCTGTGATTTGTAGTGTCCTGTGAAAATAAGTGCATGCACACACAAGTACAAGAAAAAAGTTATTAGCAAAGGTCCAGAAATTTGACCTCATTCTACCAACTCATGCATTAGGCTAATTTCCATTAGGGATCACAGGTAACAAGAAGGTGGACAAAAAGAGGCACAACCGTACATAAGGCACCCATCTTCCTCTCTTTGAAATGCTTCCTTAAGACCTATTTCTGCCATGATGGCTGCACAAAATTAGTCAACTAAAGTATTCATTTACTCTCAGAAAATCCTTACCTACCTCATTCTGTATTTACTAGCACTAGCTTTCACTGAATATCTGCATAATTTCACTGATATGATACCCATCTTCACACCACAGCCCTCCTCTACTGTTGTTTTATCCTCTCTTTACACCATAACCAATTTAGTTTGTTATTGCCTTGTGGCAGAAATCAGGCTTTGTAAATGGGAGCTGCTGTTACATCCTCTGGGGAACTGATGATAGTGATCATAATTTTTATGATCTTATAAGACATTTCTTTCTTAGTGTGAAGACGCCCAAAATCCCAGCTTCAGTTGCCATCTCTCTCATTGCCACATGGAGACCTGGTACAGCTCCCCATGCCACTAGAGGAAGAATTAGAATGCACACTTCCCAAGCTATTTCTGTATGTACCTGACCTGTTATTAGTCTTTACATACATATTATAAAACATGCATGATTTTCTGTGTTTTAGCCTGTTTCGTTATTATCTCCACCATCTCACTATTTGCTCTCAAGGGCAAAATTGCCAAAAATAATTTCCATGGTAATTTCATCTGAACATTTGGGATGGGCATGCATAATTATGAAACTTTGAACCAAGAGTGAAAAAAGGAAAGTGAGGGGGGACCTCAAAATAGACCCAAACAAAAAACTTTGAGGATTCAAAAAACATGTCTAGTAAATGACAATATTCTGATTTTTTCCCACCAGCCTTAACACAAATCGATATTGAATGAGGCAGGGTTAAATATGTGCACATAATCTTAACAATTGTATTTCAAGTCATCTGAGTGCTTAACTGTGTCAAAGTGCATTAATGTAGATTTTCTAGCATGGAATGTCCTTATTTTGTTATATAGCTAACCACCATGGAATAAAAACCACCATGTATAAAGTCAAACAACAACAAAATAAGTATCAACCTGCACACCCAGGGAAAGATATATATGCTCAAAACTGCACAGAATGGTCCCATTCCTGCTTTCGTCCAAAAGCTCTTCCATAGCTGCACTTGCTGTTCAGTGCGGAAGATGAACTGGAGAAAATCATAGACATGGTCTTCTGTGTGTGAAGCTGTCCTTCACAATGTGCCTGCAGAAAGGTCACTGTGACAGGGTATACCAACCTCTCATGGACTACTGTGCAAATCTGGTGGATCTCTTCATTTAGGGATTCCTCCATTGTGGAAGGGGCATGACTGAAGCATTACTGAACTCAGGTTATTCTTTGCTGTTGCCAGTCAGCCTAGAACTCATCCCAGAATCCAGAGGCCAAAACCAGCCACCTTGAAGTGCCTCATACCACCCCTCCACACCTTCACTTCAGTCGGTAGATAAGCATCTGTACCAACATCTTTTTCATTTTATTATTAGCAGGGAGAAGAGGAAAGAGTGGCAAGGCAAGTGTTGAATAGCAAACAGAAGAGGCAAATAAAGCATTTCATTTTTTCTGCCCTCCCACCCTTGCTTCCACTACCAAACAATGTGAAAGAAAATCTTTAATGATGAATGTGCTTGTATGGCTTTGTTTCTCTGCACATATTACTCTGTGTTTAATCTCTTCATTGGATTAGTTTTCTGGCTTGATACTAAAGAATTGGTTTAGACTCTGAAAGCATCATTTTATGGCATGCATTTCACAAGATTTCACTTAAGAGGCTGCCTCATCTACTTCAGTGTGATCTTGGCTCCCACTTCCTCCGTCTGACTCAGTGGATGGTCTCCTCAAGGAACATATTTCAGCATATATAATTTTAAAAGTGGGATGGGGGAAGGAGAGCTGTTTTCCCAGCATAGCATTAGAAGCTAGCACACTTTTTAAAAATCTATATCTGGCAAGGTGTTTACAGCAACTTATTTTTTTTCAGATGTTGACCCTCCCGTAGTAATCCATGCCTTTCAACTTCTGAATTGCAGCAATTTCAATGTGTTATTCTAGGGCTAAATTTAAAGATCTTATGAAGCTACAATTAGTGGTGAAGGTGATATCAGCCTGAACTATCATACTGCTAGTTCTCTAAGAAATTTACTGGCTTCCCATTCACTTCTGGGTGCAGCTGAAGGCACTGATATTGATCTTTAAAGCCTTATGTGGACTTTAGGTTACAGATGCTTGAGAAATCACCTCTTTCCCCATAAGTGACAGTAGCTGTTGAGATCACTTAGGACATCTAAGCTAATAGGCCCTAGATTTAAATATCTGGGATCTGATAGTTCTCAGCAGAGGACGCTCAATTCTGGAATTTATTCCCCTCATTGATCTGGGTCTGCAGCTGTTTAGCACACTTCTTTGAGAGGATGTGAGGTAAAGAGGAAGAAAAGGAAAGTGTGTTGAGAGTTTGATAATGTCCTTTTTCTTCCTTTTGATTTCTTGGGAAAACAAAAATTGTTATTATTAGATTTTGGCCTGTGCCCTGACACATGTGATTGAATGCATTGTATAAATCAAATCAATAAATAATATATCTGACTCAAAGAAACAAGGTGGGTGAGGTAATATCTTTTATTGGACCAACATCTGAATGAAGGATATTACCTCACCCACCTTGTCTCACTAATATCCTGGGACCAACATGGCCACAACGAGAGTGCAAATATATGAATCAGTGCATATATAATCAAGCCATTTATTTCTAATTATTTCAATTTATTTTTATTTTAAGCAGTCCTTTCCCATGGTAACACCATTCTTAGATTCAGTGAATAAATTCAATAGCAAGAACCCAGCAACAATTTAATAATCCAACAAATAACCTGGTGTTAGAGCTAGCAATGCAGCGGAGCCCCCTGTATAATCTATAGAGCTATTGAAAAGGAAGTCAAGTCAGAATTAATATTAAATGGGATACAGTACAGTATACCAATATACCTTAACTTAGGAAAACTAGAGTGATCAGAAAAGCAGACAGCAGAAACAGCAATTTCATTGTTTGCTCTGTGGCCTTGACAAAGCACAACTTCAGTTGGGTGAATTTTTTCATCCAAAACGTTTTAAACTTATTCAGATTAATAGCTCTTCCTCAAAGAGCTCCCCTTTTAGATTCAGGGTTTCACAGCCTTCCTTCTTGGGGCTGTGTGTTTCTAGTCCTGATTTCCTCAAGCTTATAAACTCTCTCCTCAAGTTTCAGGTCTTCACAGTCCTCGTTCTTGGGGCTGTGTGTCTCCAATATTGGTCCACCTGGCCTGTAGACTATCCCATCAGGTTATGGGGTTTCTCAGCCCTCCTTCTTGGGGTTGTATGCTGGATGAGTTCTTCTCAGTCTCAGCAGCTCTTCATCAGCAACTTCACTTGGCTGATCTTGGAGACTCCTTTTGAGCCACCTGCCCAATCAACTAATCACTCTTTTGACCCTCCCCAGCTGGGTTTAATAAACCCAAACTTGTGTCTGCCCTGGATGAGAGAGGGGAGTCTTGCCCTGCCCACTGTACAAGATTCCAGGTTCTAGGCCCATAAAGGAACAATGGTCTGGGAAGTCCCTTTACCTTTCTTCCCCCAGACATTAACTGCTTGCTGTGTCCTTCTTCTTTCACCGGGACAGCTTAAGTTATTTTTCTGGCCTTCCTCCACTTTCCTTGGACACAAGGAGGAATATCACAACTGTCTTCCCAACCTACCTACTTTGGCCTTAAAGGTCAGTACCCTATTACAGATGCCTTTTCTAGATCTCGCCTGTCTCACTCCACAGCTAAAGTGCTAAAGGCTGATGATGCCTCATAAAACAGCTACATATTCAGACACAGTGAATAAGATCATTATTGAAAACTATCCATCAACAACTGCAGAAATTATTGGTCTCCCAAGCTCTATAATACTGACCACAAATTAGTCTCTGCAAATTTCCATCTGAGACTAAAATGCACAGGAAAAGAGTTGTTTGGGTTTCTAAAATCTGAAATATCTAACCTAAAAATTGATAGCATTTGAAAACTACTATGTAGTTGAAATCCTGAACAAGTTTGAGACTCAGCCTTGAGTATACTGATGTGGAATCTACCTGGATGGATTTCAGATTCCAGATAATTTTGATGCCACCATGACCATTATCGGGTCCAAAAAAGAACCAAGAAGCCCTAGATCTCCATTAATACCTTAAACAGAATTGAACAGCATCACTCATCTCATATGGTGACGTATCATAAGCTAAACGGTGCTTGTAATTAAACAATACACACTGACCACAAAGCTTTGATGCAAGCCAAAGTCATCATGCTTACAAAAGTTTCTGCCAGGAATGATGTTGCTTCCTTGTGTACGCTCGTGTGATCTCACTGACGAGAAAGGTCATTCAGTTGGTACGGTCTGTGCCAGTTCTGTCCGCTAATCAATACAGAAGTGGAGTGTGTGGCACACCAGAGTGAACATTTTAGCCAACTGTTAAATGCATCCCCCCCCCCCCCAATTTCTTTGGACCCAGATATTAAGACCACAGCTGAGTTGACCCATTCTACAAAATATGATTCTGGCAAATTTACTATTGATGAAATCCACAGAGATGAAAAGAAGCTTAAGGGAAATAGGGTGTCAGAAATCTGTGGAATTCCTGTGGGACTGTTTAAAAGCACAGAAGCAGCTTTTTTTTTTTTTTTGGTGTGCGTGTGTGTGTGTGGCTGCAGACTCTGTTCAATACCATCTGTAGAACAGGGCTGGTTCCGTCCGACTGGCAAAAAAGTATTATTTTACCTCTTTGAAAACAGAGAGACTGTTGTAACTATCATAGCAAAAACTCTTTTATCCATCCCAGGGAAAGTTTTTGCTTCTGTATTGTTGACCCAAGCTGATGATTTCTTACAAAACAAAAGACGACCACAACAAGCTGGCTTCGGTCTCAACTATTCTACAATAAAGAAAATCTCACAATGCCAGATTATTGAGAAGGCTTGAGAATTCAAATACCCTGTTCATATTGCATTTGTGGGTAATCCAGGACATGTTTGACGCTGATGAAAAAGAATCACTTTGGCTGATCATAAAACTCACAGGCTCTCTGGCAAGCTCCGTAGAACATTCCTCTCCTATATGAGGACTCCTTAAGCTGCATTCTTGTATCTGGGAAAAGCACTGCCTTCTTCCAAATTAGGTCGAGCATTCATAAAGGATGCGTTGCCAGCCCAGAACTTTCCAATGCTGTCATAGGCTATGTGCTTGGCCAGACATGAAGCAAACGCATTTTAGACATACACCTTGACGATAAGTTCCTCACTGATGCTGATTTTGCCGACTACATAGTGTGTGTTATAGAATCAATGGATGAGCTAATTGCAGTAGTTAAAGCCCTGGAAAGCTCAATGGCAAAAGTCATCCTGAATATTGGAATAAAACCAAAATTGTTCTGGTTGGTGATTTTGAATAAGCTGTGGACTCTAGCATCTTAGTGGGTAACCTACCAGTTGAGATTGTTGGTGATGTCACTTACCTTAGCTCTGATTTGGATAATATGGGTAGCATCAAGAAAGAACTTGAAGGCCATACTGCAAAAACATTATCAGTAATTGGGTGCCTCATTAAGAATGCCTTTCTCAAACTGAATACGCTGATAAATAGAGAGACCAAGCTGAGGATATATAATTCTTTGGTGGTCATAAATATTTCTGTTCTGTATCTAGAGAAAAAACAGATGATACATTCTCATCATATGATGATGATACTCTTTACATTCCAGTGGTATCTCTGTAGGATGTTAAACAGAAGCTAATGAAGTTAGATATTTTTAAATCAGTAACTCCAGATAACTTGTATCCAAGAGTTTTAAAAGGCTGGCTGAAGCTCACTGGACTATTAATGTGGATTTTCAATAAGTCTTCAATCACTGGGGAAGTTCCAAAAAACTGGAAGAAATTACACATTGTGCCAATTTTTAATAAGGGTAAACGG
Source organism: Emydura macquarii macquarii (assembly GCF_026122565.2). NCBI lineage: Eukaryota > Metazoa > Chordata > Testudines > Chelidae > Emydura > Emydura macquarii. The sequence goes on along the minus strand of NW_027131614.1, from coordinate 21,579,657 downwards.
GATGACGGGAGAAATTATAAACATATCAGCCTGACATCAATCTCCTGCAAGATAATAGACCAGCTGATATGGGACTTGATTAACAAAGAAATAAAGGAATGTAATGTAATTACTGTGAATCAACATGGGTTTATGGAAAATAGATCCTGTCTATCTTGATATCTTTTTTTTGATTGGGACTACAAACTTGGTTGATAAAGGTAATAGTGCTGATGTAATATACTTGGACTTCTGTAAGGCATTTGATTTGATACCATATGATATTTTGATTGAAAACCTAGAATGATATAAAATTAACAGGACACACAGTAAATGGATTAAAAACTGGCTAACTGATAGGTCTCAAAATTTAATTGTAAATGGGGAATTGTCATTGAGTGGGTTTGTTTTCAGTGAGGTCCCACAGGGAATGACCCTATGCTATGTAAAATCTTTATTAATGACCTGAAAGAAAACATAAAATCATCACTGATAAAGTTTTCACATGTCACAAAAATGTGGGAAGTGGTAAATAATAAAGAGGGTATGTCACTGATTCAGAGTGATCTAAATGGCTTGGTAAACTGAGCACATGAATGTAGACCAAACATACAAGATGAAGGACTCTGTCCTGGGAAGCAATGGCTCTGAAAAAGAGTTGGGAGTCATGGTGGATAATCAGTAGAACATGGGTTCCCAATGTGATGCTGTGGCCAAAAGTTCTAATGCAATCCTGGGATGCATAACCAGGGGAATCTCAAGTAGGAGTAGAGAGGTTATTTTAACTCTGAATTTGGCATTGGTGTGACCACTGCTGGAATACTGTGTCCATTTCTGGTGCCCACAAATCAAGAAGGATGTTGATAGATTGGAGAAGGTTCAGAAAGGAGCCACCAGAATGATTAAAGAATTAGAAAACATGCCTTATAGCGATAGACTCAAGAAGCTCAGTCTATTTAGCTTAAAGAGAAGGTTAAAGGGTGATTATGGGCTTTTCAGTCTAGCAGACAAAGGTATCCCATGATCCGATGGCTGGAAGTTAAAGCTAGACAAATTAAGACTAGAAAAAAGGCATAACTTGTTTTTAACAATGAGGACAATTGACTATTGGAACCATTAACCCAGGGTTATGGTAGATTCTCCATCACTGACCATTTTAAAATCAAGATTGGATGTTTTCCTAAAAGATATGCTTTAAGAATTATTTTGGGGAAATTCTATGGTCTGTGTTTTAGAGGAGGTCAAACTAGAAAATCATAGTGGTCTCTTCTGGATTAGCATCTATGACTCTAGTACTCTATGCTAACCTATAGGACTGTCAAGATTGAAAAGAAGTTGAACACCACTCAGATGAATCTCCAAATGATCAAAACATCAAATGGTACAAATTCAAGTGGAATGAAAAGATTTGTTTTCTAACTAAACAAGTTCTGTTGTCTCAAACAGTCGCCCAATGCTCACCAATGTGGCATGGTCACCTACTCCAAATGCAACCCAACTTCTCTGCAAGAATCATCTTTGACTTTGACCCACTGAAAGCAGGATGGAGAAGACCCTCCAAACGACTTAAAACATGATGGCTGGATAGCATCAATAGACATCTGTTCCTCACAGGCATCCTATCCCTCAGTGCAACTGATTAGCTCATGATAGAACATTATGGAAGTGCATGAAGCATTAGTAGCTTCTATGTTGTCCAAGTGACAGCATGAGTGCTAACTAATTTAACCTTCTAAGGTTTACTCTTGATGCCTTCTTTCAAGCCAAACTCATAGACTGACACTAGACGGAGCTGGATCTGAGTACAGATTGAGCTAGGATTTGAGGGGTGGTAGTAAACCTGTTTAATTTATTGAGAAGTCGTCTTTAGTGCACTCATCACTGCAAAGCCATGCAGCTGTAGAACAGAAAAGTGCATTTTAATGTTTCACATAGCAGCAGCAAAACTGGTGTATAGGTTCTATCCCAGAAATATCATCTATGGGGTGATATACAAATCAGAAAGAGCTCCATTTTGCTTTTCAACTCCTATTCTTATGATGACTTACTCTGTTGATAGTTGGAAATCTCATTTGTAAAATCAGAATATTTTACGTTGAAGAAGAATATATATAAATACTAAAATGTCATATGATTTCACAGTGAGCAGCCATTCTCAAATAAACAAACACACCCCAATCACTGCTTGTTCTCAGATAAAAAAATAAGAGATGAACTATAAAATGAGGCAACAGTGCCACTCTATACAGCACTAATATGCCTGAAGCCAGAACCTGGTGTGCAATTCTGGTCTTCTGAGTTCAGAAACGTCTGAAAAACTAAAGAAAATACAAAGAAAGGCAACCCAACTGATGCAAGGATTCACAACCAAGAGGAGAGAGTGAAAGAGCCAAATGTAGGTCAGCTAAGAGAACATTTGCAAGGGGCTGATCAGAGGGTATAAATACTATTGAGGTCAGGCAATAAATGAACAAAAAGAATTAGTCACCATTAGAGATGTGCAACCCAATTTAAAAAAAAATTAAAAATGGAATGGTTCACATACCAATATTCACTCATGAATCCAAATGTTGGTGGGAAAGGGAAGGCTCTCTGAGTAGTCAATATGTACATCCTCTTCTAGAGACCGCACCTCTGCTCCACAGAATCACTTCCCTGAGAATCCTACATTTCCTGGAACCAGCGAGATTGCCCCTCCACCTGATCTGTGTTTTCAGATGGGGATGAGATGGGCTGGTGGCCTCCAATCCTCTCTGACTTCCGCTGGCTCATTTCTCTCTTCCATGGCCCTTCCAGGAGGGCTGTATGGTTACTCTGCCCAGCAGTTATCAAAGCATGGATTGGGTCCTGAAGGATCAGTGAATTTCAATGAAGAGACGACTTTAAATTGTAGCTTTTAAAATATTGATACATGAATATAAACTGCACAAAACAATAACATTGTCACTAATTTTACATAGATGTGGAAACACCAGTTTTGCATGAAATGTGATATCCTGCTTCCTTCACTAATTTAAAGATTACTAGACAGAATCCTATTCACCCAAGCATTTTCGTTCAGTGACATGACTATGCTCCGTGAGACTTTCTTCCCAGTTTAACCTCCATACCATTTCAATCAAGAATATGATCCTCGATGTGACATGACAAGTGAATACATTTTCATGGAACCTGAGAACAGACTTGTAGATATCTGGCACCCAGTGTGACAGCAAAGGTGTCCACTTAGGCAAAAAAGAAAAGAGAAAGAATGTGTTGAAAAAGTCTGAGTCATTAAGCAGCCTTCAAAATAATGTCCACGTCTATTTATTTCTCTCTTATGCCAAAACGTATACATTTTTTAAAAAATGTGTATATGCATCTGCTGTTTCCTTATTATAGGAATGCAAAGGGTGTCAAATGAAAACAGAGTAGGATTCCTAATTCTTCCAGAAAAATGACAACTTATCATTCTTTATTATGACAGGAAGAAAACCATCAACAGGATGGGCCAGATTACATTCTACTTTCTGTTAAACCCATGCAATTGCTTCAATGGCATTATGCCAAAGCTATATTTGTTTCCATATATCTATTGGTGATCTTATTATGGTGGTCAAGTGTCGTGATGGTGCCTTCTTGCATTACTTAGAAGCAATCTTAAAATGATAAAATATTCAGGCCTACAGTCTCAAAAGTCTGAGAGCCCCAAAATACCAAATTCATGAGCTGAAAGTATGGGGATGGGAGAAATCAGCTGGGTGTACAAGACATTTTCCATGCCATGTGTTAGTCTCATTCAAATACCTTGTGTGCCCTTGGTGCTGTGCACTGCCTTGGAGTGAGCTAGAGACCCTGGTTGAGATGTTGAGTGCTCACGTGGCATTTTCAAAGCCCCAAGGTCCCCTTGCATGCAGCAAATCACTTCTCAGATATTCATGCCGTAGGCATGCCTAACTCAGCAAATGCAAGGTGAAATCTCTGGGCTATCCCATGCCAATTCCCCTATTTATGGTTCTCTTGAAAACATGAGGCAGATTACAAGGTCTAGCTCTCTCCTCCCCCTCCTCGCCTTGTTTCTGAAGCAACCAGCCATACATTAAAAACAATAACTATTTTAAAATATATGTATAACTAATTAGAAGAAAAATAGCATCTCTATGGGGTGCCATCATCAAAATAAAATAAAATGAATTACTCACCGTGTAGACTAACACACAATGACCACCTAAAATATTTACATTAGTGGGGGCTGTCCACATGGCCTGACTCTAGCTGGAGGAGAACCTCCTTCTGGCCAGAGCATTGAAATAGAGAACACAAAAGAGGAACTTCAGTGAGGACACACAAGCACTGGAGATCCACCATAAGGGATACCTTAGTGGCACAGAGCTAGGGTAGCCAGCTCCATGCCATCCTCATTCCCATCCCCCCCTCGCCCCTCCTAGAGTGAGCATTTGAGGGGTTACCAGGGAAAGGACCTGTGGCTGGAATATAGTTATTCAATCTCACTTGACACAATAGTGCCTTCGGAAACACTACCAGGCAGCACACCTTAGAGAAGGTTGAGCCAGGTGTCAAACTAACTTGCAGCTAGTCCCATGATTAGTAGGGGGTAAAGGTGGTGCACATGTACCTTTGCCTCCTTTAACCCTCCCCAGCTGTGCCAAGAGCAACTTTGCCAGAGCTGAGGATTCAGACTAATACATATAAGATAAATCTACCATCACATGGAAGAAAGTCAACAGAGAACAGGAAAAACTGAGTCAGAGTGAAAGAGAGGGAATGAGAAAAGATAGTTACCAAATCAAAAAAATTGGAAATCATCAACATCTATAGTATAAGATAGATATTAGGAAAGAAATAGGTAAATTTAGTTCTGTCATCCAATAGACATTACCTACCCACCGTAGATTCAGAGAATCATAGAAGATTAGGGTTGGAAGAGATCTCAGGAGGTCATCTAGTCCAACCCCCTGCTCAAAGCAGGACCAATCCCAACTAATCATCCCAGCCAGGGATGTCAAGCTGGGGATGTCAAGCTTTGTCAAGCCGGGCCTTAAAAACCTCTAAGGATGGAGATTCCACCGCCTCCCTAGGTAACCCATTCCAGTGCTTCACCACCTTCCTAGTGAAAATTTTTTTCCTAATATCCAACCTAGACCTCCCCCACTGCAACTTGAGACCTTTGCTTTTAATTCTGTGATCTATTCCCAATGAAAACAGCCTAGCTCCATCCTCCCTGGAACTGCCTTTCAAGTATGTAAATGCTGCTTTCAAATCCCCCTTCATTCTTCTCCTCTGCAGACTAAACAAGCATGGTTCCCTCAGCCTCTCCTCATAAGTCATGTGCTCCAGCCCCAATGACTGACATCAGTCCCATGACTACTAACTTGGGATAACAAAGCCTCAAATACTATAGTTTAAAGATTGCCTTGACCTGTAACCTTTTAATATCTAACAGATATGTGACTAAGTGTAGCTATATGTATATTTGAGTGTAATAGTTTGGTCATTATGTAAATACATTTCTTGTGTTTCTGCTGACTGAATATTCCTAAGAGTATTAACTCGATATATCCCAAATACTAACTCAAATATTACAATTCTTGATACCATAAATATACTCGAGAGACTATTAAAATGCTCCTTAAGGACATTCACTTGATGAAAAGAAGCTTTGTACATCAACTTACAGTATTAGGTATACAATTGTAATTATGCATTCTTCCACTTGCTGATTATTTACCAATTTTGACATTATTATAATTGAAAGTAGGTTAGAGATTTTAATTATTTTTACCCATTCAGATAGCAATCTTCTGATATATCACAGTGTGTACTCAACACTAATTTGCTGATTTGTCTCTATAAGACATTGAAATGGTTCCTGGTTTTTTTAGCAGCAACATTGATATATTTGTTTAAAGTGTTTATATGTAAACAATTTACCTTGTTAAATTTGCTCTGAAATACATGTTTGGAAAGGACTTCTTGTTACCCATTTTAACTACTTGACCCAGTTTTCCACCTGTGATTCACAGAAATCATCAATGCCAGAAATAACCAAATACATCTCTATCCAGGAAGGCAGGACCTGAGCCTTATGGGAGAACTCGTGATTTGGACAAAGAGGTGGTCTGCTGCAATGTACTGAATTTAGATACTTTTCCCCCTTATATTATGCCAAAGATAAATAGAAAAAAAAATTGAGTCAATAGATTTCCTTCGAATATGAAAGCTTCTAAAATAATCATTTTCCTCTTGATAAAAAAAGGTTTTACTTTATGCCAGAAATAAACCAGAGCACCGTCTAGGCTGGATACAGGTAGAGAATCAAATATAAATACAAATACAAAACAAAAAGATGGTCCCAGCCCCCAAAGAACTTACAATCTGATATCTTATTAGGAGGGAACTGATCAATGATTTCCTATGGAAATGGTAACTTCTATTTAGCACATGCCAAACGACATGTGCTCAAAAATATAGTGTCATCCTCAGGCAGATGATGTGTTTCTCCGGTTTAAATGGATTTTCTGTCTTTTTCTCTGGCAGAATATTTAGAAGTCCACAGAGAAAAAAATGCATGATCACAATAATAAATATTATGCCCATTTGGTTCAGATTTTGTGTCTGGGAGTTATAGCTCACTTTTAAAATAGTAGCTTATTACATAAGAAAAGCTAGTTCCTCATTGATAAGTTTTGCTGTGAATTGACAAATAATGAAGTGGAATCACTGAATGAATGCTGTAATCGCTGTAGAAATGGCATTTTGGTGCATCACATAAATTTGAGATGGATAACTTGCAGGAGAGCCTACAAGACCTGTCATGCCTCACTGAACTTCTTAAGCTACTCGGAGAAAAAATGGTGGTAACTCTTCTCCTGCATCCTCTTAAAGTGTATGTGAATTAACTCAGACCCTTAAAGGTTTAACAATAGCATATTGATTCACTAAGCTTCTTACCGGTCTCTTTTCTGAGGCTGATTAACATGATTATTTAATACTACAGCTCTCCAGGGAGTGTTCTGGAGATTTGTGATGCTAATCACCCTGGTGGTGTCTTTTTATTTTAATAATAACCAGTATGTGATTTGATATTGCAGTAAATCCCTTCTCCCTCCTCTTGAATGAGTCACCAAGGAGGTTAAAGATTCAAGGTGGGTGAGGTAACATCTTTTATTAGACCAATGTTGGCTGGTGAGAGAGAAGCTTTTGAGCTACACAGAATTCTTCTTCAGATCTGGGAAAGATACTCCATCACAGCTAAATACAAGATGGAACAGATTTAGCACATATTCTAAGGCATCATTTAAGATAGTGCAGCCCAATAACACCGTCATCAAAGAGGTATATGTTTTAATCAATGTTTACGTACACTTTAGGAGCAGAAAGACATTCTGACATGGGTAATTGCAGCATGGTGAAGGCAAAATACATGAGTTAGAAATGTGCCAGTGGCATGGATTTGGTTTTTAGGATAACCTTTGGACAATCATTTTTTGTTTTGTAAAACAAAAGTGAAGCTTCTGCCAAACACTTTGGTAACTAGAATTGATACCCACCTATACGAAATAGTGAATAAAATAAAGTGGGATTTCTGGAAAAAGAGATAATCTATACCAATACAAAAAGACTAAATAATGTGTTTCATTTTGTTCTTTTATAGAAAACCCCACTAGTAAATTCCATTGTCAGATGTGAAAAGGATTTCAGCCTGGTGTAATGGAAATATTTATTTACCTTTTTAACAAGCATTGGTTTTGTTACTAGCTCTGTGGATTGGATTAAAATTAGATATTGCCACTCAGAATTGATATGCCTTAAACTCAAAAATTAGAAATTTTACCTTGTTTATTTGCCTATATCAATGGAAACTTTAAGACAAGCAACTCAAGAAAATCAAAATATAGAAATACTAAAAATAAATGACAAAGAATATAATATAGACAAATATGCAAATAACATGATTATATTATTAACAAATCCAATAAGATTCCTCCCAAATTGTTTATTTAAACAATTCATTTGTATAGTTCTCTGTATTCAGAGAGGCAAAAATGAGCATATGACTCAAGCACTGGGAATTTTTGTTCCACTGCCTCTTAGAAATTGCTTAAACTATTCAAGTGTTTCCAGACCTCAAAACAACTTCCATATCTGTTTTAAATGAATTATGCAACCCTTTTTGCAAAATATTCTGGATTTCTTGGATAACTGGAGTTTTCTTATCAGTTGACTAAGAACTGAAAATTAACATCATCATAAAGCTTGATTATCTCTATGAAACCTCTCAGAGCAGTGACTGAGTCTGAGTCATTCTTTCAAATCTTATGACAAAACTGATCTGGCCATTTAAGTGCCCCAATAATTGGAAGGGTACAACTACAAAGCAAACAAAAAGGATGATTAATCATATCAAACGTCCCTTTGTATCTCATCTGCCTAAGGCCTGATCCTGTAAAGATGTACTTATGTATTTAACTTTAAGCATGCGAGTAGTCCCATATCCATAATTCTTTGCAGGATATTCTTAAACATCACCATTACATTTTTTAGTTGAAATTGAAACATTAAGGCCAAAGTTTTCAAAGTTAGATGCCTAAAATTAGACAGCTAAAAGCATATTTAGACATCAGAAGTGAAGTCAATGGAGGTTGTGGGTGCTCAGCACAACTGTAAAACTCAGGACACTTATTCTGATGCCTAAATTTCTTCTAAAAATAAATAGCATATCTATATTTGACGCGACTTAAAACTTTCATTTTAATATGTTCATCAGTGCATGAAGCAAGGTACATATATATCTATACATATAGATATATAGATATACATGTAGAATCTGGAATGGATCCCTTTGGTTTTATAGGCAAAACTGACATTACCAAAGTTTTTTCCCAAATATTCAGTACATGTCATAAAATTATGGTCAAAGCATGAGTGGTTAACTTTTACTCCTTTTCATGCAGGGACTGTTCCATTTTATTGCTAGAGATTCTGTCTTCTCTTTCTAACATGTATATTCAATTACAGAGACTTACTCAGCACCACTTGAAATTACAACTAAGATTACAGCATGAGTTGTAATAAAACACTGAAATATGACAGCCGGAAGGGTATAACCCAATTATTGAAAATTCAATTGTATTGCTTAGGGGCAGGATTTGATTGGAGGTGATTCTTTTTAATAATTCCATCAAAGATAAACTCCTTTGGATTTGTCAGCAAAGTGTGGATACTGTGTCAGAGTTATTCATAGAATCAAACAACAAACCAAATTACATTAAAATAAGTTTTTAAAAATTGGAAATATTAACATTGATGTCAATTACATAAAAGCACAGTCTCATTTAGGATGTTCATCTTTCTCTTGGTATATTTATCTAGTACAGACTGGCCGTCCACCACTCGCAATCCCAGGTGCACATCATTTAGGTCATCATCACTAAACTATAAAGGATGGAATTGGTCCCAAAACAAAGTCGGAGATTTGAACGTCATCAAATTTCAGGGCGTTCAGAATTTCAACAGGACTCAAATTTAGCATAGGTCCTCTCTAGCATGCAACATATATGTCAGTTCATTCTGAAAGGTGTATCAAATAATCAAAGAAAATTTTCCATCTGTTTCTCTGCTCTCACAGAGAAATGTTACTATTGTGCTCATGATTCTAGTCTACTTTCTATGTTACTGGGAGGGCGTAAGCAAATAAAATATAAAATATTTATTATCCATATTAAAAACACTTACTACAAAAGAGTGGATATAACAGAACAGATGGATAAAAATTGTTCTTATTAGTGAGTAGCATCAGAAGATTTTACATGATGTTGTGATCAGTCATAGAGTTCAGAAATAGTTATAGTGTGAAATGTTCCCATTGTTAAGATCCGTAAAATAAATAAGCAGCCTATTCTACACATCTTTATATTTTCCTGTCATGCTATTTTATCCCTCATTATCTGATGAAGAAATTATTCATACCAAAGCAAATATGAATAACTGACCATTTAAATATTAACATTTGGACTAATCCAGTTTCCTTCATGCTGAATATTTTCACAGTGCAGTTTAACTGCCCATTTGTGGATAACTTTTTCCACTCACTTTCTTAGCTCAAAGACCAGAATTGGAAGAGCAGAGTGAGAACTGATGGAAAAGCTCTTCAGAAAATATACCAAAAACATTCTCAGACGTAACTGCCATGCAAAATGGCTTGTCACAATGAAATATATGACATGTTAGATCAAAAGCTATGGTACATTTTCAATATAGGGGGAATCATTTTGATATAAAATTAATTCCTGCTCTGTTTTGGAAAAATCACAGAAAATAAATACAAAACAAACCAGAAGTGCTTTAGAAGTCAGCAAGAGTTACAGGCTTGTACAGTGCAAAACACAATGGGTCCTAAACTGGATGAGGCATCTAGTATAAATAATAATAATAAGCTCTTCTATCTATCGAGATGCCTAGGTGTACTTACTTACTTAACTTTACCTCACTCACATTTGAAAACATGGGTCTATGAATCTAGTGAATTTAAGTGTTCCACTTTCAGCGCCTGGCTCACAGGTTCCAGATTGAACTAGACACTTTTCCACAAATTGAGATAAAATTAACACCTGAATTTAGTTATTTTGTGTCTTTAGCTGTGCTACACTAGGGAAAAGAAAAAGAGCCAGCCTATCAACATTCCACTTTTTGACAGATATAAAAACATAAGAATAGCCACATTTGGTCAGACCAATAGTCCATCTAAGCAAGTATCCTCTCTTCCAACCGTGGCCAGTGGCAGGTGCTTCAGAGAGAATGAACACAACAGGGCAATTTTGAGACATCCATCCCCTATCACCCAGTCCCAGCTTCTGGCAGTCCATGATCCGGTTGTCTCTAAACCATGGGGTTACATCCCTGACCACCTTGGCTAATAGCCATTGATGGACCTATCCTTGCTTGAACTTTTTTAATTCTTTTGTGAACCCCGTTATTCTTTTGGCCTTCACAACATCCCCTGGCAACAAGTTCCACAGGTTGACACTGTGTTGTGTGAAGAAGTACTTTCTTATGTTGTTTTAAATCTGCTGCCTAATAATTTCATTGGGTGATCCCCGATTCTTGTGTTATTGGTAAGTATAAATAATGCTTCCTTATTCACATTCTCCACACCAGTCACCTCTATCCTACCCACCGTTAGTTGTCTCATCTCTAAACTAAACAATCTCAGGCTTTTTACCCTCTCCTCATATGGAAGTTGTTCCAGACCCCAAATCACTTTTGTTGCCCTTCTCTGTACCTTTTCTAATATATCCTTTTTGACATGCAGCAACCAAAGCCATGGATTTATAGAGTGGCATTATTATATTTATTTATCTATCTATTATCTCTTCCCTAATGGCTGCTAACACTTTGTTAAGTTTGTTTGATTGCCACGGTATATTAAGCAGATATTTTCAGAGAACTATCCACGATGACGCTGAGATCTCTTTCTTGAGTGGAAATAATATAGTTGTAGCCATGTCGGTCCCAGGATATTAGAGAGACAAGGTGGATGAGGTAATATCTTTTATTGGACCAACTTCTGTTGGTGACAGAGGCAAGAATTCGAACCTCTCTCACCAACACAGGTTGATCCAATAAAAGATATTACACCTCACTTATCTAAATGGTAACAGCTAATTAATCCCATCATTTTGTATGTATAGTTGCAATAATGTTTTCCAATGTTCATTACACTATCAACATTGAATTTCATTTGCCATTTTGTTGCCCAGTCATCAGTTTTGTGAAATCCTTTTGTAACTCTTTGCAGTCAGGTTTAGTCTTAACTTCTTAAATAATTTTGTATCATCTGCAGACTTTGCCACCTCATTATTTACCCTCTTTTCCAGATCACTTATGAATATATTGAACAGCAGGACCTGAGTGGCGGCCCCCTGCAGCCCACTTATTGGCTGGTACTAGTACTTAAAACAGGAAGCCATAATGAGAAGCTGTCTGGGCAACAATGCAGACTGCCTGCCTGTCTCTGCTCCAGACCCTTCTTGTGAAACACCCTGGAATCTGGCTTCTAACCAAGTCTGTCCTTGGCTTTGCTCTTCAATCACTATCTGTTAACCTGGTGCCTGACTCTGATCTCCTGGTAACCGGACCTTGTCTGTCTCCTGATCCCTGAACTTTGGTCTGGCCTGCCTCAGATTCTGACCTCCTGGTACCTGACTCAACTTGACTTCCAACTCCCACTCTAACCACTAGATCTGACTGCCCACATCCTGTTTGTGACAGTGGTTTTCATTACTACCTATCTGCACTGAATTTAAATGAGAAACACAAAGATGAAAGGCTCTGTATTGAATTAATGATCCTCTCCCTTAGTTATTTTAATAGGTGTGGTCTGAAAATAAAGGTTTACAGTCATCACATGATGATTAGTTAACTGCTATAAATTCATTAGGAACACTGGCCATGCAGATTGCCCTTTTCTTGGTATGGGGTCAGAAAGTTACTAAAATGTGATTACCTACTCTTGCAATGAATCAAGGACTTCCATGAACCAAGTGAATCACTGTAAAAACATTTTCATGATTGATCTTAAAACAAATCACCACTAGGTCTCTCTTACCAGACAATTTACTTGGAAACTGAAAGCTCTGGGTGTTACTTGTCCATATGAACATTCCAAGATAAAAGGCTACTGCAGCTATGCTGGCCTATTCTGAGATACCCACTGATGATCAGTTGCACCAGTGCATACATGTAACGTTCAGTGAAGTCTAAATACAAACTCATTTGTTGTCATCAAGCATAAAATCTATATGATGTTGCCATGTATAAGAGCTCACATGACTTTTCCTCCCATAGTTCTTGTGTCAACTCATTGTCACATCACACTCATCACAACTCCTGACAAGTAACTTTATTATAGCAATATACTGCACCTCATAGCCTACCACATCAGAATCCAGTGGTGTCTTGAGAAGCAGGCCCTACCAATCTGCAAGACGTTTGCCCATTTTAGCTACTTTGCTTTAGCTATAGTCATCAAAAATCAGTGTTGTGTGATGTGATGAGATGTGATGTTATGTTTCCATCTGCATCAATGCATTGCTTACCAACCAGACTCATTTAGAAAGTAAATCCATAAAATTTCAGAGAATGGAGGCCAGTTAATCATTATCTGCCTGCCAGTCAATAAATGATGCTGCTTGAATGACCCAGATCTGCTGCAGACACTTGTATATAACTACATACAACATTTTGGGGCAAGGTGGGGGTTGGGTGGATGGGATGTACACACAGTGTCAAAATAGAGAACGAAGAATAAAGACTCTGGAAACCTACATTTTTTGACACTTTGCTAGCCAATTTCTTCCTTAGACCCCTACCTAGAGCTGAGTGAATAACTGATTGGTTTGGTTTGGTGGCTGAATCAAAACAAATTGGTCAGTTTGAATCCAAACTCATTTTTTGTGTTTTTTCTCACCAAAACAAAAAATCCCAACAAATGTGTTCACGTCAAACAAAACTTTTTGAATGTCATTTTGAAATTACATTTCAAAACAAAATGAAATGATTTGAAGCACCATGTCAAAATAAAATGGTTCATTGCTAAATGAAATGTGGAAATGGTATGTTTCCAAAAGGTTGGAGGAAAAAAGTTTCAACTTAAAAAAACATCCTTATTTCTTTTATTTGGCCAAAACTGCATTTTTCAGTGAATGTGCTATTTGACTGAAAAGGGTCACCCCGTTCTACCCCTAGCATTTTTAAGGTTAGGTACATTTACCTTATGGGTTTGTGCCAACACAACATTTAAGCCCTGATCAGCAAAGTACTTAAACTCATGCTTAACTTAAAGTACATGAGCAGTTCCATTTGCTTTAATGGAATTACTCTAACACTTAATGTTAAGCACATATTAAATTATTTTACCAGAGAGGGGTCGTTAAGAACAAAATACTGGTTTAAACAAAAAAAGTTCTTTGAGATTAGACTAAACTTTTTTTTTTTAAATCACATCACACTGGTTTTTGATTTTTTTAAGTCACATCAAATGCATACAGTTAATCATTCCACTACTATAAGGTTAAAAATAAAGAATGAATTACAGACCACTGGTTCAAATCCAGCCCAGATCTGTATTGATCAAAAACCATTATGAGCTGAGAAAATCATGATGCCTGTTTGGTAATTTAATGGAATGTCAAATGACTTGGTGGCCTCACACCATTCCTAGAGACACAACAGAGAAAATGGTAAAAACAATTGGCACTAACTAGTGTCAAGAGAAGCTCAACAGGACATGGAGACTCTACATTGTTCTCTTCCTTAGAACTTATAGCTCTGGCATAGGCTTGAAGGCGTATTAGAGGTTGTGTGAGAGAAGTTTGCAGTATTTCTGCCCAAGCTATACTTGTTCAGACTCTAGTCTAATCAGGGCTGCCAAGTTGTTGTCTTCCATCAGCTCTAAAAAATTCATTAAAAAAATAGTAATCTGCTGAACCATTTAGATACAAGCGGACATAGGAGTGATTTTGAGGCATGTGAGTAGGTCAGATATTTTGTTACCTATTGCCCTATCTACAGTTGTTTAGAAAAGATCAGATACTTCTAAACAGTTTCTCAGCAGACATCAGATAAGTGGTTTTATTAATCTATCCGCTGGCAGTCGAGTCAGATATCGGGAGTATCTGTCCAAGTCAACACTGGAAGAACTAACATGAGAGTCTGACTATGAATACTTCTCATTTTCCCATTGTACACGTTCTGTGCACTCTATGTATCTCCTATTGAATTGCAAGCTCTAAATACAGTCATTCCCAAGCCAATTACATCATGGATATTCTTTGAAAAATAACAATTCATTTTTTTAAAAAAATAAGGGGGTTACTGTTATTTTCCCAGCCAAAAATAATTCCTTGATAAATTGACAAATACAGAAATGGGACAGAAAACTCTGTGTTGCCTAACAATGTTGTAAGTCAAGACTCAGATGTATACGGAAAAAACAGACTTCAGCAGTTTCCAAGTCTAACTGCAAGTCTAAAAGTATAGAAATACAATTAAAGATCCTCCCTCTTTTTTTTTTTTAATTTATACAGCAGAAATTGACCCTGTAACAGAAATGGTTTTCTTTTCACTCCTCTTACCACTTCACTTATTCTAGCACTCCAAATAAAGTTTTCAGAAGGATCTAATTGTGGGATATTCTGATAATAAATTATTTAATATCTCCTGTTCAGTGACCTGAGGTTAATTATTTTCTACATGGGCATTTAATCAATGCATTAACAAACCACAATTGCTTCAATTGACAGAATACTGTACAGTCATGGTAATTACAAATTCTATACAGGAGTCTGAAATGAAAGAAGTTCTACTTAGCTTGTTATGACCTACAAAGGAAATAAAGGAACTGAAATGTTGAAGTTTCTCATGAAAGAGGCAGACCTTCTGATTATTGGGATGGGGTCGTATAAATGTGGTGTACAGAAATCTGCTGGAGTCACTTTTACTAATTTTCTTTATCCACTCATTCGCTTAAAAAATTCAAGTGTATATGGCATAATTTGCTGTTTATAAACTCTTTTCTACTGGTTGCTCCTAAATAAAAATAGAGCAGAAACTTATGTCTTACAAGAACTCCATGTAATTGATCAGTGTTATGAAACTTTAAAATAAAGCTGATAAGAAAACACACATCTCTAAAAGTGACAAAGATTAAAAGACAAACCCAGAAATCTGTATTAGTCAGTGGTCTCATGAAGGGAACTCGTATTACACTAAAACAGCTATATGCCCCTAATGCTAATCAACTAACCTGTTCTCAAAATGCTTTTAAATACCAAACATATAACAACATAATAGTGGAAATACTAGCATTATTTTAAAATGTGGGAAAGGACAGATGAATTTTAAGATCAGTAGAAATTAATCTTAGATCAGAATATATTAACGAAACAAACAATATATAAACAAATAAAGAGAAGAATCCAGGACATTTTTATATCTGGATATCTTTTAAATTGAATGTCTGAGATTGCACACAAATTCACTAATTCCCTTAGAAAATTTATATTTATCAATAATTTGTCATGACTTACAACCATTAGTGAGAAGCACAATTGAATTTTAACTTGATCACTCTGTCACGATTAAAACTGAAGAGTATCTCAATCAAATCTAGTAAATAGAGATATAATTCTATCCTATTCATATCATTTACCACATATGCATATATGTTTAAAATTACTGTCTATATAAAGCTGAATGATTCACAAGAAAGGTTTCTAAATACCAGCTGGGAAGCCCTTAAAATAGTAATTAAAGGCGATCTAATTACTCTTTCTTTAGTACACTTGTAAAACATGAGGCCCAACAAACAGAACTTACCGGATCAATGAAACAGCTTAAACAGACTCTCACAAAACACAGCATCTCCAGGTGTACACAGATAACCAATAATGATAGCTGGAAATTAAACACCGAATTAACTAACAAAATAGAATGTATCATGGGCCCAGAATAATTTGACACATTTTTTCTGAGAAAGCAGGCAGCAAAGCAAACAAGGTTGTTGGAGCCTTTTAATTCTTTCTTAAAATTGGCTCCAGGCAATAGGTTTCCGATACTGTGACCAGAGCACCAGAGACTGAGAAGCATCGATGGCCTCCAATCAGCAAACAATCCCCTGGCAAAGGTGAAGTTTTTATACTGCGTGTAAATGGGCCTACAAAACCTAGATACGACTACTGCTGTTGGGGAAATGGAAAATTACTTTAAAATGCATCTCTGAAATTAATCCCTGGTCCAGATGGAGTCTCTGTAGATTTCACAAAACCACAACTAACTTATCAAACACTGACTGAAAGCTGAAAATTACGTAATTCCCCACCTAAATGCTTGAAGCCCGAATTACAATATTATTTAGTTAACCAGGACCCAAGTGATTCTGCAATTTACAGGCCTGCAGTGACTACTGAATAGGGTGAGTAACATTTTAGCTTAAATGTTAACAAACAGGTTTGAGGAACATCTCCATTTAATACTGAAGGACTAGAATGTCCATGTTTGCTCCAGCCCTTCCAGGCTCCTAAAATGACCCAAGTTAAACCAAATGGAAATCTGAATATTAGCAGCAAGGCAGAAATAACTAAATTCAAATCGGTTTAGTTTAGATTAATTAATTTATTCCATGATTTAAGCATGACAGTTTTGACACACAAAAGAGAAAAGAGGAATTTCTGCACAAAGATGAATGTTTTCGAGGCAGATCCTGTCTTAAAATACTATGGGCCAAATAAAGCCTGAAGCAGAGGAAGAGAGAATTCATAAAACTTCATTAGGATTTACTTGCAGGGTTGGGGTGCAGGTTTTCTGTCACAAGATCCACTCGTGTTAGTCTCACATGATGGACAAGTGGCTGGAGCTTCCAAAGCCTTTGGAACTCAGGGATCTGGAGGGAAAGTGAACTCCGGTCCTGCAAACCCTATGGCCTCCACACAGATGGATTTCCCCTTTGAAGCTGGTACCTACTCTGCCCCTCCTCCCAGCATTATGCTTCCTTCAGGTGCCATGCTGCTGTCAGCTTCTTCAGTTACACCTATCCTTAACTCTTCCTGCATCCCTAAGGGAAGCTGCTATCACTAAGCCCAACTTAATGCTTCTCTCGAAAGCATCAACTCTGACTGGCTTTTCAGACAAAGATATCCTCTATATTTGAAGGGAGCATACCATGTAGCGTAGCTGCTTCTTAGCTCCATGCCTTCACAGCCAAATAAATTCCCTCTTATACATCACTCTGAATAAGGAAGCCACAAGTGAGTGGTGGATTACTAATAGCATTCAGTGAATAGCCAAAGTGAACAGTTTACAAACACGCCAGAATCTAAATTCTGTTCAGATAATCTAGCATTCAGGGAAAACTTGTGAACAACAAGTAATTCACAGACATCAGAATAACATTTCAAGTGATTCACAGACAGAGAAAGGGCTACATTTGTTAGAAGATTTATTTATAAAGAATAACACCTCAATGCAGTGTATTTATAAATAGATAGATCTTTCTCGGGTATTTAAAAAGGAACCTTTCTACAATAAGGATCAGAGTCTTGGTTGGGATATATGAGGGTGATTTCAAAGAGTTTTCATGTTATAACTTAAAACCCTACCTCAATAAGATGCTTTGCCTGCTCCATGCATTTCTTTAATATATCATTACTTTTCTTGTGCGACTAAGCCTCTGGGGCATTTTCTCTAATTACAGGAAGTCAAGAACCATCATCTCTCTTTGAAGATTCTGGCAGAATGGTCATATGCAGCAGAAATTCGCAGCTCCATCCATCAAGGATCTGAGAACCCTCAACTTCCACCAACTTCAATGGGAGTGTGGGGAACTCAGTCCTTCACTGAAGCACCCCAGCGCCTTGCAGGATCACAAACCCAGCATTCCTTTTAAAGAAAATCTTCAACATTGTGCTGGATGTTATCCTGCTGCTCAGACTGCCTGTGAAGTGTCATTTGTGGCAGCAACATACTCAACTATCCTACGGAAGCAGTGACTCTTACACGAAGAGAATTTGAAAACCTCATGAATAGCAGCAGCTCAGAATAGGTTAAATGCTTGGAGCAGATTTTGTTTCAAACAATTTAGTTTGATTTTTTTTTTTTTTTAAAGGGACATCAAAGAAAAAAATCATTTTAATCTTTGACGTGCTCAGCATTTGTTCCTAAGAGGTTCCTAATATGTGACTGGGTGCCTGAGAAATAATAAATAAGAATAGTAATAACCTTTTCTTTTAATTACTCAACTGCTGTCTCTATCATTTTAAAATGCTCAGACTTTGAAAGCCATTTCAGCCACAGGAGATTTTTCAAAGGTGCTGCTTTCTCATTCAAGGAGATATGTTTCTCTTCCAGCAGCCTTGAGGATGGTCTCAGTGGTAGCACAAGTAGTAAAATGCTGTATTCTTACAGGGATTTAGTTCCTGATGCACATGCTCTTTCCAGCACAATTTTCAAAGACAGATAGCAGGGTGTTCATTTTGTTTTTTTTTTTCTTTTGTTTTCTGAAATTGGAAAATATGCCCCAGGGATCCATTTGGATCAGGAAGAAGATATTTTAAAAAGTCTGCTCGTGTTAAAAGAACAATTTAAAATAGTAGGAACAGGTAATGTTAGTCATCTACTTAAGGCAGTAAGAAGGCTTACCAATGGAAACTTTTTATTAACCACACATTGAAAGTTAGATTTGTATGTTTTAAGTCACATGGGACAATTATGATAATTAAGTCTGACTGCCTGCATAATGCAGGCCAAAGAAACCTCATCCAGTCATTTTTGCAACAAGCCCAAAATATTTGACCCATAACATATCTTAAAGATCGTAAGTGATAGTGAATATAACACATTCCTCAGTAAGTTGTCTTATTGCCTGATTACCCTGCAGCTCAGTTAAATTCACAAAAAGCTCAGGAAGTGCAAGTTAAAAATCCAATACAACATGAACAAAGGCTGTTTTGATGTTTGGATATGTCATGAATTTTATGCACTCTCATAGACTTTCCAATGCCTCTTACCTTCATATCTTCATACCAAAAAACTCATAGCTACATTCACCACCCATTTAAAGTCACCAGCAAAGTTGGCAATTTAGGAAAACAATGCAGTAGGGCCTCATTTACCCAGAGCAAGCTGGCCAGCCACCCTGATTTTAGCCCACAAGCAAGATGCAGTGAGGCCAACCATTCAGCAGAAAACAGTGGCAGAGGATGGGACATTAATTCAGATCCCTGATGAGAGATCTAATATGTGTACTTTTGTTTTAGTCGCATCCCAAAATGGTCAATGGTGGTAGATTGTACAAAAGAGAGTGTGTTGACAGTGATTATTTTGTTATCAATAAATGCTGGTGGTGTTGGGCAGATTATATTATTTTATTATTGATGACTTTGTGGAGATAAAATTTTGTAAAAGTGACCAGAATATATGGGTTTTGTTGTTTTATTGTAAATCAAACTATAATTGAAATGTATGAATATACACATAACTTTGTTCTTCAGCTGAAAAATCTGTCTCTGATGCCTAGCCCCAGTAAATATGACTTCATGCTTATCAGGCTTATATCTCTGTCAACAATTTAGATTTCTACAGTTGTTATTGCTGTCTAAGACATTGTGTTCATATGAACCGAACAACCTCAGGACTGTTCCTTGTTATGTCCCAGACACTCTTGACGCTTCCATTTAATTACTGTTTACTGTTTGAGGCAGTTTTTCATCCAACAAGCCCTTTCATACATCATTCAGTGACCTACTCAATAACAGCGGTATCCGACATGGAACTTTGGAAATTGCTTTCTGAAACTCCAATGTGCTTTGTGTGTTTACTGTTTCACTAACGGGATGTCTTCAAAACACACCATCAGCTTAAGTAAATGTGATCTTACACTCATTCACCATGCCACTATTTCTGATCAAGTTATGCTTTTCTAATTTTCTGATATGTGACGCCCATACTGTGCTTCACTAATAATTTTCCTACAACTGATGTTAATGCAGCAGTTCAGTTATTATCCAACACTGCACATCTCCTGGCCATTTTAAAAAATAGTATTCTGTTTCTCACTTTGAAATTCTTTGGAATCTGGATGGAAATTAGCAAATTTATAAATATGATATTTGCAGCTAAGAATCAAACTTAAGTCCCCTGATCAGTCAGACTTGCCTATTATCCAGCCACCACATTTTGCATCCTGTGTTTCTGAGAGTAAGAGAAACAGTGCACCAGGAGCTGGAGATTTGCTTCGACTCCATGGGGAGGATTAGGTGGAGAGTTAGAGAGCTATGCCATCTCCACAGTTAAGCACCTAAATCTGGATTTAGACAATTTTTGCTTATCCAAAGCCCATTGGCATTAGTGGGAGTTTTTCCATTGACTTCAACGGGCTTTGAATCAAACCCAAATGTCATCGCTTCTTCCATCACTTGCAAAGGAAGACAAGAGCCATGCCTTCCCTACTGAGATCCATGCAAAGACATTTACAATTAAGGCTCACATGGAAATTAGATTCAGAATAACCTCTAGTTCAAAAAGAAATGGGTCTGTAACCTACCATTTAAATCAGCTTCTACACCACATGACTGGAGGATAATGTGACACCAATTTTTAAAAAAGGCTCCAGAGGTGATCCCAGCAATCATAGGCTTGGAAAAGAGATGACTAAGTGGGGGACATGACAGAGGTCTATACAATCATGAGTGGTGTGGAGAAAGTAAATAAGGAAGTGTTATTTACTCCTTCTCATAATACAAAAATTAGGGGTCACCAAATGAAATTAATAGGCAGCAGGTTTAAAACAAACAAAAGGAAGTATTTCTTCACAGCAGGCACAGTCAACCTGTGGCACTCCTTGCCAGAGGCTGTTGTGATGGCCAAGACTATAACAGCGTTCTGAGAAGAACTAGATAAGTTCATGGAGGATAGATCTACCAATGGCTATTAGCCAGGATAGGTAGGGACTGCTGTTTGCTAGAGGCTGGGAATGGCTGACGGGATGGATTACTTGATGATTACCTGTTCTGTTCATTCCCTCTGAAGCACATGGCATTGGCCACTGTCAGAAGACAGGATATTGGGCTAGATGGACCATTGGTCTGATCCAGTATGGCCATTCTTATGTTCTAAATAATTAAAAGAACATTTCTTAATTTCTCTTTACTGACTAAATGTGCATCTATAGTCCAAAAAAGCTAACAACCTGTTAGGCTGCATAAGGAACAGGATGGTGAATAACACAAAAAATATTATAATGTCTTTATACAAATCACTGGTGTGGCATCATCTAGGGTATTGCGTGCAGTGCTGGTCACCCCCTCGCAAAGAGGATACTGCAGAACTAGAGGGGGGGTCTGAAGAGCAGTGAAAATGATAAGGGGCCTGGAAAAATTCTCTTAAGGAGAGAAATGGAAAAGCTTAGATTTGTTTATATTAGAAAGGAGATGAATAAGAGCAGACATGACAAAAAGATCAGTAACTTCTTTTCTTACTCTCTTATCAGCACCTGGAAGCATTCCAGGAAATTAAAAGGTGGGACTTCAAAATTGATAAAAGGGAATATGCTTTCACACAACATATGATTAAGGTTAAGATTTTGTCACGGTTATTTTTAGTAAAGTCACAGACAGGTCACGGGCTCCATGAATTTTTGTTTATTGCGCTCTGATTGGTGTGGGGGAGGAGGCCTGGCAACCAGTCAGCCGTTCTGTAACCCCAGGGCATCGCTGCTCTGGCAGCCCCGGGGCTGACAGCTGCTCTAGCTCTGTCCTAGAAGAAGTCACGAATCCGTGACATCCATGACAGAACCGTAGCCTTACATATGCTTAAATATGGAAAACGCATTGCCATAGGAAGTCACCAAGGACAAGAAATTAACAAGATTCTAAAAGGGATGGGACATTTAGAAGCATATCAGGAATATCCAGAGATGTCATAATGAATGGTGAATTTAGCATAAGGGATATTAAACCCCAAACTGTCGGGTTTAAGCTAATTTCTAATAACTAGAGATCAGGATGACACCTAATATTAGAGGCAGATTACATCACATCTGCCTACTTTGGGATGCTAACACTTTCCTCTGAAGCATCTGATACTGGCTGCTGTCAGAGACAAGATAATAGCATAGATGGACTTTGGGTCTCATCCAGTATGACAATGACTATGTTACCGTCCTGTTCTACCCGCAAGCCTGTTGGATTTCCTTCCAACTCACCATAAATAAAGAAATTGGCATGTGCTGTCATCATCACATTTTCAACAGAATGCCCACCAGCTGTGCATCTCTGGCACACAAATGTCCTCTATTCTCTCCCTGCATCTGTCTTAATTTGCAAATCATTTACCTCCATGGTTACAAATTATACAAATAATCCTTCATCATAAAAAAAGTTAGGGATGAGCTCTCCTCACTAAGTATAAAAACATTATACAAAGATCCTCATTTTCTATGATTTTGAGAAGGACTAAGGAATGGACAAAGTGGTGCAGGAGAAATATAGAATTGAGCCAAACTTTTTCAGGAATTCAAAAATGAACCGTTTCGTCTCCCTTTTTAACATTGTTTCTCAAATCTGCTCTTTCCATTTCTATGCTGGGCTCAGAGTGAATGTGCTAAAAATACCTTAGAAATGCTGCTCTTTGTGAGATTTCTAGCCAAGTTCTGCAGACTCCAGGAGCTTGAATTTATCATATGATTTTTGCTATTATGAAATTCACCAGCCTATGAGAACTACTGAGATACCCAGTATTGGCAAACCCAAGCATTCAAATATCATGAATCAGCCCCTCCCCCACATCATGATTTTAAAATAGATTTTAAAAAAACATTTTAAGGGTTATTTTGATGGGAGGGGAGGGTACAGTGTCTTATGGTACCTGAGCCATATGGTACGTGATGGTACAGTCAGGCCATATTTTTCAAACTTTCCCTATCTCCAACCAGGAGAGCTACATACTTGCTTTCTTTAAATTATAAATAAATAAATAAAAGTTGAGATTTTTTTTTATGAAAGCACATTCATTCCAGGAACTGAGGTTTAAGTAAAGTACCAAAGAGCATGAGATTTGCAATAGAATGATGAGAATTTGCAGCAATGACACTAACCGAACATCCAGAAATGCCTATTCCCCTCCCCTCCCCCCAATTCTATACCTTACTGATCAAACTCTAAAAAGATCAGGACCCAGGGTGAATTGCTGGCCTCAATAGCAAAACTTTCATTGGGTTCAACAGGACCAGAATTTCATCCTAAGAGTTGTTATAACATGACCAAGAATTGCACACAAGACATATACAGTCTCCAACCAAACCAGCACCCTTCTTGCTGACAAACTTAATAGATTTGATCTGGATGAGCATGCAAAAGTTTGAAAGAACTCTTTGGAAATAAAAAGGTCACCAGCTCAGTTATAAAGGAGGCATGCAAATAAGACGAACTACCCTAGTTTTTCAAGCGATGAACAGAGTCACAGAACACTTTAATTTCCCCTGGCAGAGGTGTTACTTTATCATGCCGATTAAAATAATTTGCACTCACTGTCTTTTCTTGCCTTTTCCACTTGCCAGCAAACACATATCGCTAGTACGTGATGACCAAAAGTCTGGGTTTTTAAAGACTGTTCCAGTTTCCTGGCGTGTTCTGACTGATTGTACTGAAACTGGCATTTTGTTCCAGCTTCAGTATCTATTCAGCTCCTCAATCTAATAACAATTCTCCTGCAACCTCCATGATCAACCTCTTCAGTACAAGCTCCCCACCACCCTCTCCCTGGTGATAATATCAAGTGACACCATTTTTTTTAAAAGACTATTCACGTACACACATGCCCTGAGAGGCCAGGCTTCTTTGCTTTGCCTCTGAAAGACTTGTCAATACTAGTCTACGCTAGAGACTTGGAGAGAAAAGACAGCAAGGTCAGATACATGGTTCTCAAAGAGACTAAAGACCTGTTTTTAATTTGCGTCTTGTTACTCGCTAATATGTTCCACAGCTTTGTGACAACATATTTTAAGGAGAAAAGAGAGAGCGGTTATTTAACCAAGCTAGTGCTGTGTCCAGCAGATGTATCTGAATAGAACACACCTGCTGTGCTGCTGTATGAGAATGTAACACATATGGCCCAACATTCTATTCAGCGAAAAGGAATGTTAATGGACAATGGCAACACAGTAGGTGCAATGGAGGACCACCAGAGAAAGGGGAATTTACTGTGTGTGTGTGGGTGCTGGGTATAATAGTAATTATAATTGTTGCTTTCTTTTATCGTCATTCAGACGATTTAATTTACCAGGCTGCTTTTATGTAAACATAGTATGTTAAATGGCCACATTTCTCTTCCCTGAAGCCAATGCAACTCAAACCTTTTCTTTTTACTTCATTTAACTGCTTTTAGTTTCCGGTGTCCCTCATATACAGCATAGATGTCATTGGGCTGAAAAGGAGAGTTCTCATCCTTTTCTATAATAGCTAATGATTGCATTGCGATCTGAAGCACAAAATTTAATATCCCTCCAAAGTTGTTAGCATTAATTATAACAGTGGTGATATTTTTGGTATCCATATAAATATTTGTTCAATTCCTTTTTTAATCTTACTGAGTTCTTGACCTCCACAGCTTCCTGTGGTGTTGAGTTCCACAGTTTAATTACACTTTGTGTGAAAAAATATTTTCTTTGATCAGTTTTGAATTTCCCACCATTTAATTTTGTTGAACGTTCCCTTGTTCTTGTCTTATAAACAAGGGAGGACAACTACTCCTGATCTACCTTTCTAGACCATTTATTTATTTATATACTTATTTCTCATCCCCACTTATTCGTCTTCTTTGTCAGGTAAATAATCAAAGCTTTTCAATCTCTCTTCAGTGTTTCAGTAAATTCATAAGCTAATTTCCTTAAAACCCTTGTATTTTATCTCCTAGAACTAGCATACAGTCAGTTTTTCCAAGTGTTTGCTTACGTGCATTTAGAAAATTGCTATAATAAAGCAATCATCTTAAATTCATAGATTTCCTTTACAGCTAAAACCTATAGAATTCAATTAACAACATTTCCGTAGATTTTTTAAAGCAATCCAGAGAATTCAAAATCCAGAATAAATATTTTAGGTATTTGAATAATTTCCATAGAACTCTATCACTTTGATCCCTATTAAATTTTGCAGAACTTTCCGATAAGAGTCTTTTCAACAATGTTCTTGTCAAAGACTGATTTTTAAAAGCACTTTAGTTCCTCTTTCATCTCCTTCCTCATGTATTAATAGGCCTATTTTCTCTCCACTAGTAATTTCTTCTCATATATTCTCTTTTTATTCTTGCTACCCACATTTGATAGCACACAGTTCCCTACACACGAAAGAATCTATAAGGAGGATGCCACGGCTCAGTGAATAGCCTGGCTAGGGAAAGAAAGAAAACAATGGGCAACCTTAATTCTGGCACAATCCAATTTAGCTCTGACTGCTTGATTTTGCAAACTTTATATTTTTATTGTAGGCGTAGGGTCTGGATTGTTTATATAATACCATATAAATACACAGCATTTTACAAACGTACATTTGTTCCCTTACCTAAATATACATTTTCTGTGAAAGGAAGTATTTAAACCGTAATTTGCTGTTAAACAATTTCAATGTCTCTTTCATTTCACAATTAATCCTATTAAAATTACCTATATATACTAACAATATAGTATAATATAGACAATTAGTGGTGCTGGTCACGTAATTAATATTTTTCCCTCATCTGTTTGCAAACAGTCAATGAACAGATTGTATTTATTGTTTACAATTACACAATGAATAATTTAGGGTGTAGCATGATCACGAGTGGTTCATTGCAAATATTTGAGCGGTTTAGATTAAACATGGGTGGTAAATACATTTTTCTTCCCATACTAGAGGAATATAGTTCATGGTGTTTGTTTGGGGTAGGGATGGTGGGTGGGTGGGTGTGTGTGTGAGATACTTATTACAAAATTTCACTTTCTTCAAATATTCACTTAAAATTTGCTATTTCAGCAAACATTCCTGACTGTAAACTTGCTAGTTTAATAATGAAAAGTGACTACAAGGAGGCCATAGTCAAAATGAATTCATTAAGAAAATAATAATACAGTGAATAGCTGTGGAAATTTATTTGAAGCGTTCAGCCAGCTATACTACTGCAATACTGTTTGCCAGAACAACAGAAGTACTATGTTTTAAGGAGTGCTGAGGGGAAAAAACTTTGAAGAAAAGTTGGAAAACCTACCTATCAAGGTTCTTTACAGAGCCCCACTACTGTAGTATCTGAGCACCACACAATCTTCCATGTGCTTAGCCTCTCAACAAGTAGGGAAGTACTGTAAACCCCATTTTACATATGAGGAACTGAGGTTAAAAACAGGCTTACTTGTCCAGGGTCACACAGAAAGTCTGTGGCAGAGCAGAGATTTCAACATCAGGGCTCCAAAGTCCTAAGCTGCCTCCTATGCACTGGACCTTCCTTCATCTCCGAGGGAAACCTACTGATAGATACATCATCGTTTGTTAATCCATTATAATAAAATATAGGTTCTTTTCTCAGGCACAGTGCTTTGCTGAGAAAGAAGGTCAAAGGGAAGGTGAGGTGAAGAAAAGTAGTGGACAGATTTTGGAGAGACAGAATTCATTGGCCATCCACAGATGTTTAACACAGGACTCAGTCACTCCTATCTTAGCATGACTGATACCTGTCCTTGCCAGGCACAAGGTGAGGAGAATGGATCCAATTTCAGGGGAGAAAAGCAGGTCAAGATAGGAAGAAGTGGTTTTCTTAAGAGTGTGAATGATCTCAAGAAAATCCTTAGAGGAGAAGGAAATGATAATGGTGAACAGAAGGGGAAGCCATTGGAAGCAACAGAGTTGTCATCATGAATTAAGACAACCATAGACCAAAAAAAGTTACAAATGGGGTATATGGAGCCAGAACAGCTTTCTTACTGGTGTGTGTAACAGGAGCCACTGGACACTGAGCCCTGCTATGTGACAGGCAATAAACTTGTCACATCGCAGGGCCAGGAAATAAAGAGCCATTGTTTACCAGCACTTCTGTGACCCACATCGTTATGCCAGGGAGGAAAGAAAGGAATGACGAGTGGACAGTAAAGATTTTCAGAGGGGACAGCACTGGACTAAATCGAGTGTTTTGGTGAGTGTGTGCAATAAAGGCCTGATTTTGTGTCACTGAAATCAGTGAAAGTTTTGCCTTTGACTCTACTGGGTGCAGGATCAGGCCTCAACTGAAGAAGCCATTTCCACATTCTCCTGTATTTAAATACCTCATTATGGGCCGAGGAGGAGCTGCTTGCTTACTAGATTATATTAAATGCCAGACCTGCCAATCCCAAAGGGCTCAAAGTAAATGCATGCCTAATTCGCTAGGCAGTACTTTGAAAATGTGCCTCAAATTGTGCAAAGTCAGAGGGATGTAATATTGCACTTTTTACCAGAGCTATACATTGAATGCAAAATATTGCCCTCAGTCCACACAGCTAACACCCATTGACGTCAGTGGGAGTTAAGCCTCCTTGAGTGCAGTATAAAGGTTGCAGTATAGAATGCAATGTTCAGACTAAGACTTTTTTATATGGGTATGAACGCACAGCAGTTATGCAGTTGTCTCTGACTTGACAAAAGTATCAAAGGTGAAAGTTTTTTGTAGACAGTTTATATTTTGTGACATACGCACACTGACATTTTCCTGAATCTTAAGCATAACAGCTCTTTATTTGTGGGTTTAAAGCTCTCCTCTGTGAATGGAAACATTAGCTACTGGCAAAAATATTCATGTACTTTGTCATGCTGTTTTTATGGATGGAAATTCCATCTATATCTTGATCATGAACTGACAAGTAAAATAATCTTTGGTCTTGAGCGTTAGTCACATTTTCCCTGATGCCTTTCATAAAGCTAGTGGCACACGTGTACTCAATTCAATTCTCTATAAATATTCAACTGTACCTTTATCAGATTCTATTATCTGGAGCAAACATAGCTGCTCACAATTTTTTAACTATGTGGCTAAAATATCTGAGACTTATTACATATGTGCAATGTGACTTATCAGAGCTTATTTTAGGTGTATTCACCTTAATGCTGATTTGAATGTAACTTTGATATTACACAGGGTACAGTCTGGACTGACTGGCAGCAATATCCCCTCAATTTTCCAATCAGGGGTGCCTTTTACACAGCTTTGCTGTGAGAGCAACCACTCCTGTCTGATCACACACAGTCTCCAGCCTGTAAAGTACTTCCAGCTGCACTGTATGAGTGCTATAGCTGGCTACTCATGAATTACATTGCGGGGCAACCCCAGCACACACACAGTTCCAAATTTTCCCCCAGATATGTGTCTTGCACTGCCCAGCACCCTTCTGGCAATACACTCTCAAATAAAGTCCGTCATTTTATTGATAGAAAATGATATGCACAAATCCTGTATCCCAAATGAAGTTTCCCAACCACTTCAATCGAAGCACACTGGTTTAAATAAAACAATAAAACACGTTTATTAACTACAGAAAGATAGATTTTAAGTGATTATAAGTAATGAGGCATAAAAGTCAGAATTGGTTACAAAGAACTAAAAGGTGAAATTCAGCTAATACCTAACTTGACTAGCTAAGTGAATTCAAAGCAAAGATCTCTCTCACCACAAGTTCCAAATGTCTTACTGGCTGAAGTTCCACCCGCAGTCCAATGCTCCTTCCTTTCTTCTTCAAGTGTTGTTGATGCCGTGAGTAGAGGGAAAGGGAGAGATGATTTGGGGGCATTTGTCCTTTCTCTTGTGCAAGAATTTTCTCCAGCTGATATTCAGGAGACAGAACTCTATATGGACAGGAACCTTAAACTGCTTCTTTGTCAAAATGTAGGCATTTTTGCCCAGGCCCTCTCTTCTGCTGCAGAGTGGTCACTTAAGGCAAGTCTACACTACAAAACTAAGTTGAACTAAGTTAAGTCAACTTACAACCACCAGAGTAATTACTGTGGTGGCTGATGTCCACACTGCCATCATTCTGTCAGTGGTGTTCATCCTTACCATGAGCGCTTTCACGGACTGAAGGAGGTCAGTGTGGGAGGCTCAGAGACAGGACTCTAAACTTCGCGCAGCTCTCAGCCAGAAGCCCAGCTGCCTCCCAGCCTCTCACCCCCTGCTCACCCAGTCACCCAGGCATTTTTCTCTGGGAGCGGGGGGCAGCCGGCTGTCCATCTTTTTTGTTAATTTCAGGACTCCAGCATGGACAAGACAGCCAACAGCTGATGTAAGTAACGCAGTGTCTACACAGACACTCACAGCCTAATTACACCAACATAAGCCTCTCGTGGACGTGGAATTATGTCGTCAGTGTAGTAGGGCACTTACATCTGCCGGACAAGGCTATAGTATAGGCACTGACATAATTAGGTTGGTGTAGGCTGCCTGACATCGACCTAACTATGTAGTGTAGACCAGGCCTAGATCAAGTGATGGTTCATTTGATCTCATTGACACCTGGCTGAGGCATTAGCTAGCCTTTTGTCTCAGGGGAACTGTTGGTGACTGCCCTCCAGAACATGTTGGACCATATCCCAATAATGTTGTACAGTAGAATCTTATATCTTTATATTATAACAATGTTGCCACACATATTTTACCAGGACAATAATGATCAGCAAATCATGAGTAATTAAATGATACCTTACAAGGCATACTTTGTACAAAATATAACATAATTAGCGCTGCTATTTAATCACAGTTAACTCAAGCAATTAAATCAAAACAAATTAATGCGATTAAAAATTAATCATGATTAATCAGTTTAATTGCACTGTTAAACAATAATAGAATACCAATTTAAATTTTTTATAAATATTTTTGGATGTTTTTCTACATTTTCAAATATAGTGATTTCAATTACAATATAAAATATAAAGTGTACAGTGCTCACTTTATATTCTTTTTTTATTACAAATATTTGCACTGAAAAAAGAAAAATAGTATTTTTCAATTCATCTCATACAAGTACTGTACTGTAATGCAATTTCTTTATTGTGAAGGTGCAACTTACAAATGTAGAATTTTTTTGTTACATAACTGTACTCAAGAACAAAACAATATAAAACTTAAAAGCCTGCAAGTCCACTCACTCCTACTTTTTGTTCAGCCAATCACTAAGACAAACAAGTTTATTTACATTTATGGGAGATAATACTGCCCACTTCTTATTTACAATGTCACCTGAAAGTGAAAACAGGCATTCGCATGGCACTTTTTTAGCCAGTGTTGCAAGGTACTTACATGACAGATATGCTAAACATTTGTATGCCCCTTCATATCTTGGCCACTATTCCAGAGAACATGCTTCCATGCTGATAATGCTGGTTAAAAAACAATGCATTACTTAAATTTGTGACTAAACTCCTTAGGGGAGAATTGTACATCTCTTGTTCCATTGTTTTACCGGCATTCTGCTATACATTTCGTTTGATGGAAGTTTCAGATGGTGACCCAACGTATGTTCAATTTAAGAACATTTTCACTGCAGATTTGACAAAAATGCTAAGAACATCCCAATGTGATATTTCTAAAGATAGCTACAGCACTCGACCCAAGATTTAAGAATCTGAAGTGCCTTCCAAAATCTGAGAGGGATGAGGTGTGGAACATGCTGTCAGCTGTCTTAAAAGAGCAACACTCTGATGTGGAAGCTACAGAACCCAAACCATTAAAAAAGAAAAATTAACCTTCTGTTGGTGTCATCTCACTCAGATAATGAAAATGAACATGCATCAATCCACACTGTTTTGGATTGTTATTGCGCAGAACCCATCATCAGTATGGAAGCATGTCCTCTGGAATGGTGGTCGAAGCATGAAGGGGCATACGAATGTTTAGCATATCTGGCACGTAAATATCTTGCAACGCCAGCTACAACAGTGCCATGCAAATGCCTGTTCTCAATTTCAGGTGACATTGTAAATAAAAAGTAGGCATCATTAGCTCCTGTAAATGTAAACAAACTTCTTTGACTTAGCAGTTGGATGAACAAGAAATAGGACTGGGTGGACTTGTAGGCTCTAAATATTGTTCAGAGAAACATTACAGGATGTAATGTATCTGATACATTGAAATCACAAATGTGCATGCTTTTTCTATAACCAATAAATGGTTGATACTATAAGTTTTTATCACGTATGTATATTATTTTTTCCAGGTATTCAGACCACCTTTATATGACATATAACAAAGCAATGTTCTGTGTAATGGCACTAAATCTAAAAGTTTAACATTTACATACCTTTTACAGGATATTACAGTAACTATTTTACTAATTCTATGTAGAATATCTGTTTAACAAGAGATGGAGGTGGCATATATAGCTTTCCAAGATGATTTGTTGTTGTCATTTACTGAAGCCCTTTTAAAATTTCTACATTTGTTTTTGTCCTTCTCTGCATTACAAAAACAATGTGCCCACCACAACCTCATGCGAGGTGGTCTTTGTCCAGCTATCTAGCAGAAAAGCAATATTGCTCCCTTTAAGAGCTCCTTTTGGCGGTTGTCCAGTGCAGGTTCTCTTTGTGGAAGGGTCACAGTTCTGAGCTAAAATAGATTGGAAAGGGATTTGAAGGAAAGCCTCCTTAAGGGAGCTGAGGAAGCTAGAGAAAAGGGGGCAAGATTGGGGCTCCATGGTCTTGTACAGCATGGAGCCTAGACCTCTCCTTTTTCTAGCCATCTTCAAGGGAGCTGAGGAAGGGGATTTAGGGCTTCTACATCTGGAACAATGGGAAGCTGACTCCTCCTACTTTTATAGCCCCCTTTCACCTCATGCAAGGGGTGGGTGCTTGGATCCCAGCTGCCCTGCAATTGGAGATTATTTGGAAATGGTTAAAGAAAGGATGGTGACTGGCACAATACAAGCAATGGATATGGTCTAATTTTAATAAGATATTAAAATTAGACCATATCCATTGCTTCCTATCCTTCTTGTGGCGTGGCCAGGCAATTTCAGTGAGGACAAATTCAAATATTCTTACCAGGCAGGATACATTCAAACGTTGCACTATGAACCTTCCAATCACCATTGGAGGCATTACATCGTTCCACTATCACATCCTAATCGGTGTTCAGACTGTCATCAAAGCCAATGATACTTGAATTAATTTTTCATCCTGCTATTATTCACATACTAGAATTTCAGAAAATGCATGACAGTGGTTTGTTTTGTTGAAATTGCAGTTGAATGAGGGAGGGAAAAAAAGCTTATTTAAACTGAACCATCTTTCTTCTAAGCCTTTTTATACCAGTGGAATTTGCTGTTATAGTCACTGGTGAGCCATTCAATTTGGTAATGGGTGCATTCAGACATTCCAGAGCTGTGCTGTTAGGCAGTAGATGTTACTGATTACTACCCATTGTACCATTATGCCTTTATCGAGTGGAAAGGATTTTTCACTTGTTTAATTCACTACTCCTATTTTTCTCTCTCTCTTACTCACACGCACGCACGCTGTCTGGATGGAATGTTTTGTCCTACATTTTTTATCAGTTATTACTCCATACGTCTGTAATGCAGCTCTTTGAACAGTTTGGGTTAGCTATAGTACTCTCATCTGTCTCAGTTGCAAATTCCATAATGTCTGGGATGTTTAGGAAAAAAAAGGGAAGTTTATACTTTGCTAAATAGGGCTGATTCCACCTGGAGTGCAATATTCTCCAGACAGATTAATGTCTCTGTTCTTTTTTTAACACACACTTATTAGCTTTTATGCACCCTGGGGAACATTTTGAGCGTAACATGTAAAGCAGAACTGCACTAGAAGCGTAACACCTCCCATAGTTCTCGCGTCTAAGAGGATGTAAACCTAAACTGCATACAAATCTCATCACATCTGGTATGTAATTGTTTGACTGGTGCTGGTGCACACATGAAAAGAAGTACAGTGGAGTCTACTTAATGGCATCATACCAGTTGTTGGTCTTTCATCCTGCTTTAGTAAAATTCTTCAGATGAAATCCTGACCACATTAAACTTAATGAGAGCTTTGTCATTGACTTCAGTGGAGCCAGGCTTTCACCTTTGGTTAACTAAGGATGTCATTTTCACCTGAAATAACCTTTGTATTTCCCATCAAACCTCTTGCCTCACTATATTGTTAACAATCACCAGGCAGCCACCGAAAAAAAGGTTCAAAGGGATTTTTTTCCCAAATTGAGCTGACTGACATGCATTTGAAACATACAGGCCACCACAGTTTGAGAAGAGCTGTAATACTGCCAGCTTGAAGAGAGTTACGGCTAACTAATATTTGCAGGTTCTGGAAGGAGGATGCGAAAGACATTTTGGTTTGCTGAGCAGGGGCCTTTTAACAAGTATTAAAACATCGTAAATTTTAGAGTACATCCTTAAATAAGTATTAGCTAATCACAAACAAGCATCCCAATCAAAGAGCAATCCTTGCCATGAACTTTTAATTTGGTTCCCTACTATGCTGTTCACTTTATTAAGATACTGAAAGCTTGTACTTAACACTTACTTTA
The DNA here is from genome assembly GCF_026122565.2 of Emydura macquarii macquarii. Classification (NCBI taxonomy): domain Eukaryota; kingdom Metazoa; phylum Chordata; order Testudines; family Chelidae; genus Emydura; species Emydura macquarii. The sequence goes on along the minus strand of NW_027131614.1, from coordinate 21,545,592 downwards.
TTTCAAACTTGACTATAGCCTGCAGTTTCCTGCAGTACAGAGCTCTGCCTTCCAAAATGGAATCTGACCATTGTTCTCCATGGCAACGCCCAGCACTCTTACTTAACTGTAGCTGCTACTACACTCATCCCGATTATCCCAATTTCTCTTTTAAATGCAACCCAGGTAAGTGAGGGATGGGGGCCAGAGTTCTGCTGTTAACTAATACATTGTATATTTCATTAAACAGTTTTCAAAAAGAATAAGCAGAAGTTACAGAAATAATTTATGTACTTAAATACAAAAGCCTGAATTTGTCAAGCACTTTTGCAATTTAAGTGTATGCACATTTTTGCATAAAAATCTCCTCTGGTGCAGACCACAATGGCACTTTTGCCCAGATGTGTACACTCAAGTCAGGTTCATGCAAGTGTGCACATTTTTGGTGAACATCAGATTGGTACTTTGGACCAAAATGAAGTTGTGCTAACAATTACTGCACTGTGCTTTCTGTACACTTACACTGGTGCCATAATTAGCCATCCCAACTAAATTGCTAGATTATTCCTATTGGCCACCTTAGAGCTTTAGACTGGAGCTAGGTGAAATGTTTTTAGACTAAGCTATTTTTCCAAAGAAAAAATGCAGATTCAGGTTGCCCAAACCATTTAATGAATTGATATCAATTTAAGGCAAATTGTTTCAATCAAAACACAAAGGAAAAAAACTCAAAGCATCGTGACAGTTTGTTTTGACATTATCAAAATGAAACATTTTGATTTTGCAAGCTAGAGTTGCAAAGGGATTTAGGCACTGTTCACAAAACCATCAGAGTGCCTCCTTTGCCCCACATAGCTAGGGCACTTATCTGAGGTGTTAGAGATCCAGGTTTGAATGTCTGCTCTGGTGGGATTAAACCTTTACAGTCTGAAATAATTAAAAATCTTCTCAAATGCCATACAGGGCTCCTGATATTTTAAAATTTGGAGGGAGAACTTCAGGAATCTTTTTTTTTTTTTTTGCCTCTCCAAAATTACCAACGACCTCCTCACCAGCTAACGATGGGCCTGGGAGTTTGTGCCATTTCTGTGGCAAAGTCTGCAGATGAGAGGAAAGATAGCCAGATGCAGATGGACCTTAACTACTTCTGCTCTGTTGGCTACCACACTCTTGAAATCAGTTGATCCTTTCTGTGTGGCCAGTATGTCATGAGAAGCAGTCCAAAGTATAACTGCTGACTCCTGATGCCCTGAACTGAACAATGTCAGATACTCAGTCACTTACTCTGCCCTAAAAGTTCTCAGTCACCATAAGCAATATTTCTCCTCAAGTAACAAGTCACACTGAAGAGTTTTGTAATTTCTGAGCATGCCAACCCCATATTGCAGCCAGTCATAAAATCTTCGGGTGCAATCCTGGTTCCTTTGATGTCAGTGGTAAAATTCCTACTGACATTAATAGGACCAGAATATCACCCTTTATCTTCAGTAAAATGCTGGTTACTGCCACATAACTTGAATTTTATAATGCCAAACATGATATGATTTTTGTTTCATGTTTACTTGATGTAAAGCAACCTATTTTGTGTTTATTTTTCATTGATCTTCTTAGTATGGGGTGATTGCCAATGCAGTGTTAGTTCAGATGTCATCCTTCCAGTGCCCCTACTTGTGAGGGCTTTAGAAAAAAAAAGGTGTAATCATTGGTGGAACCAGGCAAAAATCCCCTTTTCATAGTGTTATGGAAATGTGGAATGTTTTTGCTAGCTCAAATAAAAAATTTTGCTTTCTTCTCCTTGGAAATGAAAGGCAATTCTGCCTCCTGGAAAAAACAACCAGAAGTCAGCTCCTGTCTGTTTCCCTTGGGGAAAAGAAAAAAAAAAAAAAAAAAAAAAAAAGACACTTTTTGTTTTCAAGGGGGAAAAAAACCCACCTAAACTGTTACCTTCCCACCTTGGGAGCTGAAAAAGAAAGGGGGAAGGAGGAGACAGTGAGAGAGGGGGACAGAAGTGAAATGCCATTATTTACGGATATTTAAAGTTTTCATATTGGCATGGTACCCAAAGGCCCTGGCGTGGTATGTACTAAATAAACACAGGAAGACACAGTTCCTGCCTTGAGGATCTTATGACCTAATTAAAGACAAGGTGGGAGAAGCAATTGTTACAAAGAATGGGTAGGAGGACCAGGGCAACATTGACAAGTTTACAAAGTTACATAGGGAAACTGAGGTTGAAAGACTCCCATTGACTTCAGTGGGCTTTGCATCAGGTCCTAAGGGTATGACTTGATGGTTCCAAGTCATTTAAAGGTTGGGGGAGTATTATTTTCCCCACATCTATCCATTTCAGCTGATCTATTTGTAGCTGTCACAATACAAATGTCTTAGGAGATGGATTTGAAAGAGGAAAGGTTAGTTCAGGTATGTTGTGCCATTGACAAGGGAAATGACAGAAGAATTCAGGAGGATGTTTGCTGGAGAAAGAAAGGCCAAAGCTGTTTTTTTTCGGTGGTGAAGAGAGGAGGGGAAACAACATGATAAAGAGATAAGTGAGGAGTAATAGAATTGTGAAGGGCCTTGAAGGTGAGAACAAGAGGCTAGATCTTGATGCAGTGGAAGACAGAGTCAACGGAAAAATTCAGAGAGGATCAAATTTATATAGTCCAAGTCACAGTCTAGGAAAATTGTCTTAGTTCAGCTGCAAATTTGCTGATTGGAAATGGTGACATTTTGTTCCTTGAAGCGATATTGGTTTCCAGACTGAGACACTCACAAACAGTGGCAGTTCTAGTGGGACACTGCCCTTTAATGGAAAAATTAATATGTTAATTAAAAAGAAGCATGCATATTCTTTCATGTCAATGCTGTGGGCCTTTCACAATTCTTTATTTAACAGCTTGGTTCTTCTGTATTCTAGCATTTCTGGCTCAAGGTTGTTTTTGTCATAGAATCATAGGCTTTGGAAGGGACCTCAGGAGTCATCTAGTCCAAGCCTCTGCTCAAAGCAAGACCAACCCCAACTAAATCATCCCAGCCAGGGCTTTTTCAAGCCACACCTTAAAAACCTCTAAGATGGAGATTCCACCACCTCCCTACATAACCCATTCCAGTGCTTCACCACCCTCCTAGTGAAAAAGTTTTTCCTAGTATCCAACCTAGACCTCCCCCACTGCAACTTGAGACCAATGCTCCTTGTTCTGTCATCTACTACAATTGAGAATAGCCTAGCTCCATCCTTCCTGGAACATCCCTTCAGGTAGTTGAAGGCCTCTATCAAATCCCCCCCTCACCCTTCTCTTCTGGAGACCAAACATGCCTAGTTCCCTCAGCCTCTCCTCATAAGTCATGTGTTCCAGCACCCTAATCATTTTCGCTGCCCTCCTCTGGACTCTCTCCAATTTGTCCACATCCTTCCTATAGTGGGAGGCCCAAAAGTGGACACTATTCTCCAGATGGGGCCTCACCAATGCCAAATAGAGGGGAATAATCGCTTCCCTTGATCTGCTGGCAGTGCTCCTACTAATAAAACCCAATATGCCGTTAGCCTTCTTGGCAATACTGTTGACACATATCCAGCTTCTTGTTCACTCTAACCCCTGGGTTCTTTTCTGCAGAACTGCTGCCTAGCCAATCGGTCCCCAGTCTGTAGCAGTGCATGGGATTCTTCCATCCTAAGTGCAGGACTCTGCACTTGTCCTTGTTGAACCTCATCAGATTCCTTTTGGCCCAATCCTGCAATTTGTCTAGGTCACTCTGTATCCTATCCCTACCTTCCAGTGTATCTACCTCTCCCTGCAACTTAGTGTCATCTGCAAACTTGCTGAGAGTGCAATGCACTCCATCCTCCAGATCATTAATAAAGTTGTTGAAGAAAACTGGTCCCAGGATTGACCCCTGAGGCACTCCACTTGTTATCAGCCGCCAACTAGACATTGAGCCATCGATAACTACCCAGTGAGCCTGATGATATAGTTAGCTTTCCATCCACCTTATAGTACATTCATCCAACCCATACTTCTTTAACTTGCTGGCAAGAATACTGTGGGAGACCGTATCAAAAGCTTTGCTAAAGTCAAGATATATCATTTCCACAGCTTTCCCCACATCCACAGAGCCAGTCATCTCATCATAGAAGGCAATCAGGTCTCAGTCATTGATCCCACTCTGTCAAAAGAAAGAATGCAGTTTCTGTGGTGAACAGTTGTTGTGTTCTCTAATCTAAAACACAGTTCTTAAAAATATAACCAACCAAAAACAATGTAAATCGGAAAGACTGAAAAGTATATAAATGAGATATAAAACAGTGAGTATGGTTGAGATTATAAACAAGAAGATTGCATGGTGGTTTGGAGGATTTTTTTGGCGGAGGTGGGAAGGGTATTTAGAAAGCTACTGGTTACCACAATTTTCCATCACCAGACTGTAATTTCTGGGAATGTAACAACCTTTAGATAAAACACGATGGAGATTTTGAAACACATGAGATGAACCGGTAACAGCTAAAATAAAAGGTTCCTGGTTCTCCAGTGCCTGGCACCTTGCAAACACTTATGCCTATGCCAGGAATATCAGGGTGCCACACACCAAGACACTCAAATAGTATCCGTTCCTTACAGATGCTGTTCTTTGATGGAAAAACGAATAAAGGAACACACAAGGAAACATACATATTCTCTCCTTTGGGAACTCAGCTGGCCCTGGACACAGTCATCTGGCAACACAAAGAGCTCAGCTGAGCCCAATAAGCTCTCACTAAGTGACTGTGCTCCCAGAAAAGCCAGGAGACCATTATTTAAGCCTTGTGGCAACAGTAGCATAGCAGCTATTCAATGTATGCCATGCCCGCAGCTGCGCCAGAGCTGCTTCCTATACTGGTCCTTGCTTCAACCTGTTCCCACTTCAGCCTCAGTCTCTACCTTCCTCTGACCACCCTGGCTCCTTATTTCTCACTCTGATCACTGGCTTGTCTCCTGACCACAACTCCGATTCTAGCTCTGACCATTGGCTTGCCTCACGACGACGACCCTGGTTCTGCAGTCCAGCTCTGCACCAACCAGTAGGCCTGACTCATGTGTCAACCACTAGGTGACACCACCAAGATCTTCTTCTCAATGCTGTGGACCTTTCATGGCTGCTAATTTAACAAACTGGTGCTTCCATAACTACTATTTCTGGTTCATAATTATTTTGCCTCAGTAGTTGTTCTTGACCTGGCAAAAGGAAGAAAAAGGTTTCTGTGATGAAAAGTTCTCTGTGCAAATTGAGTGTCCTGGTTTGTAACATGGAAAAATAGTTTAAATTGCTAATAGAATATCCAAAATTAAGCTAGTACATTAGTAGTGAACAGAAGCAGATTTTGCAGCTCAATGCTCCAGGTATCTAAAAATTGACCTAGTATATCTGCTAATTGAAAGTTAAGTACAATCATCCATTGTAATGAGTAATCAGGGAAGAGATGGATTCCAAAAGGAAATTAAATTCACATCCATAAGAAAATAGGAATGCTCTGATTAGTAACGTTTCTAGAGAACATATTCTTGAAATCACATTCTGTACAATCAGCTGATAAACATTGAAAGAAAAATGTATGAGTTTCATGTGTTAGGAAAAAAACAAACAGAAATACATAATAAAGCCATTTTTGTCTGAAAATAGATTCAAATAATTTACGCATGGCAAAACTGATTTTTAATGGCTATTCTTGATGCCTTCTGACCGCTGTCTTTAGGGATGTAGACATGAAATAAATTTAGTCACGATCCATTATTGAATCAAATTAATAGTGATATGAATCCATTTTCAGCGAGTGTTGTCACAAAATAGATGAGCTGTCTTCCAGGGTCCCTTAGAATATTCTAAAAAAAAAAAAGTCTCAAACATTAACTTGTTTTTCTCTCCTTTTAATATTTAAAAAAATTAACATAGATGCAAACAAAGCCACAAAAAAGCAAAGCCAGAGTATCACAAGTTTAAAAAGGTGTCAGGCCTCAGTGTGCTTCTCATCATCAACTCTCAAGAATGTTACGTAGTGGCACTTACCTACTTACTTCTTTTTCCAGGGTTTTGTATATGATGGGGAGCAAATTTAAACAGATACTGTATAAACCCATATTTACCGACATCTTGGCCAGATTCTCCTGTTAGTGTAGCTTGTACCACTCAACCATTGCAAAGCTGACCTAATGTTGGCTTGGCATGACAGGAGACCTTCTCATGGTGAAGAGCTGGGTCAAGGGTCAATAGAGGATTGCAAAGCCACCATCACATATACAGCCTGGAATTGTGCCCTTTGCTACTTCGCTAGAGGTGAGTATTAGGGCTCTATTATTAAGTATTAATAGGTTTTCCCTAGCTTACTTTTATTTAGGAATTAGCAGGAGTGATCTTCAGATCCATGCTTTCGCAGCAAGGAGGCACTAATCATTTCAATATCTGCTATATAACAATACATACTGCAGTACTTTCATGTGCTCTGTTGCTAAAGATTCTCAACTTGAAACAACTAATGAACCCATTTTGATTTTAAGGTGCCTGATTCTGCAAGTCATTCAAATAACACTTATTCATGAGTGCGCCCCATTAACTACACTCTGGTTGCTCCCATCAGTAAAGGCTACAGTGTCAGGCCCTAAATGTTGAGCTTTTGGGCTGTTATATTGTAGCAATTATTTATTCCCACTGTGCGCCTGGCATTTTACAGTAGAGGTAATTACACTGTAATGAGCTGGAATAGAAATGAAGGATTGATATTGCCTGCATAAGAGAGTTAAGAAGGAAGTGTTAAAAGAAAATATGGGTGCGTTTCAGCTGAATCAAATGATTGCTTGTGCAGGTATCTAGATGCAAAGGTGTTTTGGAGAGTGGAGCTCTTGGGATTAGGGTGGTGTGAGGTCAGGGTGCATGATTCTATGTAGCTGATGAAGAAGTTGTGTGAATATAAAATGGAGGCAGAGTACTGGGAGCTGTTTGCATAGTCACCTCCATGACTACTTCTGTCCAGTCCCCTCAGTGTATCGTGCAACCTTCCTGAGCTCATCTGTAAGGCCCCTAACTGTCCACATTTCAATCCCTCTTAAAACTCACTTCTGATGAGCTGCTTACAGTGAATCAAGCTGATTTGTATGTGAATTGCCTATTATTATATTTCCCTTAACTTCTGTTGGTCCTTAGATGCTCCTTGAAGTAGAGACCATCCTTTCTTGAGTATTCAGGAAGCACCTAGCAGATTATGGGCACTACCCTAAATGAATAAATTGATCATGTGATCATTTCTGAAGAAACCCCAAAAGGGGAAAAAATCTGCAGCTGAGAATAAAAAGTCTGGCAGCAGAGGGGCAAAGGTGCTAACTATCCTGGTTAGATGAGTAGCGATCATTCAAAACTTTATAGGTCATCTGGTTTCTAGTCTCTAACAACTCTAGTAACATCAGTAATTGACTGAGTCTTGAATGGGCAATCAGTTTTTCCACTTGTCCATCCCCTTGGCCTTGGATATACCACATACCAATAGTGGAATACTGTGTCCAGGTCTAGTGTCCACATTTTTAAAAGGATATTGGAAAAAACTGGAGAAGGTGGAGAGAAGATCCACAAAAATGAGTCAAGGGAAGGCTGAAGACAATGTCTTAAGGAGATCAATCTCTTCAGCTTATCCCAAAGAAGACTGAGAGCTGACTTGATTACCGTGTACACGTACCATCAGAGGGAGAAAATTATAGGTACTAAAGGACTCTGTAATCCAGGGGAGAAAGGCCTAACAAGAAGTTAAGTAGCTGAAGACAAACAAATTCAAATTAGAAATTGGGCACTTTTTTTTTTTTTTTTTTTTTTTTTTTTTAACATTGAGAGTGATTAACCACTGGAACAAGTGAATTAACTACCAAGTGGTGGATTCTCCATCTCCAGATGTTTTCAGATCAAGGCTGGATGCCTTTCTGGAGGATATGCTTTAGCCAAACACAAGTTATTGGGCTTGATACAGGGCTAACAGGGTGAAACTTAATGTCCTGTGAAATGCCAGAGGTCAGGCTGGTCATCTAACTGTCCCTTCTTCAATTCTATGAAGCAATCAAAGCATGGAGAAAAAGGTCAGGGTCCACTTCAGTACAAGAGCATCATTTTCAGAAAAATTCAAGGGTAGGGAGGAGGCAATGTTGTTTCAGCATATAGAACATTATATGTGATTATATTATACCCTAATAAGATGGGGAGGGGACAAAAAGTGGAAGAGACAGAAAAGTCAGGGAGAGGAGGCAAATTAAGGTTGGGGGTCAGGAATGGGGAACTGCTTTCCTTGCCCCATAGCAAGTGAGACCCCTGCTTGAGTAGCAAATTAAAAAGCACCTTACATTAGCTGTATATGCACTTATTTAAAACCGCTAGTCTATATCGTAAAGACTAGCTCAGGCAAAGATTAAACAAAGACTAAGTAATTATATTTTAATATAGGATTCTTCCTGAATTAGGTAAAACAAATCACTCCTCAACTGAGGTTAAGAGCAGTCTTTTCTGCATCACATAAGTTATAATAATAATGCCTTTAAATTCAGAGCTATTGGAGTAATTAAATATTTCTGCAAAGTGCTTTAGATGAGCTAAACTTGTGGCAGAACACTCTTGCAAAGGACCAGCTCCTACCATCCTTCCTTGAAATCAAAACTCATAGTGACGTCATTACTCATTTTGTTTATACAAAATCTGCAGAATTTAGCCCCTTTTAAATAAAAGTAATGTGTGCGCGCTTGGCTGCCTGAAGGCCTTAAGTGTAAATAATTAACCCTTCCCTGGTTTAAATAAAGCCAATTTCTGATTTGTTTTTAATTTTTATATTTCTTTTAGATTCGACTTGGCTTTTTTTAGTGAACAAAAAGCAGCTATCTGAGGCATAACAGACTTTAGCCGATTTTTAACAACATACTTTGGCATTAATGTAATCACAGAAGAATATTATTGACTGTAAATTAGATTTCCTTTCTTTTTAGAAAGCAAGGCACACATTTGAAGGGATTGGTTATTGAGGGATTTTGTTTATAAAAGATAGATAAGAAAAACAATCCTTCAACTTTGTTTCACTGAACTCCTTGGAATTCATGGAGTCTATTTGCATTCCATATAGATGAGTCCTTGTCCATCAAAAAGATATGTCAAAATACGTGAAGTAAAGACAGGCTGCTCACCTTGTACCATTATATTTTGACATGCAGTGTATTTCTCTGTACTAGGCCTAGAGCTTATGTTATTTTCAAAGAAAAAATGTTCATACAGGCCCCTATCACAACTTTGTGGCCAAGTTGACCACTGCAAAGTCTTGCAACAGCTCCCGTAACTGTCCAATATCTAGCTACTAGTTGAACATTGGCAGCGTGCTCATTGTGAAATAACAGACTGTCTTGTTCACAGCATTGCAGATGTTGGGGAAGTCAAAATTGCACCTTAACAAGACATTAATAGAAACTATTCTTACTGAAAACAAGGACTTCTTAAAATCAATATTGGAAGAGTCAAAAGTTCTTTTATCGTCGTCTTTTGGTTGTACCTTCTGTCATAGGTGACTTTCTAATTCAGGGAAAGGAGCTATTTCAAGACATTTGGTTTAGAAATGTTTGTGATTAGCCTGGCTATCCCTTAGGCTTTTTCCCGGTATCCTGGCTACTGGAACAAGAAAGAAGTACTTCACCTTTACTCTGGTAGACGCAGTAGCCACTGCTTGATTTCTTTTTCTTTCAAAAACATTGACTGTAACATCTCTGCTCTCTCATTTTTCATTTTCTGTGTTTTGGCATTGTACAAGCTTGGATATTCTCCAGCAAGAATAGGAACACATGCTCTAAGAATGAGGCACGCTGACAACTTTCTTTCTAAGTTGTCGTTGCCCCTTGAGCCCATGCAGTCAGCAAGATTGCAGAGCCTTGCAGGGTTGCTTCTGTTGGGATGAGAACTCAGTGAGAGGAGTCAACTGTATTTTTGGCATAGTCTTTTTTATGCACAAAAAATGTGCACAGAGTCTGACTCCTGTCTTTCTGAACACAGTGGAAGTAAACAACAGCAGGCAGTTTCCTTGCTTAGAAATCCTCTATCTGCTACTCCTGCTAGCTCTGTGCTCAAGTATCTGTGTCTCATATCACATACACACCTTTACCAAGGAGGCCCAACTACTGCCTCCACAGTTTAGTATAGGTACACTTCATGTCATGTACTGACTGCACCTGAATTGCATGCAAATAATTCCCATTGTTTACTGCCAGCTCCAAATAAACAGAGGGAAGGTAGCATGGGCAACTTTTTTCCTCCCAACGTTTTTCCTTCAATAGTGTTAGATGGAATTCTGTGGGTGAGGTGAATGGGTTGTAAAAAGAGGCAAAGAGCTTATACATATCAGCAACTGTAGTATTAGCAGGGTAAAGGTATGTGTGTTAACAGGGCATATTGGGATGTTGCTGAAAGAAGGCAGAGTTAAGGTTGTATGGTTGTAAGGTTTTCAAACATGAGCTTTGCTCAACTCAGTGTTTAGCAAGGGGATGATATACCACCAAGCAACCCTAACTCTGCAATAATATCATTTTTTCATTGAATGTCCTAGTTTCTTTTTAGTAGGAAAGGATATGTTGTTGGTAAGATTTAGCCATTTAGGCAGTTGCATGTATCCTACAATTTGCATACCAAACCAATTGGCCCCCATCCCCATCCATATCAGTTTGGCCACATCAGCCATGCTTCAGTCAACCTTCCCAGCCACTCCCGACTCATTCACTGCATTCCACTCTCTAATCAGCATATAACTCATATCTCTGAAGTTTTCACTCCCTGGTAGACTAATGTTTCTATTGCTATTTCTTCCCCCACACTGTGTCCCAGATAACCCAACTCGCATACAGTGATTCCATTTAATTCTATCAAAGAACAAGAAGTGTGTGGGGGGGAACCCAATGCCCCCTTTCCTCCCTTCCTATAATCTGACTCGCATGCAGTGCCTGGAGTGAAGGACAACCATGTTACAGTGGAATGGTGTTCCTCGTCATGTTTAAGATTGGTTCCAGGATGGATTTTCTAGCTGGCCAGTGAGAAAAATCACAGGCACAGTTTTTGTTCCAAAATACTGACAGTTTTATTTTTGAAGGAAAGATCCTTTAACCCATGTCCAATAGACGTACCCCATCATCAAAAACCAGTGAAGTGTCAGATCTTGTAATGTTTCTAGCCCACACAGTACCCATTTCCTGGTCCCTCCAATTTCCTGACAGATGGTCTTTCGACACTTATTAATATTGTTTCTGTAGCAATTATTCAGATGTTCAGCCAAATCAGAGAAAACTATTACAGCTCCTAGACACAAATCTCTGATGCAGGCTAAATCTGTTCTCAGACACTGTCTGAGGTGTATACCAGGAATAAGGCCCAGATCATTTCCACTCAAGTGAATCACCATGATGTCTGAGTAGCCCTGAATAGATTTAAAAGAGCAAAATTGCACTGGTCACAAATAACAGGGTTCGTTACTCAAATTGGCTACCTTAAATATTTATTCAGGTACAGTAAGAGATTGGTTAGACACACAGAGACCTAAAAATCTTAAGCAAGAGCCAAAGCCATCCACAAATGAAAAATATTGATCAATAAACTGATGTAAAGTATAAGGCAATTCACAAAGTTGACATTCTCCCAACATTATGAAAGCAGAGATGGAACCAGTCAGTCAGTAGAGGTCACCATAAGTAGTGATAACAGTTTTGGCTGTCACCTACTATGTCATTCCGATGTTCCAACTGTAAACATACATGTGCGAGATTTTATAACCTCTTTGTTTACACGTTGACATATCCGTGGCCATATTTTATTAAGTCTCTCCATATGTGGCTATCTAAGTAACCATAACTGGGGTTTTGATTGTTGACATAGCTGTTACCTTCATCAATATTTCCAATGTGTCAATGTGTTTAGCTGCAAGGGTACACATTACTTGAGAACCCCTAATATTTCATTAAGATTTCATGATTTTGTTCCTTGCAGTTAATTTGTTTATACCAAAAATCTTCTTGCTAAACCTTATAATCTGAGGGCACTTACTCATACTAAACCTTATGCTAACAAATTTAACTACTTAGCTGTATTTAGGCCTCACTCTATTGGCAAGCTTACCTTAATGTTAATATCCATTTATATGTTCTCTTACTTGCATTGCAGCTATAGCTGCATCACTCAAAGCAAACTGTGCATTATATAGAAAGTAAACTTGTTTTATAATTTCTGCAGGATCAGATTATGGAATCCAGGTTAACATCTGGTGGATCACACATTCTTATGTCATGAGTTAGGTGCTGCAGAGTGGACAAGATATGATGCCAATGAAAAACCACCCCCTCCACCTGTAGTCAGTAATTTCCAAGTCATGGTGTACTCCTTGCTCTCCTGCACACTTCTGCAATTTCATGATCCAGGAAACACCCAGAATCCACATGTTGGCAACCCACCCAGTGCATGTATTTCTTTTCTCAGAGTGGTCAAGGTACTTGTGCTGTCACACAAGCGAAAAATTAATACATTCTTAAATACTCTTCACAATTTGACTTCCCCCAAAGGTTCAGTGGGTGCCACGAACTAATTTGGGTAAAACTAGACAAACTGAGGCCAGTCGGACTTGTATGACATTAATAATATGGTCTTTAGCCACACACCCACACACTAACCTAGAATTTTTTTTTAATTGCTATTTTTTTGTGGGAGAAGGTTATATCTCTGGAACCCTTAGCTCAAATGACCCCAAATTTGGATCACTAACCCTACTCTACCTTGCACCTTCTTGAGGCACACCAAATTTCAAAGGAATCTGACTAAGCATGTCGATTTTGGAGGTCTTAGAATGGTCAACATTTAAACAGAAGTCAGAGTGGTGTTACAGTGCCATTGTAACAGAGACAGTCCCTGCATCCAAGACTCACAGCCTAAATGAACTGGGGGAGTTGTGCAGGTGTGTGCATGAGTTGGGGCACACTGGCAGAACTGTGGGATGAAGAGACTTGCAGAGCTAGAGGTGCAGAGAGGGGGGGTAGACTGACAGAGCTGGTGGGTTCCATACTTCCCACACTTGAGCACACAACCTCTCTCTCCTCCCACCTCTATTTATCCCCCGTCCCCTTAATCTGTACCCCTTGCTGCAACCCCAAACTCCTCTTTCCATTCCCCAACTCCTCCACCCATAATATTCCCTCCTCTCCCAGAAAGCATTCACATGCCTAATTCCCCCCCCGCCCCACATACTTGCATTTGAGCCCAATATAAAACTGCCACCCATGACTAACAAACTGTAGAAACTTCCAGCCTGCTCAGTCCAGCATTTTTTTGTCTTATTTGGGCACTTGTGCTTAACTTATCCTTAGTTACATTAATTGAAGGGTGAATGCACAGCCATCAATCTCAATGAGCTCTGTAATTCATCCAGTCATTAGTACCTCTCAGGTTATGTCCACACAGCGAAGAAAAACCCACAGCTGGCCTGTGCCAGCTAATTGGGGCTCGTGGGGCTCAGGCAGCGGGGCTGTTTCATTGTGGTGTAGACTTTTGGGCGCTGGTTGGCGCCTGAGCTCTGGGACCTTCCCACTCCATAATTATACAATACCTATCCAATACAATACAATAGCCAATAGCAGGAAGCTGGTGTCCTTTACAAAATAGAACATTAAACATAGTGATAGGTGTTACATATAAGAAAAAGCCTTTATGTGATTAATACTCAGTTTTGTTCTTTTCAGTAAAATAAGCAAAGAAATTCTTTTGTGATGTTATAAAAGATTCCTTCCAGTCTCTTTACATTTTTTAGCTGTTATGCTACTGAAGGAGCAGCTTATAAACAGCCATATGAATGATATAGTTCCTTTGCAAATCAAGTAATAATCCTTCCTTACATCAGAATTTCAACACATTATGTTTACATATATTTGAATCTCATTATAAGCAAATATGGACATGCAGCCAAACATCTCAACTAAAAAAACCCCCGAACAAACCAACAAAACATAACAGTGACATGACTTTTCTGCAATACACATAGCAATTAAACAGAATGTGCTGCTATTGCTTTTCCATGTTCCAGATAACTGTTGTGGAGGATTTAGGGAAATGTTTTCACATTCGTAACCACAGGTTAGTATGTGGGGGTGGCCAAGATTGGCTTATACTAGCCACTTGTTTACAGTATAAGGCTAACAATACAATGGAAGATCATAACTTTTGTTTTGGGGCGGGGAGGGGGGCATAATTTATTGCTTGTATTAAAGACAAGAGTTATACGTATCAAGTCAGAATTGCTTGGGAATGGGGAAAGTAGGAAGTAATAGAGTAATAGGTTGGATTTATATCTGCACGTGTGTGTCCATATGTGTGTCACATTACATTCATTAATCTCTGTCAGTGGTTACTGGGTGTCCCTTATGCAATGTAAAGGCTATAGCTTTGACAGCTACACACCTTGTAGGAGAGGACACCTCTCTCTAGTAATGCATGGATTTTAATTTCTCCTGGAATGGTAGGTGCATCACTTTTGGTAATAACTACTCTATGCACTGTTGGTCTCTGCCTCTAGCATTGTTCAGATACCACACGGCACCATCCACAACCTCAGTTCAGGGCTATTTTTCAAAAGCTCCAGTAGAAGCTTTTTTAATTTTGCTGAGCAAGGAGCAAAAAGTGAGCATTCAGCCTGGCCTCCATTTTGAGACAATTTGGAAATAGCCCCCGTTTCTGGGGACTTATTGAAAAGTTCCAGAGAATTACTGGAGCTCCCAGAAGGACTTTCAAAATCGCCCACAAGCCACTGCTTCTATCAGCTGTGCCAGGAACTGTGGGATAGACACCCAGACATCAGGGTGGTTCAGTGCAAACGTGGGCTTGAAGCAAAACTACACCCAAAAGAGCACAGCTATTGAGGATGCCCTGCACCGATGTTACTTACATTGCTAGTGTCCCAGATGTTGCTTAACCACAGATTCAGATCTCTAGCATAGACACAGCTTTAATACAAGTTATCACACTCCTTTTCACTGTATAACAAACTGTAAAAACGGCAATCCAATATATAGTGCTCACAACACAGAGAGACAAACAATTCCAGGGTAAGTGAGGAAGCAGGAGCTGTTCTGCCCATTTTAGGAGTGGGTTCTCACTGATGAAGGAGCAATATGGGGAATGATGTTATTGGGTATATTATCTTTTTTGTGTGTAACAGAAAACCTCAATGTGCTACTAATGATCAGCAGTCAAAACATAGCAAACAAATTCCAATGCAGTAGAACTCTGTCCATAAAATGCACAGTTACAATTCATGCCAAAACTAACCTGTTTGGTCTCTAAATGAAGAGTGCTACCAGCTGATTTTTACAAGAATTTCAACAATCTGCTGGCAAGAATAAACTGTGTTTTAAAAGGGTTTTGCCACTGAAGTCAACAGGAAATCTGCCATTCATATCAGCAGAAACAGGATCAGGCCCAAACCATAATTGTCTGATTTCCATTTTGCAACAACCAGCTAAATAATGGAAGCTGCACACAAATGCTATTCTCTTATTTTGACACATTTGAAGCGGATAGTGTATAAAGAGCATGAAAAACAAAACTTTTACAGTATTTAATACTAATACGGACAGTGGCTGTGAAAAACAGAAGAACAAACATAATGTCCATTTTTAATACACATCTCCTTTCAATTATCCAGTAGTACCACGATGAGAATGCATTTAAAATCCTGTTAGTACAACTCTAACCCACTGGTCAGGGTGTGTTAAGTGTCCCCTTTCTGCTAGCTCCTCAGAGGATGAGACTTTCAATTAGCAAGCCTGGCTCTTTAGCATAAGACTCATCCTTTTAGTTCTGGAGGTCTTCAGTTCAATCCTTGATGTTGGCCAAAATGGCAACCATAACATATGACCCCAGAACATTAAAGAGCTTTCTTTTATGCTGGTCAATGTTCATAGGAACACAGTTAACTGCCAAAGCAGATAAAATCAATTCACTATCTTGCTGCTGGTAATAGCCAGGAATGCATGTCTCCCAAGGAAGGTGTAAGAATCCCAAGTGGGCAATTATGGAATAGGATGGTCATAGGGGAAGTTTTTCCCTACTCCACTGAATTACAGATTAGTTTATGCACTAAACATAATAGTTTTTTTCTCTTATGAACCTTTTCTTTTAAAAAATAATTTTATCTAACGTAATTCTGGAT
Source organism: Emydura macquarii macquarii (assembly GCF_026122565.2). Classification (NCBI taxonomy): domain Eukaryota; kingdom Metazoa; phylum Chordata; order Testudines; family Chelidae; genus Emydura; species Emydura macquarii. The sequence goes on along the minus strand of NW_027131614.1, from coordinate 21,529,403 downwards.
GGTCGCATTATCCATACATATGTTGTTTAAATCAAAGTTCAAGGCTGTGAGAAAGTAAAAAATTGTAAGTGAACATGTATGTATATAAGGTTTTAGATCTAAAATTTAACCTCCTGGAGTTGAGAGCACTCAGATTTGCTAGAATGGGCAGCTCTAAAAATGCAGTTTAATAGGGACCGTCCTACAGACATATGCACCATTATAAAAACTGTATTTTCTGCTCCCACCACCGTCTGCCTATTAACTATGCAGCAGCAGTGAGGTGACAAGCGGTATTTCCTAGTGCTGTGCTGACGTTAGATGATGGCACTCCTAGATGTTTCCCCAGGATAAAATGCTAGGTAAATTGTTGTTTAACAAGAACAGCCATGTTAATTTCAGCTCTATGTGAAAAAAAGTTAGTTTTTGCCAGATGGGAAAGCACAAAATGAGTTGATGGGGAAAAGTTTCAAACTATTGTACACAGCAGTATCCTCACTGCTAAACATTTGAACCTTATTTCCAGTTTGAATTTGTCAAGCTTCAACTTCCCGCCATTTAATCTTATGCCTTTGTCGACCAGATCAGAGATCCCCATGATTAAGTGACCACCCAGACTGGTAAAGGGTTGTCACTTCCTGCTCTGTAACCTTGGAGTGCATTGGTGCTGTGCAGCTGTGGTTCAGACCAAGAGGAGTAACCAGCTCACAACCACAAGGTCTCACATGTGCTCTCACGGGCCTAGTTACTTCCCTGCATTGCGACATCAACGGCCTTTCCAGTCCCGAGCCTCTTCAAATCCATCATTCCAGAGTTCTTAACTACCAGACACTCAGGCCGATCCCCTCTGGTTCGTCATCCCCGAAGGTATGAAAGCAGCCCCCCAGGCTTACTTTGAGAGACACATTCCTCACTGTTTGCACAATGGACACCTGCTTGGGATGAAAAGAATCAAAAAGTTTATTTAATAGAAAAACCACAGATCCAAAGCTGACATAGTAAGGTAGAGCAAACATACGCAAGTTGCACGGAAAAGAAACAAATACGCAACATCAGGCTTTACATTTCTCTATTAGATAAAATCTAATTCAAGTTATATGTTGCCTTTGAAGAGTTTCCCAGCGTAATCCCCAGCTACAGGCGGAGCCAGCGTTCACGGACAGCTTTGCAGCTAGAGGCAAGTCCCTTAGTTTCTGGATGACCAATCTCTGTTCCAAGCCTCTTTAGAAAAGGCCTTTCCTTCCTCCCCACCTCCTCCCTCAGACCGCGTTGACTCATGGTTATTCAGATTGGGGAAATACCTTTTATCCTATGAATATATGATTTTTATAAGTGTTGAGCCCTTATTATTGCTACTGATACAAATGGGGTTACAGATGCTCTACAATAAAGCAATGGAGACTGAAGGAATAAGAACAGGGTTGAGAGAAAAGGAGTCCTATTTCTAATCATGGCTCAGCCAGTGTCCCGTAAGACTTTGGGATTACTTCGACTTTCTGTTTCAGTTTCCTCATCTATCGAAAGAAGATAATACTTACCCTCCTAGCTTGCAAAGATGTCAGGATGGTTAATGTCCATACAGTGTTTTGAACATATAAACTGCTACAAAAAAGCTAATTACTCTGAGCAATTAGTTCAGCTGTACCTTAAATTGGTCACTGCATCATTGATGCATCCAAAATCCATACACCTCAGTTCCCCGGCTGTAAAACCATCCTTATCTCCTAAGGGTGAAGCAAAGATATACTCATTACGCTTATGTGCCTCAGGCTAGGTCTTCCATACTGCAGCATTTCTATTTTTAATATATAATTAAATATAATTAATGTATAATTTTACTTCTAATATTTTTAACGTAATTGGAATGTAACATACACCCAGTATCTAGTTTGTAAAGGGCCTGGGAGTTGTTCTACATTAAAGTCACTATTTAAATGCACAATATACATTTTTACTTAATTTGGAAAGCTTTAGAAGTTTGTTGGCCTATGACTTGTCAAAGCTCAGTGGAGAAATATTCAATGCATGCATCGTATTTCTGTAAATCTTAAAGGCTGAGTACAAGTTTATCCAGAAATAACAATAAACGTAAGAATTAGTAATACAATGAAAATGTCGAGAACTGACATTAAACAAAAATATTTTAGTGTTTAAGCATTATGTTGATTGATTGCCTTTACAACGGCATACTGTTCTCATTCACAAACTCTCATTCATTCTGCACAAAAACTAATCAGCTAAACCACATACAAAATATAAAAGGCTAATGTGTGTTCTGAAGGATAGACTGTCAACCTGGAGTCTCATTAAAGTAGATAGAACTGATTGTGTATTTTCAATGGAGTTCTGATTTACACTAATATTTTATTGTCTTTTGAGTTTAGAGTAGAATGCATATCCTATATACAAAAGACAATCCTCTTTTTGAATTTTTGAAAAAAACCTGATAAATTATCCTTTTCTAAAATGGTATCAGGAAGATTTTCCTTGTGCAACTCATAGAAAGCAAGGTTATAATGGACACAAATTCTACTTACGTTCTGAACATAAATTCTATCCATGCGCAAGAGATATGGTATTCGTAATGAATGTTACAGAAGTCTGCATACTGGTATTTGGCATAACCAAACTCTGTTTCCTGAGTAGGGTTTCAACAGTTTTTTGGGGGTTTTTTTTTGACAAAATGTCTTTTAAACATAAAATGCTGATTTGTCAGGAAGATCTCTGAGGTCTAAGATGGAATTTCTGGTCAAAATCAGAGTCCAGAATAGCCAGCAGCTCAAGGTTTAGGGAACTCACATGGGATGTGGGAGACCCACGTTTAAGTCCCTGCTTGAATCAGAGAGACCAGGAACTTAAAACGTGGGTTTGACATATCCCAGATGATTGCCTCAGCCACTGGATTACTGGCTATTCTGGGGGCTCTCTCTGTTTCACAAAAACCCCGATGATCTTGTTCCAGTGTGGAATGGAAACATTCCAAAACCTCAGATATTTTTGTGAAATTGAATTCTTGTATTCTGGTCAGCCACATTTCTGAATATATTAAATCCTTCTAATAATAGTCACAGAACACACTCCAATTTTTCTGATTAATTTAGAGGTAGAAGTTGTATGAGATACAGATATTCAACCAAAGATTATTCATTTCCATTTAATGCTAACTACCCTTTATATTTAGGAAGCTTATGAGAAATGTAAATGTTACGTATCAATAAATAACACTTTCTAAACACTGATTTTTTTCTTAAAGTTGTTTCTTGTTTGAGGTCTTCGATGCAGTGGATATTGCATTGGAGAGCTCAATGAAGTTTTGCTGTGCACAGAAATCCATTGGTGATTGCAATACATGGATTTTGGTTCAGCAGGTGATTGCCAGTTCAAGGAATGACTTTGTTAAGTTTCTTTTCTTACTCATCTGGCCCTAGGCTCCGCACAAAGCGGCAAACAGACCTCAATTGTAGGATGTTTGGCAGCAGGTGAGTCGCCAGGGAGTCCAACAATTCACTAAGATGCTGAAGGGTAGATTCATTTTACCATTGCCATACGCAGAAGGAGCTCATCAGTGAAACAAAGCAACAAATGTTTGAAAGAATCATCATTTCAGAGAGCAGGGACCTCAATATTGTTTAGCAAAAACCAGTTAATGCAGCGTCGTAAGCTTCACTCATTTCAACAGCATCCATACACTACATAGCAGGATGCCCGATCCTGTTAGAAACTCCAGCTAAGGCCATAGTAGGTCTGTGCATGAATGAAAGCCTTCAGTGTGCCACAGGAAGCATGGAGATTCCATAGGTGTCACACTTCCTCTTTCAGACAAGATGGTACAAATGAGGCTCTGATTGCTGGTGGACATTAAAGGTCCTGGGACAATTTTGTAATGCATATTCATTTTGGTGTCTAGGCTAAATTTTAACCCCAGCAAGTTTGTCACAGTTGCTGACTTAACTGCATCTTGAGCCACCCTACTTAGGTGACAGCTAGAGGCCTAAGACCTTTCTTGGGGTGAGATCCCAAAATCCATTTCCTCCAGACCAGGGCTGTAGGCTACAGACTCCTGCAATTCCTTGTGGTCACCTCAGCAGGTCTGATTTCAGTTCAGCACTTGCAGGTCTGTTTGCTCATGGACAATGACGGGGTTATCCAGAGACCAGCCCGCCTTATAAAGCTAAATTCTACCTATTCAGAACAAAATCATTACAGAGAACACAAATCTTAAAGCAATAAATAGTTTTTTTGTAAATACTAACCTTTTTAGTCCTCTTTTTCTTGTATATTAAATTAATTTGCATACTACTAGGGAAGAGTGTTTGAATTTTAAGGCCCCGAGTGTTGGTTCTTAACTTGTGAGTGACCTGTATTTAGGAACTTCATGTGATTGAATCCCGAGTGTTGGTTCTTAACTTGTGAGTGACCTGTATTTAGGAACTTCATGTGATTGAATATTGGGCTATACCTCGTACCTCACACTCCAAGTCTGGTTGGGAATATAGATGTCTAGGAAAAACCCCCTCAAACTAATAAATAAGTATCTACAGGAGTATAGTATTAACAAGACTAGGTGATTGATAAAGGGTGCCTATGATCTAATTAAGTTCTATGATTTATAAGAGGTACTTGTTATGGCAGATGTTTTCTGTAATAGACTAATAAGGATCCACTGAAAGATGATTTTAACTCATTAAAAACTGCCAGGTTGTCACAGCTGTCTGCAATAATGACTAGATTAGAATTCCCTCTATCCTGTCAGTCATGTAACACAAAAAAACCATAAAAGAAATTCCATAAGTAATTAGGTAAAAAGAAAGGGTCAAAAACACAGTGAAATTAATCATGGGAAGTTTACCTCCAAAATGGAATTGCTTTGTCTCACACTCTATACAAGACAGAGGGCTGACAAGTTGGGGAGTACAGAGTACCAGAATCCCAACAGAAATAGAGGAGAGAGACATGGAGGCCAGTTCTTTACTTTACACCGATGGTGGTAATAAATCTATTCCTTCTGTATTCTGTACAGCGCTGTACTAACCTCTGATTGATAATCTTGGATTAAATAATTCCCTTTGATCCTATTATTTAACAATCTCAAACCATTAACTTCAAACATGCAACAGCATGTGTGCTTGCATTATTAGGTGGTCAGAGACACAAAATGGGTGAAGTAGTACCTTTTATTGGACCAATTTCTATTGGTGAGAGAGACAAGCTTTCAATCTTACACAGAGCTCTTCTTCTGGGCTGGGAAACATACAGAGTGTCACAGCTAAATACAAGGTGGAACAGATTGTTTAGCATAAGTAGTTGACACACATTTCCAGGGACCATTCAAGGTGAAGTGAGCCATTAACATTCCTCCAATCACAGGGAGGAAAGATAGGAGGGAAGACAGCTGGTGGTGGTGGGGCAAAGGTTGTTAATGGATGTGATGGACTTGCAGCACTCACTGCTGGACTGGCGCATCCTGCTGGTGATCTGGGGAACAGCTCAAGCAGACACCCACATCCATGGGTATACTCCATCACACTTCCTCGGGGTTCACCGGTAGTCCTAATTGCTGCCATCAGGATCCACCGTCCTCTTCCTGACCCGGCCCTCTGGCCAAGCCACAATCTGTGTCCCCCCACCCCTTCTGGGGGATTCTGTAGTCCTGGTTCTGCCACTTACTTCAGTGGCCGCTGCAGTCTACCACCACTCCAACAGCGGTCTGGGGGGATGAGGGGAGAGACCCGGGCCTGCCTACTACTCCAGGTCCTGGCCCAGGACTTCAAAACACTTGTTACCTGCACTGCTTCAGAATTGGCATTAGTTAACCCCCACTGTCTTTAGTTCTGGCAGTAAGCATTCTTTATCTTATCCATGCAGCCAGGAATACAATCAGTAACGAGCTCTTAGAGATACATAAAACATTTATAAAATACATACTGTAATCTGAATAGTTCATGGTTCCATAGAATCTGTCACATTGTCTAGAGAAACTATCAATAGGATAAATTCTACCTTTCATACTTGGGTAATGCTGCTGTACGCTATCAAACATTTGCTACACTTCACCCCTGGAGTGGCTCATTTCAAAGATGAATGAAGCAACGCCTCCACACACAGTTTGTGGAGAGCATTGGGATCAAGTAGGACAAAGGCCCTATGTAAATAACAGATCATCGCTATTAAACTACAGCTGCCCAGTTCATGGCATCAAGGAGATTCATTTGCTGTACTGTAACAGTTGAGTCATTAAGAGTATCGAGTATGGTGATGAGAGAGGTCTAAAAGTTTTAGTTTTGGATGGTCCCAAAACAATACTTTAAAAAAAAAAAAAAAAAAATTGGTGAAATGAAAAGATAAAAAAATAATTTAAAGTCAAACTAAACATTTTGTTTAGTTTCTGAGGCTTTAAATTTTCCCCCCTATAAAACTGAGGTAAATTCCAAAATGAAACCTCTTTCCAAAATGAAGTCAAAACATTTCATTTAAAAAATACCTAAACAAACAGCTTAGACATTTAAGAACTCTTTTTTTCTCCTACCCAAACAATTACTGAAGTCAACCTCAATTCATGAATTGTTTCAGTCAACCTGAATCTGTACTTTTTTTTTGGTGAATAAATCATTTGCGCAAATTTTTTTGCCCAGCTATACCGTTCAGTAACCGTGATTCTTTATTTTGGTATCTACAGGTTTCAAACAGAGCACAGTTTACCAGCAGCAGTTTGTTTCATATTTTAATTTAATTTATATAACTTAATTGTAACAATATTTGGGAGCATATATGAAAATTGAAGCAATCAGTATCTATTTTTGATGAGTATCTACAAAACAGAACATTTCCTCTCTGTCCACACTGACAATGCTCATCCAACTACTGACTCAAACAACCTGAATCTGAACATTCAATGTGGAGGAACAGCTAGCACAACCTTGAGGGTTTTCCCCCAAAACAAAATAACAGTTTACAAATTGTTCCCAGCTGCCCCTGCTAGATTCCATAGATGAGTCAACAACCTTAAGGGTAATGAAAAAGTTTATAAAAGCAGAATGAACACCACCTATGCGATTCCTCCAAAGGGACTCATCGATTAAACAAAGCAGCAAATGTTTAGAAGAATCAGATCAAAGAAATATGATACTTATTAACTTTTGTATTTCACTAGAGTCTAGAGGTCAAACATGTTAGGGCTCCTTTTTGCTAGGTGCTGTACGAACAATGTGACAGTGCCTGCTCCAAACATATGTAAACACTTTGCATTCACAGATATCAAAACACATTATAAAGGGGAGTAAACGCTCACATTTAAAGATGGAGTGAGAATCAGAGGATTAAACGACCAGAAAGGCAGTCTGCTTTGGTCGCTAGATCTGGATATGAAAAGCCTTACTTTACACTTACGCTTACAAACACAGCCCCCCCCCCCCCAGCCTGTTGGAGAAGAATTTAACAAGAGAAATGTATTCTGGCTTTCTTATACAAGAATTTTGGGACAAATCCATATTAAAATTGGATTGCAGGGAGTAACATCTGTTGAGAAAAGCATTTTGAGATAAATAAATAGATAAAAGGCAACTTAAGTAATGATGCAAGCAGCTGTCGGAGAATTACAGCAAGGCTGTCTTGGTTAGTGTCGTAAGACACAAGAAAAAAATTATTGACCAACTATAAAGTAGCACAACAATCTGCCATAAATACAATGCCAGAGGGTTCTGATGCTACTATGAAATGGAACTTGTCAGTTTGTGCAAATAATGAAAATAAACTCAATGTGTTTACTGGGAATAAATATGGTAATGACATCTCCTCCGGCAGCTAATCGTAATGATTCATTGTGTTTGAAGTTCAAAAGCCATTTCATAATAAAAACGTGCTAAAATCTAACATTAATAAAAGGCAATTATTTGGTTTTGGGAAAAATATACAATCTGAAAATTTACTCAACTGCATTTGTTGATGGCTCACAGTACCTACCACTTTTAATCTACTGTTCGAGGAAAGAAGCATGTAGTTTTATATAATCATAAGTCAAATTGCTAAAAAATTCAAAATTTGCAACAAAATTACTTTAATTTTACAGTACCCAAATATGACGTTAAACATGCTGACATACTAGCATTGAACTATTCATCAAGTTCAACCTGAATTAAATACTCAGAATGAAGCTTCATTTATGCTAAATTACAATACAGTTCATAAGTGATTACATATAGATGTCATTGAGATGGCTGGAAAACAAGAATTCTATTTCACAATAGAATGTAACTAAGACCATCCCAAATTTTCTGAGAAAAAATATGGAATTCTGACTCAAGAGTAGCCAATAGCCTGGCAGTTGGGGCCCTCCCCTGGGATATGGGAAACCAAAGTTCAAATCTCTGATCTGCCTGATTCAGAGCAGGGACTTGAGTCTAGGTCAGTCTCCCACATCGCAGATGAATGCCCTATCCTTTGGTCTCTTGCCTATATGGGGTGGGTCACCCCTCTCTGACCAGAAATTCCTCCCAGGAGCTCAGAAACCTTTCCTAGTCGAAACCAATACATTTCCATGAAAAGTTTTGGTTTGGATCAACTGGTATTTTTTGACCAAGAAATAAAATGTTTTGTCCAAAAATTCCTGACCAGCTCTATTAAAAGATATCAATAATTTTATTACAATGGGATGCTAGAAGAATTCATAATAATTTGCCTCTTACTGTAATTTATCATTACTACAGTGGTACTGCAGGCTGCTTGTAAAAAGCATATAAGCGCGTCAGTGAATGTTAAATATGGCATTTAGAAATGTCACTGAAGTTTAATATCCAAACAAGATCCAAACAGGAAATATTTTTATGTGATAAACCCCCTTGTTACCAAAATTAAACATTTCAGTGCAACAGCTGGGAATAATTACAATGCCCCTTTTTAGCACTTAATTGAAAATCAACAGGGCTGAATAATCACTACAAGGTATTTGCTGGCTACGAATGATAATTCTATTGTAATTGTCTGATATTTAGCCATTATCTCCTCCAACTAAACAATGCCTCCCCCTACATGGGAAGACGGACGCATGGAGCACTTACCACCCCCTAAGGCACTCAGTGCCAGGCACAGACACATTGTGAAGCATACTAGGGGTACCAGAGGCAGTCAGCTGCCAACACAGCTAGTAACCACAGAAGGGGTATTGCTGGGTGAAATAAGGACAGGCCCTTTGTACTGCTTCCTACCCATGTGCACCGGGTTGACTGTGTTTGAGGGAAAGCTAACTAACTTGGTTACCTATGAAATACTCTGCCCTCAGAAATTAATACACTTACACCTACTTTAAATGGCAGTTGAGTATTCCCCCAGCATGGAAAAATCCTTGACTGGCATAAGGTAGACAGAAGACCACCTCTTGTGACCACCTTCTCCTGGCCTACCAGGTGTAGGGGGGTTTAGATAGAGCACATTGTGTTTTGATGACAACCTCCCCCACACCTTTGACATAACGGATCAAGAGTGCAAGCATTAAAGCCACCCTAAATCTCCTTGAAATGGTTCCTATCACTTCTTTGGATTGGAGGAAGAACATAAAAGTGGCTTAAAACAATGTGCTACTAATCGCAAAATCCTGTAGGTTATTCTATTTTAGTAAACTCTTTTCATCTTGAAACAAGCATTTGATCTCTTCCAACGTAAACTTGTTTAATAGCATATAAGAGTTCTTAAGGATGTAGCCTCTTCAAGAACAAGGAAAAGATCTTAAAAATAGCCCCCATTTGTGATAAAGTATATAGAATTAAAACTTTTTTTCAAACAATTATTTCTATGTTTTGTAACTCTAGGCTGTTGGGATTTCTTCCTTCCTTTTTAATTTGCCACTCATTTCAAAATAGATCCATCATAACTGTACAAAGGTCAGACTGGCTGATTAAAATTTGTTCAAGCAGCAGCATGATATTTTGCCTTAAAAAAAAAAAAAGTGACTTACAATGATGCAAGTGTACACAGAATCACAGAAATCAGCAATGGAAAGTATGTATTAGAAAATCTAGTCCCTCCTCCATCCTGGGCAAACATAGTTTATGCAAAATATAAAGAGATACAAGGTTTTATAATTGTGGGGCAAGATGAAACAAAGGTAGTGCATAACGTTCATAGTTCCAGGAATTAGAAAGGCTGCAACATCTAAAAAGTATGTAAACTAAATATTTTTTAAATGACTGTTCAGAATCATTACCGAACATGTTAGGGTTTTGTTTGACAGAATTTCCATTTTAAATATACATAAAGATTATAAAATGAAACATATGACAAATATTCCTAAAAAAATCAAGCTATTGCTGGTTGCTTATATTATAGAAGTATGACTTCATGTAACAATAATAGTCCACATCCTGATATTCTTTTTACCGGTGGGGATATAAGCAAGGAAGGACTTTTCCTTTTCACAGTCTGCATTTATGATTAATAATTACAGTGCTGAATTTCTTTATGTGATTTATATATTTACTTTTCACACTCTAAATGACTTCTGGTCCAAAACTTGAAGAATTATCACAGGTGTGACTGCTATTACCCTTACACTGTTCAACTAGCAGCATGTGCCTTGAGTAGGAAGAAGAGAGACGTGATGCATATCTGCAAATATTAATAGAAGCTAAATCAAGGAAATCAAAAGGCAACTTTCACAACATAACATGTTCTTGGTTCCTCTCTCACTGTCCACATGTAGGATGACCCCATTTTAGCAGATTTTAATCTAACTATTACATCAATGACCTGCATAAATATTCAGTTAAGAGACTAACTGCTTAGTAATAAAAGATTAAAAGGAACAGACAGAATTCTTGTTCTTACGCAGAGGAGTTCTGCACTGCCGAGTAATGCACATGACTAATCATGAGTCTGCCAGGATATCTGGTTTTAGGCATCTGAGCAGCCACTCAGTGGGTAAATTTTGTAAGCCCCCAAATGGGAGGAGTGTTGAGGCTGCAATAATCCCCATGAAGAAAACTGTGTGGAACAGCAAGAGATAGAAGGGCCAGGTATTCAAGGGGCTTAGGCAGAACACCCAGATAAGTTGTTTGGTCAAGATAAGATGAGGAGGTGGTGTTAAAGGCCATACCACCTCTTTCACCATAGGATTAGCCTGGAGAGCAGGTGTTTTTGAATCAATGAGAGCTTTATTTTAGAACTATCAGTGGACTTCTGTGCCTCAGGGGTAGGGAATCACTTGATTGTCCTGTCCTCTCCCTGAAAGAGCTCCTGAGTCAGAGAGTTCACTCCTGTTCAAGAAGAATCACTGGTGGGACTTCTACTTGACTGCATTCCACCTGGGTTATAAAGCAATGAAGTTGGAATCTGATTCCACAACTGGAGGAGACCAACAGAGCAGCTCCAGGTCTTCTGCTTTTGGGGACCCTTTCCACCCAGGAATGCAAAAAGCTTGGTGGGTATGGAACCCTACTCAAGTTCCAAGGCTGGTGAGCTTGTGGATAAGGATTGGGCCCAGAGTGTATAATTTATAAAGTAGTGAGCAACATGTGCCCTGATGTCAAGAAATTAAATGAAAGTAATTCATTAGTTAAAAAAACCCTTAATTTCTTTTAAAAAGAGACAATTGAACAAACAGGCATGCAGAAATAATGCTTAAGCTACTAAAACACGGCATTCATTTAGAAAAAAAGATGAATAGGTGTCATGCCTTCTTAACACTCCATGAGCGAAAAGAAGGATTTGTGGTACCCAGGCATGTTCTTATACCATGTGTAACCCAACTGACTAAGCAGAATAAAGAATACTATTGGATAAATCTTTCAGACCTGGAATCCTACTTATTTGGAGGCAAAAGAGTCACTGGTCAATAGAAAAATAACATCTTATAAATTCAGAAAGAAGCACCATCCATTTAAGTGGCAATCAACACCTATCTCACTTTTGCCAGTATTCAAAACTACTGCAATACTTTTGCTGAAAAAGAAACTGTTTCCATCCAGAAGTCATCTAACTCATCAACTGGAGCTGTATATACACAACTAACACAAATTTGATATCCAGGAAAAAGTGTGCCGTGAAGCTGTCACCGTTTAATTTTACTCATTGGTATCTATTCAATTTGGCAGATGAAAGATGAGAAGCAATCTAGATTTCTATGCAAGACCTTCAAAAGTCTTCGTGTTGTGATTTAAAAAACTACTTCTAATAACCAATTGGTGTTTGATATCACAGCACTTTAGATAAATAAAAAAGCATGTCTAGGAGCTTATTAATAGTAATGTGGATCAGCTGGATTGAAAAATTACTATGCTTTTTGTGTGTTTCTTTTCTTGCCTAGAGCCCATACCTCTGTGTAAAAACTTCACGTTGAAATCTAAGGGGCAAACCTCAGGTCCCACTTACTTGCTAAATTCAGACCTCAAATTCCCCCCGTGTTCACAAATGTGAATGTTTTGGAACCAAGATTTTGATTTGGACCCATCTAATTATTTTCACAAAACATTAAGAAGAAATTACCTTCAGAAAAACAAAGTGTCATTTGTTCATTATGATTTTGTTAGACCAGTATACAAATTAGATTTCTTGACCAGTAATTCACTTGAATAATATGTCTGCTTGTCTGATTTGTTGACAAAATATGGATTGCCATTTAATTAAATCCTATTTGTTGCTACAAGAGGAGTCCCATATACACACTGAAAATTACAGAATGTTATTTCCTTTTGGAGAAATACAGGCATTTCTAATTAATTTAAAATGTACATGAATAATCTATAATAGAGAGGCTGTGACATCACATCAGTACTTACTGTATTCTATATGAATCAGGTATTTAAAAAGGCACACATTATTCAGACATTTACAGGTTCAAATCTTTATTGTTTTAAAATTCTACATGTCTTTTACAATTACAATAATTTGTTACTTAAATGACTCTTGTATGGTTAATGTACAATGAGTTTTTTCCTGAAACTCAACCATGAAATACAATTTCATCAATATGATTTTTCTAAATAGATTAATACAAGACTTCTGTGTTGTTGGGAAGGTTCAAGTGCCTCACTTTAAATCTAACAGCACAGGGATTCTTCCCTTCAGAATCTATGTGATCAATCCATCAAAAGTGCTTTTGAAGATTGCAGATTTACCTGTGACTGATTTTCAGATCAGTCCATCAAATTATAAGGATTTTTTTTAAACATTAAAAGGCATTTTAATGCAATGGAACAAGATGCAGTAGTTATCTTTATTCAGCTACTGAGGCAAATTCATGTTGAAGAAAAATTATATGATTATTGGCATGCAATGAACACTCCTCTTTAAATAGTTGATGAATTTATACATATTATAAAGAATCTGTTAAAGAGTGCAAGTATTTAAATGATTTCACAAAAGGACATATGCTGGTAATAATGGTAACTAACATTTAACATCTAAATACGAGCTAATGTATATTTAACAGGCAATTAACATGGCTAATAATAAGCCATGATGCACAATGTTTGCCTTTTGAGAAAATGAACTCTTTTGGTCCACATTCCTAGTTATCCGGGTAAAAAAACTGGAACAATTATAGGGCCAGGAATTTTAATGAAATTCTTGTTTCTAAAATGTAATCCATTAAAAAGTAAAAGTAGTACATCTGTGAAGCATATTGTCACATGACCTCAGTATAAAAAGATGGCCTGCTACTTGGAGCGATGAATGAGCACTGAAGGACAAGCCAGAAAAGAATGAGACAGAATGAACTGAGTTTCCACGGTGTTATACTTTTTTGTTCCACGGGACTGCTTTGACTCGGTAGAATTTTGTACCTAAAGGAACTTTAAATCTGTTTTGTGCCTAAGGAAAAAAACAACATAATTACTTCAAATTACATACCAAAAATGTTGTTCTATTTTGTTCCGCTTTCACTTAGATTTTTCAGAGCAAAAGTTTTTGTACCCTCTGCATTCTTTTAAAACTGGTACCTGGAGGCTGACTACACAACCCTATTTGTCTGAATTGACAGCTGAGACCAGCCAGTGATAGCTCACCATTAACAGGGAGATGTGCTAATTGGCTAGTACCACCACTGACTGCTCTATGCTGCTGCAGGAGTTAGTCCTCTGGCCCTGTAATGCACTGATAACTCAGAGCTCAAAGCCATTTAGAAACGAGTATCTTCCTCCTGATTTATGCAGTCTCTCCAAAATAGCTGATGCAAAGCAGTGGCCAGTGTACTAGGTAGGATGGCTAAAATTACAGAGAACAAATGACTTCCCCAAATTCCTCTTTTGATGCATACAGAACATTTCCAAATAGTTCATCAAGGCAAGCATAAACACCCTCAGTTAGGAATGTACCAATGTGAATATTTCCAATCACTGGTAATAACTATTGGCTAGATTCTATCATATTTACTCATGCTGAGTAGAACCTTACTCCATAAGCAGTCTCATTCATTTCAGTGGGACTACTTGAGGAGAAGATAGTACTGAACCTGAGTAAGGGTAACAGAAACTGGACCCATTTTCCTTGTATATTGATTTTTAATCATTACATATTTATATTTCCTTACCTTTTTTGCCTGGCAATATTCCTTTTCCATTACTTTTCCTAGCACCCAGGGTCTTCTAGATGCACCTGAAGCTAAACAAAATCAAATCATTTATTTTAATTACACATGATGGATTACTGTCCTCAAAGAGATGGGCCAGCATTTTCAAACATGGCTGCTGCAAACTAACCCCCTACACATCAAACTGGCCTGATTTTCACAGAGGCCAACCACTTACATGTTTGAAAATTTTGGCTATAATCTTTTACATTGGAGTACCTTAGATTTCATAAGTAGTAGTAATTTTTAAAGTGTTACCTGAAATGTTGAACTTATACATATATTAAAACCAAAACAGAATTAGAAGCAGGACAACTAGAAATTAGAACAACTGTAACGGGACAAATTGGTAACAAAACTGTGCATGAAGACAATTTAAGTGCATCTATATTACTACAACAGCTAGGAGAAACATGCTCATTTTGCATTCACATTACAAAAATGCTAAGTGTTATTATTTTACTTTTTTCAAACTGTCAGTCATCACTGTGAAGAAAAACCTGAAAAAAGGAGCTAAAGTAACAGCTCACATGACATGCACACAATGCATACAATAATTTTTCAAACTGGTGTATTTATGAGAAGCAGTGTATCTAGTGGTTGGAGCATTAGACTGGAAGCCAGGAATCACTCATTTTTAATGTAGGGTCTACAACTGATTCATTATGTAGCCTTGGAAGTCATTTAACTTCATTTGGCTAGGTATTCCATTGCATATGCTTTGAGCCATGCTGCAAGCTAATCCTGGCTATATTGAGAGCATATACAGCCTTGAAACAGTCACTATAATGAGACTGATCCTCTGGTGTGTAGAGTTCTTACCCTATCATTCCCCCATGCAGCTTCTGCATCAGGTGCATAGTTGGGATATCTCTACATTATATCAATCCCCCACTTTGATTTTGCCTTTTTGGGGTAGGACTAGAATGCAGAATGAAGGACTCCAGATCCATCAGTAAAATCACAGCATATAAGGAAGACTGTGAATTTGTATGTCTTTAGTATTTCATATGAAATATTACATTATGTATGTTACAACTCTTAGAATTAGATGTAGTAGTTTTTATTTGTATATGTGCAGTAGTTACATATATCAATTACAGTTTTTCTTTACTTATAAAACAAAGAAACTAAGGGGTGCAATGAGTTACAGATACAAAATCATTACTAAAGTATTTACTGTACATTACTACCACCACTTGAGATTAATACAATTTGAAGAGTTTAAAAATCAAATTTATTTTTCAGCATCTATGCTGTTTTATATTTTGCATTTCTCTCAGTTTAGTTAATGAAAATAGACTAGCTCACTTCTGATTTCTCATGAACTAGCTCAGTGCATCAATGTCTGGGCTGTGCACTCTATAGAGGAATATTAAAATCAAACAAAAACTGGTTTTTAATGATACTTCAAATAAAAATCAAAATACAGTTGTAATTAATATTATAGGATTGCAAAACCTTAACTACCATTACAAATAATTTGGATCCAACTGTGAACTACCTGACTAGTATTCTTTAGCAGCAGTAGCCTTTCATCTCTTCATATTGCCTACTGCTCATACCCCCAAGACCTCAGCCAAGGTGCTCATTCCTTACCCCCTTCCATATTCCCATGACCCCTCACTGTCACTTATCTGGCCCAAACATGAACAGTGATGTACCATCTTTGCTGAGGGCAGCCAGGCTTTTGTTTTATTGGGAACAAAGGGAGATAATCTTTATTAGTAAAGACAAAAATAGTGAGAAAATCTTAGCTTTCCCTGACACAAGAAGTTTAACACACCTAAAACCAGAGTTTTGCAATACTGCAGAAACTGGCAATCAGTTTCAGAGTTTACCTAATCCCATCTCTCACGATAAGCAAAGGTGGATTAACACAGGATTGAATAAACTATGTTCAGTATAGTAGGTGGATCAGTGAGGGATTAATATTACTGGGAGAAGTAGATGTGCATGCCTGAATGTCAAAGGGCAGATCCAGACTCAACATTTTTGGGAGTCCTAAAATGATAAATTTCTGCACCAAGGTACATCTTGATTACTGTCCATCACAATCATACCATTATGCTCATAGCCGATCTGTAGATACGGGAAAAGCACAGTAATATTATGGTTCTTTAGAATTTATCCCAAACTTAACTTGTTTCATATAAAATTGCATGAGGGGATGAATGAGTGATCTCTCGTTTTCACCAGCCTCCTACTGCCTAGTGGAGCCCAAGTGCTTGTTTCTTTCAACCCAAGCACTGAAGGATAGCACTCAGTTTACATTTTCAAGGGCGCTTTTTGTAAGGAAACTGGTTGGAAACATTTTGCAAAAGGAAAGTAGAGATTATGCTTTACACGTCTAGTTCTTCCAAATTTGTGGGTCCAAGACGCAGGCTTTGCAGGTGCCCAAGCAACAGGATGTGCAAGATGCGGAGAAGTCACTTTGGAGGTAGAAAGGGGACAATGGAAAGGAAAGGGAAGGGAAGGGAAGGGAAGGTACAAGAGGTTGACTTCACTAGTTGATGTTAAAATGTGTTCAAGGAACATAGCAATCATTTTAAGAGATTACCATAAGCGTGTAGCAGTAGCAGTGTGCTTATAGATCAATATATAGGCAAGAACCACCCTCCATTTATTTCCTTTGTTAAATGCTTTATTATTGTGCCTGTCACCAAACTTCACAGCACTCCTAGCAGCTATTAAATTTATGCCTAATAATTTAAAACTAAACTTTAAAAAAGTGAATCTGTGCACAACCTCCTCTCCACGTTTTGAGTCATACTACTTTTATTTTGCCATCTTTATTTGCCAAATTCAGACAGAAAACGGAAAGATCAATTTCCTCAAATCACTTTTAATAAAGTTTCAATACCCTGTACATCATGTGTTTCATCCATACTTTAAAAATTATCTCTGGCCTGAGAAGAACCATAACAAATTTCAAAATGAGAAGCTTAAAGGATGTTTGTGTGTGCATCAAATTTGTTTTTTGTTGGAGCCCTCCTTGTAATTGACTGAGGATGGGGACACCTTTCCACCTCACTGTATCTCTTGCAGCATGTTCAAGTATAGCCTGTTTACCCTCATTTCCCTTTTTCCCCACCCATTCTCCCTTACCTCCCTTTTCTGTTTCCTCCTCCTTTTCACAACCTTTTTCTTTTCTGAAAAAATCTGTTAGAGAAGTTAGGGTTGGTGGGCTGCTGCCTGAGTTCAATGTACCATACACATAAGATACTACTTTGGCCAGATGCACTGGAAACTGTTGAGGGAAAAGGTAAGGATGATTGGCGTGCAGAAGGAGCTGCATGCCAATTTACATTGGCTGTGTTTGCAAGTGTGCGAGTATCCAGGGTCATGGAGCTTTCCTTGCCTCACTGCTCCTCTCTCCTGACATAGTCATACTAGACTACTCATATCTACCCAAAGGGAGATAGACCACTCCCAATGCTGAGAAACACTAAATACCTGGTTTATAAAAACATGTCAGAAGTCAATATGCACAAATAGGGTCCTTTTCTGTAAAGTGTCTAGCGACCTGAACCATCAAGAGAGATTACCATCTCTCCACATTTTAAATGAGTAAATTATTGGGAATGGGGATCCTGTACATACCCTACAATTACACAAATAAAATATCTTCAAATTTGAAAAAGTTAAACGATAAGTTTATGCTCATAATTATATACTCCTTAACATTCTCTCTTTGTTGACCTTGTATGTGTAAACCAACAGCTATCAAAATGAACTGGAGGGAAAACATGTTTGTTTGGATGCATCAGTTCCATTAGCCTTATTTTATATTTCTTAATTACACTTGTGCCACTGCAATGCCATTGTTAAGGATGCCTTCTGTTTTGTACTTGACGTGGGAGTTCAAAGAAATACACAATGTATCTGTCCCGGTTTTTCAGCACAATCTCTGTACTTCATAAGAGTTTGGTGGGCTTTTGGGAATTATGTAATTATTTTTCTAACTAACAAACAGTTACTAGCATAATTCATCATAATTCTCTACCATGGTTTGCTAATGGAGAAAATGGTCTATGGTGGCAGCTTTCTTTCTGATGCTTGTGGAAACCGTTATGAACAGATTAGGAAAGGAATACTAAACAATCTTTTAAAACATGCCCTTGGTAACGTTGACTGCATCTGAAACTGAGGGCACAGGGAACAGGTTTTGAGAGGCCATGACGTTTTGTGTGCAGAAAAGATTTTTAATGAAATAGCTTATTTAAAAGTTTACTTTTAACACTTATTTCATGTACTGCATATCATAGCAGCACACAAAACAAAACAGGCACATTGGTATTTGTGTTTATTCACTTCAAACAGCAAGGAAACTGCAGTTTCCTAAGCTTTATTGAGGGAGAACTGCAACAAGTACTCCACAAAAACCCTGTAACACTGAAAAAACAGAGCAAGCACTCCTGCTTCCCTAAACTTGGAGCACAATTAACTGTATCTAAAGCAGCAGTTTCCCGGCTGTAGGCTGCATCCCCAAATGCAGTCGCACCATCAGCAGATGGGGTTGCAGAGATTCCCAGTGTGCAGAAGATGCCATTTTGTTCTACACAGTATGACTTTGCATGGACAGCGTGTGCAAGGTCACGATACATGCCGGACACCATTTTGCTTTACAAAATGTCATCTTCCATGCTGTCTGGGCCCTGGAAGGAAATAATTCACTAAAATGGGGTCCCGCTGGCAAAACGTTTGGGAACCTTGGATCTAAAGCAAATATTTTCCTGTAAGAATTTGAGTCCTGCTGAACTTCATTTACGTTGGGTTGAGAAACAGCAGCAGCAAATGTAGGCATTTAAAAATCAGGAAACAAAAAATTATGGTTCTCTCTTAATTCTCTCACACTGGAAATACAGGTCCATTAAATTCCATCTATGCTGCAGAGGATTTTTTTGCCTGGAAGGAAAATGCCCTTGAATAAAACTGAGTCCTTGTTTTAAAAAAAAAAGCTGATTCCTTCTACAGCACAGGCAGAAGTTCAAGGCTCTAGAATGGGCTAAGACCACAATTTTATCTTCAGATATATCTGTGCAACTCCTCATTACAAAAACTCTCAAGATGGGAGAGGAACATACATATCTAAGAGAAGACAGTTATATTAAGATAAAGTATATGGTATAGCATGCGCATTGTAGGTAGAGTTAAGATTACTATAAAATCCTAACTGTTGCATTGCCTGACTTGAGTGTACACAATTGTAACCAAAATGATGCACTGTTTCCATATTTAATTTCTTTATATTAACAAAAAATTTAAATCTTAGCCTCTCCAGTGACCTTGTGTACTTACATAGGAATTAACACCACATGCAATTAAGGAAATGCACAATAAACAGCAGCACAAAGACAGACCCATCACCAATATTTTGTAGTTATTTTAGTACTATAAATAACAACATGACTAAATCTAATGGTAATTTCATATGGCATGTGTATAAAATGTGCATGTGTATATGCAGAAATATAGTCTTAACTTTTTTTTTTTTTTTTTTTTTTTTTTTTTTTAAACAGAGTAAGTCACTGTCCAAAGTATTAACTTCTGTGACAAAATGTAATTTGGATAAGTTCTGCCTAAAAGATACTTTTCAGAAATTACTGTATGATGCTATAGCGGAAATCTCAATGAAAGATTAACTACAACTTTCGCTACACATATACATTAGGTCTACAGCTAAAACATACACATTTATGTAATAATTAAACAGCTGTTAAGAAATGTAGGAGTATAAGATCATTTTAAGTACACAAGAACATAATGCTCCATAGAGTTATCTGACACTTACCACACTCACCTGGTTTGAGATCCAGCGCAGCAAGAGACTCTGAATGTAAGAAATACAACGTTGGACTAACAGTAAATAATACATAGTTGTCATGGCGTTCGTCCAAGATAATGAGAACCAAATCCCCAACCTGAAAACTGGATAAAATAAGTCTACTTAACAGCAATATATAAAAACATAGTACTAAATATTTACACTGATTGCTAAAGAACTTTTTTCAAGCATTACACACATTACTTATCACTGTTTGAAACACATTTTAGAATTTATGCATAGCCGTACATTTTGTAACACCAGTTAATGCAGTTTCAAGTTCCTATGAGGATAGTGCCAATTCCTGATGGTTATTAAAAAAATGTTTTGGTGCCTCTTTTTTCTCCTACGAATTGTTTCAAACCAATTTTTTTGTAAGAAGTTTTACGCAAGCAATTGTGATGCTTCCCATGGTTGTGAGGCACCTTGTTACCACGTGCTGTAAGCATGATGGAGTCCTGTCTATCCCTGCTGTGGATCAGCTCCTTAACTCCACCAGCCTCTGGCAATACAAGCACTACTTTCCAGGCCTCCCTCTCTCTATACAGGTCAGCAATAGGCACACACCAACTTTCGACCATTCCACTGGAGAGATCAGCCCCTGTTCCACTGAACATTCACAGAACTTTCAGGTCATCCTCTATTCCCAAAGGAATAGCGCAAATCAGCTTACATAATTCAACTGAGGATCATCACTCTGCTTAACACACAGCATTTAGATACATTAATGATAAACTTATTCTTGCCTTCACTATAAAGAATAGAGATTCAAATGACAGTAAGTAAGAATACTGGAAACAAATAATTACATAAAACAAAATTGTAACATGCTTTCTAGAGCCTAACCTTAACTCATAAGACCCTATCTCCTGTAGGATAGCTTACCTCAAGCCTTTTTCCCAGTTTTTTCAAACAGGATGACGGAGATTCCCCCTTTCATAATATCAAATCTGCTGGCAGCTTGTCTTTGAAGACTGAAGGATGCCAGGATGTATCTACCCCTTCAGAGCAGACCTTTGACCTTCACCTGATCTTTTGAAGTCTCCACAAGCTCCTCATTAGTAGTTGATTCAAGGCTTGTCAACACTTAAAACGCAACTGTGCCATTGTAGTGCTTTACTGAAGACACTATCTACACTGACAGGAGGGGTTCTCCCACCAAGTTAGCACAGTCTATATCAGGTTTAATTGCATCTCTCAGAGGTATGGATATTTCACATTCCTATGCGACATGTATTGACTAGGCCTCAGTATGCTAATAGACTTCTATTGTAAGACACACAATAGTTCAGTAGGGAGATAAGTGTCTCCCACGTCCCGTCTGGAGAAGTTTGTCTCAAGGTGTGCTACATTTGAGTGACCTGCCTTTAACTACAAGACCTAGAGAACATAATTTTCAGCATGAATACATAACTCCTCACATGTTTTCCAGACAATGATTATGATGACCAGTGTAACATAGGCTTTCATTAGAGACCTTACATGACATTGTTTTGGTGAACCCAGGGGATATTTCTATCCATATGCAGCCCTGTGCCCTCTGCCAGTTGGCATCAAGAGGTCCTTGGGTCATAGCAATACATTGTGAGGGGACAAAAAGTTTTGTGTATTATCAACTTTTGAAGCATTTACAAGACAAGTGGTCTAGTATAACCAACTACTGCACAAATATTCTTTGAACAGTCTGTGCTCTTAGTATTGTAATAATACTTTTGGCATGGAAATTTATTTTTACATTTTCATGGTGAAAAGAAATCACACCTGCATGAAATCTAGCACACAAAGTTTAAGCTTTGAATAGTTTTAGTTTTTAAATCTGAAAGACAGTTAGGTTGCTTTTAATTTACACATGTGTAAACAAAAATGCTACTTACTGGTTTAAAAAAAGTTTTCTACTTCTCAAACAAACAAACAAACCCTCCTTCCCCCAAGAAACTTGACATTAGTAGCAATTGAAGTTAAAGATGCTACTGTGGTTCTTAAAATAATCAGTTACACAGTGCATATATTAATTTTTTTTAAACCCAAAAAGATTATGCCTAAAATTTAATTCTAGTTCCACATTCATAGATGTAAATTATGACATTCCTTGTAAGTTCAGCTACAGTACTTATTTACACATATGATATTGCTTATTGTAACATTATATGGACCTGACACTGAAGATTTTGAACACTCTGTGCCTTAAGCAAATGCAAAATCCCATTGATGGGTTCTAAGCCACTGATGGGACTTCTCACATGCTTAACTCTAAACGCATTATGTGCTTAGCTGGATCGGGACATACAAGGGCATAAACATTTGTGACCTTTCCAAAGACCAGTGAAAAAATACTTTGAGGTCCTGAAAAGAAAAAGCATCAGCTGCCATATTTTTATATTGCAAAACTTCTCAAATGTCTCCTCTTTTTCTCTGACTCCAGGAGAAAACAAGAAAGCTACAAAGTTTTTGTGTAAAGTTTTAATAACCTAAAGTTTTAGGATCACTTTTCTTTAGAAGACACCTGTTCCAAGTGACAAATACGTCTTAATAACCAATGAGTGAGGCTTGAAGAAACTGAAGGTAACAAGTAGAAAGTAAGTATCGTGCCACGAGAGGATGCCTATAGGCATTTGCTCATACCAGAATAATACTGGTTTTTTCAGATGATCAAGAGGGCTGCCATATGTCACCTGCACTGTGAAAGAGTATAGAAATGCAGAGTCCTTAAGACACCAGTTCAAAAAGCACTTAATAGGTACCATCCATAAATTTCTTATTTCCAGTGGTTTAACCTTTTGCTTGTCTTTATTAGTGCTTATTTTATTTTTTAGAACTAGGACAGTCACAATTATCACATTAAAAAAGACATGTTACAGCAGATCAGTCAAATAAATCTTACCCCTCCACTCAGATCATGATTAAACACACCTTTTTGCTATGATCAAAGCTTTATTCATTTTGTGTGTGACTCAGACTATAAGTAAAAAGGTGGCCTCAAGTTCAGGTAGCTTAAATTTGATAACTTGTACAATTATATTTCCAATTTGCTGCACAAATAAAAAAGGGTTTGGTAAAGTTTCAGTGGTGATAAATCCCTAAAGAGGAAGAATTCTCACTGAAATTTGTTTAAGCATGTGACACTGTCAAACATTATGTCACTGTCTTTCAGATAAATACATGTTTTACAATCTTCCTTGAGCTTATAAAAAACACGATTCCTTCCTCCGTTCCTTTTAAAGGAAGCTGATATAAAAACCCGTTTAAATAACTTGTTTTTAAAATAACAAGTGGAGAAGGGCAAACATAGTAGCTGTTGTTAAAAAGGGGACTTTGGGGAATTATAGACCAATCAGACTACCTTTGATACATGGAAAGATCATTAATAATCTGGAGGATGGGGTGGATTGCATCCTCAGCAAGTTTGCAGATGACACTAAGCTAGGTACCCAGGAAGGTAGGGATAGGATACAGAGTGACCTAGACAAATTGGAGGATTGGGCCATAAAAAATCTGATGAGGTTAACAAGGACAAGTGCAGAGTCCTCCACTTAGGATGGAAGAATCCCATGCACTGCTACAGACTGGGGACCGATTGGCAAGGCAGCAGTTCTGTAGAAAAGGAGTTGGGGCTTACAGAGGGCAAGAAGCTGGATACGAGCCAACAGTGTGCCCTTACTCCCAAGAAAGCTAACGGCATATTGGGCTGCATTAGTAGGAGCATTGCCAGCAGATCGAGGGAAGTGATAATTCCCCTCTATTTGGCACTGGTGAAGCCACATTTGGAGTACTGTGTCCAGTTTTGGTCTCCGCACTACAGACAGGATGTGGACAAATTGGAGAGAGTCCAAGAGAGGACAACAAAAATGATTAGGGGGCTGGAGCATATGACTTGAGGAGAGGCTGAGGGAACTAGGCTTGAATTAGGAGGGATTTGATAGTAGCCTTTAACTACCTGAAAGGGGGTTCCAAGGAGGATGGAACTAGGCTGTTCTCAATGGTAGCAGATGACAGAACTAGGAGCAATGGTCTCAAATTGCAGTGGGGGAGGTCTAGGTTGGATATTAGGAATAACTTTTTCATGAGGAGGGTGGTGAAGCACTGGAATCGGTTACCTAGGGAGGTGGTGAAATTTCCATCCTTAGAGATTTCTTAGGTGCAGCTTCATAAAGCCCTGGTGGGGATGATTTAGTTGGGGTTGATCCTGCTTTGAGCAGGGGGTTGGACTAGATGACCTCCTGAGGTCCCTTCCAACCCTAATCTACGAAAGATACTGCAATAAATTAAACACTCAATCTGTCAGCTCCTGGCAAATAATAGTTTTATAAAGAATAGCCAGGACAGAATTGTCAAGAACAAATCATGCTGAACCAAACTAATTTCCTTCTTTATTAGGGTTATTGGCCTAGCAGATGGGGGGAGAGGGAAGGTAGTAGTTGTGATATATCTGGATTTTAATAAGTCTTTTGACACAGTCCACATGACATACTCATAAGCAAATTAGGGAAATGTGATCTATATGAAATTAATATAAGGTGGGTGCACTTGTTGAAAGACTGTACTCAGAGTAGTTATCAATTGTTTGCTCTCAAACTTGGAGGGTATATCTAGTAAGGTCAGTCCAGGTCAACTACTATTCAGTATTTTCATTACTGACTTGGATAATAGAGTGGAAAGTATAGGCTTATAAAATCTGCAGATGACACCAAGCTGGGAGAGGTTGTAAGCACTTTGGAGGACAGGATAAGAATTCAAAAGTACCTTGACAAAATGCAAAATTGGTCTGAATTCAAGCAGATGAAATTCAATATGGACAAGTGCAAAGTATTTCAATCAAGACGGAAAAATCGAATGCACAACTACAAAATGTGGAATAACTGGCTATGCAGTACTGCTGAAAATGAGCTGGAGTTATAGTGGTTCACAAAATGAGTACGAGTCAACAATGTGATGCAAATGTGAAAAAGGCTAATATTCTGGGGTGTATTAACAGGAATGTTGTATGTAAGACATGGGAGGTAATTGGCTACTTGGCATTGGGGAGGCCTCAGCTGGAGTACTGAATCCAGTTCTGGTCACCACACTTTATGAAAGATGAAGAAAAATTGGAGGGAGTCCAGAGGAGAACGAAAATGATAAAAAGATTAGAAAGCCTGATCTATAAGGTAAGATTAAAAAGTTGGGCATGTTTAGTCTTAAAAAGAAAAGACTGAAAGGGGACTTCAAACATGCTAAGAGCTGTTACAAAGAGGACGGTTATCAATTTTTCATCATGTTCACTGAAGGTAGGACAAGAAGTAACAGGCTTAATCTGCAGCAAGGGAGATTTAGGTTAGATATTGGGAAAAACTTTTGAACTCTAAGGGTAGTTTTAATTTCTGAAATAGACTTCCAAGAAAGGTTGTGGAATCCCCATCATTGGAGGATTTTAAAAACAGTTTAGACAAACACTTGTCATGGATGGTCTAAGGTTTACTTGGTCCCACCACAGAATGGGGGAAAAGGGGGTGCACTGGACTTATTGATTTCTCAAGATCCCTTCCAACCTTACATTTCTATTATTCTAAATCAACAGTCTTTGCAATTTTCAAAGGAGACAGGGCCTTTTCTAGTTATTTGGTAAATGTATACATAGACTTATGGAGCTCATACCACTGTAGCTGCTGCTCCTATATTTTGTTGTGCTACAGACCTCTTTATACAATGGTCCATAATTCACAGGGAGATAGCAAAGGGACTCTTACAGAAAAAAAATCTCTGCAATAAAAAGAACTGGAAAATTCCTTTTTAAATGTGAAATATCTGGAGTCTGTGAAATTCAGAAAAACACCTTAAACCTAAAAAAATGTTAAGGCCATTTATTACATACAAGTTCAGTTCTATCCCAGGCACATAAAATGTATGAAAAAGGATAAAAAGAGATTTTTAGTATTATTCATAGTCCAATTAATTTCTGAAGGTAGGATTCAAAAGGCTGGCCTTCAGAAATCATTATAACAGCATGAGCTGATACACATGTAGCTGGACACATTTAAATATATTTTAAATTACTTTATCACCTTTCGCATTAATGCAGTTATTAGAACGGTCAATTAATTTCAGTTAAATCAAGCTATTAACTCAATATAAATTAAGTAGATTAAAAAAATAGTCACAATTAATTGCAGTTCTAATCAAACTGTTGAACAATAATAGAATGCCAATTTAAATTTATTATATATATGTTTTTGGATGTTTTTCTACATTTTCAAATATATTGATTTCAATTACAACACAGAATACAAAAAGTACAGCACTCACTTCGTATTTTTATTTTTTATTACAAATATTTGCAATGCTCATATTGCACTAGTAGAGCTGGTTCCCTTCTATTACTGTTTAACAGATCAAGCACATAAAAATGGCCATACTGGGTCAGACCAATGGTCCATGTAGTCTAGTATCCTGTCTTCCTACAGCAGCTGGTGCCAGATGCTTCAGAGGTAGTGATCAGAAATAGGCATTTTGTTGAATGATCCATCCCCTGTCATTCAGTCCCAGTTCCTGGCAGTTGGAGGTTTACGGAAATTGAGAATATGAGGTAGTGTCCCTGACCACAATGGCTAATAGCTGTTGATGGACCTATCCTTCATGAACTTTCCTAATTCTTTTTTGAATCCAAATCTTGGTCTTCACAATATCCACTGTGCATTATGTGAATAAGTACTTGCTTTTGTTTGTTTTAAACTTACTGCCTATTAATTTCATTGGATATTGTTGGTTCTTGTGTTACGTAAAGGGATAAATAACACTTCCTTATTCACCTTCTCCACACCATTCATGATTTTATAGACTTCTACCATATCCCCTCTCACTCTCTTTTCCAAGCTGAACAGTCCCAGTATTCTTAATCTCTCCTGATATGGAAGCAGTTCCATATCTTTAGTCATTTTTGTTGCCCTTCTCTGGGCTTTTTATAATTCAAATATATTTTTCCTGAGATGAGGTGACCAGAAATGTGCACAGTACTCGAGGTGTGGATGAACCATGGATTTATATCGTGGTATTATGATATTTATGTCTTATTATGTCTCTCTTTCTGAATGGTTCCTAACATTCTATTAGCTTTTTTGACAGGTGCTGCACATTGAACAGATGTTTTCTGAAAACTATACACAATGACTCCAAGATCTGAGTGGTGGTAGCTAATTTAGACCTCATCTTTTTGTATGTGTAGTTGGGATTACATTTTCCAATGTACATTACTTTGCATTTATCAACATTGCATTTCATCAGCCATTTTTGTGTCCAGTCACTCAGTTTTGTGAGATCCCTTCATAGCTCTTTGCAATCTACTTTGGACTTAACTATCTTGAGTAATTTAGTATCATTTGTCACCTCCCATTTCCAGATCATTTATGAATATGTTGAACAGCACTGGTCCCAATACAGATCCCTGGGGGATGCAAATATTTACCTCTCTCCACTGTTAAAAATGATCACTTATTCCAATTCTCTATTTTCTATCTTTTAATGAGAGACTGATCTACGAGAGGACCTTTCCTCATCTCATGGCTCCTTACTTTGCTTAAGAACTTTTGGAGAGGGACCTTGTCAAAGGCTTTCTGCATGTCCAAGTACACTATATCCACTGGATCACCCTTGTCCATATGCTTGTTGACACCCTCAAAGATTTCTATTAGGTTGGTAAGGGATGATTTCCCTTTATAAAAGTCATGTTGACTCTTCCACAAAATACTGTGTTCATCTGTGTGTCTGATAATTCTGTTCTTTACTATAGTTTCACCCAATTTGCCTGGTACTGAAGTTTGGCTTACTGGCCCATAATTGTCAGGATTGTCTCTGGAGCCTTTTTAAAAAATTGGCATTATACTAGCTATCCTCCAGTCATCTGCTACAGAGACTGATTTAAGCAATAGGTTACATTTAGTTCTCCAATTTCATATTTCAGTTCCTTCAGAATTCTTGGGTGAATACCATCTGGTCCTGCAGGCTTATAATTGTTTAATTTATCAATTTGCTCCAAAATCTCCTCTACTGACACCTCAATCTGGGACAGCTCCTCACATTTCTCACCTGAAAAGAACAGCTCAGGTTTGAGAATCTCCATCATATCTTCTACAGTGAAGAGTGATGCATGGAGTTTATTTAGTCTCTGCACAATGGCCTTGTCTTCCTTGAGTACTCTCTTATCACCTCAATCGTCCAGTGGACCCACTGATTGGTTGGTAGCTTCCTGCTTCTGATATATTTAAAAAAATTGCTGTTCATTTTTGTGTCTTTCACTAGTTGCTCTTCAAATTCTTTTTTGGCCTGCCTATGTATACTTTTACACTTGACTTGCTAGAGTTTATGCTCCTTTCTATTTTCTTCAGTAGGATTTGATTTCCAATTTTTAAAGGAAGTCTTTGTGTCTCCAACTGCCTCTTTTACTCTTCTTAGCCATTTTTGGTCCTCACTCTTTTGTTTTTTTTATTCGGGGTATACATATAGTTTGAACCTCTATTATGATGTTTTTTAAACATTTCCATGCGGCTTGCTGGCATTTCACTTGTGACTGTTCCGTTTAACTAGTCTACTAATTTTTGTGTAGTTCCCCCATTTGAAATTAAATGTTACTGTGGTAGGTGTCTTTGTACCTTGCCCCCTATGAGGATGTTAAATTTTATTACATTATGGTTGCTATCACCGAGCAGTTCAGCTATATTCACTTCTTGGATCAAATACTGAGCACACTTTAGGACTATATCAATAATTGCCTCTTCCCTTATGAGTTTTAGGACTAGCTTGTCCAAGAAGCAGTCATTAATGATGTCTAGAAATTTTCTCTCTGCATTCGGTCCCGACATGACATCTACACAATCAATATGGAGATAGTTAGAAAACCCAATTATAATGTGTGATTTCATTTTTATGTCCTCTCTAATCTCCCTGAGCATTTCACAATCACTATCGTGATCTTGGTCAGGTGGTCGCTAGTATATTCCTACTGCTATACTCCTATTCTTCAAGAATGGATTTCTATCCACAGAGATTCAATAGTACTGTCTGAGTCATTTAAGATTTTTACTATATTTGACTATGCTTTGTTTCACATATAGTATCAGTCCCACAACAGCATGACTTTGTCATTCCTATGTATTTTGTACCTTGGTATTACTGTGTCCCTTTGATTATTGTCCCATGTTTCTGTGATGCCTATTATAGCAACATCCTCATTTAATGCCCAGCATTTTTAAATTCATGTTCCTATTTAAAGGTGAAAACTTTGTTTAATGCTTTTTTCTTAGATGCTAAAAAGACTGAGACCCTTTTTTGAGATGTGCATTTGCAAATGATTTGCGTTCAAATGCAAGTATCTTCTAATGTAAAAACGGTCTAGTGCCATTGCTATGTTAAAAGCAAGATGTCTTATATACCAATATCAAGTCCAATGACATTGTTATAACTGCACAGCAATGAGTACAGAATATTTATATTAAGTGGGGAATTTAGTAATTTAGTTAAGCAAATTCCTTTCCAAACTCAGAAAGATAAGGATTTGCAAGTACTGTTAAGAAGAACAGACCATGCCTTCTTGGATGGCTATTTAATTTTGAAGACCCTCTTTAACAATTACGATTAAAAAGACAATGTGGAGAACTGGAAAACTTTTATATCTGACATAAGGCTGTATGGACCCATTTGAAGTCAAATTTCAACTCCTATTAAGCTCTGATGGAACTTGAGCAATTTTTAAGAACATGGACTAAATAAAAAAAATAATTAAAACTCTGAAGATGCTGAAAATTTCCTGCCACAGGAACAGATAATTAAATGTATACTATATATGAATTAACAGACTACTTGTTCATGAGCTGAAGATATTACTAAGACCAACCCATGAGCCAGTGAAAGGATGACAGCAGATATGAATCCAGTCTGAAAGAGGTGTTTTCCTCCTTCCAAGAAATCAAGAGGGCAGAGCGGGGTCAAAAGCTTCACTGAATTGAGGAAACAAACAAGCAGCACTCCCTGCTCATATCTTTCAATTCCATGCAGTACTCTCAATGCAGTTTCTCATCTCTGCTCAATGTCTCTATAAATCAAGACAGATAAGAAAAAACATCTACAGAGTTGCATCAAGGAGGAACCTTCTAGTTCAGATCCAATATCACTCAGACTTCCGTTTGATTAATAATAATAGTCACACTTAGTTGCAATTGCTTGTTCTTAATGACAATAAAATTACTTGGCACACAACATGAAACACCCCTTTCTACCTCACATTATTATAGGTAACACATGAACTCAGATTATCAGAAGTGGGTACTAACCTACATAATAACCTGCTTTAAAGAAAAGGAGGATCTTGCTTATACATCAACAGTGAAATTTGAAGTTAATAGCAAAAAGCCCATTGACATCAGTGGGTCCAGGATTTGCTCCCAACAATTTTTAATATTGCCTAAACAGTTACCATGATACACATCTCTTTGAAAAAAGACATCTTCAGAAGTAATCTTAGGTATTCACATGATCATATTTTTAGCACTGCAGAGTTATTCTGAATGGAGTAATTATTTCTTGGACATAAAATAATAGCTGAAATCTTCAACTAAATTTATCATTATAGGAAAGCCATGAAATGAGAATGAATTCAAATTATGGTGATGAAGTTATAGAAATAATTTAAAAATACATTTGTAGCCTCATGGACTGTGTTCTGAAAGCTTGTACTGAAGCATAAATTTAATAAAGGTGTATGACTAAAGAAATTCATTGTAGACACAGATATGAGGTAAGATGCTAAAAAGAATTACTACACATTACTTCCACATACTTTATCTGTACATTTGTTATTGAAGACATAAAATTTACATATCCATATCAAGGACAAAATTTGAGAATAAAAAATATACTTACTCTCTGATGGCTATTTTTTCAGAATGTCTTGAAGAAACTGAGGACATGCTTTGGGACATCTGGGAAAACAACGAAAAAGCAGATAACTATAAAATATTGGCCAGCTATGGTGCCATATACATTTTAGATAGAGCATAATTAAGATATTTCATATATTAAACCAAAACAATGTCAAAAATATTAAAACTAACACAACATGTTCTTATTACCATCTTGCCCATTTTGCTTGTGGTTATACTTTCTCTTCTCCTCTTGTATTTTGCTTTGGTCCTTTTAAAATGTAAGATTTTTGGGATAGAGATTGAATCATAACACATTTCAGGTGCTTTTGTAATATAAAAATTATAGTAAGAATAATAATTACAATAAATGAAATTTTATTTTGTATGGCCTCTCAAAATATTTCCCAAAATGTTTTAAAGAGTTATTATCAGAGGGAAATAGAACTTAAGAGGTACAAAAAGAAGATATTTTCAGATGAGATAACAAGAAACAGAGCATCACTGAAGCTTAAGAAAACTGCTGCAGATGGTAGGCAGTTGAAGAGACAGTTAATTTTATACTAACCGTGGTGGGACTGTGTGAAGGGTCAGAGAACTTGACAATGCTAGACAAGAGAAAGGAGCAAGGAAGAGGATAAAATTTATAGAAGTTTTTAAAAACAATCAGAACAATTTTGGAGTAGAACCTGAAATAATTAGTGAGCAAATGAAGGTGTATAATGATTGGGCACAATATAAATCAATCTACTTGTATGAGTGAGAAAGTGGGTGAAAGCATTTAACACATGCTGGTGTAGATGGGATAAGACTTGTGGAGACCAGGCTGAAAGGAGATGAAGACAAGGATGCATGTTTCAGCAAAGGTGGAAATGATGCAGCAATGTTGCAGAGGAGGTGGAAGGCATAGCAGCAAGCAAAGGAGATGAAAATGTTCAGGTTCAAGAATTTACACTTAGTACATTATGGACAGCAGAGGCAGATGCCTCATTTGAGAAATTAGATGACTTTTTTTTTTTTTTTTTAATTTAGGATAACTCCTCTTGCCCAAAGGAGTATACCAAAAATTACCTCAAAGTGTTACAATTTTACCTACAAGAAATGAAGGGGAATTCATTGCAGTGCTTTTTAATATTTAAAAAAATATATATAAATACATCAGCTTAAATCTAGTTGAATTTAAGCTCCTCTTTTGAAAATTCACTTATTCACCTGAATGGCCATACCCTCAAAATGTATTTTTGCTTCATTGTTTAACTGTGAAGTAGATGCTGTACTTTTAAATGCCATATATTGAAAGTATTCACGTGCATAAAAACATTTATCAACAATACAGAACTACACACACGTTCAAACTATTTAACAAATACGCTGAAAATATGAAAATACTTAGAAAAAATAAATTTGACAGACACTGAAGGGCAGATTTAAATGTGGCTGTCTATAACTTTCTGCAAAAGGCATATAAATTTTAAATCAAATCCAATAATCACCTACTGTTGACTACAATCCTAGGACTAGGCTACTGTGAGAAGGAATCCTTAGTAGCTACATACTCCATTGAGGGAAAAAGGAAGAATCTCAAATATTAACAGATTTTCATAAGTGTATTACTTCTCTGAGAAATTATTTCTGTGCTCCAGACTTGTGTCTTGAAGTGTGTCAAATGGCTAGACACAGAATTGAGACTGGGTGTAATGCTTCCTTATGACACAGAGGTGTTCTAAAGCTTAATTAAGATGAAATGTAATTGTAATTTATTACTACAGTTCACCTGAGAACCACAGTTCACTCTTACTCATGCTGTTTTGTACTACTTCATAAGCAAACAGTCTTGTTCAGCTAAGTAAATGGATACAGGTTTATTTTAGAAAACTAAAGAAGAACAGAACTTCTGAATACTGAGCCACACTCAATACTATGAGAAATGAAATATTTTAATCAATACTTAAAGTTCCATATTGCTCAGGTTAATAATAGTCCCTTTCAAAGTCAACTCAACGTAAGCATGGATTATGTCTGAATTGCTTTAATATACTTCTCCTGCATCTTTCATCTTACTTAGCTTTGTGTATTTTGCATTTAACATAAAAGAAAATGGAAATATTCTACAGATACATGCTTTTTCCATTCTCAAATAAGTCTATATTATAGAATCTGTCTTGTAATATCATATAAGAGACTGCAAAAACTTAAGACAGTAACAAGCTAATTTTAGGGTTTTGTTTTTTTTTACTAAGTAACTTTGCATGACATTTTATAATAAATAGGAGATGAAAAGTCTTCTATTATAGGATGCATGTTGATCTGAACTAGCATGTTTACACTTCTTTTTTCTAGACTGGCTTTGGTCTAAAATAACATACTTTATAAAAAAAAACACGATCTACAAAAACTCTACTTTTGTAACCAACATAACTTTCTGCATTCTTGAAATAGTGGATATTTCCCATTTCCTTTGCTAAAATAGCATGGCTAATTCCCTCTCACTTCACCTTCAGAGACAACTCATGGCCATGTCCTCACATCCCCCATTCATGTAGATCCAGGAGAAGGAAGGAAGGAGAAACGTCAAGAAGTGGCCCTTTCCCTGGCCTTCAACTTTAACAATGGAACTTTTCACTCCTAGAATCTATGTGGGGAAGGATGGAGGAAACTCTCTAAAGCTTTCCTATGAACCAATACTTTACATATGGCCAAGAAAATAAAATGATTTCACTTGTTCCCATTACTGAAGAAAAATGATAACCTCTTCACAGTTAAAGTTATGCGAATAACTTTCCATTATAAGCCTAATTCTGACCTACCCATATTCACCAAAACTAAACCAATTCTCAGTAAGTTTCTGAAATTTCCTTCCCAGAAGAAACTTTCTTTGGAAAGCCTGGGGTGAATGTGGGAGTACGGCCAAGACATCTGTCAAATGACAGATACGTCAGTTTATCAAATTGCCAAAAACTGCCCAAAATTCCTAATGCTTTGGATCATAGCTCTTAAACACAGATTGGCTAGGGAACGTCACATTTATTTTATTAGCACCCCATGTGAAAATAAGTGCTCAATTTTAAATTACAGCAAAAACAATTCAACCACTCTTAAGGAAACAGATTTGGGAAGAATAAGTCCTTTTACTAATGTTAAAGTTTTTCTCCAACTATTTTAGAATAGCTTTAGCAGCTCTGTGGTTTGGAGGAGGAGCCTGAAATCTGAAAGAGGTTTAAATTTCTAGGGTCAAAAAAGGTACATCTTGTCCATCTAAAAAAGTCAGTCAGATGTGTCAAAGTTATAAAAGTTACAAAAAAAAAATCACCATTTGCGCACAAGAACCTCTTTTAGACTTGCCCCTAAATTTTCCAGTCATACTACCAGTCTCCCACCTCAAAACAGCCTTTTGGCTTTGGAAATGAACTGGGCTGACAGAGAACTTCTTCCACTGATGGTATTTCTGTGCCCTTTTTAACATTTACTGAACAAAACCTTATATATCTATGCTAGGCTGCAACATAGTATTAGTACCTGCATTTTGCAGATGAGGTAACAGAACCTAAGGGCTTGTCTACACTTACCTCCCAGATTTGGCAGCTGTTGACCGGAGTTACGCAAGCTACGCAAAAAACTTGCGTAACTCCCGCCGACTTTTCTGCTTCTCTTCTGTGCGCCGTCTTCACTGCACTGCGCTGATGGGAACCGTGTTCTCAAGTGGCGTAGCGCTGCATTGATGGGAAGTTAGTCTTAATACGTCGATTTCTGGATCGACTGAGCGGGTCTTCACTGACCGCTCAGTCAATCCAGAGAAATCTATCTGACAGCGGCAGCTTTTCCGCCCAGTGTAGCCGTAGCCTCTCTTTTCTGGCCAAGGTGGCAATAGGATCCAGGTCTTCTATTGGGCTTGCCCATGTCAAATCAACTTAGCCAAACTGCAATTGTGTTATATTTGTATTACTTAAAATAATCTCTGATGAAGTTTGCAGATGAGTATTAAATAATGAAGAGGACAGGTCATGGATAGAGAGAGATCTGAAACACCTGATAAGTGTGTGCAAGCGAATGATATGCACTTTAATACAGCCCAATGCAAGTTTCTATGTCTAGGGACAAAGAATGTAGGCCATACTTACAAGATGGGAAGCAGTGACTCTGAAAAAGACTTGGGAGTCATGGTCGATAATCAGTTGCACATGAGCTCCCAGTGTGACACTGTGTCCAAAAGAGTTAATGCAATTCTTGGGTGTATAAATTGGGAAATCTCAAATAGGAGTAGGGAGGTTACATTACTTCTGTATTTGGCACTGGTCTGACCATTACTGGAATAATATGTCCAGTTCTGGTGTCCACAATTCAAAAAGGATGTTGATAAACTGGAGAGGGTTCAGACAAGAGCTAAGAAAATTATTAAAATATTGGACAACATTCTTTATATAGTGAAAGGCCCAACGTACTCAATCTGTTTTGTTTAACAAAAAGAAGGTTAAGGAGTAATTTGATCACAGTCGCTTAAGTATCTACATAGGGTGCAGAAATTTTATAATTAGCTACTCAATTTAGCAGACAAAATATAACAAGATCCAATGGTCAGAGGTTGAAGCTAGACAAATTCAGACTAGAAACAAGATGCACATTTTTAACTGTGAGGGCAATTAACCACTGGAAGGGCTTATCAATAGTTGCGGTGGATTCTCGACTAGAAACTTTTCAAATAAGATTAGATGTTTTTCTAAAAGATCTGCGCTAATTCAAATAGGAAATAATTCAGGAAAATCCTATGGCCTGTGTTACATAGAAAGAACAAGTAGATGACCACAGTTGTCCCTTCTGGCCTTATAAGTGATGCTTTAACCACTACCAAATGCTCCCTTTACTGAGCTAGAAACAGAATTTAGGAATCTTGAATCCCAGCAGTACAATACAGTCTAGCAAACAGTTGTTCAATCCACTGGCGAAGTTTGTGACATCTTCTATTACTGGTACCAGTTATTTTCTTTAATTGAAGTGGTACTAGAGGTCTGTGACATATATACTGGGGAACCATAACTACAGACTTCCTTTAAAAAAAATAGCTGTGTTCTAGTAAGGATTTTCCTAAGTAATTGACTCGTTCCCCCCAGTGCTCAACCATCTTGAGTGGCACCCAGAATTGTTCCCTATGCCGGTGTAGGTGTTAAAACCACCGTCTCCTTATTTGCCAAAACCACCCTGACAACTTTTACTGTAGTTATGCATTCTTATACAAATACATATGGCATGTTGAAAATTTGGTAACAGAATAAGATATAATAAATTAAGCACACATTACTTATTCCATTATACAGATGAATGTTGAATTCAATTTATACCTCTTTTTTAAGGTATTCAAAGTAGTCACAGAATTCCCAGTTTACTGCAGTAACTAGAAATAGACACCTTACAGCAAAATTAGAGTCCAGCATGCCACAGAGTGAACATAGTCTTGGCTTATATTGTTGTATACAATTATTTTTACACGTTTTAAATTTGCCTTTTAATTTGACCAGGTGACCTTGTTAAAGGTTCAATGGAGCGTTTAGAGGGTCTCTAAATGGTCTCTGTCCTGCAAACATTTATGCATGCAAGCAGTCCCACTGTGTTTAACAGTACTACTCACATGTTATGTAAGTATTTGCATGATAGGAACCTAACTCATTAGTCAGTATGCAGGTATGATGTATCCTTTCAACAGCCTCCTTTTCAAAAAACCAGTATCAGTATCTTCGCAAGTATGGAAGCTCCTTCATGACTCATTTCACACATTTCCCTTCTCCAAACGTTCTATTTCTGCTCTTACTTTAAGATGAAGAGATCAAAGCTGAAAGCAGACTAAAATAGGCCAGGATGCACTGAACTTTTAATAATGACATTTCCGGTATCTTTCTCTTATATAGTTTAAAACCAGATGAACTTTTTGAGCACTGCTGTAAATGGAAGACAATGGATTGTGTGGATGATTCAAAGGTAAGTCTTTTTTCCTGAAAGGTCACCACTAATTTGGAACCCATCAAATGTGTACAAGTAGTTTAAATTGTTCTTCCCAGTTTGCCAAACTTGAAATATCTTGAAGAATTTACAATTCTTGAGAAAATTATCTAGTTATCTTCAGATTTGTAAAGCCAAAGCCTTGCATTTCTTGGTCTTTTATATAAGTAACATTTTGTTCCTGTTTCAGTTTTCTCATTTTAATTTCCGTTTTAACAGTTTACAGTCAATTTTTACACTGCTAAGATAATTATTTAATTTTTGTTTTAAAACTACTTAATATAATACTGTTAATATATAGAATATATCCTTTTGAGGTTCGCAATCTAGACAGTCTGACAACCTTTCAATAGAAAGAAAAAGTTTCCTATTGCCCAACGTTTTCAAAAATTTAAAAATAACCCTATCATTCTCTTTTGCCTTTATTGATAATGTGCAAAATAATTAAAAATTGCAATAGTACCATACCATTTCTTAAAAGGAACACCTTTACGTATTTATTTTGCTGCCGTTAGGGGGAACCCACATATTAACTTTTCACTAAAGTCAAATACATAGTGTGTATTTTATTTATTATACATCATACCTTAAATGTATGAGTTCTCTATCTTAATGCAATAGGACCCAAGCAAAGAATACATTAAATCACTACTGCAAACTCAGGTTTTACAAACAGATAAAAAAAACCAAAAACCTTGCTTTCCAGGTTTGCGCCTGTTGCAGTTCAGGCAGAGAAGAACAATGGGAGGCAAACACTGAAATAATTATTTTGTGAGAAACTGGGTGACAACATGCTTGCATTTCAAAATATCAATTCTGGCATAGCATTATATGGGCTCTGCAGTTTTTGTACTGTTATGAAGCCAAATAATAACAACAGCCAGCGATTTCCTAAAATAACT
Organism: Emydura macquarii macquarii; assembly: GCF_026122565.2. Classification (NCBI taxonomy): domain Eukaryota; kingdom Metazoa; phylum Chordata; order Testudines; family Chelidae; genus Emydura; species Emydura macquarii. The sequence goes on along the minus strand of NW_027131614.1, from coordinate 21,491,270 downwards.
TGCCTCTTGAATAAATCAACATGTCTTTTTAAAATACCTTTATATTCTTTTCAGGTTATCCCAGTAGGATAATTTTGTCATCTGGAAATTGGTATTTGTGCTTACTTTCATTAACCCAGGTTTACTACTAAGTTACCATTAATACAGAGACCTCATGTTTTTGGCAGATGGCATAAAGGTTAGGAAGCTGTAGTGTTTGTACAAAGAAATTTCTGAAGTGTTGTACCAAGAATAGAACTGGTCAAAAATTTTTTCATCTGAATGTTTTTCTCACAAAAATGCCTTTTTTCACAGAATTAAAATCATTTATGAGAAAATTTCAGTTTTGCTGAAAAATGTTGATTTTCTATCAGGAAAATTGAAGTGACAGCTGCTTGCTTGGAAGGCTTTTGTCAATTTCACTTTCTGCAAAGTAAAATTGACAAAAGCTTTCTGGAGGGCTGCTTAAGCCCCACGTGTTCTGCTTCTCCCTCCGTTCCAGGAGCCAGAGAGGCAGAGACTCCTCCAATGCAGAGTGCCCTGAGGCCAGGGCTCCTACTCTTCCAGGGTTCATGGCTCTGTGACAGCCCCACCATGCCAGATGTTCCAGGCTGTCTGCCATAGAGCCTCTAGCATCTGCTGCATTACAAATAAATAAGAACAGTCATTAGCTTTTCTTAATCACCACCTCTTTTTTCCCCCCAAACATGGTTGGGCAAACAAGCTAAAGGAGATTTAACAATAAGTCAAGTATGCATGGGTAGTGCAGCAGAGGAAGACAAAATGCAAGACAAAATAAAAATTTCAGATCCGAAATTTTTTTTAACAAAAAAAAAAAATCCATAACAAAAAAAGTTTGTAAAATATGAAGAACCTTTGTAATTATCCTTTGTTCTAAGAGTAAATCTTGCAGTTTTCAAACCAAACCAATTTTCCAAGACAAAGGCTACGGCTACACTGACGGTGGCAAAGTTGCCGCCGTCGGATCGATTTCTCTGCATCGACTGAGTGGTTAGCAAAGACCCACTCAGTCGAACCAGAAATCGATGTACTAAGACCGCCTTCGCCAGTGGTGTAGCGCTGCTTTGACGGGAACGCGGTTCTCGTCGGCGCAGTGCAGTGAAGACGGCGTGCAGAAGAGGAGCAGAGAAGTTGACAGGAGTTAAGCAAATTTTTTGCGTAGCTTGCGTAACTCCCGTCGACTGCAGCTGAATCCTGGATGTAAGTGTAGACAGGGTCAAAGTCATAGTAAGACAAATCAGGATTTTATAATGGAAAGCTGGTTGCAAACCTAACATGAAAAAGCTATAACATCACCATAATGCTACATTTTTGGCTCTTTTGCCCTCCAGATGTTTTGATCAGAGTAACTGTTGGCTATTGATGATCCTCTCAGTGTAAAAAACATCTCTGCACTGCAAGTCATGAGTGAAATTCTGTACTGGGCTTCTTAAGGTATTTTTCTCCCCTCTCCTGATTCTGGGCTGCTCCAGGGGCCAGAGTGGCCTGTGGCATAATTTATCTAGTGCTTAAAGATTATTTAAGAAACAACTGTCGATGAACAGCAGCACTGCCCGCCATCTCTCCAGTTTTATATGCTATAGTCTTGTCCTGACAAGCCCTTCCATTCTCAGGAACCCACCCTAGCAAGTCCCCTATGCCAGGACTTGCAAGAACATGCTCTGGCTGTATTACTCAGACCTAATCCACCCTTAAAAATTAGATTGACCTAGCTAATGCTGCTCATGGTTGTGAAAAATTTTGTACCCTGAGTACCATAGTTAGGTTACCTACCTCCTGGTGTAGATGTGACTAGATCAACTGAAATCTTCTGTTGAGTTAGTTACAACCTTTTTGAGAAGTGGATTAAATACATCAATAGAAAAAATCCTTCTGTGGATGCAGGCAACATCCGTAGCTGTACTGTTATAATGTAGACATGGCCTTGGTTCCTGTGCTGGGGGAATCCTCCTTTGGGACTGGGATTTCAAGAATCCCTACATGCCAAGGGGGCACTTTTATCTGGCATATAGGGGCAGAAACAGGTGTGAGAATCTCACCCAAATGCCTTCCAAATCTGAGAATTCCTCTAGGCAGTTTTAAGTGTGGAAGGGTAACCTGGTGAATGCCTTTTCTTGGGTCTGGAATGAGTTGCAAATGTCCCATGAATAAACCAGTCCTGGCTTTGGCAGTGAGAATAGTTTTGCATATGTCTTGTACAATGACAAGTATTCGCCAATCTATTTTTAATCTCTCATGAGCCCCAGGATTTAGTTCAGGCAAGCCACTAGCAGCATACAATAAGTTAAAGGGAATTTATATTGGTTTTTTGGTCAACCTGTTTCATATGTTAGACTGGGCCACTAGTTATTCCCTAGAAAACAAAACTGCCTCCTCAACTGTATCCTCATCAACGAGGCTGAATTGAACCTTGTTGGATTTACTCAATAATTGAATAAAGCTATAAATGAATCCTTTCGTTACAGAATATACATCATAAACTTGCACAACCTTCTATCTCAATCTCACAATTAGCAGGGCTTTCATGGATAGGTTATAATGTGAAATTTAAACTTCCATAAATGACATTATTTCTCAGCACACTGTGGGTCACTGTTTATGACAAGTTCTCCTAAAATAAGCTTTCATTCATCTGAATTTATTTATATCGACAGATATACCTAAACAATCAAATCACTTCTGGATTTCTCCACCTCACAAGCATACTTCATACTTACAACATTCTAGCTAGAAAGGCCACCTCAATATGCAAGTTTTATTTATTTGGAAAAGTAGCTAACTGCAACAAAATACTCTTTTTTTTGTAACTAACAGATGTTAGCCCTTAGTCTCTTTCATCATGTGTCTTGCAACTGTTTTACTGCTACCGGTTTCTTAAGTCAAGTAGATTTTTTCCCCCAGTAAAACTATGTCAGCTGCAATTGTTTGTTCACCATTCCCAATTCCCAGACAAACATTTTTAACTTCATTGCTGCACTGGTGACTCAGGCCCTTGTGTAGTAATTTTTCATATAAAATGGTGTTCAAATCTGGACATAGGACTGAATGTCATCTTGTCAACTAGCTTGAGTTCTATCCACAAATAGAAGGAATAAATTCAATGGGGTATGGAATGGCTTACAGGATTTGTAATAGGACATGAGGCCTTTCACTAAGCTGTAGGCTTCCTTCCAAATCTGGTTCAATTTATTAGTTACCACAAATAATTGCACTTTGGTGGCTGTTCAATGACCCATGTGAAATATAACTAATAGTCTCATTAGTTCCTAGAAAACAACTGTCCACATAAAAAGCTTCAAAATTGGCACTAGGGTTGGCAACCTCAACAATGAGGCCAAGAAATGAATAGGTCAAAGAAAATTATTCCTTCTCATGTTCAGAGGAATTCTCTCTAGCTCAATGTTGAAGCATGCTGGTAAGGAGAATTTGTGGAGAAGCAAGTCTAGGAGCAATGGAGTCAGGAACCAGTGTTCAACTTATGTACAACTCTAACAAGAATTAATGAACTACCACTTCTGGGTGTGACACTGGCATGACTAAGTTTTGTCTAATCAGTGGTCCTGTAATGTTTCACATTAGTTAGTAACTCCTTCCTTATGAGCAGAGGCTTTTTTTGGTCTTTCTTAGCAGTGTCTGACAAATGAGGATTTCCTTTGAAGCAAACAGATTTCATTATCTAATTATGGATTTTTAAAAAACAATGTTTGTAAAGAAGTAATGAAATCAAGTAATACACTGAAGAGATTCACATGTACAAAATAGCTTATTTTGGGGAAAAAATTAATCATTGCCCCCTGCTCCAACACACACACACACACACACACACACACACACACACACACACACACACACACACACACACACACACACACACACACACACACACACACACACACACGCTACATTAGTTAAGTCATATCAGAGTTTTAACAACTCTGTTTTACAGTAAGCTTTTTATTTCTTGTAAGACTCTTTCACAAGTGCAAAGATTCTCAGACATCTGCTATTTAATTAATCATAGAATCACAGGGCTGGAAGGGACCTCGAGAGGTCATCTAGTCCAGTCCCCTGCATTCATGGCAGGACTAAGTAATATCTAGACCATTCTTGACAGGTGTTTGTCTAACCTGCCCTTAAAAATCTCCAATGATGTAGATTCCACAACCTCTTTAAGCAATTTATTCCAGTGATTAACCACCTTGACAGTTAGGAAGTTTTTTCTAATGTCCAACCTAAACCTCCCTTGCTGCAGTTTAAGCCTATTGCTTCTTGTCCTGTCCTCAGAGGTTAAGAACAACAATTTTTCTCCCTCTTTGTAACCACCTTTTATGTACTTGAAAGCTGTTATGTCCCCTCTCAGTATTCTCTTCTCCAGGCTAAACAAACCCAGTTCTTTCAGTCTTGCCTCATAGGTCATGTTTTCTAGATCTTTAATCATTTTTGTTGCTCTTCTCTGGACTTTCTCCAATTTGTCCACATCTTTCCTGAAATGTGGCACCCAGAACTGGACACAATACTCCAGTTGAGGCCTAATCAGTGTGGAGTAGAGCGGAAGAATTACTACTCATGTCTTACTTACAACACTCCTGCTAATACATCCCAGAATCATGTTTGCTTTTTTTGCAACAACATTACACTGTTGACTCATATTTAGCTTGTGGTCCACTATGACTCTCAGATCCCTTTCCGTAGTACTTCTTCCTAGGCAGTCATTTCCTATTTTGTATGTATGCAACTGATTGTTCCTTCCTAAGTGGAGTACTTTGCATTTCTCCTTATTTAATTTTATACTATTTTCCTCAGACCAAATCTCCAGTTTGTCCAGATCATTCTGAATTATAATCCTATCCTCCAAAGCACTTACAACCCCTCCCAGCTTGATACTGTCCTCAAACTTAATAAGTGTATTCTCTATGCCATTATCTAAATCATTGATGAAAATATTGAACAGAACCGGACCCAGAACTGATCCCTGCAGAACCCCACTCGTTATGCCCTTCCAGCATGACTGTGGACCATTGATAACTACTCTCTGGGAATGTTTTTTTCCAATCAGTTTTGCACCCACCTGACAGTAGCTCCATATAGGTTATATTTCCCTTGTTTGTTTAAGAGAAGGTCATGTGGGACAGTATTAAAAGCCTTACTAAAGTCAAGCTATACCACATCTACTACCTCTCCCTTATCCACAAGGCTTGTTACTCTGTCCAACAAAACTATCAGCTTGGTTTGACATGATTTGTTCTTGACAAATCCATGCTAACTGTTACTTATTACCTTATTATCTTTTAGATGTTTGCAAATTGATTGCTTAATTATTTGCTCCATTATCTTTCCGGGTACAGAAGTTAAGCTGACTGGTCTGTAATTCCCTGGGTTGTCCTTATTCCCCTTTTTGTAAATGGGCGCTATATTTGCCCTTTTCCAGTCTTTGGGAATCTCTCCGGTCTTCCAAGATGTTTTCCCATAATGTCAAAATGAACATTAGCAAATCAGAAGATTATTTTGAGTTTTGATGATTTATTTACCAGTGTATTACTGGCATTAATTCAAACAAACTATTCATATGCAAATGGTAATTTAATTATTATGCAAGTAGGCAAAAATTTTAAATCCAGTCTTTACCAAACTGTTACAAAGTGTTAAGAAGGTTCAGTTCTCAAAGTACTAAAGACAACAAAAGACAGTGGTAGCCAACTCTTGTGGGGGAAAACGTCCTCAGGCGACATCCCATCACTCAAAGCCTCCCCAGTCTACATGAACATAATGCTGCTGAAGAGGAAAGGTGGTGAGATACATTAAAGAACAGAGCATAAAGCTATTTCATTGCTTCCTTCTGTAGTCCTAGGAGCTCAAGGATATAAACTTTATTCTCTTAATGTGTTCGCATGATGCAGTGTATCTAACTTGCCAGCACAGCTTTAGTGTCCTACACTTCCATCCCCTATTTGGTCAGGAGGGGCAAACGGAACAATAAAAAGGGATGGAAGCCCACAAGCCTGCAGAAACAGGAAGATGAGCCATTGGGATACACTCCATGGATGCTTGAGCCCATGGAAAACCCCCTGTTCCCTTTAAAGACAGGCTAGTATCTGGGTAGAGAGTTCTTGCATCCCCCCAGCAGGCAGTGCTTTTCTACAGTTCTGAAGTCAGCATCAGAAGTGCTGAATCCCATTAGTATATAGTGCGAATGTACAGAGGCCCCTGAAGAACCATCATTGCTACATTAAAAAGTCGTCATTGGTGTTTCAACAACACAACAGGTAATACACATTAGGACATATAATCAAGTATTTTTAAAAAAAGATGCAAAAATTAGGAAAAAACACGGTCTACAATGTGTGAGGAATTTAGATCTGCAAAGTATACCATAATTACCAACAACTGGTTACATCACATCACAAATGCGCATAGTACTTCACAAAACCAGAGTAATGCATTTCAGTTCATACATAATTTGTGAAGACATTCCCTATCTTGATGACTAGTTTGTGTCTTTAAACCACAACCCCATGCATTGGAGGGAGGTGGAGATGCGGAATTACAGTGGAGCAACAGCATGACTATCCTTTAAAACAACTACAGCATATACTCGTTTCTAGCCCAGCCAGCTATGTTCTCACTCTGCACCTCTTTGTCCTGCTAAGAAGGCTAGTTCCACTGATGGCACTAGCAAAGAGCAATGGCTCCACTATTCAGTCACAGTTCTACCCTGTCTCTTGTCTGGTGCACCTATACAGGTCCAACTGTAATCTGGCCCCAATGATACATATTGACCCAGACTTCAAAATAAATTATACACATTAATCTCTTTGGCCTTAAAGGAGAGAAAAAATAAGTAACTGGATAAAGTAAAGAAATTGAAGATATCCTTTATTTTAATCAACCTGCTGTAGCACAGCTGCCTTTTAAAATATAGGTGTTTTTCTACATGTTGGTTCCTGGTTCTTGCCATGTGCTATAATTAAAATCAACTGACAAGGAAAAAGAATGAGGTTTATTATGCAACAGCTTGTAACAAAAAGTTTATATATAGTCATATAAGAGAAATCAAACCATATAGAAACAAATACATCATCAAGTACAGATTGACACTTTTTTGTTGTTGAAAAACTCACACTCACCAGAATTAAAGAACTCAAGTTATACAATCAAATTCTCCTCTCTCCCACCTACAACTAAAATAAAATAATTTAAGCTTCAGCTTTGCTCTGGGAGTATCTGAGCATACTCCCATGGAGGCTGCCTTTACCCCTCTAGTACACAGGAAATGAAAGATTTAAGTACAGGCAGATCCCCATTCTGTTTGGGAAGGGGAATCACATTAGACTCTGAATGCTGGTATGAAGCAGGTTTTAATATATATTCTGCAATCTCCAAAATTATGAAGATCTGTGTTAATTTGCACTTTTTTATTTTGTTGTCAGATGGTATCTAGGAAATTCAGAAAGAGCCAACCTTCTTCCACAAGAAATCATGTACCTACAATCTTCCTTGCTTCTTTACGCCAGTATTCTCCAACATTGTCAAGCACCCAAGACCAGCCTTCCACCTTCTTGCAGCACTTGATCTCTTCTACCAAAACTTCAACACTTCTTTTCACCTGCTCTCCTAAACTAAAATCGGATCAGCAGTTTGAATTGCATGCCCTTGTATAAATCATGTGGGCTGCAGTCTGACTTAGCCACATGCTCCATCAGAATTTTAAGTGGCAAGATGGTATGTCTCTTGTCTCATCTCCACTCCCTCACAGAGCTCTAATTTCCTTTTGGAATAAATTTATTTATTTTTAACAAAGCTAATGTAGTCCATAAACCATCTGAACCATTTTTTCCCCAAAAGGTAATTACTAAATGACCATCAGTTGCACAAATGCCTGATGCGCATGTGTGTATGCATTATTGCATGATTACCTCATTAAAAATGTGACCCTTGGAGTTGATGCTTTTTGCCTGTATTTTCAAAAGACTGGTTGGTTTGTATCCTTTGTGAGAGTAAAAGCCTCCGTTGGCTTCCCTTTCTAGATCCAAGTTGTTTTCTATGGAAAACTGCCCTTGCCCCAGTAATGAAAAAACATCTTACATGGAATTAGATTACTCCTGAGTGCCATTTTTTAATTTTCTTTATTTTGTTCTACTTCACATGTAAAACTTTAAGGTGTGCAGAGAATAATTAGAATTTCCATTTTTAAATTCTTGGTTAGTTTTGAAAAAAAAATGTTTTATAAGCAGATAAGTGCACATGTGTCTAATGTACTTACCAATCTTTGATTTAATCGTTTGTTTTCCTCTTCTTTAAGTTGTAATGTCTGTAGAGACAGTAATCTAAAATGAATAACCAGTTTAATATTTATGTTCATTATATAGCATAAATCTTTATTAAATACCAAATAGTTTTGAACTGATGAACACTGCACTGTCCATGCACTATCTACTTTTTGATGTACGTTTCAGAATTTTAAGGTAACTTTTATAATCTCACAAGCAAAAAGGTACAGATATTTAAAGTTAGAAAAAAACCTGGCAATCATCATGGTGCTGCTGAGACTACTGCAAGCTACTGGGGGAAGTGGCATCTTCCTGCTCCTACTATAGCTTAACCATGAAACAGAGGTAATCTGATTTATGCTACTGAACTAGGAGCTAGTGTGAAGCTCAAAATTCAATAGTTAAGTTAAAACTAAGCCTAACTCTGAAGAAGAGAAAAGAAGGCAGCTGGAATGGGGTTAGAGACAAAAAAAGAAATGGGAAGTGGGTTGTTAAACCTTTCATACTTTAAAGAAAAAAAATCTAAAAATCTATCCATTAAAAACAGAAGATATTTTTGATGATGTTCTCAGCCATTCACCAGTGGGAGTAGCTGAACAGCTGTGACTTTGACCTATAATGCCCAATCAGTAAGAAACTCTGTCCAAAGCAATACTTGAATACAAAATACAACACACAGAACAATGACTTACAAAGGGGAAATCATAATTTAATGTCCTGGTTTATGAACTGAAATTCTAGAATACAACATTGCATTTAATAAATACCCAAAATAGCTGGACCGCATTTAAATTAGAGCTTATTATACAACTATAAGAAACACCTTCTGCTTTAATGTCAGTTTTTTGTTTTTGAAAGAATTAAGAACATAAGAACAGACATACTGGGTCACACCAATGGTCCATCTAGCCCAGTAACCTGTCTTCCGACAGTGGCCAATACCAGGTATTTCAGAAGGTATTCATCAAGTGATCCACCTGTCGGACATTCCCAACCTCTGGCAAACAGCAAACCCTGACTAACGTGGCTAATAGATGGGGGAGGGACACACGAAAGCAGCCCACCATGATAGCATTTAATTTCAGAAAGGGGAACTACACATAAATAAGGAAGTTAGTTAAACAGAAATTAAAAGGTACAATGACAAAAGTGAAAACCCAGCAAGCTGCATGGAAACTTTTTAAGAACACCAGCATAGAAGCTCTATTTAAATGTATACCCCAAATTAAAAAACATAGTAAGAGGACCAAAAAAGTGCCACCATGGCTAAACAACAAAGTAAAAGAAGCAGTTAGAGGCAAAAAAGACATCCTTTAAAAAGTTGAAGTTAAATCCTATTGAGGAAAATAGAAAGGAGCATAAACTCTGGTATGTGAAGTATAAAAATATAATTAGGAAGGCCAAAAAAGAATTTGAAGAAGAGCTAGCCAAAGACCCAAATAGTAAGAGCAAAAAACATTTTTAAGTACCATCAGTAGCAGGAAGCCTGCTACACAACCAGTAGGGCCACTGAACAATCGAGATGCTAAAGGAGCACTTAAGGAAGATAAGGCTATTGTGGAGAAACTAAATTAATTCTTTGCATCGGTCTTAACGGCCGAGGATGTGAGGGGGATTCCTAAACCTGAGCCATTATTTTTAGATGACAAATTTGAGGAACTGACCCAGACTGAGGTGTCATTAGAGGAGGTTGTGGAACAAATGATAAATTAAACAGTAATAAGTCGCCAGGACCAGATGATATCCACCCAAGAGTTTGGAAGGAACTCAAATGTGAAATTGCATAACTACTAACTTTGGTATGTAAACAATTATTTAAATCCACCTCTGTACCAGATAATTGGAGGATAGCTAATCTAGCCAATAGGTGCAGCTAATAGGTGAGTTTTGCAAGGGAGTTCTCCAGCTGAAGGACTCACCTTGGGGTGAGTTTGTTGTCTGTAGTGTGTGTGTTTGCGGTTTGCTTCCTGCTTGACTGAAATATATTCTGTGGTCTGTTTGTTTGGGGAACCGTGTGCTGATCCTCATGGTCTGGTAGGCAAGCTGAGAGCTTCTTAATGAGGCTTTGATCTCTAAGCCTTTTGGCACCCATCAACTCTTAACTAGGGGGTGGGGCCACTCAGGGAGAAACAGGGTTTAAAAAGCACATTTGTAAGCATTAGGGGCAGCTAACGGGAGTTTTGCGAGAGCTGACTAGGAGAGTGGAGGAGGGGGTAGATACACTTTATTAACATTCTGTAAACTATAGACAATAACACACAGCCCTCCACACTCCGATAAAAACCAAACAACAATAAAAGAAAGAGCTGCAGGAGTAAAAAGAGAATGCAGGCAGAAGTCCAGCAATAAGGTGGGGGGGGCTATCCAGTTTATTGTGCTGAATGCAACATGTATGATTACCTGCCCTATGGGCAGGTGGTGTATGTGTGCATGCGGTGCAAGTAGCTCCTGGCCCTCAGAGACCACACACAGGCTTTGGAGACCAGGGTGGAGGAGCTAAGGAAGACAGAGAAGTACATAGATGAGACTTCCTGGGACACAGTAGAACAGTATGGTACCACCCCTGGTATGACAGTTTCTGTACTGTTGAGGAGGATGAAAGTCTCAGGGAAGGAGAACATCAAACTGGAGTGCAGGAAACGATCCCATAGTTGGGACCCCTCCTTCCAGATGATGTCATAGTATCCTCTTACTCCAAGGATACCTCTACAGGGGAGGGAATGCCAGTTATTAGGAAAAGACAGGTAATAGTAATGAGGGAACTCAATCATTAAAAAAACAGATAGCTGGATTTGTGATGACCAGGAGAATCGTGTGGTGACTTGCCTGCCAGGTGCGAAGGTTGTGGATCTCTTGAGACATCGAGACAGACTTATGTGTGGTGCTGAGGAGGAGCCTGTGGGTTGTAATTCATGTAGGTGCCAATGACACAGGGAAGGAAAGAAGAGAGATCATGCAGCCAAATTTAGGCTGCTAGGTAAGAGATTGAAGTCCAGGACCTCTGTGGTAGCATTCTCTGAAATGCTTCCACATGCAGGGCCAGTTAGACAGGCAGAACTGCAGAGTCTCAATGGGTGGTTGAGACGATGTAGAGACGAGGGGTTTAGGTTTATTAGGAACTGGGGAACCTTCTGCATAAGAGGGAGCCTATACAGGAAGGATGGGCTTCACCTAAACCAAAATGGAACCAAATTGGTGGCACATAAAATTAAAAAGGTCAAAGAGCAGTTTTTAAACTAAGGGTTGGGGGAAAGCTAATTGATGTCGAGGAGCATGTGGTTTGGACAGAGGCATCCCTTAGGTGACAAACCATTAAGTTGTTATATATAATGGAGAATCTACTCACTCTTTCTAACAACATTATCCTCTGTTTTTCTTCAGACAACATATGGATGTTTTCACTAAGGAAAAAAAGAAAAACATTTGAGAAGTTAAAATATGAAATAATGCAGTTTTATCTTTTTCAAAATGTTTACTGGAAGTTATTGTTTTTATGGATGTGTCTCCTGTATATTTGTGCTAGTTAAAAGAAATATAGAATATTTATAATATGAAATCTAAGGTTTTTGTTTGAAATACTCAAATATATTTGAAAGCAAAATTATCCCTCTTTAACGGCAAATACCACATTTTGCTGTAATTCTTAAGATGCAAAAATCAACATGGCTACCTTGCTTTTTTTTTCTCTCTTGGTATATGCACCAACGTTATCATTTCTTAGTTTTCCTTTGTTATGGTGTGTTCAAGCTAAATGGAAAATTTAGTACCCAGGAATGTCCTTTCTGAGTATAACATCTCCATGTCAGTCACTAATGGGCAGTGTTGTGTCCTGGTCTGTGTGGATCTCAAAGGCTTCTAAATGATGCTAAAACGCTTTCAGAGCTGTAGAAATACTTAAATTATTAGTAAGAAATAAAACCAATTATAATTCAAACTAACATTTGCACCCATAGGGAGAGAGAGGATTGCTAAATAAAATTATTTCCAGGCTCCCAATATGAAAACAACATGGGCAGGTCAGATTGAGTAAAATGTTAATTCCAGAAAGGATGTTATCAGGTACTAAGTTTTAAGATTTTGAATCTTAACATACCATTACCCAAAGTGGGGAAAGTAATGAGCAATACAACACAGCAGCAATAAGAGAGGAAAAAATAAAAGAGTTAATACAGATTAGAAGATAACTTGATTTATAAATTCCTTGGAAATTGGTTCTGGCAGCATCTTCCTACCGGACGGCACCAAGTAGTCCATTTAGCAGTGTTTGATAAAGACCTGCAAAGACCATTTTTCCCCAAGATGGTATCATAGAAGACATGGAGTGAGCTCTAAATCCCTCAGCAACTAGCATGTCAGATGCTTTACATGATTCAACTATACAATTTTTGATCCACGTGTCCAGTGTAGCTTCAGATGCTCAGAAGCCTGGGTGCATTTGGCAAAAAAAGATGACTATAGATGTTGACTTCAAGACTGATTCCATGTTCTTGGGATATACTTTGAGTCCTGTGAACATCCAAATTTATGCTAAAGCCAGTATTCTCTGGAATGTTCAGTGTTTGAGTAGGAAGATAAAAGGATAATTTCCTGAGAAATATGTAAAGTAGAAACCAATTGTGTTAGGAATTATTCTGGCATCCTGATCATCATTGGGTGCATTGTCAGTGGTGGAACTATTCCTGCTGGCATGGAGGGTAGGGTTGGTAGGTAGATTGGGTGCGGCATCTAGGGCAGAAAGAAGCCTGGTGCTGGCTGTGAGTTGGAGCTGGAATACGAAGACTCAAGGACCAAAACATGGTACGAGAGTCTTTGAGCGAATGAAGACTCATTGGTCTTATCACTGAAAAGCTTCTGATTATCAAATGGGAGGTTATCAGTGGTGGTCTGGACCTCTTTAGGGAAACGAGAAGTCTGGATTCAGGAGTCCCTGCGAAGAACTACACCGACGCCAGAAAGCATAATGCTATGTCTGCTGCATCAACTGCCATTTGGAAGATGACCTTGGCCGCTAAGCTTATCCTCATCAATAAGGGACTTAAATTCCACTTGTTTATCCTCTGGGATGGAGACCTGAAACTTCACCAACTAAGAGTCTGACAGGAAGTCGTACTTTGCCAGTAGAGCCTACTAGCTAGCAATATGGAATTGTAGGCCCACCGATGAATAAACTTTGCACCTGATCAGGTCAAACTTTTTGGATGGTTTGTCTGGAGGAGTGGTCTTAAAATGTTGCTGTCAGGCATGTGCCATTGCTGCTTGGACTATGAGAGAATTCGGTGGTGGGTGTATGAAAAGGAACTCGGTGCCCTTGACAGGGACAAAATAGTGCCTTTCTGTTCATTTGGGTATCGGGGTACAGGATGCTGGGGCACATCAGATAGCCTGAGTTGGTTAAAGGAGTACATTGTGGATAGGGAATATGGTGTGTGACGGCCCAGCTGGTTGAAGGATGTCCAGAAACTCATCACGAGGTCCTTCACATCCTCAGCAGGAAGGTCAAGGGCTGTTGCCATGTGATATGGGAGGTCATGGTATTGACCCTGGTCATCGGGGGGGGGTGGGGGGCGAAGAAGGGGAACAGACACAGAAGGTGGGATGAGCACCTCATCTGGGGACGAAGAGACTCCAACTGGATATGGCGTTTCCTGTGCTGCTGACAGTGCAGGCAGCATGGTAGTGTCTCAAGGTTCCACACAGACTGAGGGGGGTGGTGTAACGGCACAAAGGCTGGCAATGAGGCAGTGGCGGTGCTCCGTGGCTACGATAGGGGTCTGAAGGGTGCCAGTAGGACCAGGCATACAGGTCTGCGTGCACTAGTGGCCCATGGGGGGGAGGGGTATCTGAACCACGGCTCCACAGGAGGTCCATACGCTGGTGTATAGGGCAGGCGTTGTGACTCCGGACTATAAGAACATGCCAGTGAAAAGGCTGGGTCCGGTTCTGAGGACCATTTGGAATCAGAGGGCTGGTCCGGGAAGGGTGGTGCCTTCAGGGCAGGCAGAGCTGGTGATGCAGATTGGTCCTGCAACAAAGTCCTAATCTGTGGGGCCAATGGTGCCAACATGAGTGGAGTAGGATATTGACCGAGGAGTAACGGTTTGTCTGCCAGCGATGGTGGTTGCACGAACCTGGGTGATCCGTGCCTCAGTGGGAAGCCCGCATAGGGCAGAAGCAACTCAGCTGTATATGTAAGGGGAGATAGTCAGCCTGGCATGCGTGGTACTGGATGCAAGAGGCTGGAGAGACCTGATGATGTGGACAGAGTCGGAGTCGAAGATGGTGGACTGGTAACTGAAGCTGAAAACGACACCAGTCAAGTCTTGGTGATGCTTACTCCATGGAAAAGTAATATAAACAACATATTTGTGTTTTACATTCTTTTAATGTTATTTAGCAGTTGCAAACAAGGACAGCCAACACCCTATCCTTGGCCAGTTCTCCATAGCACACCAGAACACACCTGCCACAAGCCGGGTTTTTTGTTTGGACTGGCAACAAACGGAGTAGTTGGCTCTTTTCATGGTCTTGCTCCCCCACTCAGGGCTAAGAGATGGGGGGAAAACACCTGAACTGGTGGGGCTCAGATAAGCCATTGGCTTAAGTCAGATAAGTCCATATGGAGAAGAGTTCATATGAGCCCTGTCCTTTTGGCTGGAGCCTCCTCTCGCACCCAGTTTTGCAGTTTCCACTCCTGGGATTAATTTAGAACCATGTTTTTTGGTCTGCTGTGGGCATTGCACTAATTGTTTTTTTGGGAATCAGGAAGGTATTTTTTTTCCACTGCCAGGGTGCCTAGAGACATATCTGCCCTATCTCTTATCCGGCACAGCTGCAGTTCTCATGGATAGCGAGAGGGACTAGTGTCCCTAAATATGCACATAGGCTTTCAGATTAATTGTACTGTAGGTGTCTAGCTGCTCCTGCTGCCCAAGATACACTGATATTTTTAGTGTGCTAGTTCAGTCAGACTTAGAGTGGGTATGTCTATCTGAGCTGGAGATTACAGCTCCAGTATAAATGGACTCTTAGGGAAGGTGCTCCATAAAGAAACTGGGAATAGGTTTGAGGCTCCTCATATCTGTTACAATGAGGAGACAACTCCCCAGCACCTTAACCTGCATTTGAGGTGAGGGCAGTAGAGTCCCAATGGGCTGGGACCAAGTGTGGAGGGGTTGGGGGATGACAGCAACCCTCCAAACTGGTGGAAATAATTAAGGAAGGAGTGAAGACCTCCCCCGTAAGATAGATAGTTTCCAGATCAATTTAAATTAGTAAAGCTGCAGCCTAATTTAATTTCATCCCTTAAATCTTGTCTATCTTCTTCCTGCATGTGTGGGATAAAGTGTAAATTATTTTCTGGTGCTATTATTTTCTACTGCTCAGTTTTAAAATGTTCATATACTCACTGAAACGTATTTCTTTTTCACTTTACCATTTTTTAGCCTCTAACTTCTTCCTCTTTAACTCATCAAATACATACATATCTAATAGCTGTGACATTTTAACATTTTATACATGCATCTCAAAAAAAGGAATTTTGGGCAAGAATGTCAGATGAGTAAAAAGGAGTTCACTGACCAGTTTATTGGTACATTGAAATATTCAACTATGCACTGGTATAATGATCAAAATAGTGTCTATGTATTTTAATATAATGCCGCTTATATACTTACTGCACAGCCATCATGCTAGAGTCCATTGCTGAATCCAGCCTTCCTTCATCTGTAATCTCAGAAGCCACTCTCTCTGTTTCATCTGGGAGATCAGGTGCACAGGCGCCACAAGATTCTGAAGCTATTGGTAAATATGCTGATGAAATAAAATTACTGCTTCTCATCTTATTAACTTCTTCAAGTTTTTTCTTCTCTTCCAGTAATCGAGCACGATCTTCAGAAAGTGTTTCAATCAAGTCTAGATGATAATAGAAGCATGTAAAGATTCTTACTTTTAAAAAGCAACTCAGAATATTATAACAATTATTTGGATTTAAACTGAATGCAGACTAATTCAAAATCTATCAGTATTGATAGAATATTTACTTACCCTTATCCCTTTCTTGCTGCTGGGTTATTGTTTTTAATTTGTCACTAAGATCATTTATTATGTTTTCCTTTTTCATTTTTTCTCTTGTCAGCACAGTGTTAAAATTGGTCTGAAAAGTCAAAAATAATATTAGGCAGAAGTAGTACAATTAAATGAAAGCAAAACATATAACAGAGAGAAGGAAGAACCCACAGTATTGCCATTTGCAGTTTCCCAAATTAAACTGAAAGGCAAGAAAATCAGCTTAAATAAGTACTTTTTTGATAAAGGGATATGTATACTGGAGATGTTTCACTGTTCATTTTAACTGGAGTTCAATTATGAAGGCTTTTGGGTAAAGATTGCTTCTAATTTTGTTTTGTGAAATGTGGTGTACATTTATAGTCCTATACTAATAAAATAATCACAAGAAACATCCTGGCTGTGAATAAGGCCCTTTGTATTCAGGAATACAATTAATTTAATACACTGAATCTATACATTTCTAGTTCTTGACAAGTCCAGTAACACACTGTTCTCAGAACCAGTTATTCTTTAGGACTGAAGTGGATGTTATAGAATCTTGTACTACATCAAGTTATTTACAACTAGAGATGAGCATAGTGTGGTATTCATATGCCTTAAAGTTGTAAACTCTTTGGGGGCAAGGACTATGTCTTCTCTGTACAGTATTTAGCACATTTTGGGTGCTACTATAAATATAATAAAGCAAACTTTATATACTTCACTAAAAGCTAAAGCAACAAGTAATTTTCTAAGATACTGAACACAGAAGAATAACTGCCTCTGATGTCCAGTGATTGCTATAGCAATCAGATACACTTTCAGTTTTTTTTACTGCAACAATACTTTTTAAAACAAGTGGAATGATGCCATGCTTTGTTGGGATTTACAGTGTGTGAAAATAAACTGCCCCAACAAAGCTGGGGAGTGGAGATTTTAATAAAATGCCATCAGGGAGATCTTTCCTCAAATGCTCTACTGCTGATGGGGAAAATGGCATGCTATGTATTGACACATTAAGGTGAGAGAAATCTTACAAAAGTCAATTTATTGTACAGAATATTATTAATTATCAACTGTTCTATGGCCATGAAATCTTAAAATTCTACAAGGAGGCGGCATGGATGGGCAGCTGAATTCTGCACTCCATTCATAGCCTACAATATTGAAAATGAACATAGATGTCAAACACTTCTATATCAGTTATTGCTCAGGTTATTTGCTGTGTAAAGCCTGGTTTGGATTAAGTATATTTGCAGACCCAAATTTTTAGAAGTTTCATTTGTCCATGAACATTCTTCCCAATTCTCCTCTCTCTCCCCCTCCCAATTGATGGTTATAGTCCAAAAAGTTGGATGGCTCAACTTTTTCTAGTGCTGTACACCTCAGTCGTTGTGCCATACTGATGTTGCTGAAAGAAGCAGAGATGCTAAAGTGGTGCTTCCTTTTCAGTCTATTAAAGAGACAGAGCTGCAAGGCAGGGCATGCTCCACAAAGAGGCCTTGACTTTGTAACCCTCACTTTCACTCTTGGACCATCAGAGCCCACATTTGTTCACTTTTTAAGCATGCTGCAAAATCAGTCCTTTTAAGATGCTTTTAGGGAGGGTATGAGTTGGTGGACAGTTTTATGAGACCAATCTTTTTTTTGGTTTTTTCATATTTTAAGTACTTGTGCTAGTCAATAAATTAAGAGAGATTTTTATAAATCTACAGTGAAATACAAAGTGGGAGGTTCGATTTGATTCTAAAACTCAGTTTCTACCTGAGCTGGCAGTTTGGGAACAGTCACATGACATGGAACTCCTTGGTGTCAGAAAGGGCGAGATTAGTATTTGCTCAGAGACACCTTGCAGTTAATCGGAAGTTATGTTTAATAGAGTTTACATTGGAGTTCCAATTTAGCCTTCTCAACTGGAGAAGAGTTATGGTAACACAAGCTTACAGAAAAAACAGTGACAAAGTAAAACTGTACTGCCTTTTGCCCAAGTGCCAGAGAGCATGCTTATATGTATATGAATGAATAAATAAATAAATGCTTACATAATCCATTCCTGAACCTTGACATTTACTATATAATAGGTTGTCAGATGACAATGTGAATTTTGGAAATAAAATGCCAGAGAGCAAAAATAAAAAAAATCTTTAAAATCTCAGAAATAATGTATCAAATTTGATGACTTTTTTACCTGCTGTTCTGCAGTTAGAGACATTCTAAAGTTTTGCATTTCTTCATTTTTTCTTTTCTCTTGCTCTTCAAGTTGCTCCAAAAATTTCATTTTCTCTTCCTCAAGTTTTTCTTGAAGTTCAGCAACCAAGCTTGATGCAGCAGATAATTCAATGGGAGGACTTAAAAAGAAAATATTTAAATATGAATTACAGAAATACAGTTCATGAATAGATTAAAAACAAGCAAAGACAAACAAAAGTAGTATTTAACTTTTCTGGATATTTTTATTGGGAATAATGTATAAACAGTGTTTCAACTAGAAAGCTACTTACCTGTATTTCTATTTTTTGGAAGTATGTATCTCATAATCTCATTCTTGGGCATTCTGCTGCCAGCGTGTGACAAGACATAACTCCCACTACCTCCAAGGATATCTGAGCCATATGGTAAGTGGTGGCCAATGCATAAGACTCACCTTACAGGTAAGCGTTCATCATCAGTGGCCCTTATATCAGTATCTATAATCATTTAGCTCTTAAACTGTGCAGGAATTAGCAGTTTCCAAAATAAGGTCATCAGAAAAATTCAACCATTAAAAATGGATAAAAATGCAACTTTTTAAAACCAAAACTCACTCAGAAGTATGTAAACTATGAAACTCGGGGAGGACGGGGGCCGGGGACATGCCATATATAGCATCCACAGACTAGCAGGATGTGGGTGGGTGAATCTTGTGAGAGGACATATTCAGACAAATAATTACAAGTATTTTTTCATTCTTTTAAGATACTATTTGCAGAAGATTCTCACACTGAAAATGAAAGCAGATCAAGGGATGTCTCAAGGCTGAAGAACAAACAAACATTGCAACAGGAAATATAAACAGAAGTCAGTGCTTAATAAGCAACTTTAAAATATATATACATATGTACATATATACACATGTGTATGCACACACACACTGCAAACAGAATTAATATAATTACAAAACTTTAAGAGCAGAGTCCCAGAAGATGTATTCTCAGAAACAAATGTATCTAGGTTGGCAAAATCTTGAGACACATCCAAAACTCTAGGTGGCAGACTACCTCTCAATAGATATTGCAGATGTTTTGCAACACTAAGAACCTGAACTATCATTGCTTCTTAAAGGTCAAATAAAAGCAAGCATTATGTAGATGACTATGTAACAGTATCATCTCGAGAGGATTACATGGCTGTTTTGTATATCTTTTCAGCTGAAATACTCTAGAGTCTCACAACTGAAGGTGCTCTCGACAGTGAGAGCTAGGACATAACTTAGAAGGACAAAACAGTAGTAACACAATCAGAACCCCACAGATATGGAACATTTACATCAGCATGGCCTATGAAGTTGGTATAAAATGGAACCAAAACCTGGGAGGACTTCAGGAAAAGCTCAAAAACTTTTCAACATGAGGAAAGTGGCAAAAAGGACCATTTTCTGACATACCAGATCTCTGAAGGGTCTCAGTACTTTCAGGACTAAACTAACTTAAGGACATTTATGTAGTGTTGTTCCTAGAGAACTCAAGTTTTCTATGTGCAAAGTCTTCCAAAGGCACTGCATCCCCAGGTTGAATGCATCTGTGGCTGCCACAATCAGGATGCAAGTGTAATTGAAGTTTACTTCTGGACTGCCAAGAGGCAAGTATGGCCCAGATGCAATTCAAGAGTTCCTACTATACTTGTTTTCACTAGCATCTCAATTGCCATAGGCACTACAAATACAATTGTGGCCATGTGACTCAACATTTGTAGCATAAGCTGAGCTGTCACTTGTTGGCTGTGATACATACTGTCAATCAGATTGGTGATCTATGGGCTCCCATCTCACTTGCATGAAAGGCTACTTACACTCCATACAAAGTCAGCTTCATTCCCTCATGCACAAACTGAGCTCCTGGAACTCATCCTGGTAAAGAGACTTAACTAGGACAGAGGACTTCTTTCAGAGCTGAACCTGATAATCCATAACTGAGGGTTGAAACTATGGTTTGATAAACCTGATGTCCAAATGAATCCAGGTGCCAAAGCTCAATGTTCTAGACTGTAGTAGAATGAGAATGGCCATCTTTGCCTACACCACCAAGCTCTGATGTGGAGAGTGGGAGATGTAACCAGAGGTGGATTTTCCTTTACGAGTATTTTCCTATAATCTTCAACTGCGTTCAAAACAGGGATAGCAGTGGGAGGTGTCTGCCAAATGTTTTTCAACATTTGGCTCAAAGTATAGGTGGAAGGATATGGCAACCCTATATCAACATGGGAATTTGGTTCAGCCTATCTAATACATTAACCCCTTGTGGAACCATAGACCAGTATCAAATAAAACATCTTATTTGGCCAGCTTTTGTGAACACTGGGTGATGTTTCTTTCCCAGTGAACCCTGAACTGGAAATATACTTGGAATCAAAGGAAACTTTCAACTCTAACTCAGGCTTGGTCTACACTTACCTTGGCAATTTGGCAGCAGTCGACAGGAGTTATGCAAAGAACTTGTGTAACTCCCGTCGACTTCTGTGCTTCTCTTCCATGCACCATCTTCACTGCAGTGAGCTGTGCTACTTGAGGAGGTGGTTTTAGTTCATCAACTTCTGGATCGACTGAGCGGGTCTTCACTGACCGATCCACAGCTATCAGTCGATCCAGGTAAGTCAATCTGACGGCGGTGACTATGCCGCCGTCACCGTAGACATAGCCTTAGTGTTTTTGCATACCAGTGACTGCAAGTGCTTCAGTACAGGGAGGTCTGAATTACTGGTTCTCACTGCTCTGGGCTTCAGTACTCTTGGCTCTCACAAACTTTGGCTTTCAGAGAACTTGGGCGGGGAGGTTGTGGTGAGGAAAGGGAGAGGGTGAAGGGATGCCCTATATCAAGTACCTTAAGCACATTTCTTAAGTGCTGGGGTGACATCTTCAGTCAAACCTGGTGCATCTCTGCTGCTTCCTTACTCCAAAGATAGAGCAGTGGAGATGATTGTCCATTACAGTCATTGTTCTGCTACATAGACATGGCTTGAATCCATGAAATATGAAGCAACTGCACTGAAACATGGACAGCAAAGCTAAATCTTTAAGCATGTAAGCGCTAAAAATAGGCACTACATTGGATGAAAAGTAACACTAACTTGCAAACAAGCTTTGAAGCATAGGAATTAGTTGTCAAAGCAAGAAACAAGGCATTGAGAAATAAGACCGAGGATAGCCATTGAAAAGTGCTTAAAAGTGCTTCTGAAGTGAACTCCTATTTATTAATAACTTAGACATGACCGAAGATATGGGCATAGAAGAGACAGCTCATGAGCAGAGCTCATTGATGTTGCTCAAAAGGAACTGACTAGAAGGTTCCAAGGGCAGAAATTCGACTAAGTATTGTGAGCAACTGACAGTAAGCAGTCTGGTTTACGCTCCATGTCATTACTGCTATCCTTAGGAATGAAAACTTCAAAAGCCAGGGGAGTTCTGCACGTTTAATCCTGGGAGCTGAAATTCAGGAGTGAGAATCCTGGTGGACTGTATCTTTAGAGAAGAAAGTGTTTCATATTTTGCTTATAAGTTTTTGCTGATTGCTTAATATAAAATATTCTATTTTTCCATTCAGAAAGTTGAATTCCTTTGGATAACTCTATAGAGACATATTAAGAAATACCCAGTTACAGTCCTATCCTTTTTCTAATATTCTCTCAAAGATAAAAACAAGCATCTTTTAGAACCTACAGCTGGATAGAAACATCAGTCAAGTTAGTGTTTTCTGTTCTACTCCTTAGTTCAAATTTTCCTCGTGAGATTATTTAAACATAATTCCAGAATACAATACCCAAGAGCTGTTCAATCTTGAATTTTATTTCAGATTCTTCTTGGGCAATTACATTTATTTCAATTAGAAAATTGAATTTAGACTGTTAAATGTGATTACATTATTTGGCATAACTAAGTATGTCACCTGCTGATATGTGACAATTCCTCAAAAATATTCCTGTCATACTGCAATCAAAGAATGAACTTCTTTTAAAATCTAACTTCCGTTACACAGTGACACCTGTCTTAAAAAGCCATTTAAAAGAAACAACAAAAATGACTGCTCAATGGAGATAGTCTTCTAACAAAAAAGGAGCAAAAATTTCACCAAAATGGGGAAACTGATGGAATCTCTTAAAACAAGTTTTCTAGTCAGGGAAGTGGTCTGTTGCACAAGTTTCACAGAATATTTTTACATGCTTTCTCAGTGTTTGTGCTGCTATCAAAACTTGTTGCTTAACAATTCTGTTAGAAATGTACACGAACATGTTAAAACTTCTAAATTAAAACTTTAAGAACAACTATGACTGGGATGAGGTAATAGCAATTTAAGCCTGAACAGAAGAGCTCACTCACACCATGGAGATAAATTTTGCAGAACTTATTTTTTTAAAAGACTTCTTAAAACAAAGTACACTAGCATAGCTCTCTTTTCCAATTGTAACTTAGTAGCTGGCACTTTTAAATGGAAATTGGTATGAATAACTGACCAGCTACTGCAAATGTCAATGACTGCTACAGAAGTGGTTGTTGTTACAGCATGCTAGTGCAGCCTCTGTAGTCCCACTTTTAGCAATTATTCATGCAAAGCATGGGAGATGCTAGTCATGGAGGAATTAAATTAGCCTACGTTAAATTATACATGTTTTGCAATTTGGCTGACTTTTCTTAATTTTGCTAATTTATGTTCCCAAGCAATCAGACTGTTCAACTAATTGTTTTTGATACCTTGCTGACCCACTGTATCACACTGAAAGTTACATGGTTTTCCCCATATGACAACTGAATATTTTCCCTCATTGTTATACAATTGTAAAGAATAACTTGTCAATGTTCAGAGAATGTATCTGTATATAAATTATACAACCTGATTGTGACAGACACAGCAACTTTTTGGGGGTCCATTGTTTTTAAAAAAAATGGCTTATATGTGATTGTGTTCTACTCTGTGCTCCATTGGGAACAAAAACTGTGGAACAAAAACAGCAAATCAGCTAGCTTACAAACCCCCACAGGGAGTTACCTACCTTCTGTGGAGGCTTGCAAACATTAGTTCAAACTGGATTTGCCAGAGACCAAACACAAAAATAAATAAATACATAGCCTAAATTGAAACTGACCTTCTTTCTGATCCAGCAAACAGACAGGAAATTCTGTCGGGGAAGGGGAGGGAGGGATGGAAGGGAGAAAATCCTTGAGGAAGGTTTGGAATGGTTCTCTGTAAGCTTTTAGAATGTATGTTGGTTCTTTTCTAGCTTTTATATGTTTTCTCTATAATGCTTTTATCTTAAGAATAAATGTACTTACTTAAAAATTACCACACCGCTCCTTCTAACTGTGGACAATACACTGATCATAGCCTTCGGAGATAAAGCAAACTTGCCTGCTTAGGCAGTCTGGCTTGCTGGCGATGCACGTGCTGTGCAGCCTTAAAACCCTCAGTCAGGAGGGAGAAAGATGCAGGTCTCTGCCCAAGAGAGATGATGGTTGGGACCTGGAATCCCTTAAGTAGGTGCTCTCTAGAGACCACAGAGGGTGAATACAGGTATAGTTACCCTGAAACTGTGGCACTGTTTTCTTACCTTTTTTTGTCTCAGATACTAAAATATACACAAATTTATAAAATGTATTTTTCAATTCCCTATAATATTACTGAAATCACTATGGGAGAGGAAAGTTAAAATTGCAAATCAGTATTAAATGCTAAAAGTAAAAAATCTGCCTGTAACAGATAGATTGATAATCTCCTACTCCTTTTGGAATTTCCTCAAGGAAACACTGAAATTTAGAAAAGTGAGCATATGCAAAAACTAATACAGATGCTCTCTGCAAGTGTACTAATGCTGTGGATGCCCTCAGCTGCACTGAAAGCCAATTAGAAGATTCTAATGCTCAACGGACAATAGGTAAACAAACCTCTAAAGAGAAATCTAATAGGGGAGAACTTTAGTCAAAGGGAACCTTTCACTTGAACTCTAGTCAAGTTAAAGTAGTTGAATAGATTACACAGTTCTACATCATGCTAATTTTTGTGGTTTTACAATAGCATTTTCTTACTTTTTAAAAACCTTTTTGTTTCCTTTGTTGCACAAACAAATGGGGAATCTAATTATATAGGAGAAACAGTAAGATCCACTACTAAAAAGATGCTGTCAAACACAACAAGAAAACAAATCCGTAAAACAGAGATTTCTTGAGTAACTTTCAGTTAAACTTAGGGCTTGTCTCCACGTACTGATGCAGCTGTACTGCTGTAGTGCTTTAGTGAAGACACTCCTTTGTCGACAGCAGAGATTCTCCTGTTGGCATAGTTAATCCACCTCCCCAAGAAGCGTAATCTCATGTGCTTTTAAACATCAGTTTAATATAATGTGGGTCCACAAACACTAAAATGCCTTAATCCAAAGTGAATGGTTTTGTATGGTGCCACTACAGGGCAGAGTTATGGTTTCCACTGATGGAGAAAACTTTCAATTATGAAGAACAGGAAAAAGTCACCATTAATTCTAAAATAAATTATTCTCATAAATTCTCAGAAAATGAATTTTCTAAGTGTTGTAATTTTGGGGAAGATATTTTGTATATTTCATATGTAACCAACTGGTTGAATCCCTGCTTCCAGTGAAAACTTCAACTCAAACTTCACTATGGAGTCACTTCTAATGCCTCCATAATGCTGATTATTTTTCATGTTGAGAAAAACCATTTAGCTGCCCAGCAGAGAGACACATGCTGTTCATAGTTTGTTTTCCACCATCATAAACAAATTGTTAGTGAGCAACAGACGGGGGATACAGAAAATTACAACAAGTCATGAACTGTGATTAAACACCTAACTTGGGGCTTTTAGGGAACCAAAAGCCAAAGCAGCTGTCCAACATTAAAAAGTACACTGAAAGTACACTCAGGTAGCAGATACATGCCCTATCATTAAAGAGCATTTCACATCCTCCTTAGGAAGGAAATAAAGATGATTTCTTAATTTCACATGTACTTTAAAATGAGACCATGAACAATAAATCATTCGTCAGAGCCTACTTCAAATTCCCATAGTTGAAGTACATAGCAGAATTAATAGAATATCTGGTCAAAAAAAGTGATGATGGGTTTTGTCTAACACATGAATATTCCCAAAATATTATTTAAATGTGAAAAGTCATTGTCCAAAATCGTATTCTGATTATATAGTTAGACCTTTTCCTTGTCTCAGTGATATATCAGTTTCTATCATTTTCACTTCCACCATTTGGTAAATGGATACAACAATAGGAAAAGGAGGCAGGGAGCATTTGGTATATTTCCCCTTTTTCTCTTTCACAGCCATTTTATTTAATTAGTTTGGGAAGGATTTTCTGTTATTTTTAAAAAGTCACAAAGAAGCCAAAAGCAGGGGTACAAGTCCAATTTTTAAAAACTGTTTGGCAGATTGGTTTTAATATCCCTTAAAACGTATACACAATTTTACCCTTTGTTTTGCAGAAACCTTTCACATTTCCTTATGAGTTTAAACAAATATGTATATTATGTTTTGCTTAAATGTGTTTGACCATAAGAAAATTTCCTGTACACAAATTCAAAACAAAGCAATTTTTTCCCTATTCTTTGCAACCTATAGGTCTACATCTTCTCCGCGGTCAAATGCACCTGATCGTATTTTCACAGACCCATAACTTCCTATATAATTTTACATGATTTACTTTTGAAAATGTTTGATTGCTCCTTACTCTGCAATGGTTTTCCCAGATTTCTCTCCTTAAAGCCTTTTATTAAAATCTCCTCTAAGCCTTTATCCAAACCTCCTGTCCAGCAACTTACAATAATCACAGTCTTCTATTTCCTGAAAAAAATTCTGGAAACACAGAACTGCCGGTTTCCTGGAAGCATGCCAATGTCTAACCTAAGTCATATTTTTAAAAAAATCAAAACAAAACAATCTATTGTATGTAATTGCTAAGACTAAAATAAGACTCCAGCCCTTAATTTAACTTCAAGGTACAAGGGTATATATACTCCATCTTTCATCCACCCTGTTGTTGCATCACAATTACAATACAGCATTCTGTAATCACAGACTGTCTTCCTTCTGTCAGGTTTGGTGTTCTGGCTTTGGGCAGCTTTTCTGAATTCATGCTAGCATTTCCAGTCTTATCTTGTGTTCAGATTCTTTGATAACCTTATCTGTCCTTTAGCTTTCCCTTTTTTCTGTTCAAACTCAGAAGTAGTAGATCCACAGATATGGAGAACTGCTACATGTTATGGCCATACACAGCTTCTCAAAGTTTCTTGTCCAATTACTGACTCTCCTCTCTTTATTTGGACCCTCTCTGAACATCTTTGGATTTGTTCATCTTATTCTGATCCTGTTTTCCTTTCTATGCTGACTTTGTTTTTCCATGTACATTCAGAGCAGATAAGGAGCAGATAAGGAGGTGCCACAATACATTTTAAGCATTTTAAGCTTTTAATAAAAAACACCACCATAATTGTATCAATATACATAACAGTATGTACTAAATGCATTTACAAATGACATTTTTGCTAATTTGAAATAATTTAGCAGTGTAAAAGCAAAACTTCTCCAGAAAAGTCATCTATATTGCTTTGTACTCAATTTTAAAATCGCCAAAAGAAGCTAATTTAAGTCTTTAAAAAGTCTTAATGGAATCAATATGTTCTACATATTAGAAAGCTATTAACAAGGAGGTCTGGAATCTGCCTGGCCAGCATGTGAAAGCAAAGAATTTTGGCAAGTTTTCCTAGTGGAGAGCCTAAACCTGGCAGATAAGTAATGAGAAATGTCTGGTCTGTCTCCACATTTGAAAACGGATGAAAAACCAGTATGAGAATTGTTGAATGTGGAAAGGATAGAAAAGTAGATTTATACTTATTATTAATAAAACTTGAAGAGTACTGCTCCATTCATAACTATATACACAACACTGATTCCAAATAAATCCGAAATCTCTCAAGATTTTAAATACATGAACAACAGCCATTAGCTATTGTAACAAAACAATGAACCAAGATGATGTGTGTTCTGATCAGTTTAAAAAAAAAAAAAAAGTTATCTTCAGAAAAAGGGCTTCTCAGGTATACTACTGTAGGCTTCTACATTCAATCTCAGAGACTTCAATTCCGTAACCTGTAATGCATTAAATTATGGCATCCACTCTTCAGCAACATGTCTATCACCTACTACAGCAGAAGCATGCATTATAAAGTAAAAAGTTATTTACAAATAGTTACATTTTATTAATGATGATGATCCTTCTCTTCCTTTCCCACCCCCCAAAACAAAATATCTTCATAATGAACATAGTTGGCTTTCATGGCATTGTTCTTGTTCTCCTACTTACTTGAGAACCACTAAGCATTTCCTCTAGAAGTCCCTCCTATTCTCTTTGCCCCCTTCTGGATTGGGTCTAATAACCTCTGTCACTGGCTGATACCTGTTCTCTCTGAGTCTTATTCATATGCGACTGTGCATAGACACAGATTTAACTTATCTCTGTGCTGACCACTTCCAAATGTGCTTCACTCTTGGCCTGCCACTTTCTGTCCAG
Source organism: Emydura macquarii macquarii (assembly GCF_026122565.2). Classification (NCBI taxonomy): domain Eukaryota; kingdom Metazoa; phylum Chordata; order Testudines; family Chelidae; genus Emydura; species Emydura macquarii. The sequence continues at coordinate 21,463,182 of NW_027131614.1, read as the reverse complement.
TCCTAGATATCACCATGTCTGACATGTACCACTGGAAAGTATGTCAACAGCTCAAACTTTAATATAAAATAAAGAATTTGGGTTTAGTCATGTTTCTTCTTAAAACATTCTTCACTTCCTCTGTTCTCTATTACTGCTGACAAGGCTACCCTCCCTTTATTGCCAATGTTCACAATCTGGACACATTCTCCCCACACTTCTAGACCTTTCCAAATCTTTCTGCATCAAGGTCCATATCTTAAAAAAATAATTACTGAAACTTGTCTCCTATTACATACCCCGCCATGCTACTCATGATGCTCATTTTCTATGCATCTCTCCAAGAACATCTGCGATTACTTCTTCCACTCTATCTCTGTGCCTAGCATATTTTTATGCAAATTACATCTCATTCTCAAGCCGCCCCTCCTGTTATTTTCTTTGCAACTAAAGCAATAGCTGCCTGTGAGCAGAAAAAAACTGATTAGTTGCATTTCTCACTTCTCAGGTACTAATGCTGGAGTCAGCAGGAGAGCTTTTTTAGATTTACAACCTGTATTTAAGCAACTGATAAGAAGAACCATTGAATTCATTTTTCCCCTTCCTTCTTTCCTTACAGACTTATGTGACCTCATTCACTGTCAACTATAATGGTATTTTAAAAAAATTTGAGATTCAAAGTGTAACACCAAGCCTAAAACTATTGCAGTTTGAGGGGAAAAAAACCCCTAGATTTCATTACCTTTACTTAAGTCATCAAAATTCCCATCCCTTTCTGTAAAACATATAATATACATTTTTAAATTCATTGCAACTTTTGTACAAGAGATTAAATTTTTCAGGCTTTACAGTATACTAACTCGTGTAAATTTATTTGCTCTTTCACTTTAATCATACTAACAGAGCTTTCTAATTAAAGACATAAATAAATAAATTATATATGTATGTATGTATGTAACTGTTTACCACTGAGTACATTTCTGTGTCTGAAAGATGAAGCAAGCCACCATTACTTATTTCAGTTTTGTCATTCACTTCAGTGGGAATGGAACAAAGCCCAAAGACTGAACATAGTTAAGAAATGTGAAAGCACACACAACTCCTTTAATCTAAAAAAGTAATATACCTTTAAAAGTTGTATATTATTCTTTGAAAATATGGTGCTTAGATCAACAACTTTTAGAAATGCACTATTTGCAGAACTACATTATTAAAAGACAGCACTTTAGACCCCACACAAACAAAACATGTATAATATCACAGTAAATATTGCATACACTGCTCTGTGTACATGTAGAAGCTAAGATAAATGTTGCTTTCCTCTCCCCCCCATGCCATGAAATTCAGAACAGATGGATTAGTAGGCTAGGAACCTGATTTGAAATATCAAGACTTCCTAAAACAAAAAAGTTTAAATCATGCAATAATCAACTCAACCCTTCATTTGTGAAGGGAATTTATTTATTAAAGTGCAGTTTGCAGTGTGGGAGTTTGAGATGAGACCTTACAAACAAGGACCTTTCTGTTTTGCATGAACACAAAAGATTCCATTACACAATTCACAATGGGAAGGGGAATTACTCAATTTGCAAAACTTTCCCCATTCTTGACACTTCTGCAGCATACACTACACAATGTGTTGCTTTTTTATTCGTAGACTAAGAAAACACAGAAAGGGAAAGTTTCACCATGCGGCCCAAATGCTGTTCTATAGAGACCACTTATAGACATTTGAAGTTAGTTCAGCCTTCATACCAAAACAATCTTTCAGCTTTCTAAGACTGCCAGCAAGGGTGCCAATGAGAGTTCAATTTTGGTAGTAATTTTTCTTGCGTGGATAAAAAAACCACTCAAATAAGAATTGGAATGGGACAAAATCATTTTAACTATGGACTACTGTCCAGACATTAGACAGAAGCAACTATTTGTCATTATTCCATAGTCCAGAAATGTACTAGTGACCTTGTAATGAATTTCTCCATATCCTATTAAACTCCTGAATCATCCAGTCACACAGAAGAATCCATTAAAAAGAACTTATTTCTATGTTTCTGACTACATTAAGGTCTTGTCTAAACAAGAAGTTAGTACACAGCAAACTAGGGTGTGAATTTACTGTGCACTTGCTATTCTGCATTAACTCCCCATGTGGACACACTTATTGCACACTAAAAGTGCCTGGGGCAGTTTAGCTTAGTACACTTCAAAGAATATTAAGCTAAAGTACACAAAAGCACTTTCAGTGCACAGTAAGAGTATCACATGGGGAATTAATGCAAAATAGCTAGTGTGCTGTAAATTTACACCTTATCTTGCGGTTCACTAACTTCCCCATGTAGACAAGCCCTAACATTTTTGGGAAATCTCCCATCACTGCAATTTTATTGGTGATACGAGCAGATGTACACATCCCTCACAACTGCCATGGAAGACTTCCTATTTGCCATTGTGCCTCAGTTCATCACTTGTAAAATACTACTACATATAGTACCATCTTATCTCACAGGGTGCTTCAAAGATAAATTAACTGACATTTGTGAAGCAATTAGAAACTATGGAGCTGAGTATCGTAAAACAGCCAGTGAGGAAATTAGTAATTCTTTTATTCAGAGAAGGGCTTGAAAGGTGTGCAATGAATCAAAGATGGGGTCACATATTAAATGAAGAGCATAAAACTAAATATTGAAAGGCTACTCCTTCAGTGAATATCAGCTATTCTGTACATTGAATGAGGCAGGGTTGCTATGGAAAAAATAGCATGTGATCATGTAATTAAAGACTACCATACTATGTAAATGGGCAGAATTAAGGTTTCATTGACTTTGTGAACTTAACCTTTTAATGTACTTTTTTTGTATGGAGTACTGATAATAGTTAGAGATTTTATTATACAAACGATACTATGTCAAAAATTAAACCGATGTGGATTAAACTAGTATTTAAATTAAATTTCACCTTTTAAAAATTTTATACTGCAAATGTAAGCCATACGCAGATGTGTAATATTCTTGAATTCTACATTTAGACAAACAGTAATTTTAGAATTCTATCACACTTACTGACATTTAAAAAGAAAAAGATTTCATTTAAATTAGAATCCCAATGATGGACCACATTGCTTTTCTGCTCAGTTCTGTCCATTTTATTGCATTTCTTATTCTCAGCTTACTCCCCAAGCCATTTGTCTGTTTTGTCTACCCAGCACATCATCAAACCTAGACTGAAATCTCACAGAGACAATCTTGTTTTACTCCTCTGTACTATACCCAGCACAATTAGATCTTTTATTGGGGTTACAAAGTGCTAACAATATAAATAACAAATACTGTCCTCTTATGTTTATGTGACTACGAAAGTAAAGAAAGTAAAAAAAAGTAAATATCACATTTGATCTTTTTTCTCTGTAAACCTAATGAACTTCTAGTTGCCACACACACTCCCTTTTCAGAGGCATAAAATGATATACTACATGTAAATCATCATGGAACAGCTGGCAAGTGGCAGGTTTATCTGCTGCCAGCGAATGAGTGGTTGGTTGCCAATAAAAGAATGTGGTTTCCTAAAGCTGCTTTCATGTACCAAATAATAGTATACTCGCTTCTAAAATTTCCACTGCACTGTGGACCAGCACCATAACTAGATTTTTGCAAATTGTGTACCCTGAACTGATGTGGATGATGTACAATTTACATAGAACCAACACTGAGTTACTCAGATTTAAAAAAAAATTTTTTTGGGGGGACAAGATGGTGAGAATGTAATATTGCACACTCCGAATGAAAGGATAAAAAGGTGGGATGTTACAATTGTGCTTAGGATCTGTGTGTGACATTTTTGAGTAGTTTATGAAGCTGAAATTCAAAAACCCTATTCTTTTGAAAAAACATTTTAAAATGTTTTACAATTTAAGATGAATTACACACAGACTATTTTTAAAAAGCTTGTATTAAACTTGGTTTTAAGTCCGCTACTAATTTTAAAGTTCTTTCCAGAACGTTAAGGAACAGTAATGTAACTTAGCTCTTCAAAATATCTTGAGTTAATTGATTAATTATTCAGAGTCCACTGATGCAAAAAAGTGTTACCATCTATGAGTCTTAACAGTTTGAAACTCTAAGACAAAACAGTAAGATTGGATCATAAATGTGTGGGAACCAAGGTTGTGTATTGTAGATTACCTTGTAAGTGCAGTACACCACAAGAATTGTTGAATTATCTTATTTTTAGATCACTAAGAAAGTGCAACTTAATTCTTACAGTACCTCTGATTTACTTGCATCTCAAGTAGTTGTATTTTTTCCAAGAGTTCTTTTTCAACAGCTTCCCTCTGTAATTCAGACTCCTTACGGATAATTTGTATTGCATCCTCTTTTTCACTACTGAGCTTTTGAACAAGTAGTTTTCTGTCTTGTTCTTGGTTAGTTATTAACAGTTCTTTTTCCTCCTCAAGATTATGGATAATAGCTTCAAACGTGTCCTTCTGTTCACATAAAACCAATTTTTCCTCTTTTTGCTTTTTTAGGGCATTCACTTCCACTTCTAACTTACTTCGTAGTTCTATTATTTGTTCTTTGAGACTTTTTTCCACTTCAAGAGCTTTTTGATGTAAAGAGGTTACTTTGTTTAATTCAATTTTGAGTACATTTGTTTCTTCTTCATGTCTGTTCACTAATTCTGAAATACACTGATCTTTCTCAATTGTCATTAAAATTCGTAGCTCTACTAGCCCCACTTGATATTCATCATTATTAACTTGTATCTGATGGTTTAATTTATCTAACTCTTTTCTTAAATTTTCAGTTTCCTTATCAATAAGGGACTTCAGGATCTCCTGTTGCTGAGTTCTGCTTTCTTCCAATAATATCTTCATTTCTTCAGTTTCTGCTTCCTTCAGTGCAAGTTCAACTTCTAATTTGCACCTCAAGTCAAGCAGATCAGAAATTTTGAGTTTTAACTCCTCTATGTGTTGCTCTCTCTCTTGGACAACTGCTGCTTGTGATTCGTGCATTTGTTCAAATCTCTGCTGGTTTTCTTTTTTTAACTTATCTAAACAATCCTTGTGCTCAGCTATTAGTTTATCAAATTCTTGTGTATGTCTGATTTGTAGATTGTTTTCCAATTCTTTAAGGTGACTTTCCTCCAAACTCTGAAACTCTACCCTCAAAAGCTGAATTTTCTCATCACTTTCAATATGAAGCTTTTTCAAATCTTCCAAGACTACCTCTCGTGACTGTCTCAGTTCTTTAATTTCACAATTCTGAGTCTTCATTTGGCCTTCCAAGGCAAGTAACTTCTGATCTTTCTCATACTGTAGACAAACAACTACTTCTTTTTCATTCTTCACCATTGCAAATTCATTATCTTTATTTTGCAAAACTTCTTCAAGACCTATTAAGTCTCCTTTTAACTTTTTAATCTTTTTTTTGTTTTCTTCAACATCTTCCAGTAATGTATTAATTCTAGTTTCATACTCATTTTTCAAAGATTGCAATTCTTTTTGATGTTTATCTTTTAGTGTTTTTTCAAGTGAAAGTTTTACTTTTTGTATAATATTTCTTATTTCTACTGATGTACATTTTAAAGAATTTGAAAAGTCACACTGTTCTTTTTGTACAAATGTTCTAAAGTGGCAAAGGTCTTCTTTTATGTTTCTTAAATTAAACTGTGATTCCTGGGCAACAACTCTACACTTCTCCATGCGAACATTTAGAGATTCCTCCTTCACACAAATATTTGTGTCTTGCATACGTCTGTTGTCTATTGCATTGATAACTGAAGAATAAAGAGACTCCACCATCATTTCTGGACTTTGTGGATCACTTATTATATTAGGAGATGACGCATTTTCCTCGATTACAAACTCATTCACTGCTGACATAAAGTCAGACTCTGGGCTTTCTGCTAATGAATCCAAGTCTAACGACCCTTGCTTAAGGGCTTGCTCTAAGTTTGGATGAGTGATTGTTTCAAAGTCAAACGTATGAGCATCAATGCTGTCTGGAGACAATTCATCTAATGCAGCTGGGGGACACACAGGAGGACACAGGGGACCCTGAAGACTGAGTGATGGAGGAGTTCTAGAAGAGGTAGCAATTGTGGTTCCTTTAGTGCTTTCCATCCTTGGTGTAGTAGCAGATTGTGGTGATGCTTGACTATTGGAGACCTGCAAGTATAAAATTTAAACCAAAGCTTTACAAATTGAATGATAAATATATTAACTCTTTAAGACTTAGCTAAAACTTGGCAACATCAAAACAAATAAAGTAAAGTGACAGCACTAGAAAATGTCAGAGTCATTATACATCTAACTTTCAAAAACTGACACTAAAAAGTCAAGGAAATTTAAACTCAAATGCTTGTCAATTTCAGCTCCTTTCTTGACATCTTTAGTTAGCAAATGTGTGTGTATTATTAACTATCTATATATCCAAAATATACTACTCAATCACACTAATTATAGTAAATATAGTGGAATTTGAGGACTGCAATGTAATTTTATGTATTGTACAAACACATGGAAGTGATAAGAGTTGCCAAAAATGCTGGAAGCCTGAAAATTAAAGAAAACCATCACATATTTGATATGAAAATTATGTATCTGCTATTGTGCTTTGTTTACTAAAAATATTGTCTGAATTTGCTTTTTCTGAAAGTATTACTTAATGAAAAAGGTTAAGTTGACTTATGATTTACACTATATCAATATACATAATAGGATGAAAAATTAAGATCTAGATGAAGAAAATATATATCTAACAAAGGCTTTTCTCTGCACACAACTCCCTTTTTTCTTTTTAATCAATAGTTAAAGCATTTTATAATCAAATACATTTTTAGTATTTCGACAAAAATAAAAAATAAGATTTCCCAATATTTTTATAAAAACTTCTTGATGCAGTAAAACTCATCCACGGTAATACAGATATCAAAAGCAAATCAGATTTCTCCTCTTTTTCAGAGCAGAAAAATGCAACAGCGGATTTCAATAGATACTACAGAGAAGAGCACATTAAAATGAAAAATAGCCTACCTGATGATTTTCTTTCTGGAACTGACCCACCCCCATTTGGGCTGCACCTCTCTTCCTATAAATACTGGAGAAAGTTCAGATTTGGCCATGGAGCTCCAGAACTAAGTCATGTCCCTTCATTGAAACACTGAAGGCCAGATTAACCAGCCCACTAGATCCACTTTCTGCTGCCAGAATGATACAAAGCAGATTTAAAGCTGGCTCACCTAACTTCTTGGAACTTTCCCTTCTGAAGTGGACTAAACCAAGTGATCTTGGTAATTTTTTTATTTACTCCAGAGAATCCAAGGTCAGTCTGATTTCAAGTCTCAAGCACTGAAGAGGATAGATTCTTGGATGAGAAAGTGAATCTTATCCCAGTGGGGTAGGATAAGCCACCCAGTCTTTGAACCCTTTCCCTGATAAAGCAAGGGTTCATGGGCTACCTAAGATTACGTAGATTAGGTAATATAATTTTGGATGATAATGTAAATGAATTTGCATGTCTCAGTGCAGTTTTCATCAACTGACTCACAAAATCCCCATCACCACTAGCGCTGAATGAATAACTGATTTTTTTCGTTCACTAGCAGTTCCAAAATATTGGGTCAGGTTGAATCAAATAAAAAAAAAAAAAATCAGGAAAAAAAATCAGTGAATTAAAAAAATCTATGTTTCATTTGCCCCACTCACCTGGGATGTGGGAGATCAGAGTTCAGTTCTTCCCTTTGCCTGATGTGGAGACTATGAACTGCTACCATGAATGACAACAAAGTCAGTGGGCCATGGAAAGTGTGTGAAAATGACACTATAGCCTAGTACTTAAGGTATTCTCCTAGGATGTGGGAGACCCAAGTTTAAGTCCCTGATCCACTGACTATTTATTTATCCACAGTGGAACAGCCTGAGAAAGACCCACATCAGAATATCCCAAAGCCCAGTGGCTAGCATAAACTCCAGCAATATGGATGACCCAAGTTCAAATCCCTTCTTCATATCAAGCAGAAGGGGAAAACAAACCTGAGTCTCCTACATGCCAGGTGAGCGTTGTAACTACAGGTCTTAAAGTTATAAAGGAAGGCTTCCTCCACCTCTTCCGCCCATCTAAGGCCTGAAAAGTATTTTTTAGGGAGTCAAAACTATTCAGCAGATTCGTCTAATTTGTGAACAGTTTGGGTCAACCAAAAGTGCATTTTTCAAAGAAGGTGTTCATCTAAGTTTTCCCCAGTTGAAATTACTACAATTAGCTATAACTGGCAAGCTTTTCTCAGTCTCAGCAAAACAGGCAAGGACTGAATGAACAGAGCCTAAATCGGCTCCCCCTAGGTCAAGGCTGAGCCACAATGGCAGAGTCTATGCTTTTTCTTTTGTGAATACTAGACTACTTTATTCTCCAGGACTAGCAACTGTCAAACACTAAATTCACACTCATGATTTACTTGATTATTTAGGGGGATTTCCAATACTATCACTCCAACAGTTGCTTTTGCTATGTTACCTATCAGTCTATGTATATTTCAACATAATTTTCTGGAATACACCTTTTATTTCCTAAACATTACCAACAGAAAGAGTAGTAAAATTTTCAATTAGGCAAAGTTTTGAATCTCAGTATCACAAATAAAACTTAAAATATTCCTCTAAACCAGTGTTTCTCAACTGGTGTTCCGCCGAGAGCAGCTGTTCTCCGCCCCGCCGAGAGCAGCTGTTCTCCGCCCCGCCGAGAGCAGCTGTTCTCCGCCCCGCCAAAAAAGGGAAGATGTCCCGGATTTTTTGGCGGAGGGTATCGAGTATAAGTGTAATGTAAGTGTAATTTAATTGAGAAATGCTGATGTTTGCTTCTTTTGACATTTTAAGACTGTTAAGAGTTTGGGGGGTTCCGCAATTATTTATGGAGTTCAAAAGGGTTCCATGGCCAAATTTAACTGAGAAACACTGCTCTAAACAAACATAAAAATCAAGACGAACAAAATATAGATCATTTCACTCTATACTGACTCTGAATTTATGTTATGGTTAATACACGGTTTTATTTCTACCTCAATATTCAGGTTCAGGTTCTTATTTACCCCCTCTATTCTAAAAATAAGGCATCTGAAATTTAAAATTAGGCAATAAATTTTAAAAACTACTACAAGAACCAAATATTTTCTACAAAGTATAAATTCTGTAATGCTATCCCAGGTTATTAAGGCTAGTTAAGTATTATTTTTAAAAAGAAAATTAAATACTCTCATCAAAGGTCAAACTACTTTTCAAATAGCTTTTAATTATAGATTGCACTTTAATTATAGGGCCATATACCTTTTATGTACAACAGTCATCCCATTACAAAGTAGAAATTTTGCAGAGACTGTTGCCCTTATATTGTAACTAATTTTTTAGGCCTCAATACTGCAAAGAGTTCCATAAAGATGGATACTTATGTCTACACAGATACCTCTGCAGGATTAAGGCCTTCGTAAAAAGTTACCATTGCCTGCAGAATTGTTCCGTAGAAAAATGAAGCAGGGCAATTGAAATTCCTCTATTGGTATTTTCTAATCTGCCCCCTATTAGTTCACTCTCAGAAGAGTGCTTTCAACTATAAATGCTAAAAACTAATGGAAAACCTGCTCTCTGCAGAATCTTATTATGATATGGATGGTATTAACAATCAAACTTAGGCAGGGCATATGACAGTCTTGACTTATACAGACAACATCATTTGTAGATTCACTAGTACCAAACAAAATTACCAGGTTGTCAAGCCTCAAAGCTTCAGGGAACACTGCACAATTCCAAGTGAAATTAGAAACAGTAATACATAATTAGATATATTAGAGAGTTTCATGCTTCTCTTTTGCAACGAGCCACTGTTTAAAAAGGATGTTACACTTGTCTGTCCCAACAACCATTTCTTGTGTTCATATTCAATTTGGCCTTTTTAGCTATGAAAAAATGCTGTGATTTAAATATTAAAAAAACAGGAGAAAAAAGCCTCCGAGACACTATTTTTCTTAAAGGTATTTCCCCAAATTTGATACGACTCTAAAACAATTTTTTCTTTGGGATTAAATTTCATGACCACTCGGTCCAGAGAATGTCTGCTTGGGGCACATACTGAGGCCATGGCCTGAGCCCTAGGTATGCAAGCTTTACTACATATGCGCAAGTCACCATATGGCCCAGCAGCTGCAGACAAGATCTGGCTGTTGTGAGGGGGCACTCGTGAAGGCAAGTAATAATGCCTGGCATGGCTTCAAAGTGAGGCTGTGGTAGAAACGCCCAGGCCTGAGTGGAGTCCAGAACCACCTCAATGAATTCTATCCATGCACCAGTGTTAATGTTGATTTATGTTCATTTATTAACGGACCCAGATGGCGACAGGCGGCACATACAAAGTCTAGACTGCTCTGGACCTGAGACTAGGACCCACCCTTGATCAGCCACTTGTCCAGGTACGGGTATATTTGCACGCCCTGGTGCCCTAGGTGCGCAGCCACCACTGCCATGCACTTTGTAAACACTCTCAGAGCAGAAGAGAGGCCAAAGGAGAAAACAGAGAAAATGTCTGTGGCTGGGAAAGATCGCAATATGGAAGTTTGTGCCCTTTAGGTCGAGGGTGGCATACCAGTCTCCTGGCTCCAAGGAAGGGATGATGGAGACTAGTGAGACGATGCAGAACTTCAGTCTCTTGAGATACTTGTTGAGATTACGCAGGTCTAGACCCCCTTTCACCTTAGGAATGAGGAAGTACCAGGATTAAATCCTTTCCCCCTCATGTCTGGTGGAACTTCCTCTATAGCCCCTAGACTGAGAAGGTTCTCCACCTCTCGCATGAGAAGTTGCTCGCAAGAGGGGTCCCTGAAGAGTGACGGGGAGGGAAGGTTGTGAGGAAAGGGGGAGGAAAACTGCAAGACATATCCCGCTGAGGTGATGCCAAGGACCCAACGGTCTGAAGTTATTCTGGCCCATTCGGATAGGAAGAGGGCAAGTCAGTTAAGGAATGGAAGGGAAGGAGGATCCTCTCTCAAGACTGGAACACCGTCCTCAGGCACACCTTCAAAAGGATTGGCGTTGGCCATTCGAGCGCATGGAAGACCCTGGTTGGGCAGCAGGAGCGGAACCCACAGTCGACTGGCACCTCCTAAACCCTCAATCTTTATCCCTTCATCTATAGGGTGAGTGGGGGCTGGTATCTCGGCGGCTGCTGCTGGGAGCGGAACTGATGCCTCGAGGCCTGGGTTGTATAAAGGCCCAAGGAACTCAGCATGGCCCTCGAATTCCTCAGGCTGTGTAGCTTGGTGTCGATCTGGTCTGAGAAGAGAGCAGCCCTGTCAAAGGGGAGGTCCTGAAGGGACTGCTGCACCTACACCTACTGTGAGAGCCCAGAAGACTGCAACCAAGAGCACTGACACATACAGATAGCCGAGGCCACGGCTCTCCTAACTGAATCCGCCACTATGGAGGCCACTTGTAGGGCAGCTCTAGCCACTGTTCTACACTCCTCAAGGATGGTGGCAAAGTTCGGTGCCTGCTCCTTGGGCAGAGTCTCCCTGATACACTTGAGGGAGTCCCAAAGATTGTAACTGTACCTGCCCTGGAGCGCTTGTTGATTTGCAATACAAAATTGCAGGCTCGCTGTTGAATAAATTTTCTTCCCAAATAGGTCTAGCTTTTTGTTGTCCTTCTTTCTGGGTGTCGAGCTAGGCTGGCCCTACCTATCACACTCATTGGCAGCCACCACTCGCAGCGAACCTGGGGAGGGATGGGTAAACAAATATTCAACCCCCTTGGTGGGAGCATAGTACTTTTTTTCTGCCCTCTTAGATGTTGTGGGCACAGACGATAGCGTTTGCCATACGGCTTTCAATACCTTAAGCACCACTTAGTGTACAAGCAGGGCGAACCGGGCCAGCACCGCCGCTGCTAGTACATCAAAGAGGCTGTCCAAGGCCTCATTGAGCTCCTCTGCCTCCAATCCTAAATTCGAGGCCACCCTCTTAAGGATGGCCCTGACGCGACTGCCTCATCCAGAGAAGACAATGAGGACTGTGCTGGCATGGGAGGCGGCGACGCTGCTTGCCTCCTCTAGGCGAAGATTCCCTTACCAGTGATCAGGTTCTGCGCCGTGCTGATACAGGTGAACTCCTCAGTGCTGGGGAGCGGGAATGGTACTGACTCCCATCCAGTGAATGCCTGCATGAAGATGAGCGGAATGGTGCTGCCCATCAGAGCACCGGGCCCTCAGTGCTGGAGACTGGGATAGGTGGCACAACAATGGAAACCACCTCTGTCCCAGGTGCTCAACCACCGAGGAACGCCCCGGAGGCGGAGATTGGGAATGTCCCCTCAGAGACTAGTGCTGCGATGACATCTCCCTGTGCAGTGACCTGGTCCTTGGGGGTGAACACCAGTCATCAGGGAAGTGGGACAGTCATTGCAGAGGACCCATTGTGGGCTTCCTCCGGGACCCGGAGCCTTCTCCTTTGATGGCTCCGGGGGCCTAGGAGAAGGAGACAAAAGCAGGGCCATCAGGTCCCTCGCTGCCTGGAACAACTCCAGCATCAATGGCATCATAATCTGAAGAGGCCCCCTTCCACTCCCAGGAGTTGGGGGTGGCTTTCTTGGCTGGCTCACCTTTCTGGGTGGTGATCCCCTCTCCTGCTGACCCTCAGTCGGTCGGTCTGGTACAGGCCCCACAGTCGACTCAACTTCCCTGGACTTTTTCAGTGCGGGGGAACCAGTCCCTGTCTGGACGCTGCTTCCTCTGCTTCTTCCTTGATGGGGAAGAGGAAGAAGTCCGGTGCCATGGTGGAGCTGGTGCCGATTAGGTGCTTTGCCCCGACGTAATGCTCAGCAGTGAGGTAGATCGTGCCGGCTCAGAGGCTGGTCTCAGCGCTGCATCCATCAGCAAGGCCTTCAGGCGGATTTCCCTCTCCTTTTGGGTCCACAGCCTGAAAACCTTACAGACCTTGCACTTCTCCTTCCTGTGTGCTTCCCCCAAGCACTTTAGACAACTATCATGGGGGTCACTAAGAGGGAAGGGCTTGCTCCAGGAAATGCAGGACTTGAAACCCAGAGACCGGGGTATGCCCCACTCCCAGGCAATGGTCCCTGTAGGGATTACTCCTAACTTAATCAACTATTTACAATTATTTAACTAACAAACAACAACATAACAATAGACAAACTAGCTAACATTGCTTAGGGTACTATAGGATCACATGCGAAAGCAAGCAGAACAGTTCCAGCAACCGTCATGGACAAAAAGAAGGAATTGAGGGGGTGTTGGGCCGGCAGTGCCTATTATACCGCTGCATGTGCACTGGACTCAAGGGGGTGCCAGAGCCATCCCTATGGGTACTGGTAAGGGAAAAAAAATTCCAGTAACCGTGCACGGAGGTGCACACACTCTAGAACGAAATTGACACGAGCGAGCACTCAAAGAAGAACAAAGGGTTCTTCCTGAGTGGCCTAGTTATGTCCAAGTCAAAGATTAAAGCCCTCTTAACATCTAGTATAGGAAAGGTAGACTCCTGTGTAGACTGACGTGGCTTATGAAAAAAAAAGGAAGGTTAACAGTTTGGTTGATGTGAAATTCAGAAAATACTTTGGATAAAAATGTTGGATGGGGTCATAAAGGTACCTTCTCCTTGGAGAATGAAGGATGGGGGTCTAATGGCTGATCCATCTCTCTCCAATTCTGTGTGTAAAAGTGATGATCACCAAAAAGGTTGTCTTCACAGACAGATGTAGCAATGAACATATAGCTAGTGGCTCAAAGGGCCATTTCATGAGACAATTAAGAACCATTTTGAGATCCCAAAGTGGTGTGGGGGCACTAATCTGCAGAAAAAGATTGATAAGTGATTTTAGGAATCTCACAGTGGTTGGATGAGCAAATACAGAGGAAACTTTTATTGGCACATGAAAAGCTGTTACTGACGCTAAATGAACCTTGATGGAACTCACAGAAAAGTCTGAATTTTTCAATTCCAACAGGTAATCCAAAATTAAAAAAAAAGAGGCGACTGGGCAGGAGAAAAATACTACTGGTCACACCAAAGATTATATATTCTCTGTTTCTGAAAGTAAGTATTTCTCATAGATTCCTTTCTGCTATTTAAGAGTGGAAGGGGTTCTACTGGGAGGTACAAGGATTAGCCCCATAGTTTTTGTTCCAATCTGGGTAGTTAAACAATAATGGGAGTTTGCCTGTTGGAAATATAATAGAATCTTGTTAAATGTAAAGAAATAGATGGCATTGGCTTGAACATAAGTTATTAGACCAGACATTCTAACATTGTTAGAGAGTTCCAAAACTGAATCACCTAACTGGTGATTCCCAAAGTGGGCAAAACTGGATTTGAGAGTTGGATCTCTGGAATTCAACTGAAGTATGGATAGCCAATATGGTAGATGAACTAACTGGTCTGAGTTTCATTATCGTTAATAATTGTTTAATAAATGCAAGGAAAGGAAATTAAGTTCACAGAAATTTCCTTTAAATGTGTGGCCAGGTGAAAACAAAGTATTTGTAGACAATTAGTTTGCAGTGAGCAAGATGTCTTTCCTCCAGTAGCAGAAACCATGCTCTGGTAGTTTTTTCCAGCAGGGGAAATATGGGGAGTGTTTGAGACCTGCTTTGAGATGCAGAGTCTCAGTGGAATTTTAATTACTAAATTTCTTGTGGATCTGAAACAGGAACAGATTGCTGTTCATTTGCTGAATGTTTCTGACAAGCAGCTAATAATAAAAAGGGATTCAAGTAGCAAAATGTTAACCAGTGGATGCAATAAATTATGGTACAGATGAAAACTATAAGGGAGAAATGACTTAAGGTAAGTTTCCAGAGTTTCTACTGGACTTGTTCCAGCACAGTGCTGTACATTTAAATGAAGTGCAAGATGGCCTAAGACTTCTCACAATTCCAAAAAAATATAGGTTGTGCCGCAATAGTCCTGCACAAGATTGATAAGGGGAAATCAGCCCATCAAACAGCTGCCCCAGCATTACCAGTTGCCAAGAGGGAAGAGGCTTTACAGACAATTGAGGAAATATATCAGGAAGGTATAATTGAGCCTTCAACTAATTCCTGGGCCTCACTTACAGTTCTAGTTAAAATAAATAAATAAATTGGTAGCCCTAGATTCTGTGTGAATTATAGAAAATTAAAGTAAGTCATTTTAAAGGATTTTCTTATCAAGTACAATGAACATCCCAGATGGTGAAACAGATTCATTCTGGTTTTCTACACTGGATCTTAAAGGTGGTTATTGGTAAGTAGTAGTAGATCCAAAAGACAGGAAAAGGACTATTTTCAAAGCAGGATAATGACTGTGGCAATTTAAAGTGATGGTTTATACCCACATCTGCTCTGATGTTCCATGACATACCTCTTTCAGCCTGTTTATTAAATTGAAACACTATCCTACAGAACATTCAAACCTTTAAAACAGAAACAGATATATTTACAAGTGATTTGTGATAAACTTAAAGTTGCCAATCTGAAATTGGATCCAAAGAAATGCGAATTGTTTAAAAAAGATGACCTATTAGGAATTTCCTGTGTCCTCCACCCCCGCCCCCAAAAGGAGGCTGTGCAGAACTTGTAAACTCCCCAGACACTCGCAAACATACATCTTTGTAGGGCTCTGCTCCTATTATAGAAGACTTATTTGTGGATTTGCCAATATTGCAAAACCTTCAAATAGTCAGTAGAGTGTAATTTAGCATCTTTAGAGTTGAAAATGATTCATGTATTGGCCTACTTGTATTTCAAACCCTTTACACATTGGACGGATATTAGTGCTAATGGACTGAAGGCTGTACTGACATAAGAATACAAATTGCTTGAGCGGGTGCTGGCTTACTACAGCAAAAGTCTTAATTAAGACAAGCTGAAAGTAACTCCTCACAATGATTAAATCAATAGAATATTTTCGGCACTGTCTGTGTGAAAAAAAGCTTGGGGCAGGACAGAACAGGAATTCATGCCTTTTGATTTTTAGATTCAGGAATGAGGAAGAACAGCTTGTCAAGTGAATGGAAATACTACAGTGTTATGATTGCACTGTCATGTACAAACCTGGGCACAAGCACGGTAATCGTGATGCCTTGTCCAGATGGCCTTGTTGGGAGGATAATACTGTAAGCAAGAGAGCAAAGAATTGGCTGCTCAAGGCAATGAGTGTGCTCATAAAAAGATGGAATTGCTGGTATATCCACTGGAACAATGGAAGTGGTCTGCAAGAATAGACTGTTCAGCAGTTAAAGGCTTCCCAAAGAAAGGATCATAATATGAAAATAGTGAGAAACTGGAAAAATCAAATGGCAAATGCAGACATCCAGGAATGTAGTATCTCCTCCGAATACTACAGTAAAAGCTTTCTGTTCATCATAAGAAGACTTGGAATTTAAGGATTAAATATTGTACAGGAGATGGGAAAATCCAGTGAGTTATGCGTGCAGGTATAAACTGGTTATACCAGATACCCTGAAAATGGAGGTACTGAGGCTATGGTGTGACTTTAAGATTGCCAAATATTTTGGGCTTACAAAAGCCTTGGCCAAGCTAAGGGAATTTCTATTGGAATTCAGGAAGAACGTAGAAAATTGGAGCTGGAAGTGTGATACTTGTGCTGTGAAAGATCCCTCTAAAACAGGGACAGCCCCAGTGCAGCAGTATCTCAAGGGGGCACCAATGGAGTGCATTGCTGCTGCTGCTGAGGATGGGCCTTTGCCTCTGACAGAGGCTGGTAATCAATATTTGATGGTAAACCTGGACTACTTTACAGCATGGCCTGAGGTTTACCCAATAACCAAAAGATTGTAATGGTACCAGAAGTTCTAGTAAATGAATTCTTCATCGGATCTGATGTCTGGGTGATGCACACAGACCAAGGGAGACACTGACTCCAAAGTCTTTCAGCAGGTGAGATTCTGGGGATCCACAAAAATTGTACAACAACAAATCTGAGGGGATGGTGAAAAAGGTTAAATTAGACCTCTGTAAAACAGCACCAAAAGGGACTGGGACTGGCATAATCCTTTCCTTTTAATAGTTTATAGAATTACTGTCTGAGTATGGTTTAAGTTAAGGAACCCAGCAAACTTCTTGTATGGCATTCCTGAAGAGGAACAAAGATTTGGACAATGCAGAAACCCTAAAATCTGATACTGAAAAAGCTCACACCCTTCTTAGAGAAAATCTGAGAACAATCTCTGATAAAATTAAAAGGCTTTAGATCATAGTTAAATGGTGAAACTTTTAAAAAGGGCAGCTGGTCTGGTTCTACAACTCTAGGAGAAGAAAAGATAGGCACCCTAAGCTGGATGAACCTTGGGAGGGAACCTATACAATACTGAGACATATAAATGAAGAGGTGTATAATAGGATACAGTAGGGTCCCAAAAAGATATCCAAAGTTATGCATAAGGACTATATGAGAAGTTATCGGAGACAGAATCTCAGCTCGACTAACCTGAGAAAGTGAGAATATAGCTGTGGAAGCTGAGGCTGGAAGAGTTGCAACAGTCACGGATTCCCATTAGAACAGAAGCAAAGTCTGTCTCAGCCAGCAGAATCCACAGAAACAATGGATTGTCTTCAGGAACCCACTGAAAGTAGCCCCGTCCCCACTGGCTGAAAGGAAACCAGGTAGGAAAAGGAAACTCCAAGGAGGTTTGAATGGAAGCAAAATTGATTTAGGCAGGCGATGTGAAAAAACACTATGTATATAAACAAATAGTTAAACTTGTATGTTTTTTAAATTTGTTAAAAGTATTTCTTCTCTTTCTATTTGAGGCAAGTCATTCAGGGCATTAACATTTTTAACTTCATTGGGATGATGAGCAATGCCTCAGCAGAGCTAAACCAAGTTATTTGAGGGGTTTCTCTGCAGTTAGATGCAAACTCAAGACCTAAGGATTGCTTGGCAAAGAATGTGCATTAGAGGCAGAAAGTAAGAGTAGTCACAATAGTGCTTTGAAAAGGGGCAGAGAGACAAAGCTCCTTGGACTTACTGGAAAGATAGTCTTGGAAACTCAGCAGGGAAATTACCTGCTGTTTGTTTCTAGTGATTAAGGGAAACAGGACTTTGTGTACACTCTTGGTGAATAAACAGGACTGCACAAAAGAAATACTGGACTTATGCAATTAATTTATTCTAATGGAAAAAACCAATCAAAGCTCCAAATAATGGCTAACTGCTGATGCCAAAGCAGCAAAAAAAAAAAAAAAAAAAAAAAAGATACAGAGGGAAATAAAGGTATTTAAAGCAAAAAAAAAAAAAAAAATTAAATCAAATTTACAATTAAGTTATCTAAATATGAAAATAAAAAGGCAAACTGCAAAAATGTGCACATTTGTACATAGCAGTTTGATAATTTGGCCAAAAATTAGGAAATTATACCAGAATGATCTTAATTAAACTGAAGTGTTAAGTTTCCTGTATTTTTTTAAAATGCCACCATTTTGCTCTCACTGAAGAGCTCAGACTCTCAAAGTATTTGGTAGCACATGATGAGATTTTCTCTTTAGGCCTATGCCCAACACATTAAACTGTGGAGAACAAAAGATTATTTAGTAAACAACCTACTCAAAATTTTGTGCAAATATTCTCCTTTTTTTCTTAAAATCTTACTAAAGAAAAACAAAATACCTTTTGCTCATTCAGCAGGTCTGTAATTGTCTGTGACATTTCATCCAAACTTTGTGCTGCTTTTACCAGATTATGTAGAGCAAGTACATGCTGGTGAAGAGGTTCAAAGTCACAAAGTATGGGAACCCTTCAAAAACAGAAAGCATTTTTAAATTTTAATTTCTTCAATACTATAATAATACAAATTCAATTTAAAATTTAGATACAATACATTATCTAATCCTGACTGAAAGAAAGCTATTTCCTTTATTCATTTCTTTATTTCACCAACTTTGCAGGGAATAAACTACGGAAACATCTTTGTTGCAGGTTCTTTACATTAGCAACTCTAATTTCAGTGACAGTGTTCTTTCGAAAGACAGAAGAAACTATAATTTAAATTTGAAATATCATTTTCTAAGAAGTTTTAGGATAACTCCAGGTTATGTTCTGCCTTCCCTCTCCTCCCCCTCCCTCTCCCCTCCCCAGGAGAGGAGAGGTTTATGAATAATACCTAGAGTTACAATAACTCTAAGAAGTGATGAACACAGCAAATAAAGGAGTTTGAATTATAAGTGACTTCTCAGCTGTTTTTAAAAATAAATGCATTGGAAAGATATACTGTATACTAAAATACGCTATCAAAGTTGACAGAATGTAATACAACATTGCTACCCCATGAGCATTTTTTCCAAAAATATAATAAGACTTTGCAAAAAGATATTATTTCTTAACAGTTGAACTCTCGGTCCTGTGTAATGTAAATAAAAAGACAGGATGATGAGTTTATCATGATCATGATCCAAGTGTCTCAGTACTTCCCCTCTTCAGCTCAAAACTTCAATCCCTTTAATTACATATGAACAGGAAAAAAGAACATTTTCCTTTTAAAGCTGCAGAAGAGATTTATTGGGACAAATTCTACTCTGAGTTGAAGGAGTGTAAGTCTCGAGTAATTCCACTGATAACACTGGGAGCAGTTCATCCAGATTTATACCATTATAAAAGCATGTTATGGGGCCCACTGAATTTTCTCAAGTAAAGGAAAATATACATATTACATTTTCTTTTTGAAAGACAAAGATTGTGATTTAAATATTTAGATTTTATTAACAAACTTTTGAAAAATGAACACAAAAATAAATCCATCAAAGGTTCACTAAAAGTAAAAAATGTCAATTTGATATTCATTAGTATTCACTGACTTGAACAGAATACAGTACTTAAAAAATGACTATTAGAGTTGAACAATGAATATAACAAAAAGGAATGCACTTTATATACAAAACTGGACAAGCATTAAGCAAGAAAATTATTTAAGTCTTTATCAAGGTTTGCATGTGCAAAATATCATATTTCACTGACATTAGATTCACAATAAATGTAATATTAATTTAACAATTTGACACCTTATTCTCTGGCATTCTTATACAAGTAATGTATTGCAATAACAAATGGTGATCTCAAAGGAAAAATATTGACAAACGGATGGAAACTACTAAAAAAATATTTTAAAAGAATTCTGTGAACAGGTGCCTTCATATAAAGCATAGAAGCTTTTAAAAATTTCTAACCTACCAATAGAGAATGCCCTTAAACTGTCTTAACTACTTTAATTAATTTAGTCAGACAAAATTTGATCAAAGACACTTCTTTCAATTTTAAGGATGCACTTTTTTTCCCCCATACTGAGGGTTGGTCTACACTAGAAAATTAGGTCCACACAACGATGTTGCTCAGGATGTGAAAAATCCATAGCCCTGAGCAACATATTTAAGATGACCTAAATCTCCATGCAGAGAGTGGTAGATCGACAGAAGAATTATTCCATCATCCTAACTTTTGCCTCTCAGAGAAGTGGATTACATATACCAACAATGGAACCACTCCTGTTGACATAGGTAGCGTCTACACTGAAGGACTAGAGCAGCACATCTGCAGCTGTGCCGCCATAGCTTTTTAAGTGTAGCCAAGCTGCAGGATGCAACCACATAGAGCCAATTTCAGCCTTAAGCGGCTTCCTGAACTCACCCTCTTAGACTGACTGCCATAAATGACAATTAGTACCTGAAGAATGTGGCTGGGGGATACAATGATCATGTTTAATGCATTTCCTATTGTCCTGAATGGGAGGAGATTGTTTATTCCTGTCTGACAAAAATCAGTTAGGCAGAAAAGATTTGTAAAGGAGTCATGTAATCCAGTGTTGAACTCTCCTGGTGACAGTTCCATAATGAAACTGCAGTTGTTAGAGAAGAGAGGTCCCATAGGCCTGATTTGTCCTTTTCAAACCCAAAAGCTTATTGCAGGGGGAAAAAAAGTCTTTCCTTTGATCAAGGTAATCCTGTCAAGCAGCTCACTATCAATTTCTAAAGCTACTGGCCCAGTGTTTTTATACATTTTGTACATTGTATACATATTAAAGGGTCTAATATTTTTTGATACAACAGATGTATAACTCCTATTAATATGTGTACATTAAGGGGAGAATAAAAATAAAAACATATCTCCTTGAACAGGACAGTTTCACTTTCATTGTACAGAAAACAATGATGAATTACCTGCACTGTAGACTTATCTGCCAGGTACTCCCTCAGATTTAAGTATAAAGCTGCATCCTACTTAAACCATATCCAGCATTTCCTGTCCTCCTTCTTGCATAGATAGACGCTACCAACATTTTTTTTTTTTAATGTTTGCTTTTCTTTTTCATGATGGGAGGGTTTTTTGTGTGTATTTGTTTTGTGTTCTGTAATTGCCATTCTACAAGAAGTCGAATACATGAAGCCACTTACCTGAGTAATGGTTGTACTTCTGAAGGACAAAAAGACTGCAGAAACTGCAAATCAGTTAATGAGATATCTGGAAGTTCACTGTCAAACCTGCGTGGCTTTCGTGTCTGCATGAAAGAAAAAAATTACACATTGATGAAATGATGAGTGTAGTCAAGGTGACTGTGTTGAGATTAAGATGGAAAACTATGAATAACTTATTAATACAGAACTGATTTTTCAAAAATCTGTAGGATCTCAAGTTTTTATTCTCTTTATACAAAGCTCTAGTCTCAGTTTTTTAAAGAAGTTTATTTGCCCATATATTCATTAACCTAATCATTGATGCTGTGAGTAGTAGTTCTTCCTGCTTCTTACCAAGTTTCTTACTAATAAATGAGATGTAAAAGATTGGAGGGAAGAAAAGGGAAGCAGAGGCTTGAAAATTAGTATGCTGCTAAATAAACAGTTAAATATTAACTTAACTGAGGAGTTACAGTATTAAACAGTATCTTTTTTGACCAATGTATGATACTATTATAAAATGCCAAGGAATAAAATATTGAAAAAAAGCACTTTATGGGACAGAAAGTCAGAAAAATAATGACATGAGTAACATTTCATAAAGATTAGAAACATGGAGACATGCCATCATTAGACTCAAACAAGTTGAGTCCAATAAAAGCACAAAATTGGCCAATATTTGATTACCATCTGTCCAATCTGTAGTCATGTTATATTTGCTAGTTCTCGAGACAACTTAGGATGGTGAACATATTCCATTCCACCACCCAGTGAATATGTAAAAAATATGAAAACCTTCTGCTTGCTTTTATTACCTAATAAATTCTATGGTTATGTTATGGAGGTCATAGTAGATCATCATACTGCCTCTCCTAGTTTCAAAATCCTAGATCTTTTTTGTTGTTCACTGAAAATATCTGTATATGTAATTCCACAAAATTTTAACTTGATTTTAAAAAAAAAAGAGTAGTAAATTGATTTGTCCACATTCTATCACATTGCCAGTCATGAACGGTTCTGAATAAAAATGTCATTACACAGCTTACAACCTTAATTTTTTTTATACCTTCTTCATAGCAAGAGACAGTACAGGTATTCTGAACTCATGGCTCAGTACAAAACAGGTTTAAAATCTGCTACTCAACAAAAATTCAGAAGTACTGTCAACCAACCTCCCTAATTTGAGAGAGTAGTATTATTTAAATTGAAAAAAAAAAAAAATTTTTTTTTTTTGGTTAACTTTACAAAAACGTTTTTCAATCCTGGCAGTCAAGTTAACTGCATAGGCTTGCAAAGTAACTTTGCCTTAACTAGCATGTAAATAGACAGATGCTGATTTCCTATTAAAACTATGATTATAAAAATACATTAGAAAGCCACAAGTTTATGAATTTAGTAAAAGATATAGCACTAAATACATACACAGAAGGATGGAGGCCAAGACTCAAGTCCCCTAAACAAACGATTCCTTAAAAAGACTTCCCTGTGCAAAGAAACAAACTTTGGTTATTTAACAGTCATGCACACAACATCCAAACACACAACAAAGATGGAACACAACAACCTATTGTACATGTAAGTGTTTCACTAATTCTGGCAAACTAACTACACATTTGAATTATCAGACAGATAACACCACCAATTGACTGCAGGATTTCAGACAAAGAAGTGTATGTCAGGATTCCTTCCCCCAAGCCTTTTTCTTTTTTCATGATGGTCCTCAGACCCAACCAATCATCCTTTTATAGTTCTTCAAGTGTCTTTTCTCCTTTCAAGTTTTCCCTCCAAAATCCCTTTTTACTCTTACTCTTTTTTCAAACACTATCTACTACTCTTCTTTTGCCCCACTTTATTAAATTCAAAGCAAACAAAATCAATAATTATAAGATTCACAGCAGGGCTGGCCTTAGGGAAAAAATGTGCCCTGATCAAACTTGTATTTTTGGTGCCCCTGGCCCTCACTGCCTTTCCAGGCTTCCCCCACCTGCATCGCTCTTCGGTTCCCATTGCCTCCTTGGACTACCCCCTCCTGCATTGGCCCAGCCCCCACTGTTTCTCTGGGTTGCCCCCTCCCGTACGCCCCCTCCCATACTGTCTCCCTGGGCTGCCTCCTGCAACCTTCCCACATCGCCCCCCACTGCCTCCCCAGGCTGCCCCCTCCCATCGATCCTGGCCACTGCTGCCTCCTGGAGCTCCCCACCTATTGCTCCTGGCCCTTGCTGCCTCCTCTCCATTGTCCCAAGCTCCCTTCCATGGCCTCACACCCCAGACCCACCCGGTTCCTGGCCTCTTTACCAGTAGGCCCCCTGACCACAGCGCCCTGGGCAATCGCCTATGTCGCCCACCTGTAAGACTAGGCCTGAGTCATAGAAAAAATAAGATTAATCAAAATGTTCTTGTTATTAACTTTGTCATTCCTTTCTTTACGTCTTTTGCCTGTTATTTCAAGTGTTTGCCCAAATGATCTTCAAGAAAGAATTTCTTGTTGTTATTTCTGTAAAGCATATCACAAGTTCTGCCACTGAACAAATTTTAAGCAGCAACAGCAAAAAAGTTACTTTAATAGGATTAAAATAGAAGTTTGTATAAATCAATTTAAAATGGCTATTGTATTGTATTATAAAAAAGTTAAATAACTGAAGAATTTTTTTAAACAAATTTTAAATTAACAGTTTCTAACAATATTTTGAACACATATGGCAAAGTTTACTAATTAGATGGCACACTTTTAGTAGAAAAGTAACTCCATTTTTAATACATTTTGTACATATCAAATTTGAAGTTATTTTAGTCACATGAACATCACCTATAGTACACATTATTCTGAGTCCTTTAATCACAAACTATGCGGTTAAGATACCTCAGCTTTACAGCATTCGTTGTTTGAAAACTACAGAAATGCACTGAAACAGTAGTTGTAATTGAAGTTACAGAAGAGGAAAACACTTACTAAACAATTTCCCAAAAGATTCCCTTTTTGCCTTTTCAGCTTCATATAGATGTTTTCCATCTTTTATTAAAGCACCAGCCCACTAAAATAGGAAAAACACATACAGTTAGCGTGGTAAGCCAGTTCCTATGATCACACAAAGGCAGAATCTTGAAATTATTTATTTAACTTGCTTACCTCCCTGTAGTGTTTTATAAACATTTTTCTCCTTACAACCTCAACAACAGCTAAACAGTACATTTGAGGAACGGTACTGAGAGCCTCTACAATCTTGACTCTTTCTAGCAGCTCTGTTACGAGGCGAAGCAAGGCTTGCAGTTTCTCTCCATCTTGGTCTGCATGAAGCATCACAAAGCAACACCACCTAGAGTAAAACATATCATTAGCGACAAGATCATCAGACTTTTAAAAGGAAAGCAAGGTTTCAAGGATGTTATACTGATGCACATTTATCACAATTAAATTCACAGCCTGGATTATTTGTTCCCTAGTGCCCTTTTTCTTTTTAAAAGATAGCTGTTCATCAGTCACCTGTTTGTTTATGCGGTGGATGACATATCCATTTCCTGAAAAAAACATTAACACTCCTTCCCAAACATGTTTTTTATAAATATTTTTCATGCTGACAACACCTTGAAACATACAGGACAGCTGCAGAGTGAACAAGACACTTTCTTTTCTATTGAGCAAGGCTGAATGTTATTCCGCTAATCGCCATTTAGTTCCGGACATCATCTGTCTGATACTACAAATGTTAGAGAATGATTTCATTTTTCTTGGCTGTCACTGCACGAAATCTTTATATTAACATGCTGTAAATAAATCACAAATTACTAACTAGTTTAATTTATTCTATTTATGACAAACTGCTGAAAAGTATTCTATTTAAAATATGTATTCCGAAAGCACTGTTCCTCTTTTACAGCACCTATCACAGGTTACATGAGACATTTTGTCAATTTACAGTCAATTCCATTAAATGTTTTCACCAATTTGTATTGTATTTAAGGTACAGGAAAAATAATTTTAGCTATTGTACAAAAAACACATACTAAGCCATATTACTGTGCCTGACTTACATCATCATATGATGTGTAATTTCAACCTTCAATCACATTTCTTTCCTCCAAAAAAAAGTCTATATGTATTAGTCAAAAAAAAAAAATCTGTAACTACTATACTTAAGATTTATTCATATGAGACTTTATATGATAAACTCCAGTTCATATTCATTCCAACAGAGGTGAGTGCGCGCCCCGTGCACGAGTCTCCGGAAGCTTTTTCTGCCTAGCAACCCCCGCAGGGTCGGCTCCGGCGCCCCCTGGAGTGCCGCGCTCATGTCGCGGTACATATAGCGCCGCCGACCCCGCGGGTCCCCAGTCCCTTCTTTCTGCCGACTCCGACAGAGGGGACGGTGGGTGGGTTTGGAATGAATATGAGCAACACATCTCGAAGAACAACAGTTACTGGTAAGTAACCCTGTTTTCTCTCTTCGAGTGATTGCTCATATGCATTCCAACAGAGGTGATTAATTAGCCATACCTTTTGGAGGTGGGTAGGAGTCACAGACGAGCAGCCCCTTTCAATACAGCTCTGCCCACGGTCGCGTCCTCTCTAGCCTGCTGCACGATGGCGTAGTGGGACGTAAAGGTGTGTACGGATGACCAGGTCGCTGCTCTGCAGATATCTTGCAGGGGTACCCGTTCCAGAAAGGCCGCTGATGAGGCCTGGGCTCTGGTAGAATGTGCGGTGACTGGACCTGGGAGTCGCAGTTTCGCCAGCTCGTAGCAGGTTTTTATACACTCGGTGATCCAGTTGGAGATGCGCTGGCTGGAGACAGGTGAGCCCTTCATCCGGTCCGCCACTGCTACAAATAGCTGTGTTGACTTCCGGAACGGCCTTGTTCTGTCGATGTAGAAGGCTAGGGCTCGTCTGACGTCCAGTGAGTGCCATCTCCGCTCCTCCTCCGAACCGTGTGGTTTAGGGCAGAACACGGGAAGGAAGATATCTTGGTTATAATGAAACTGAGACACCACCTTAGGTAAAAAGGCTGGGTGAGGTCTCAGTCGCACTTTGTCATTAAAGAAAACCGTGTATGGGGGTTCCGAGGTTAGTGCTCTGATTTCGGAGACCCTCCTGGCCGATGTAATGGCCACAAGGAAGGCTACCTTCCATGAGAGGACGAGCAAGGGGCATGTAGCCAGAGGCTCGAAGGGAGGTCCTGTCAACCTGGAGAGTACCAGGTTGAGATCCCACAGAGGCACCGGGTCACGGACCTGCGGATATAGCCTCTCTATCCCCTTGAGGAACCTAATGGACATAGGGTGAGAGAAGATCGACCTTCCTTCCAGAGGTTCATGGAAGGCCGAAATGGCCGCTAGGTGTACCCTGAGGGAGGCCAATGCCAAGCCCAACGACTTCAGGTGGAGCAAATACTCGAGGATCGCCTGAATGGGCGAACAATTGGGTGGGACACCCCTGGAGGCCGCCCAACCCGTGAAACGCTTCCATTTGGCCCTGTACACGACCTGGGTAGATAGTTTTCTGCTACCCAGCAGGACTAGTTGGACCTGCGCCGAACAGGCTCTCTCTCCCTCCGTCAACCACAAAGCCTCCATGCTGTCAGGTGTAGGGAGTCCAGGTCTGGGTGTAACAGGCGACCCTGGTCCTGGGAGAGCAGGTCGTAGCGTTTCGGAAGTGGTATTGGCGTGTCTATAGAGAGGTCTAACAGGAGGCTGTACCAGTGTTGCCTCGGCCACGCCGGGGCAATGAGGATAACATTGGCTCTGTCTCTCTTTATTTTCAAAAGTACTTTGGGAAGCAGTGGGACGGGGGGAAAGGCATACATGAGAGTCCCCGTCCACTGTATGAGGAAGGCGTCTGAAATGGAGTTCGGGTCTCGCCCCCGGAGGGAGCAAAACCTCGGACACTTCTTGTTCGATGCCGATGCAAATAGATCTAGTTGGGGAACACCCCACTTGCGGAAGAGAAAAGTTATCACCTCCCAGTGTAGTGACCAATCGTGGCGGGGTGAGAACGACCTGCTGAGGCGGTCCGCCTCGTCGTTCCTGACCCCCGGGAGGTGAGAGGCCGACAGGTGAAAATCGTGTCTCACACCGCAAGATCCCACAGCTGCATCGCTTCCTGGCAGAGGGTCGATGAGCGAGCCCCCCCTTGCCTGTTTATATAAAACATGGCAGCAGTGTTGTCTGTCAAGACGTGAACCACCTGACCCTTCAGGAATTTGAGGAATACTTTGCAGGCCAGGTGGACTGCTCGGAGCTCCCGTATATTGATGTGCAGGTTCCTTTCCTGTGCAGACCAGAGGCCCTGCGTGCTGAGGCCTCTGCTCATGTGGGCCCCCCAACCCACATCGGAAGCATCCGTAATCAGGGTTAGGGAGGGTGTCAACTCTGCAAAGGGGACCCCTCGCAATACTTCCCCGGGGTTCGTCCACCAAAGTAATGAGCTCAGTACCGCAGTTGGGACAGTGACTACCCGTCCGAGGGAGTGCCTGGCCGGAGCGTATACAGAGGCCAACCACCCCTGCAGGGGTCTGAGTTTGAGGCGAGCGAGCCTCACGACATAGGTGCAAGCCGCCATGTGACCCAACAGTTGAAGGCAGTGCCTGGCTGTGGTCGTGGGCGACCTGTGGAGATTGTCTATAATGGTGGTCATTGTCTCGAAGCGGGGCTGGGGGAGGAAGGCCCTGGCTTGAACTGCATCCAGAGTGGCCCCTATAAAGTCTATACGTTGTACTGGTGTGAGGGTGGACTTCTGCTCGTTTATGAGCAGACCCAGCCTGCTGCATATCGTGCAAGTTAGAGCCAGGCTGTTTTGGACATGGGTCCTGGACCGGCCCCGGATTAGCCAGTCGTCTAGGTAAGGGAAGATCTGGACTCCCCTGCGGCGGAGGTGGGCCACCACCACCGCCATACATTTCGTAAACACCCTTGGGGCCGAAGAAAGGCCAAAGGGGAGGGCCGAGAACTGGTAGTGGGCACCCGCTACCTGAAATCGTAAAAACCGCCTGTGGCCCGGGAGGATGGAAATATGAAAGTAGGCATCCTGTAGGTCGAGGGCAGCAAACCAATCTCCTGGATCTAGTGTGGGGATGATGGAGGCTAGGGAGACCATGCGGAACTTGAGGCGTCTGATGAACCTGTTTAGACGCCGAAGGTCCAGAATAGGCCTGAGGCCTCCCTTTGCCTTGGGGATAAGGAAATATCGGGAATAGAACCCCCTGCCTCTGTCCTGAAGAGGAACCTCTTCCACCGCCCCCAGGAGGAGGAGGGCCTTCACCTCCTGAATAAGGAGCTGCTCGTGAGAGGGGTCCCTGAAGAGGGACGGGGTAGGGGGAAGGTCCGGTGGGAAGGTAGAGAGTTGCAGGGCATAACCTCTTCGAATTATACTCAACACCCAGCGGTCGGAGGTTATGTTCTGCCACTCGGGAAGGAACGGACGTAGTCTGTTCGTGAAAGTCCGAGTAGACCAGGAGATGGGGGGGGCGCCACCCTCGGGCGACCCGTCAAAACTGCCGCTTGGCACCCTTTTGTGGCCCTTGCTGGGAGCCCCCTGCTGGGCCTTGGCGGTCCCGACGATTGCCTTGTCGGAACCGATCCCTGCCCCGTCTCGACTGAGGGGGTCTCGGAGGTGGTCTCGGGGGAGCCTGCTGGTGTTGCTGTCTAGGGGGGCGTGGTCGACCTTGCCTCCTAGCTGCTTGTGGGACATAGAGACCAAGGGATTTCAAAGTGGCTCTGGAATCCTTTAAGGCGTGCAGCTTTTCGTCTGTTCTATCGGAGAACAGGCCACTTCCCGTAAAGGGCAAGTCCTGAATGGCCTGCTGCACTTCAGGCGAAAGTCCAGAGGACTGCAACCAGGATGCCCTGCGCATTACTATGCCCGAAGCCATGGCCCTCCCCGCTGCGTCCGTGGCATCACTAGCCGACTGCAGGGCCGCGTTGGCTACTAAGGAGCCCTCCTGGACCAACGTATTAAAGTCTGCCAACATATCTTGGGGCAGGCCAGGAAGGAACCTCTGGAGGGAGGACCACAGGTTCAGTGTATAGCGCCCCAGTAGCGCCTGATAATTGGCCATACGGAGCTGCAGTGCCGCTGTGGAGTATATCTTTCTCCCAAAGAGATCCAGTTTCTTACTCTCTTTATTTTTGGGAGTATTTGCATGTGTCCCCTGCCTATCCCGCTGATTTACAGCGTCCACGACCAGGCTGCCAGGAGCTGGGTGGTTAAACAAATACTCAAAGCCTTGCAGTGGCACATAATATTTCCTCTCAGCTGTTTTGGAGGTAGGAGCCACTGAGGCTGGGGTCTCCCAAAGGGGCTTAACAAGCTTAAGTACACTCTCATGCACTGGGAGTGCCATTCTGGTTGGACCTGCTGGCCCGACAGCTCCAAAGAGGGGGTCCTCCTCCTCTACCAGCTCCTTGATGTCTAGCTTTAAGTTCTCCGCCAGACGCTTGAGGAGCTCTTGGTGAGTTTTAAAATCCGGCAACGGGGTCCCCCGATCTCTCGCCGTTGCCTCTGCTGGGGAGGAAGAGGAAGACTGGGGAATTGGCCCCGTGGATGGGCCTTCCAGAGGATCAGACTCTCCCTCTGAAGAGTCTTCCTCCACCCCCTGGCTTTGTAGGGGGGGTGGGGGGTGAGGTCCCATAGAGGGTACCGAGCCAGTGCCCTGTGTGGGCTGAGGTGCCCATTGCCAATACGGCCATTGCCAAGGCCCTTGCGGCCATGCCGGTACCGCTCCCGGTGCCGGGTATGACCCTTGCGGTGCCGGCCCCGGTGCCGCATAGGAGGAGACTGGTTGGGTGAGGGAGCCGTGCGTGTGGTGTCTCCTAGATCCGCGGCTCCTATCTCCCCGCTCCCGAGAAGTACTCCGAGATGCGGAGTCCTCCCGTCGGTAATGATGACGCCGGCGTGGGGGGGAGCGGCTGGAGGAAGAGGAGGAATGTCTCCTATGCGCCTTTAACTTGGCGTGGCGTTTATGAGGTGGGGACCTGGAGCGATGTCTTGGCGTCGGTTCCCTTGTATGCGGTGCCGTGACTGTCGGTGCCGCGTGATCCGGTGCCGGGGCCCGTACCCGGCTGTGCGTTGGTGATGTGGAGCCCCTTCGAGTATCTGCCGGTGCCGGAGCGCTCTGAGCCACGGTGCCGACAGGGCTAGGGGTCTCGCGGCGCGCCTCCCTGTTCGTCTGCGGGCTACGCGGGG
This sequence comes from Emydura macquarii macquarii, assembly GCF_026122565.2. NCBI lineage: Eukaryota > Metazoa > Chordata > Testudines > Chelidae > Emydura > Emydura macquarii. Next base: position 21,432,597 of record NW_027131614.1, on the reverse strand, counting down.
TGTGCACCGGGGATCTAGACCGGTGCCGTGACTCGGATTCGGCCACCGGGACCCGCACCGGGCTCCGCGTTGGTATCGAGCCCGGAGATGGAGAACGGTGCCGGCTACGCTCTGGGGACCGGGACCGGTACCGGGAAGCTGGGGAATGAGACCGGTGCCGGCTGCGCCTCGAAGCCGATCGGTGCCGGGAGCGGGATCGGTGCCGAGTGTCCCTAGGCGTAGAGCGCCTGGAGGAACGGGATCTCCCCCGAGATCGGTGCCGACCTCTGGTGGGTGAGCGCACCGAACTGCGTCTCTCGGAGCGCTCCCTCGGTGCCGAAGCATAGTCTGGTGATCGGCGCCGTGAGTCCCGGGATCGGGAACCCTCCGAGGCTGAACTATGATGCCTCTTGCCGGCATCTCGGGACCGCCCTTGCCGGCGCGGTGCCGAGGGGCTCAACGACCCGTGGTCGGAGCTGGGAGGGGAGCTGTCACTACCCCTCCCTGACCGTCTGGGGGGAGACCTTTCTCTCTGCCACCCACCGGGGTAACCCAGCGCGGGTTTACCCCGAGACGCTATTCCCGGACCCCTCAGCCGAGGGGGGGACGGAGGCGTGGGCATGCCCATGAGGGCACGAGAAGCCGCAAACGCCTCCGGCGTCGACGGTCCTTGCAGGGGCACTACCCCACCCCCGGGGTCGGGGGAGGCTCCCTGCGAGGAGATGCCAGTGCCGACAAGTCCATGGCACGAGGCTGGGGCATCTCCTGAATCGCCCCCAACCGTTCCGGTCGCTGGGGGGAGTCCATAAGCACGGCCTTAGGCCGCTTTCTCTTCGCCGGTGCCGTCTTGGTCGGTGCCGTCTTGGTCGGTGCCGATGTGGTCGGTGCCGATGTGGTCGGTGCCGATGTGGTCGGTGCCGATGTGGTCGGTGCCGGCGGGGGGCACTCTGCACCGACGAGACACTCGGTGCCGCCGGCGACCTGGAGGGTTCTGAATCCGGGCGAAGCGCTGACTCCATTAACATAGCCTTCAAGCGGGCATCACGTTCTTTTTGCGTCCGTGGCTTGAAGGCTTTACAAATTTTGCAGCGCTCTTTGCGATGCAGCTCTCCCAAGCAGCGAAGACACCTATCATGGGGGTCGCTGATCGGGAAGGCCTTCATGCACAGCCCGCAGGCTTTGAATCCTGTGGATCCCGGCATGGCTGTGCCGGCCCCGAAGGGCAAAGTCCTTAACAATTATTCCTATCTAAACTATCTTATCTATTACTAAAACTAATTAACAACTATTTAACTATTTACATGAGAAGAAGGGTTGCTACTTGCATACAATTGCAAGGGGCACAAGCGTTCCAGCTACCGTCACGGGCGGAAAGAAGGAACTGGGGACCCGCGGGGTCGGCGGCGCTATATGTACCGCGACATGAGCGCGGCACTCCAGGGGGCGCCGGAGCCGACCCTGCGGGGGTTGCTAGGCAGAAAAAGCTTCCGGAGACTCGTGCACGGGGCGCGCACTCACCTCTGTTGCTAGAAGTTATTTATAATTTTTTCATGTAACATTAAAACTATTTATATTATGTTTCACTACTATATATATATCTAATACATAGGAGTGCCCATCAATCTGTCTTGGGAACTGAACAGAATTAAACCTTTGCCACCAGCCCCTTTATATTTAGATGTAGGTACTACTAATTTGAATAAGCCAGATGAAATTAATTGCCATGATGCCTTATAGGGAGTGAGGTATTCGCTCAGGTAGTCAGGACACAAACCAGGCACAGTTGTACTAATCAAAGTTAACACACTGAACTGCTCCCAAAGCAGAAAGACAACCCGTGATTCTCTGCAGAATTGGTGTAATATGCTTCTTGAGGTTCCCACTATGAAGCAGGAGGACAACTGCAAATCAACCATTTAAACTCAAAAATTCAACAATTCAAAGGCATACTATACAAAAACACCTTTTAGTGTCATTGTTCCTACTATTTCTAAAACCGCATGTTGGAGCTGGAAGGACTACAGGAAAACAGAACCAAGATGGAGATTTTCAAAGGCACAAATGACAGACAGACAGACACACTTAACTCCTGCTGGAAGTCAGTGGAGGTACCTGACATTTGGCTTTTTGAAAATCTCCATCAAAATGGCTATGGAGTTATTGTCTCTGAAGGTGACAACAGTAAACCTATTACTGAAGTTTCCTAGAAGTCTTAACAATTGTTTTATTTGTGACTTCTTAAAAACACAATGTGTTAAAAATAGATAGTTTGCAAATATTAAAGACTTGTTCAATTGCCCTAATATTTTACCATGGTTATTTATTGCTCTTGGAAGTGTGCAGTAGTCAACAGCAACTGCATCACCACTATGTTCTCTTCTTCTTCCATTATTGGTTGGTAAACATTTGGAAAAAATCTTTTCCCATGACCTAATATTAATAGATTTCAGAAATTTCAATATTTATTTTATTTTATTTTAACAGTCCCTTTATAGCATTTTCAACCCAAACACTAACGTATTGTGCAAGAACATGAAACTCACCAATCTAGATTCAAAATCTGAAAACAGTGAAGGGAAAAACTAAACTAGCATAAACAGTGTAAGTTAATTTTAGCAATGTAAGAAGTTTTAAGTAAAAGGTAGTATTTTTCTTTAGGTATAAAGCTAATCAGAGTAATTTCAAAGAACAGTATTTAATAGAGCAGCTCTGTCTCTTTATATAATAATAAAGACATTATTGTTTCCGGTTTTGAAGCTTAACATATTATCCTTAATAAATTAAATGTCCTTTCACCTGTTTATATTAATTAGCTGTAGTATACACATTCTACCTTTTCCCTTCACCACCATCATGATCAGTAACCAGCAACCTTTCAATCCCAACTCACTTTATTTACCAGTTCCCCCGTGCATATCCCAAAGTACCTGTTGTCAAGGTCTCAAATCTTGATTTCCTCCCAGAAACCAAGACCAAATACTCCCTGCAAGCCCCCACACTGCCACACAATCCCTTATCACTTGCCTCTGATGCAAATTACACTCTTCTGCAATAGTTCTTATTATTCATTCTATAGCCATGCTGAAAGGCCACAGGAAATCTCCCACACCTGCAACACTTTATCTCCCTTGACTTTCTCGAACTCTTAATGTGTCACCATCTGGTCTCCCCACCCTTCGCCAAACCAATTTCCAAGCAAGAGATAACTAAGAGCAATGGAAGTTCTGAAATTCAAATGCAAGAAGATGATTTATACATCCTTAGACAGCAACAGTCTCTTTCCCACTCCCTCCTACCTAAACAGGCAGTTCTGAACAGATGTCTCTCTTCCTTTCCCATACATCCCAACAACAATGGGGTAGCTTGTATCTAATAAATTAATCTATTGTAAGAGCTGGATATAAAAGAGATGAATACATTATAACTTAACATTTAAAGCTGAAATGTAAGAAACCTACAGGCTTAGGAGTGTAAAATATTTAGCTTAGTCAAATTAGGATTTAGGATAAATTAACGATATTACAAAGATAAGTTAACATAAGTAAGCTAATAAATCTGTTGAGCTTGTGTCTATGTCTGTGATATGCTGATGTTTTGAAAATAACTCCTGAGTTTGGATAATAATGTCTAAGAAAGATCAATAAACACCAAAAGATGACCGGTGGGAGCTGGGGAGAAATGTTAAAGACTTCTTTAAGGTAGAGAGAGGTAACTTACTGTAACCGATGGTTATTTAAGATGTGTGGTTCCTGTCTGGATTCCACATGTGGGTGTGCATGTGCCAGAACTGTTTTTAAGTAGTTTCTGTCAACCTGTTAGCATGTCGGCCACGTGGTGGGTCTGAGGTCTTATGGGACTGCGCAGGTTGACGCCCCCTCAGTTCTCTCTTACCAAGGGGCACCGAGCCAGCTACAGACGGGATGGGGATGGAATCCAGATAGGGACCACACATCTCAAAAAACCATCAGTTACAGTAAGTAACCTCTCTTTCTTCTTCGAGTGCCGGTCCCTATCTGGATTCCATACAAGGGCAGCATAGCAAGTAATAATCAGTGTGGAAGTGGACGTTAGGGCTCAGCAGATGTGAGAGTTTGTAAGGCTGCATGGCCAACTGCTGCAACAGTTGCTGCTGGGTTGGCTATGGCATAATGAGTGGTGAACAGGTGTATAGAGGACCACCTTACTGCTTTGCAAATGTCCTGCTATGGGACATCCGCGAGGGAGGACAGATGTGGTGGCCTGTGCTCTTGTGGAGTGGGCGGTGATCCCAGTGGCAGAGCGACTCGGGAAAAGGAGTAATACTCCATGATGCAGTGGGCAATCCACTTGGAGAGGTACTGAGAAAAGAGGGTGCAGGATCGGCAGTGTTCTGCTATTGTGAGGAAGAGTTTGGGTAATCCTCTGAAATGTAGGTGTATGCATTCCCTGTTGGAGGTATGTGGCTTAGGGTGAAAGGTTGGGAGATGGATGACTTGGTTGAGGTAGAACGTGAGGCCACTTTGGGCAGAAACCTGGGGTGGAGTCATAGGGAGACATGGTCTCTGTGGAGGGTGGGTCTGCTATCATGGCTGCCAGTTCACTGACTCATCGGGCTGAAATGATGGCCACTAAAAAAGATCACCTTCATAGATAGGTAGGTGAATGAGGAAATGGCCAGGAGTTCAAAGGTGCTTTGAAGCACCATTTCCAAGGCAAGAAAGTGTGCTGCTGTGTCTGCGGCATCTACTGCCACTTGGAGGGAGACCTTAGTTATTAGCCTGAGAGCCTTGAATTCTGATTGATTGTCATCCGAAAGGGAAGCTCAGAATTCTGCCAGTTTAGAGTACAACCTAAAGTCATACTTCGTCAGCATGGCTTGGTAGCTGGCAATGCTGAATTGCAAGACAGCCAAAGAGTAGATCTTGCACCCGATCAGGTCAAGTTTTTTGGCTGCTCAATCTGGGGGAGTGGTCCTAGTGTGTTTTTGTCTGGCTCGTTAGATTGCCACTTGCGCCACTAGCGAGTTTGGTGCTGGGTGTGTGAAGAGAAAGTCAACGCCCTTAGCCAGAACAAAGTAACATCTCTCTGCCTTCCTAGATGTTGGGGTGCATGATGCTGGGGCATGCCAGATTGTTTGTGCTAAATGGAAGATTGTGTTGTGGATTAGTAGTGCAACGTGTGAAGGACCCGCTGGTTATAAAATGTCCAGGAACTCATCGTGGGGGTCTGTGACATTCTCTGCTGAGAGACTGAGAGCTGCTGACATCTGTCATAGGATTGTGACTGTGGTTGTCTAGTGGGGAAAGTGATGGGGGGGATAAGTGCGTCGTCCAGAGACGATGATGCCTGCAGTACCAGGGGCATATTGGAGCCATGTGGTTCATTATAAATTAAGGGAGGGGCAGTATACTTCAATGGAGGTCTGTGCTGAGGGGGTGGTGGTGCTTCAGGAACATAATAAGGGTCCCAAGCGTACCAAGAGGGTCATTGGTCCCTTTGTGGCAGGGCACCGTATGAGTATCTAAACCACTGCTCTGTTGGTGATGAATACATAGATGTGTATATTTGTTGTGGGCTATATGAATGCTCCAGTGAGAAGGCTGGACCTGGTTCCAATGACAATCCAAATCTGATTGTTGTTTTGGAAAGGGCAGCGTGGTCGAAATGGGTGGAACCAGTGGTGTGGGTATGTTTTGTGGTTCCGCAGGTTGTCCCATAAATAGGTGATATAGTAGCTGTGGCTCATCCGCTGGAGATGGAGGCTGCATGATGCCAGATGATCCAGGCTGCTGTGGGGAGCCCTCGAGTGGCAGGAACAATTCTGCTATGGATATCAGGGGTGATAGACAATCCAGTGTGTGTGGTACTGGGAATGTGCACATTATCGGGAGTATTAAGTTAGATGGAGCTGGCGGAGTGGATGGAGTCACGGGTTCCGGTATAGTGCCGGTGGACGAGATAGTAGCCAGCTTGTCATGATGTTTGGTCATGTGCTCCGCTTTGGATCTTTTCAGCACAGGTGTTACTGTGTCCACACACAACTTCTCACCCGGCTCAGGGAGGTAACACTGTGCTTTGAAGTGGTCCCTCTCAGGGATCCACCTTTGTGCCCATGACTGTGTTTCTTGTGTGCACAATAGGATTTGGCTGGCAACATGTGTACCGCTAGTGTCTCCCTAACGGGGGACATACTCAGCACCGGTGCAGATGGGTGTTCCTGTGGGTCCGTTGGTGCCACCTTTGGGTGCAGATGTATTGCCTGCTTCATCAGGTGTGTATGTAGCCTGAGTTCTCTCCCTCACAAGTTCGCACTGGGAAGGAGCAGCAGATGGAGCACCGGACGACAACGTGAGACTTCTGAAATGGCAGCATTGATGATCGTCGCTTACTGAAAATGATCACGGGCATGTAATGCAGTTCTTAAATCCGGCTTGTCAAGGCATAATCCCCTAGAACGGGTAGGACGCCCCTGAGAGAACAGACTGATTGTAGACTAACTACAATTTCCTACAAATTATTAAAACTACTGACAACTATTAAAACTAATAAAACTACTAACTTTATTTTTTTCACTTTGCCATATATGGTATTTTGTATTACTGTGCAATTTGTCCAAGTTGCAGCTGCAGTGAGAACTGTAATTTTGGATGTTAGCAGTGCATTTATTTGACCTCTGTTCTGTATCTAGGGTATACAGTTTCACTTGTTTTAGAGTGATGGGGGGGACTGGGTTAATGTGTACAAAATTCCATTAATTCAAGTACAATATTTATGGGTTTTGTACTGGCAACCATCACTGTAGTACTCCTGACATATGTGATGTTTTAAAACAAAAATCCTTAAATTTTTTGAATGAATGACCCATCCCTATGTCTACATCTGTGATAATTTAAAAATACTAAATGAAATTACCAAGTTTGCACTTATGGACTGAAAATAAGGAGAACAACTTTCATCTTAAAGGTTAATTTCTAGAAGTAACCAAAAAATATGATTTATAAGGAAAGTGCACCTTCTATTCTAACAAAAACACAGCTACCATGTATGTTTTTGTTACTCCTGTATATAATTTTAAATATGTTGGAAATTGTGTCACAGAGATACGTTTAATTGTTTTATTAGTGTATTATGCTACACTAATCTCTCTCCCCAAACACAAGGAAAAAAAAAAAAAGTTACCTGAGCAAGTTCTTTTTGTTCATTTACCAGTCTGCTGCAGCTAGCTATCATCTGGTCCAATGCATAAAGCCTGTCCTCAAGCCCTTTAATCGCCTTCATGTTCTGATTATCTAGTTTGGCAATAGTTTGTCGACATTCTACCAAAAAGGGCTGAATGATCCTTGGATCAAGCTAAAAGATGGAAGAAAAGAAAAACTAATTATATAGGTATTTAGTGACTTTAAAAAAAATACTTCACACTGGATACAACAGGTTGCAACTCATTAATGAAGAGATCATCACAAAACTGACATTTAATGATTGGTTAAGTAACAAATAAATAAAAATGAAAATGAAATGAACGTTACAGAGAAAACAAAGTATCAAAGTTCATCCAAATTATTTTGCACTCTTAGCGTATGTCTACACGGAAGCTTAGGGAGGAGGCAGCTTCACAGGCCAAGCTCCAGCAGCTGCACAGCTATTTTTTAGCACCATAGCATGCGCTCAAGTCTGTCGATGCAGACTCTGAACTCCCTACTGCAGGCTGCTGCTTGCTGTGCAGATGTACCCATAATTTTTTAACTTCCAATTTAGTTTTTCACTGGGGGTTTCTTCTGTATCCCACATATTCCGAGGGTTTTGTTATTGCTGTTTTACATTTTAGTCTTTGTAATTTCTTGTGGCATAAAACTAGAAGTAGTTTGGGAACTATTAGACTATGCAATCCAGGTCCTTGAAAATGGAATAGAGATTAATAAAAAAAGGAAAATTAAAGTGACAGTTCTTCATAAGATAGGCAGATCTCATCACAAAAATAATGGAGTGATGTTACAGAGCTGTACCCCCTCTGATTAAGTTTAAAACTTTTACTGAATTTAAACTAGTCACTGATTTTTTGCTGGAGGAAAAGCTTGACTCATCCACCCTTACAAACCCACTATCATCAACAGATGTTAAAAGAGTAAGAGGTTATATCACATCTACAGGGCTTTGGAGTGACGCCTCCAATTCAACTCCAAAATTAGTGAAAATAGTAGAGCCCTTCAATACAAATTCTTTAGTTCTAAGAGATTAGAGAAATTACTGTTTAAATGGAACAGAGTTCTTAATAAACTATTTAAGAGCATAGAGCATGTCACCGTTGGGTAGTGTGGCATAACAATTTATCTTAAACAGCTACTGCAAACCTAGTGTTGCAAGAGAGTTCAGTGAAAATGATCTATAGGGGACCACATTGAGTTATATATGAGAAGTTTCACTGAAGTCAATGAAATCACATACATCAGTGAATACCTACATGAAGAAAATGCCTACATAAAAGTCAGGAGTGCAAAAATGAGATTTAAGCTACTGTTATAGCCGGCAGTATTGCTGCAAATGGTGTGGGATATAGCAAAGTGACATTTTAAAGGAGGAATACTGTAACTCTAATACCTTTTTATGTTGAAGAGCTCCCCATTTTCTTCAAAATAATAGTAATAAAAAAAGGATATAAGAGGGAAAAGGGAAGAAAATTGGAAAGTGATTGATTTTGGAGGAAGAAAAAATAGAATTAGCCTTAATCTCCAGAAGAAAATATTAATGCAAAACAATTAAAGCGAGATAGCTAAAGCATAGAATATGCTACTTCAGATTTTTTTAAGCTTTTTAAGAAGTCAAGGAGGCAGTTTTAAAACAAACCAATCTCGTCATGTCTTTCTAAATGAACTCTTTGTACCAAGGGTTCTCAAAGATTTTCACATTCTGGACCAACTCTTAAGAGAGTCTTCTACTGGATCCTCCGTGGATCCTAATCACAATCCCATTCATGATTATATATCATCCTTGTGACAACTACAACAGTTGTTTACATGGAAAAGCAATATCAGGGAAGTACATGATTTTTAAATGTCTAATGCAATTTGTGTTTTGACCTTTTGGAAGAAAAAGGATCTCTGATTCTCTCATTTCACTCTTCTGTACGTATTACTCTGCTGTCTGATCTCCTCTGCCTACCCTGGAACTTCTCCTCCTGCCTTTGACTCTAGTCCCATTTGCAGGATCTGACTCCTCCTTCACTGTTGGATAGCAGTTTCTGTCTGTGTAGTTCCCCTCCCCCCGTTTACCCAGCAGCAGCCCCTAATAAAAGCAACTACATTAGCTCCTTGTTGTCAACTGCTTTTACAGGAAGTCACACTTTTTGCATTAAGAGTCTGGATATCTACAGAAGCAGCTGGAAGCAAGAAGCCAGCACCACGTGTAAAATAGTAGTTCTCCCTGGACCACCAATGGTCACAGACCAGAATCTGGAAACTGCTGCTCTACAAAGAATTCAAACAACTGGAAGAATTTCATAAAGGAGATTAACAAGAAATGCCATCATAAATCAGTTGCATGGTTCACATTTCTAAATAGCAAAGAAAATCAATAAATTAATGCGAGTCTATTGCAGTTTCACATATCAAAATGTCTTCTCAGGAAAAATATAATACCAAACTAAACATTCTGCCACAGGATATGTATTTTGATTTTTTTTTCTCAGTTCCAGATTAGTTCTGATTTCAAAGTTTAACTTTAAATCAAGGGTGTTCAAACACTCAATTGTTTGTTGTCTGTGTTCTCACTGAAACAAAATACATTAAAGTGTTCCTAAATACAACTAAATACTCTCATGGTGCTTTGATGTTTTTATTCTGGGACAAAATAGATCAAAACCTATCAAGCACCCACATCTGTTCTGCTCATGGACAGCATGACTCTCCAAAGAGATTAAAAAACTGGTTGAAAACTTTCAAAATAAATTACCATATAAAATTATGTTCATGACAGGAATAAAAAGAAACTTCATTTTAAACAGAAAATCTAAGTTTTCAGCTTTTGTGAATATTTACAGAAGGCAATTATACTGAAGTAATAAAAGGTAAGACAATTACAGTAGCTGAATGTCAAACATTTCTGTCCGGTCTCAAGGCAAAGTACATGAACACAGAGAATCTATTTATATAAAGAGGAGGTGGAACAAGGTACCCAGCGTTACAAAATTGTTACCTATATGAAACGGCTATAATTCCATAACCTATAATTTTTTTTCCAGGTTTACCATTTTAATATCAATACATTTATAACAAAATAGCTGTTTTTTAACTCCCCCATTGCCTCTGTATCAATCAGTATTCCAAATGTTGCATTCATATTGCTAATAATACTGACATCTTAAAGGAAATATATTTTGAACTTGAAAATGTTATTTCTGTTTGCAGTTACTTTGATTTAAATTTGGAGGAATGTGCCCAGAAGCATCCCCATACAAAATCCGATAAGTAAATGTGATCAGCAATGGGAGTTGGGCAGAAGACTCTCAGATTTCAGCATTAATAATTTTTCTTTCATTTGCAGAACCCAAAATGGAACCTGTTTCCAATAGTATTTACCAGGCAAGGTAAATGTATAGAAAATGACTTCCTCATTTTGCTCAGAAACCTTTTATATGACAAGCAGAATGAACTTTTTTTTTTTTTTAAAGGTATCGGGAAGCGTCTGCCACATATCCTATCTTTACATAGGATCGAATCACAAAGTTAATACTGAGCATCGGAGCCATAGAATCATCCCATGTTCCTGAAAAGATATCAAATTGTCTTTAAAAAAAAAAAAAAAAAAAAAAAAAAAAAAAGCCAAAACAAACAAACGGGGGGAGTGGGCAGCAACAACTTAGGTTCTTTGCAAATAAAATTCAGGAATCCTAATTAAAACTAGAGAATGTCAAATCTTCACTTATATACTTGCATAATTGCATTGTAATTGTCAAGGGGAATCTAGGTAATTTAGCACCTGTGTAGGTCTGTCCAATTCCGGATTGAGAAAAAGCTGGTTCCTTTGTAGTGACCAGACCAAATGATATGAAACAAGCTGTAGCCAGCTGGGATGTAAGCTTCTATTTAGAGAATCTTTAGCTTGTACTCCTTGAGGCTGGTTCAAATATCAAGTGCACAAAATCAGACAGGGAACACCTCCTCAGAGTGCCCCCTCACTCCTCCTCATGACACCAGAGACTTTTGTTATATTGGTTCCCGGGGAGCATTTTATTGAAGTTGCACAACTATAATGAACACAAAACTAGGACCCCAAAATAAAATATAAAAATTTTTAAAAAAACTATTTTAAACTAAGAATTACAAAATACATCTGGTAAGTAAGAAATAAGGGATTCACGATGAAGAGGTTTTTAATAGGCTAGAATGGCCAGTAGTGAAAACAAAGATAAAAACAAGAAAGTCACTAACAAACAACCATCTAAAAATTACCCAGAGCATGGTACTTCTCTATTGGAGACAGAAATGGAATACCTCGCTAAATAAGAGCTACTCTGAACATGTGGAAGAATTCCAAAGGGGTAGCCGTGTTAATCTGTATACACAAAAACAACGAGAGTTCTGTGGCACTTTAAAGACTAACAAATTTAATTTCAGCAGGCATAAGCTTTCGTGAGCCTCAGATCACTTCCTCAGATGCAGTGTGTATCCATCTGCTGATAGAAAATGTCAAACCCCCCCCTAATATGCTCAATTCCTTCCCCTGTGTTTTTAATATGATAGAGGATTTAATGTTTTTTGTTCAACAGAAATTGTGTTATCCATTCGTGGGACCAGGAACAACCTTGATTTCACCACAGTTTGGGTACAGTACACATTGGTTAAGTAACATCACAAAGCTAGCAAAGGAAACAAAAATGTGTTACCATAACTAGCCACAAAAATAAAATTATTTTTTTAAATACAACATTTGGAGAAATTTTCTCATGAAATTATAATAATTCTAAGAATAGTCAAATTTTCAAACTAAGCAACCCTCTATTATTTTCTTCTCCATTTTCTCCTTTGTTTCTTCCCCAACTTTCTGCATTTAGAACAAAGTTAAAGCATTTTAAGTCAGATCAACATTCACATCAACAACACCAGCATCTGGAAACCAAACAGTAAGATTAAATGGGAAATTCCTACTATTTCATTAACACATCTTTTTTAAGTGTGAACTTACTCTGCTCATAGAATCAAAACATTTTCTGACTAATGATTCCACATCATTAGGTCTATCTTGAACATTTATCCAGTCCAACAGAGAGACATTGAAGGAAGGCAGATCACTCTCATTAAGTTCCTCTGAAGTTTTATTGTCTTCAACTGCTGTGTTTTGACTGGATTCCTTGTTTTCTTTGACATTTCCAGGATCTGTGCTGTCCAGGGCCGAATGTTCCACTGACTTGCAAAATGAGGCTAAAAGTGATTTATTGTTCACTCTAGGTATATCTGAAAAAAGCACCAGTTCAGCAGACTTTTCATCCTCAGTTTCTTCACTTTCTGCCCCTCCATTCCCAACAGAAGAATCCAATCTTCCTAAACACTCTTTGTAACTATGTCTGGTTAGGCACTCCAGCAGTGGGATTTTGGCCATTATAGAAACAGCTGTCCCCAAGCTTTAAAATAAAGGACAAACAAAAGATCCATCAAGAAACTATTTTTACAAAAAAGAAGTTTAAAGTAAGTTAGTAATGATGAAAATCACTAGTGATATTTTCTCAGACATTCTTGCCAAATGTAAGCTATTTTCTTCAAACATGTTCACCCGAAGAGACTGTTTATATAGTTACATACTTGTTATGAAGTATTTTCAGTAATACCATCATAGCAGAAGGAATAGTTAAAGTCAAATGGTGACTTTCACACTTTTGTTTTCAGCAAAGCTGAAAATATTACACACTTTGTCTAAAATTTGAATTTAAATTGGAAAAAGTGTTTGGAATGTTTGCATGACTATATCTTAGTGTAGTAACTCCAATGGATAAAACTTTGCCCAACTAAGGAAGTTTACTCAAGCTTTTAAGAAAATTGTAACTTATTAAGTTACCTACTGCATGATACCAAATACAACAAAACTAGTACAAATGCACAGAATTCAAAACTTCTACAGTTAGTAAGAATTAACTATGAAAATACAAAATCATAAAAACTTATTTTTAAGTCCCGTGATTGTGTAGGGCACTTTCTTACTGAAGAGTCTAATGGCAAACCTACTGTGTGAGTTTCAGCTTAATTTCATCTATGGACTGCAGATAGTTTGAATATGCATTTTCAAACTTGAAAAGCAGCTTTTGGTAAGAATATGTGCAATCTTCCAAATTGGCCATTATGGCAGCCCATCCTTGGTGCTGAAGATGTTCATCATGGACCAGACCTTCACAAAAGGAACAAAGCTTCTTGGCAACCTCATACATTTCCTATACCAAGAAAAAAAAAAAAAGAAAAAAAAGAAAAAGTAAATTCACAGAATTAAGTTATCAATCCAAACCTCCATGCAGTACTTAAATGTTTACCATACTTCTGCAAAAACTATGGATTGTGACACCTAACAGAAAATTAAACACTGAAAGTCTAAAAGGAAGTATTCAAATATGAACAGTTGTTGGCTCTCATCCCTAAAAACATTTACTGAAAGTAATACAAACTTCCTATACATTTGTTTATTTTTTTTTAAACAAGAATTGTATCTTGTGACAAACTCAGTTTACTCAGACTGTTTACTGAGTTAATCCAAAAGAAAGCAAGACAGTCCTGGCCCCAAGAAACCTACAACATAAATTAGTCAGCACTGTTCCAACAAAAAAACAGATCAAGTATCAAACATGTGCATATCACCTTTTATGCGCATATGTATTATGCTATATATTTTGGGGGGAGTATGGGTTTTGCAGAAGAGGTAAACTAAGGAGGAAAAACATTTTGAAGAAGAGGTGGTTATTGGGCTCATAACAAAGGGGAGAGAGATCTAAGTGTAAAAAGGCTGCTTGGAAAACAGCACAACAAGGAGAAGGTAAGAGGGCAGGCTGGGAGAAGTATAGGAGGTGAGGAAATTAATCAAAGGAAGATTTAAATTAATTCTTAACAAATCAGGTGCAATATGCATAGCAATGAAAAGGTCCATAATACAATTGGACACCACCACAATTTATTTCACATGTCATTTAACAGCCATCAAGAGTTTTATCATCATCAACGGAAGGCAGATCTGAATCAGCTATAGATATGAAAAGCTCTGCATCCTATTAATAATGTACTGAAGTTATGCTGCTCTCTTTACAACTTGTTTTGTTTTGCTTTTCAAGTTTAAAACCCACAAATTTTCCTACTGTAATGACATAAATAGGAAATGTACTAATTTATGGCTTACGGTTTAGAAAGCAAAAGATATCTAAATTTAGGGAAGATAATTACATTTTAAAAGGAAAGATAAATAAATGGAAGTCATTTGCTTTATACTCCAATCTTCACATACCTTTGAAGTTGCATATTCTGTTAAGAAATGTCCTCCTGATTATATTTATGTGTTTGGTTTTAATATCAACCTCTCTACCTATGAAAAAAGAAAGGAAAGAAAACAGTGATACTTATTGTAGATTCCACACTTAACTAAGCTGTGGCTGCACACCATCCATGGTCAACTGTACATATGTACAGCTTTGTGTGTGGAAGCTAGAATAAGATTGATTTTCTTTTTTTAAGTTATTCAAATATGGTGAGATCAACATTAAAACCCAAACACATAGGTATGCTGCAGAATACATTTGCTAGTGAGTGTGTGGTGATGTAGTATATAAGGTGTGGGCGCTAAACAATGGTAGTTTATTTTTCTAGAATAAACTGTCAAAATAAACATTTTGGCCCAGTCTTTTAAAGTTATTTAGGCATTGCTGCACCCAACACTGCAACACCACTTTAGAAGCCTAATCTCATTTTCAAAAGGGAGTCTGACAGTCAATGAGACTTTGGCTCCTAATTGCCTAAATTATTTTTGAAAATGAGACAGGCTCCTAAATCAGTCAAGTGTCGCAACACAGAGCAGCAACACCTAAACACTTTTTAAAATGTAGGCTTCTCAGAAAGTGTTAGAATTAACTTTAAAATGTCATATAAGTCACTGCAGGGTTACAAACATGCAACTTTTCAGCTCCCACTTCAAGTCTCCAGCAACATGACAACATTCCACTACATACAACTTAACAACCCTTTGAACACTGATATCTTCCAAACTATCAGTAAAAGGAGTTCTTAGAGGGTAGTACCTGTGTTTATAAAGCTGTGTATTTATACGGTCTTCAGGAAAACCTGAAAATTTTACAGTAATGTCTTGCAAACACACACACACAAAAAAAACCCCACTTTACCAGACATACAAAACATATTCAAGGATAAATTCTTAAATTTGTTTCTGTATACCAGAAACTTTAGTTGTCCAATAAACTAGCAGATTGCTGCTACACGGTTGTCATACTAAGCCACTGGAAGAGGGGACAGTTTATCCCATACTACATATATGAAAAAATATAACAGGACTAAAAACAAGCTACAAAAATAGCAAAGTGCCCCTCTGTGCTCGCTGTACAGTAAGTGTGTATAAAGAAAATGTTTACCTCCTGACACCACCCAGTTCTTCTTTTCCCCACCAAAAAACCCCCCAAAAAACTATCAAGACATTTAATAAAGAAAAGTGAGAGCATGTACAAATTTTCACAAAACTGCAAGGGTGTCTAAACAAAACACTTGCAAAAATGAGCATTTGACTTCCACAAACACAAACAGAATTACAGAGCAATTCCTTCAACTGAATGCTATGGCATGGTACAATGAAGGTAAAATACTCCACCATGCTGAAAGGTCTAAAAATTAGTCAGATTATTTGCCAAATGATTGTTTCTCCCCTATCAGCCTGATGGCCATCTCAGCAAGAAGATTTCTCCCTATTCAGGAAAAAAGATTGGATGCCTCCTACATTCCAATACACCAGATACGCCTCTGTTTATAACAGCAGTGGATAGTTCTTTTGTCCCGTAAGAGATCACTAAAGATTCTAGCTAAAGATTCTATTCTAGCACTGCTGGACTATCAAAAAGGGGTTATCTACAGGAGCTAATATCTCTTTATGTTATGTGTTGGGCTATGCCCTGAGTTAGTTTCTGGTATTTTGTTCCCCAGTTGGCTCTAATCTTCTCCAGAGCCCATGCACTGGAAGCATTATAGTCCTTCACACACTATGAAAGCCTTCCTTTCCTGGTAGCGGATTACCACCTGAAGGCTGTGTGAATGGAAAATTAATTGATGCAAACCCCACTGCACCTACTCGGCATGTTTTGCTTCAAGATCTTAGCTTTCCTACTGACTGTGCCTCTTTACACCTCATTTGCCCTCCAATTCTGCTTCTTTCCCTCATATGTCCCTGAAAATTCTTGCCCTCATCATCTCCTCAATTCTTTCTTACAAGCCAACCCCTACACAACATTAAAATAGAAATAAAGCAATTTAGTATACAAAAAAGTAGAACAGCTAAGTAAACAAAAATCAAAATTTAAAAACACAACATCCAGAACAAGAAAGCTACCTAACTGAAACAATCCAATTTACCTGAGGTCTTCATAGTCTTAAACCACTCCCCTCCCCTTTTTAATCTGTATACGTCTTAGAGACTGTAAGACATTCAGAGCAGGGACCATGGTTTTATATGTCTGCATGGCAAGATGAATGCAAGGTGATCAATGAAGTCTTGCCCCAACATCTCACATCTATATCTCTGTTGAGAACTCTTCCAGGCTCAAGATGATTTAAGTAAATTTAAAAAAAAAATTTAAATTAAACCCCATTCTCCATAAGTGATTTACAAAAGTTGAAATTCTTGATACAACTATTGGTGTGGGAAAACAGAAAGGGAAAAGAGCCAGAAATACTCCCACGACACAATGGAAATAGCCCTGAATAGATTTTGAGAAGACAAGGAGGATGCCTCGTATTACTGTGTCTCCCTGAGAGGACGACAAACACATTGCACT
This sequence comes from Emydura macquarii macquarii, assembly GCF_026122565.2. NCBI lineage: Eukaryota > Metazoa > Chordata > Testudines > Chelidae > Emydura > Emydura macquarii. Next base: position 21,415,625 of record NW_027131614.1, on the reverse strand, counting down.
AACATACTTTGAAATTATCTAATGGAAGACATACAGAAGTGAATATGTATATCCCAATTTTAGACAGAAACACAGGCTCTGAGAAGCACCTAACCTAAATTCACACATTGAGTGGTAAAACACAGGAATGGAATCTCTGACTCCCAGTTTCCTGCTCTGCCCATTAGACAATTCTTTTTTCTAGCATTCTAGTACACGTCATGAGCAACACAGTTCCATCTTTGCAGAATTTCTGCAAAGAGCCCTAGATTTGGCCAATTGATTGGCTAGAGAAAAGCATCAAGTAGAGCCCTGGAAGAAGGGAGGGCTTACCAAAAATCATACAGAAGCAGTCTTCCTATTTTTTCTAGTGAAGGTTCTGAACTTGTAATCCTCTTCCTCATAGCATCTATTTTCTTCAGCAATCTGTCTGCGCATCTCTTATAAGTCAGGGAATAATGTTCTGCTAAAATTGGCTGTATGCTAATCTGGCAGCATTATTACCTGCTGTAGGTACATCGTAGTGCTTATGTTGCCTCACATTCGGTTAGAAAGTTTCCTACATCTCTCATTTGTGAGCAACCCCTTCCATCTGCTGGAGATGGAAACTACTCAAATCAGAGTAAGTAAACCTCTGAAACATGTGGGATGATTTACAGGACAGTAGTATTAACTCCATCTGCTGATAGGATAAAGCTATCCCAGTGCATCTCAAATGAGGGAAAAACATAAAATAGTTGATTCATGTAAAAATGATGCTTGCCAGGTATGATGGGGAGTCTGCTCCACAGTAGCCACTAAGGGGTTAGTAGAGCCCTGGGGAGGCAGCGTGAAAAGCAGCCAATAAGAAGGGAGCTGCTAGGAGCAGCCAATCAGGACCACACAGGCCCATATAAGAAGGGCTGCAGGGGAAAGTAGAGACAGTCACTTACTGGAGCTTGAGGAGGGAGGACTGACTGCCTTGCAGGCTTTGGGCAGCTAACACCCTGAACAGAGCAGTGCTACAGGCAGGGACCATGGGAGCTAAAGAGAGCTCCTGGCCAGTGGCGGTGACTTGCAGGCTGAGGCCCTGAGACAAGGGTGAAGAGAGTGCTGGGGCCACAGGGAAGCGGCCCAGGGAAATGTATGGAGGAATTGGAGGGGAAGCAATAAGTGGCTACCATCTACAGGTCCCTGGGCTGGGACCCAGAGTATGGGGCAGGCCCAGGTCCCCCCATCCCTCCTCGCCACAGAGAAAGTGGTTGGACAGTTGCACTAGTCACTTAGGCAAGTGGTTACATAGTAGACTGCAGATCCCCTGGGGGTAGGGAGGGACAGAGTGTGTCATGGCCGGAGGGCTGAGTCACTGAAGAGGATGGTGCCGTCCTGGAAGAGACACAGATCCTGGAGACAGTGATGGCAGTGAGGCACCACCAGCAGGTGGTGGACTGGCAAGCAAAGCTAATACCCTTGTTGACCAGCAGGAGGTGCCAGATGGTGAGTTCACACCGTCACACCAGGTACTATTAAAATGAGGAATAGCAAATGCTTAGTGTGCTAGTAAGTAAATAATGGGATAGCTTGTATCTCTGATTAGGAAACAGGATACCCTTATACTTACTACTTCTCTCATTACCATGTCCACTATTCCTTTTATGGTATTTCCCTCTACTGTGCAGACCTAGATGTAGGACCATCCAATCAGTAACTATGTTAGAACTCAGTGAGTGGTTTTATTTCTTCCTCCAAGGACTCAGATAATCATCAATCCTATTCATTTGTCTGCCAATATAGTTTCCCCTCAAATCTCCTAATTTGCCGTAAAACTTACCTTTCCTATGTCTGTGTTGTGCCCTTTCTGGGCCTTAAGTTGTCTTTTTTTTTTCTTTCCTTTCTTTTTTTTGCTAGACTCCTTTTGCTTTTAGATACCACGTTGCAATCAATTCTACCATCTCACCGAACACACCCAAGTGCTCCCCAATGAAAGAAGACATTCAACATTTATCCTGAGGTTTTCCATAGTGTTTATTTTAGTATATTAAGAATTCTCTACAAATTGGGAAGAGAAGTGAAAGGGAGCTTAGTCTACCCTCTACTTGTTAATGAAATATTCTAGTGGCATCACAGCATTTTAGATATAAAAAGGCTTTAAAATTATTGAAAGTGAAAGCTGAAGATCGAGATCATAACATATTTGCTCCAATATCCTCCCATAACTCCCCCTCCAGACCTCAAAAATTATGTCTCCACATTCAGCCATCGCACAGGAGGTTTTGTTGCTTTTCCTAAAGCCAGGATTGTTACCAGAAAAGCACTCTACCTCTGGTGATAGAGGACACAAAGCTCAAAAAAGTCCAGCTGATAACACCTTATGCCATTTCAAACCATTTAGGACCAAGGTTGAGCACATGCCTCCTATGGCCAAAAGAACTTTGAAAAAACCTTTTCCCCTCAATCAAGTACCCTTCTCTAGAGGTAACAGCAAAGCCCTACTGAACAAATGCACGGTCCTGGCCTAGCATTATGGGCGGCCTTTGACACCAAGGTAGTAAGAACTGTTGCCTTGAAGACAGATATCTGCAGGGTGCAGGTCTCCCAGTGAAACCAGGAGCACAGAAAAATCTTGATTACTTACCCTGTACCAGGGTGAACTTCTTTAGGGAACATAGGAGGTTTCTTTACAAAGATAAAGCAATTGACAGCTTTGCTGAATTGCCTTGGGCCCCTTCCTTACTACAAAGGAAAATGAACAGATTTTAAGGTCAGAAGGGAACATGATAATCTAATCTGATGTTCTGCATGATGCAGAAAAAAGAGCCTCATCCAATAATTTTTCCATCAACTCCCTAACTTCTGTTGGAACTAAGAATATCTTTTACAGAGATATCCAGTCCTGACTTAATGACTGAAAATGATTGAGAATCCAACACATTTCTAGGTAAATTGTTCCAATGGTTAAGTAGACTGTTAAAAATTGTTTCTTTTTTTCTAGTCTAAATTTGTTTGATTTTAACTTCCAAACATTGGAACTTATTATTCCTTTTTCAGCAATGTTAAAGAACCATCTACTACTATCAGATCTCTTACCCACATACGTACTTGTAGACCATGATCAAATTAGATCTTAGCCATCTCTTGGATAAACTAAATATATGGGGCTTCTTTAGTCACTCTCTCTCTAAGGTATGTTTTCCAGATACCAAATCATTCTTGTAGCTCTTTTCTGAACTCTTTCCACATCATCAACATCCTTTTCGAAGTGTAAACACTGGAACTGGACACACTATCCCAGTATTGGTCTCACTAATGCCACATAGAGGTAATGCAGAAGAAAAAGCTCCATTTGGAAATCCAGCTTTCATATCAGTGGTAAATTACAAGGGGCTACTATGGTTTACAGATTTTAGATGTTACTTTTGTACCTCACAACCAACCCTATACTCGAGGATTCTTTACAACAGTCAGGCTTAACCCTTAATTTTATTGACTAAGGGTGCAAGAAAAAGGCAAGTTGCAAAACCAGCATTATTGGATCTCTTTCTTACATGGAGATGTTAGTGTTACAACATAAATATTCTCAGCTGATTTGAAAATATGTGATTTGTCAGATCAGTTTTTCCAAATACAGAAAAACACAAGCAGATAGGAAACAACTAGAGATTTCTGGTCACAACAAGCTAAGCAGGAAAAGAGAAATTTGCACATATATTAAGTCTACCTGTAGTATATTACAACAAGTGGACAAGGGGTCATGTAATGGTAGTTGATTCAGATTTTCTTCCAGTGGAGAATGTCAGGCTGTCGTCTTGTGACCATTGCTGAATAAGGCACCGAGAAGAGACCATGCTAGCAAAAGCCACTTCTTCTTTTTCCTAGAGAGTGAGTCCTGGAATACCTTTCTATTAGTACTTCTGTTAACAAGAAATCATGGCGAATCTGAAGAGACATGTTCGATATCCTGATGTCTAGGCAATTTGAATGCCCTGGCTAACATTTGGTTTTAGTTCTTCTGCTGCAGATGGCTGAAGTTGATGCCACCTGTCTGGGAGTCTCGCCTGAAATGACCTCTTGCCACATCCCAACTCAGGAACTTTCTTAACAGCAGTGTAAAGCTCTGTATACAGGATGTTTCCAAGCAAGGTGACTCAAAACCTCTTTGCCTTTTTCAAACCATGTATCTGAAGGATTTATGATTGAGTGGGAAAGGTTTGTATTGTAATGCAATCAAGCCCACCTGGACTCTAATACAAAAAACGTTTAACTACTTTCTTCACCTTTTGACTATAACTTGAAGACCAACTCCATGTGGGTTCACGTTAGCCTACACCACACTAGTCTAAAGGCAAACCAGTGTCACAGCAGCTCCTTTCTGTCAGGTGGTTTTCCTGGATGTGGTGACTACAGCTCATTTAGTATCAAGCTCTAATAACCAATCCATATACCAAGTTATACTAAGATAAGGTGATGTCACAACTCTTCAAATTCCAAGATGGTATGAGACTACTGTCCTCCCAACATTTTTCCCTACTCCTGCGTGTCCATCCCTGCAAAACTCTTCTCTTTATACTCAATATTTAAAGGTCTTTGGAGTTCTGCTTGGATCACACTAAAACATAAAAAGTCCCTTAAACTTCGTATTTCATTTAACAACAATTTCTTAAGTAATGATGTCAATAGAAAGATTATGTCTATGCTGCTGGTCACATTTTACATTACTTTGACTTGACTGTTCCGAAGCTACAAGAGTATGTAAGACTTAGATGTTTAATCCATGACAGAGTAACGTTTTTTTTTTTTTGCATTCCCCAGGGCCGTTTCCATCTCAGACATATGCCAAGCAGCTACATGGTCCTTGCATTATAGGTCTACAAAGTGCTATTGCTTGAACGTAACCTCTAGCGAAAAATCTTGTTCAGATTTTGCAGGACTAAGCCTGTTTCCAAAAGAGGGGAGACTGCCTTTTTGCTTCCTTTTGAATGCTCCTTACTTAAACTGGTCAAAAGTGGGTTTTTTTTAGTTTTGGATGTATTTTATAGACTATCAAGGAGTTAACTCCTCATATGCTACACATCAATTTTATCTTACCCTCCTCTCCTTTACTACAGAATATATCTTCACATTAGTGGCAGTAAGCTTGTTCTTCCTGCCTTTTGCAGTTGCCACAGTCAAGTTTCTTTTTGGGATACCTTCAAGCTAATTTACAGGAATGACAATCCTGCACAGTAGTTACCTTCAAAAGTTGTAAGATTACTTACTTTGCAACTTTTCCCCTGAATATACATGGAGCATTCTTTCTCAGCCATTCACTCCCTTCAGAGGTTGGAGAGGATCCTTTTGAGGCACTGTTTTATCTTCCACTTTTGATGTTTTCTTTGTTCCACTTTGAGGCATTTTTCCTTTTTTTTTTTTTCCTTTTTTTTTTTTTTAATTTTAAGATTGGTTACCGTGGAGCCTTTGCATCCTGATAAAGGCAGAGACTGGGAGGTTCCAATGATAGCAGTTAAGATATACTATAGAAGAGGTGGTTCACTCTTCCACTAGTACTGTCGCCCTTTTGGACTATGAAACCTTAGAGCTTCGAATATTCCTCTATCCAATGCCAGGGAATTTAGAACCAGAAGTGAGAATCCTGAAGTCTAGTATTTTCACAAAAACTGAGTAACAGGGTAAGCAATTTTCCATTTCCGGTGACTGGTAACTTAGTGGAAGAAGCAAGAGATGTTACAGTAAGAACCATGTACTACAACTTATGAGGCTAAACTGGTGCTATTAGAGTATTTGTACTTTTTCCTATCTGGTATTTTGCACTGCAATGGAGATTAAAGGATTCAGTAAAGACGGCACAGAGAAGATCCCTTCAGCCAAGATTAAGAAAGACCCACTATGTCATGATTTGTGTGTCTGGAAAAGAGTAGTTTTGCTGCCCTCTCTGGAAGCAAAAATAAATCTGTAAAGCTAAATTATACCAGGATATTTGAAAGATTCACTTTATGGTGCACAGCTGACCACATTAAACTCAGATATGCCAATATTTCTTAAATTGCCAACTTCCTACAAGATAACTTCTCGATATACTTGAAAAACACCATGTACAAAAATACATCTGCTATTCCTAGCACAGGAGGATGGACAAACACAGGCTAATCTTCCGCACATTGAGCAAGTATTGAAGGCAACATCACTTAATACCTCAGGAAATTCAGAGGCTCTCCAGAAACACAACCAAGTGCTTGATGCTTTAAAAGAACCTTTATTTAAATTATCTCACTCTGACTTTTACTGTGATCACCTCAATTCATTAATCTGAGCCTCATATATTATTAATGGAGCAGATAACAGCGTAAGATGTTAGCTAGAACTGAAATTCACTGCTAAAACAAATTGTTTTCCATAATTTTCAATGGGTTGGCCTTCCATCCTATTGCCCTGTTCACCTGAAGGAAAAAGGTATGTCACACACTGTTTGCGTAGACAGCTCTTCAAACTTACCTCAAAAGAACAAAAGTTTTCAGGAAAGCCAGGGCTCTTTTCGTCCACTACCATCCTGCGGTAAAAGGAAACAAGTCATCAAAGTCCTCTATTGCCAAGTGGCTGAAATTCTGTATAAAGGACTTCAAAGGTTTCAACCTTCCTAAATCGATCTCAGTCCACAAACCAGGTTGGTCTTCACCTTGTGATTGAAATCATACAAATCTTATGTGGAGACCTGTAAGGTGGCTACTTAGTCTTCAGTCCACATGTTACAGCAAATTGGACAGAGGCTGCCACAGACGTTACTTTCAGCAGACTATACACAGTAGCACCCCTAATTGAAATAACTCAGTTTAAAATTTCAGTAGTGTTACATAGCTCTGTTGATCACTACTTTAGATTTCACTGCTGTTTCTAAAACAGACAATAGGAATAAACAACTATGAGAAATTTCAATTTACCTGGCAATTTCTTTTCTCTTGAATAGTTACATTCATTTTTCTTGACTAATCTTAATTACTTTGGGCGATTACGTTCTGTAGCAAGTTCTCTCTGCAGTAGAGGACTATTAGTATATACTTGCAAGTTATTGATTTCATTATATTATAGACTTGGAAGTATTCACTGGATGATTTCTAAGATGCAAAGAACCAAGTCTTATCTTAATGACCGGCAGGTCTGGTTCTATCTTCTAGACTACACAGCTGAGAAAAACATTGTATGAACAATAAATCTTGCTATTGCTTTTCATATCATGTAAGAACAAGTTTATCTAGCACATATCATGCCAGCTGTCACTTACAGTTGCCAAAACACAGAACTAAACACTAACAAAATTAACGATCCTTGCATCACGCCCTTTACTTCACTAGCCTCTGGGCTCTGATGGACTGTCAAGTGCACAGAATCATCAACTGAAAAAAATCCCGACACTGGACATGGTGTATGTAAATGTATGAACTGAAAGGAAACTACTAGTCAATTTACAATTATAATAGGGTAAAAGGGAAAGGCTACAAAGTCATTTCAGTGAAGCCTTTTAAAGGCTGGTCTAATGGTTCCACAAAATACATTTCAAGCTACAAAGGAGGAGCATCAGATTGAACTGAATGAAAAAGCTCTCCTCTCCCTTGACCCACCAAACTAGAAATGTAGCCAGAGTAGTTATACTATGGATTGGGCCATAGATCTAGTCACAAAGTATAGACATCAATTTATGGACGTGTCTGGACATAACTTTCTTAGACAGGGCTAAGAGCTCACCCAGTATTCAACCAATAATTCAGCCACAGAGAGAATGAATGGTAATGGCAAGTTGGCCAGCCAAATATGCATAAGATTTTAAGGATGTCTTTTTTTTTTTTTAATTGTTTTTTCAAGAGTGTCTATCATAGTGGCTTTCTAGTGACTGGAAAGGGAGGGTTTCCTAGAGCAGGAGATTACTATGTCAACTTTAGAAGCCAAAGACCTGAATATTGTCTAAACATGAGGGAGCTTTCATAGCAGAGCCAAAAGAATGAATGGCATGAGTTTGGTCACCCAGATGTTATGTGTACAAATGAAACAATCACATCACCTGATTTCTCTTCCTCAGATGGGGAAGTTACCCTGAAGCTTGTTTATTTCTGACATAGGGGCAATATCTTGACATATGAAAGGCAAATCTGCTAATAAAGGCAGTCCAGGGTAGTATGACTCTTCTGGTTGTCTTTCAGTCAAAGATTAAACCTCATCATTTCCAATATCAGAGGAGGATTACTAGCATGAAAGTGAAAGGGATTCAGGGTTCTTGCTTCAAAAGTAGCTCCTCACATTCGGACTTTATTATTCTTCTTTCACTGGAGTAAAAAAGAACAACCTTGGCTTGGGATTTGTGGCTGCCTGTTCAACTCAGACAGGGAAGACTAAGTCAGAGGCCTGCCTTACCTCTAGTCTCCACAAAAACACCTGCAATTATCAAAAGCAAGAAATAGCCTCAAACTGAATGGTGAGCGGCAACAGAAGACCACTTAATTAGTTTTAGTGAACTAATTACGATCCTTGAAATCATATTAAATAAACCACTAAAAGCTTTTCGTTAAACAAAGACTATGCCTGGCATAACCTAGTAATCAGACAGAGCTAAAACCCAGTTAAAGTATGGAGGTAGAAAACCAGCAGCAGATTAGTCCAGTTGACTGCACGGAGTGTATGACTGCTTGCCTTGTGGTCAAGTAGCATATGAATACATCTAGTGCAATCAGCTTATGTCCCTCGGAGGCCACATACTGAAAATTGAAACCAGAGTTGCTGAATGGGAAAGAGGGTGGGAGAGAGAATTATTTATAGAGTTGGCAAATTGGGCATTTCAGAATGGGCCCATTTCAGAAATTTAATTAAAAGGAAACTTGACTTTTGAAACATACATTGAATAAGATTTTAGAAGACTGTTTAAACAAAAAGTTGGAGAGAGTTGATAGATGTCAGGGAATACTAAGCTGGACAAAGACATCTGCTAGAATGTCAGTAATACAAAAATATCTCTGTACTCAGTATGAGATGCGGCAGAAATTACAGTTTAACTGGTACAGGAACAAGTTAAGATCACAGAAGCAACTTCTGTTAAGCCAGCAATTTGTTAAGCTAATAATTTTAACAAGATTAGATAGTTTAGACAACAAATGCTGCATCTTGGCAGGGGGTTAGACTAGATGACCCTTGTGGTCTCTCTTAACCCTATGATTCTATGAGGCCCAGGGTAAAAAAAAGAAAAAAAAGTCTATATACAAATGAGAAGCTTAAAAAACTAAAGCCCAGCAATGAAAGAGTACCTTAACATAATAGATATTACTAAACATAGTGTAATCATACAAAAAATGGGATATTGAACACATGGCTATAAACTATACATGAAAGACTTGGGTTAAAGAGGCAGAAAAGCAATGCCAGTTCTAGACTAAAAGATTCCACAGAATCTAGTGAAATAGAAATTCTAAGCAGAGAAGATCAAACAGTTGAATCCCTATGAATACAAAATTACAAATGATAAGAATACAAATATTTTAGTAGGATTATACTACTGGCCTCCAGTTCGGAAAAAAAGATATTTACAAAAGTAACATGCTGGAGTTGGTTCAAGCAGTAATTACATTTGAGCCAGAAAGTGACAATGACTCGAATATAATTAAGCTCAATATGCTTAAGGAAAGAAAGGTACCAAAAATTAGTGCAGTGACACTGAAATTTAAATAGAGTTATATTAAAAAAGTGGGAAGACAAGTTGACAATTTATTTAGACTTTTAAAAAGCATTTGACAAAATGCTTCAAAAGAAACTAAATAGTCATGGTGTGAAAGGCAAGGTATTATGAATCAGAGCATGGATAAGAGACTGACCAAGAATGAATAAATGGTCAGTTTTCATCACAGAAAGAGGTTAACAGTGAGGTGCCACAAGGTTCTTTCAAATGCATTTAAAAATTATCTGGAAGGGGGTGAACAGGGAAGTGGAAAAATTTGCAAATGATTCAAAATTACTTAGTTTAGTCCATATTACAGCTTAGCTGAATGGGCAACAATAGCAGATGAAATTCAGTGTTGATAAATGCAAAGTAATGCACATTAAAGGTAATATGTTAAATTACTCATGAATCTTACTGGATTTTAAATTATCTGTACAACGAACAGGAAAGAGACGTGGATATCATTGTGGTTAACTCAAAGACCTCTGTTCAAAGTAGGGCAGTAGTAAAAGCAGTCAATGTCAGAACATAAGGAATGAAATGGAGAACATAAAAATATGCCATAAATCTATGGTATATCCTCAACCAATGAGGTATGCTGTTCTGATCACGTCATTTCAAAAAGGATATAGCAGAAGAGAAAAGGTTCAGAGATGGGGAATATGAAAGATTTGGGGCATGGAAAGACACTCATTTGACGAGAGACTGGGAATATATACCATAGACAAGAGATGAATAAGAAGGGCCACGACAGAGAGAGATACAAAATGATGACTGGTACCAAAGGAGGAAGATTGGAAACATCTATTCATTTTACCTCAGAATACAAAAATAAGGAGACATTCAATGAAATACAAAGATGGAAAATTGAAAACTGATAAAAAAAAAAACAAACAAAAAAAAACCTTTTTCATGGAACATACAAGTATATTGAGGAATAGACTGCCACAATATCAATGAGAACAAAAGCTTAGGAGGATTCAAAATGTTGATATTTATAAAGGATAACAAGGAATACCCAGAATTAATAAATACTTAAAAATTAGACAAGTTTTCATAAAACTTTCATTCCTCAAGACAACAGCCAATCTCTATTGGCATTTGGAATAAAACTTCTTAGTTTTCACAAAATTGTCTGCAGGGTTTTCTTGCACCTCTCTGTAGCATCTGGTTCTGACCACTGTTGGTGACAGTATACTGGAACAGACATTAGTTTTATCCAGTATGGAAGTTCCTATGTTCCTGTGATAGTGGCATCAGCACATCCCTTGCTCTTCCAGATGTTTCTGTCCTCCTGGCACAGACTAAGATGATTCTATGTTAAAAGGTGGTCAAGCAGCCTCACTTAAAACAGACCCTGTTAGCAGATAGCCATCTGTTTCTACTCTGCAAGTGAAACCTCTTCTTGTTTATTTGGTTCATCTGCTTATGTCTCATTTGGATTTTAAGCAATTTCTAATAGGACAAGAGTAGGAGACAGCTCTGTAAACAGGTTTAAAGTGAAGCAGAATGAGAACTGGAGGGGAAACAGAGAGGAAATACTAGGAATCCTCCATACCAAAATCTCTGGTTAAAATTCATGGGCATTGTCGGAACGCCAAGTGTTGGATGCCAGGTAATTTTCAAAGTAACAAAAGAAAGAAAAACAAAAGAAAACAAACAGTTATTAAAATTGATAATTGGGAGAGTGTTAATTTGATGGAATTATTAACTGTTCCTCACATGACTAGTTCAGGAAAACCAAATCAAAATATTGAATTACTGATTATGGTTATTAACAAGACTAAACTCATGGGGTAATCCACATTACATTTACCAACTCTTTTTCCTATACATTAAAGTATGCTCCCAAAACAAACAACTGAATCTGACTATGAAATAAACAAAATGTTCAAGTAACTAAAATGAGAAAAGAAACCAACAAGAATGATGTAAATGAGTTAAGTATATAAGAGAAAGGTACAATTGCTTAATATTTATTTTAACTAAACATGAAATTCTAAAATACCAAACAAGGCTGGTTAGCTCTGCTGAATGGACTAGCACCATAAAATTGAGTATAAAATTCAAAAAGCTATGAGTATCAACCACAATGACATTCTCTTAACTCCTTCGGACACTAATAGCATCAACAAGTTGTTTACCCTACTTAAGATTAATGGGTAGCTAAGCATCATTAACATAATGCAACTCTAAATTTAAAGAAACAGTATTACACAAACCAGTATAAAATCAGTTTAACTAGATTACAACAATTAGAATTCAAATTGACATCAAAACTTTTAAACTAAAGAATGAATTAGGATGAAACAAGATGTGACATAGGACAATTTAATTGAAAGTAGCAAAACCATTACTACATCTCTTACTTCTGTCTTAAGACAGCTGCTTAGCCTTCAGAATACTAAGACAAATCCACAGTAATATGACCACTACAGCTCAAAATTAAGCAGTGTTCACAACACTTCAACTAGTCCTAGGACAAAATGGAGAGCAAAGATACAATAACCACATACCCTTTGATGGTTACAACAACAATACAGGGTGAATAAACTAGCTTTGGGTTTGGTGGAGATAGACAATTTTACAACTGTGAGAGTTCAGAAAGCAATTTGATTAACCAATATGATATAACTGAAGTTGAATAAAGTAGGCCTAGGAAGCAGTCTTTGAAGAGCCAACAGGCAGACAGTCTAAGCAGGGAGATACTAAGTGATTGAGTTAATTAGCAAAAGAAAGAGCACTCTATAAGGATATGTCTACACTGAAAAAACCCAAAACACCAAAAATACACACATCTTAGTAGCAAGTCTCAGAGGACTGGTCAACTGACTGAGGCACATGCTACAGAGCTAAAAACAGCAGTGTAGATGTTCAACTTGGGCTGGAGCCCAGGCTCTGAGACCCATCTGATCGCCCTTCAGAGCCTGGCTCCAGCTGAAGCAGAAATGTCTACAGTGCTATTTTTAGCCCTGTTGCATGAGCTTTGCAAGCCCAAGTCAGTTGACCTGCACTCTGAGACTCATTGTCATAGGGATTCTTATTTATTTATTTTTGAAGTGTAGATGTAACCTGAGAGATTATCAAAGGTAATGACATCCTCCAGTGGGTAAGCCCTGTAACAGAAACATCACTAAGTATACTGCTTTTGGTATTTGAAACAGACAAAAGGTAAACAATAACTATTTAAGTTACCACAGGGAGAATGGAGATGAGGCTAGTTTGGAGTACACAGTATTAACACATTGGTGACTCTAGTTAGAAATACACAACACAATTAAAGTTAGTGTAAAATATTTTAGCGTTTATAACACTCAAATAAAGACTGAAGGGAGATTTTGAAGTTAGAAGTGAGTTGCTTAGTGAGTGACAAAAACTGTATAATGTTAAAAGGAAAAGATTGGAGAATGCTTCCCTGATGGAAAGTAATTCTCACAAAGACAAAAAAGCTGCAGGGGGGAAGTGTAAAAGCAAGGTGGGTTTAAATCAAACCAATTTACATCACAGATTTCAATCAGCAAGCAGGAAAGTTTGATTTAAATAACTGATTTTAATTGTGTTTTGTATTTGTAAATTTTAGTTATTTTCCTAAAGAAAGATCAATTCTCCTTAGTTGGTAACTGTTAAAACATTAAATTTGGTGCTTCTTTTTGCTAACCAGGAGGATACACATTTATTTAAACAATTATGTAGCTTAACCTACATTTAATCAGCTTCTAATTTTTTTAATTTTTTATTGTTTTAGACAATGATGAAAGATGCATTTCTTACTTACTAGATTTTTTTTTTTTTTTACTTTTGATTTGTGTCAAGCTCTACATACATGGAAATTCAATTTAAATTAAAAAAATGCACAAAAAAAGCAATTTAATTTTCTCTTTAATTAGATAAAACTATCTTAAATGTGCTGGAAACACAAGAAAAAAGTTTATCAAAACGTATTTTGCATTTGAAACTGATTTACCAAAAATATTATCTGTAATGAGTGAAATGAACTGCTTATTTCTGGTCACCATGTCCTTCAAGATTTTAGAACTAAACGAATCTCACCATTTCACCTAGTTTTGATTCGAACAGGAAAAAAATAAGCTTTCTTGCTTTTTTAATTCCCAATGGGTTTCTTAACTCTGAATGAACTGGTCACTGAACTGAACTAGTTGAATAAACTGAAATAAAGAAAATATGCTCTCTGCACTTGCAGAAGAGGCTATTGCTGTCAAAAACTAACTTAGCACTTACACTCTTGTTCCAGATGCTTAGCCAATGACTTCCACCAGTTCAGAGGTTTGGTTTTCTTTACAACTTGGCAGTAAATACGTACTGCTGTTTATCTGGTATTTAACCTAAATGATTTTAACAGACAAATCATTTAGGCCTTAAGATAGTTACCAATTTCAAAATAAATTTGAAATAAGTTTATTTTTTAAATAAATATCATTTAAGCTTTTTAAAAAAATCAATGTAAACAAAAAATCTGATTTTTTAAATTTATTTTTAAATCATTGATTTTTATCCATCATTACAGGGCAGAGCAGAACAGTGATTTAAACAAGTTGCTAGTTTTCAGTAGCCTTTGAAGATAGGAACTTAGTTTAAATAAAACAAAGTTTAGCCATCAAATATTGCATTTTCATAGAGATCTAGCATACAGTGCAGTTCCAGATTTTTGAACATACAAGGTTATGAACTCGAACTTCTTTAAACAGCAAAAAGCTTTAGTAAGATGGTAACTCTCTTCATAAGTCATGTGCTCCAGCCTCCTAATAATTTTTTGTTGCCCTCCTCTGACTCTCTCCAATTTCTCCATATCCTATCTGTAGTGGGAGCCACAAAACTGGACATAGTACTCCAAATGAGGCCTCACCAGTGCCAAATAGAGGGGAATAATCACTTCCCTCGATTTGCTGGCAATGCTCCTACTAATGCAGCCCAATATGACATTAGCCTTCTTGGCAATAAGGGCACACTGTTGACTCATATCCAGCTTCTTGTCCACTGTAAACCCCAAGTCCCTTTCTGCAGAACAGCTGCCGAGCCAGTCGGTCCCCAGCCTGTTGCAGTACACAGGACTCTTCCGTCCTAAGTGCAGGACTCAGCACTTGTCCTTGTTGAACCTCATCAGATTTCTTTTAGCCCAATCCTCCAATTTGTCTAGGTCACTCTGTATCCTATTCCTGCCCTCCAGCATATCTACCACTCCCCCCAGTTTAGTATCATCTGCAAACTTGCTCAGGGTGCAATCCACCCCATCCTTCAGACCATTAATGAAGATGTTGAACAAAACTGGCCCCAGCACAACTCACTGGAGCACTCCACTTGTTACTGGCTGCCAACTAGACATTGAGCCATTGATCACTACCTGTTGAGCCCGATGATCTAGATGACTTTCTATCCACCTTATAGTCCATTCATCCAACCCATATTTCTTTAACTTGCTGTTCAAAAATACTGTGGGAGACCGTATCAAAAGCTTTGCTAAAATCAAGGTATATCATGTCCACTGCTTCCTCACATCCACATAATCAGTCATTTCATCATACAAGGCAATCAGACTGGTCAGACATTACTTGCTTTTGGTGAATCCATGCTGACCGTGCCTGATCACCTTCCTCTCTTCCAAGTGCCTTAAAATGGATTCCTGGAGGACCTGCTCCATGATTTTTCCAGGGACTGAGGTGGGGCTCCTTCCTTTTTTTGAAGATGGGCACTATATTTGCCTTTTTCCAATCATCCAAGACCTCCCCCAATCGTCACGAGTTTTCAAAGATAATGGCCAATGGCTCTGCAATCACATCAGCCAATTCTCTCAGCACCCTTGGATGCACTGCACTTATGATTCTTAGGAAAAGATTTCAAATATTAAGGCTCCTTAGGCTTTATTTCTTTCCTACTTCTAAGATAATTTTTTTTGTTATTTACCTGGAATCAGGATATCTTATTATCCATGGAAGTTAAGTTTACTAATTTGGAATTTCAATTCAAGGATCCAGATCAACAGTCTGGATTTATGGAACAAGAATCTGAACTACAAGGGAGTCCAAGATTCTAGAAAGACAGTATTATTGCTATCAAGCCCAAATTCTGGCTTCCATCAAAGCATAAAAATTCTCTATGGAATCTCAATAAATTCTGACTTTTAAATCTTCCTACGCTTTAGAGCAGTGGCTCTCAATCTTTCCAGACTACTGTACCCCTTTCACGAATCTAATTTGTCTTGTGTACCCCAAGTTTCACCTCACTTAACTACTTGCTTACAAAATCAGACATAAAAATGCTAAAGTGTCACAGCACACTATTACTTTCTCATTTTCGCCATATAATTATAAAAGAAAAATATTGGAATATAAATATTGTACTTACATTTTAGTGAATGGTATGTAAAACAGTATAAACAAGTCGTATGTACGAAATTTCAGTTTATACTGACTTCACTAGTGCTTTTTATGTAGCCTGTTGTAAAACTATGCAAATATCTAGATGACTTGATGTACCGCCTAGAAGACCTCTGTGTAACCCTGGTTGAGAACCTCTGATTTAGAGCGAAGTGGGATTTATCTCATCCTTACTTTAGCTGTCCAGGAAGCCTTCTGGGGTGGTGATGATTTCTTCTTGGCATCTTTGATCTTCAGGAAGGCACTCTTTCCCAACACTGCTTATATTTTGGAACTTTGCACCTTTATGCTTTCAAAAAGCACTTCTAGTTAAAGAAACACCATCTCAGAAGAGCAAAGTTACTAAACACTTCTTACACAAATAGGAGGGCTCTTCTTGCATTCAGAACCTCAGGACCTGCACTGAAGCCTGGATCTCTCAAGTGAAGAAAATTGCGCTCAGAGGAGAGAAAACAGTGAACTGGTATTTTGTAACATTTTTAGACTGTTATTCCAGTTGTACTAAGAGGCCCTGAAGTATGTATTTGGCAATTTCCCACTAGCCTTTTAAAATTTTGGGGAGGTATTTCCTTTTATTTAAGCTTGGTAGATTTCGATTTTTCAATATATATAATTTCAATAGATAATATCAATGTTTACTTTTAAGCATTTTCTACTTTTATCTGTTTGCATTTTCACATTTGCAAGAAGTTACTGGAATCAAGCAAGGGTGGGATCAGACAACTATGTGAGGACAGTAGATGTTGAGCTTCAAAATGTTAAAGCTTAACACACAAAATTGTATGTCACTATCACGTGTAAAAGAACCCAGTTACCTAGCTTTGGTAACTGTTGTTTTTTTAAGTTGTGTTGCTCATGTCCATTCTAAGTAGGTGTGCACGCACCATATGCGCAGTTGTCGGAAGCTTTTTCCCTTAGCAGTACCCATTGGGTGGGTGCAGGTGCCCCCTGGAGTGGTGCCTCCATGGCACCATATACAGGGCTCTGCCCACCCACCACCTCTTCTGTTTCTTCTTGCCAGCTGACTTCAAACAGAGGGGAGGGTTGGTGGGTATTGGAAGGGACATGAGCAACACATCTCGAACAACAACGTTTATGAAAGGTAAGTAACCATTTTTTCTTCTTAGAGTGCTTATGTTGATTCTAAGTAGGTGACTCCTGTAGTAGAAAGTGAGAATCTGAGACATGAGGCCTAGTATAACGGGCCACATATGATGCCTGAGGCCTGAGCTAAAGTAAGTCAAGCCCTACTGTTATAAGGCAAAGTTAGCAGAAGTCAAGCTGTGAATGCTGTCAGACTCTCAGTAACTGGCAAGAACAAAGCTGGTATTACAAACACACATTCCAAAGAAGTACTAGGCACAAACACATTCCAAACATCCCAATACCCCAAAAATAATGAGGGCTTATTGACTTCTCCAAATGACACTATAATTGATAAAAATGTCTTGTTAATATGATGAATAGAATAGAGATGTTTTGACCAAACCATCTGGTACAAGGTAAGGGGTGGTGTTTTACTACGTCAGAGGGTGGCAACTACACGTCAGAGGAATAATACGCAACTTGTTTGTATCAGTGTATAAAAAAAAGAGGGTCTCAGAGGAAGCAGCTTGGACCAGCCGAGGGGGAAACGGAAAGTCCCGCCATTTATTGTGCTGATCCATTGTAACAAGCATACATGTGTTAGTGGTTCTGTAGAGTCTGCGGGATACTAGGACAGTACTTTGTCTACAATAAACCTGGCCTGGCAGCTTCGTTACTGAAACAGATCCCTGGTCTTACTGAATAATCCAATGGAGTGGTTTCTCAGGTACTAGTGCAGAACTGGGACAGCATACACACTGGGAGAACACACACACAGCCAACAACTGACAACAACTCCCACGCTGACCACAGGAGGAGAGTCAGAACTCACAGAATCGCTGACTGAAGCACTGTTCTGCTGAATGTTGCATCATCCCTGACCTTTTTGGGTGATGGCATAATATGAGGTGAACACGTGGATCGATGATCATGTTGCAGCCCTGCACATCTCCTGTGTAGAGACATGCGCCAGGAACGCTGCCCAGGATGCCTGTGTCCTCATGGAAATGCACTGTCAGTGCTGGGGCTGGCACCTTTGCCAGGTCATAGCAAGTCCCAATGCAGAACTTGATCCATGATGAAATCCTCTGGGATGACACCAGAAGACACTTTATCTTGTCCACTACTGCAACAAAGAGTTGGTTTGATTTACAAAATGGTTTTGTCCTTTCAATGTAGAAAACCAGTACCTGCCTGACAGCTAGCTTCATTCCTTGCTATTGGCATGCAGCTTAGAGAAGACTACTGAGAGGAAGAGGTCCTGGCTCATATGAAACTGGGACACCACCTTAGGGAGGAAGACCAGCTGCAGTTGTGACTGGACCCTGTCCTTATGGAACACTGTCTGTGGAGGTTCGGATGTCAGAGCTTTGATATCCTAGCTGAGGTTATCACGACCGGGAATGCCACCTTCCATAAGAGACAGAGGAGCGAACACATTGCTGAGGGCTCAAAGCGGGGCGGGAGGGGTAGTAGCCTGGAGAGCACCAGGTTAAGGTCCCATGTGGTATTGGATGGCAAATTTGGGGCTATAGCCTGTCCAGGACCTTCAGAAAATAGGTCACCATCAGATTAGCAAAGACTGATCGACCATCCACCTCAGGGTGGAATGCAGAGATAGTCACTAAGTGAACTTTTAGGGAGAATACTGCCAAACCTAGCTGCTTCAAGTGCAGCAGATAGGCCAAGATTAAAGGTATTGATGTTTGCATCGGAAAGGTGCCCTTCTGCATTGCCCAAATCAAAAATCTCTTCCACTTGGCTAACTATGTAGCTTTGGTGGATGTTTCCTGCTGCCAAGAAGGACCTCCCTAACAGGCTCCAAGCATATTGCTTCTATTGGGTTTAGCCATGAAGTTTCCACACTGGGAGGTGGAGAGATTTGAGGTTGGAATGCTGGAGGTGGCCGTGGTTCTGGGTGATTAGGTCCAGAACCAAGCATCAGGCAATAAGAGCAGCCACCGACAGTTTCAGTAGCCTTGTGTACCAGTGTTGTCAGGGCCGGGCTGGGGCTATCAGTATGACGGATACTCCCTCCTCACCTTGAACAGGACCTTGTGAACAGGAGGGAAGGGCAGGAATGCATAGAGCAAGTGGTCTACCCAGGGAAGGAGGAATGCGACTGATCGAGCCCGGGCTGTGGTTCAGGAATGAGCAAAGTTGCTGACACTTCCTACTGAGTCTTGCTGCAAACAGATCTACCTGGGGAATTCCCCACTGCTAGAAGATGCTGCTCACAATGTCTGGGCAAACAGACCACTCATGTTTGCGGAAGTATCTGCTGAGATGGTCCGCCAGCTCCTTCTGAGATGCCAGCAGGTAAGACGCCTCTAGGTGTATGAGTGAGCTATGCAGAAGTCCCACAACTTAAGAGCTTCATGACATAGGGAAGAGCAGCATGTGACCACTAGGTTGAGAACCCCTGATATAAAACATCACTATTTTGTCTGTCATAACCGATATGCATTTGCCTTCCAAATGGGGCTGGAAGGTTTGCTAGGCTAAACAAACTGCTTTCAGCTTCCTGACATTGATGTGAAGTAAGAGCTCTGTTCAGGACCAGAGACCTTGAGTCCTGAAGGTCTCTAAACATGCTCCCCACCCCAACGCTGATGCATCCGTGACTAGAGACATCAAGGGCGGGGGGCCTGGAGAAGGATACTCCTGTGCCTACTGATTGAGGGTTGAGCCACCACAAGAGGGATGTGATAACCCGAGGGGAAAGTGAAACTATCTTGTCCAGTTGTTTCTGTTTGGTCAGTATGCTGATGCCAGCCAAGCCAGGAGAGGTCTGAGCTGCAGTCTCGGCTGCATGCACATACATGATTCAGTGTGCATGTGGCTGAGAAGCTTCAAGCAACTCCGCGCCATTGTGGTAGGAAAGCGTCTGAAGTCCTCCATGATGGATCAAATGGTCTGGAAGCAAGACACTGGTAGAAATGCCCCGGGCAGAGCAGAGTCTAAGACAACTCCTATAAACTCTATCCTCTGGGTGGAGGACAGGGTTGACTTGGGAATGTTCAGCTATAGATCCAATCTGCCAAATGTTGACCATATCAGGGTCATATAAGCCTCTACCTGTGCCCTGGATTTGCCCTTGACAAGCCAGTTGTCTACATATGGGAATACCTGTACCTGCTGTCTCCTCAGGAAGGCAGTGATAACTACCATGGACTTAGTAAACTATCGAGAAGCCACTGACAGGCCGAAGGGAAGGACTGTAAATTGGTAATGGGTGTGGTTTACCATGAATCTGAGGAAACTTCTGTGGGATGGGACTGATATATGAAAGTACGCATCCTTCAAGTTGAGGATGGTGTATCAGATCTAGGGAGGGAATGATGGCAGCCAAAGATCTGCAAAATTTCAGTTTCTTCATGAATTTGTTTTGCAGGTTGAGAATGGGTTTGAGACTTCCTTTGGGATTAGGAAATATTGGGAGTAGAATTCTTTTCCCCTTAACTCATGAGGAACCTCCTCCACTACGCTTGCACCTCCTATATAAGAAGTTGCTCGTGAGAGGGGTCCCTGAAGAGGGATGGCGAAGGGGGATGAAAGGGAGGGGAGGAACAGAACTGTAGAGAATATCCCATTTCTACCATGCATAGCACCCACTGGTCTGTGGTTACCTGGTCCCACACGTGATAGAAATGGATATATGATTAAAAAAGCAGAGGTAAGGATCCAGGATCTGGCCTGGTGTGTTGCTCTCGGGCGCACCCTTAAAACGGTTGTTTGGGGCTGGAGGACTGTCACACCGAACCTCAACATTGATTGGAAGGGGGCTGAGGTGTCCTACAGCTGGTATTCCTGCCCCACTTCCTAGAGTAGTCCTGCTTAGGATAAAACCATGGGGGAGGTTGGGCCTTAAAGCTCTGAGGAACTGGTGTATAAAGGACAAAGGACTTCAACGTTGCCGTAGAATTTTTCAGGCTCTGGAGCTTGGAGTCCGTCTGCTCCAAAAATAACCCCAAGCCTTCAAAAGGCAAGTTTTGTATTGTTTGTTGGACCTCTGGGGAGGCCCAACACCTGTAGCTATGAACTCCTTCTCATGACAGATGACATTGTTCGAGTGCCCAAGTTGACCACATCCAGGGCAGCCTGCAGAGAGGTCCTCGCCACTGCCTTGCCCCTCTCCTCCTCCACAATAGCTGCAAACTCCAATCTGAAGTCAGGCAGAAGTAGCTCCTTGAACTTCAACATGGTGTTCCATGAGTTGAAGTGAAAGCGACTCAAGATTGCTTGCTGGTTCACAATACAAAACTGTAGCCCCCTGGTGGAGTAGACCTTTCTGCCGAAGAGGTCCAGTTTCTTTGAGTCCTTGGACTTGGGTGATGGGCCTTATTGCCCCTGCCTCCCTGTCTTGTATGCAGCCACCCCTACCAGCGATCCTGGATATGGACGAGTGAAGAGGTACTCATGGCCATTTGAGGATGCAAAGTATTTTCTTTCTATCCCCTTAGCTATAGGGGGCACATAAGCGGGCATCTACCACAGAGTTTTGGTAATAGCCTGGATGGTCTTTATGAGAGGCAACTTTTGAGGGCCTTCCCAGAGCTAAAACATCATGAGTCCACTGATTCCATCTTCTACCTGGAGGCCACTGATTCCATGTCTTCTACCTGGAGGCCTAGGTTCTGAGCCACTCTCTGTAACAGTTCCTGGTCGGCTCTGTTGTCCATGGAGGGGTGAAGCAACTGAGGTTCCTGCCACTGCGTCATCGGGAGATGACGATGATGACACTCAGAGCAGAGGGTGGGCCCTCCTTGGCCCTCAGGATCACAGATTTCTCCATGCATGGAAATATCATGCTTGGTGCCGGGGTCATCCCTGGTGCCAATCCCCGTGTCACACTTTTCACCTGCTTTGGTGCCCGCTTCATTGCCACACAGTGATAAGCGACCCTCAGTGGCAAAGGGACCCACCCTTCTGAGGCAAAGAATTGAGACCCTCTAGGATAGGACCCCGGGTCTGGTAGTATGCCCACAGAATCCAAGAGAGCTATTGCGCAGGCCCCATGAGAGGCGCTTGTCCTGTCTCCTGTCTGTAGCGGTGCCACTTTGACAAATGCCAGCTATGCTTGGACATATATGACTCTGCCTCTGAATCCAATGACCGTGACTCCGAACCTGGAGACCATAACAATACCAAGCAAGATAGTGCCAGAGAGTAATGCCGTGGAGAAAGCGACTAGTGCCACATCATGCCCGGTTTGCTCTAAACGGCACCATGCTTCGCTGCAAGGCCGGAGATCTTATGTCTAGTGCTCCCTCTGGTCTGGCGGGAGACTGCTGTTCCATCATGGCTATCAGGTCCCTAGATGCCTCAAATGTGTCCGGGGTGAAAAGGAGATACAATTCTTCCACTGGCTCTCCCTTACGGGGGAGTCCACTGGCATCGGACTCAATGGACCTCTCTGTGGGCCAAGAGTCGACAGTGCCACCTCCAGAGAGGTAGGTGCAGGGTGTCCTGGCAAGGATGCACACCGTTAGTGTGGTCCCTCCCCACTGCCTTCACTGTGTGTGAACACTCTCTATCAGTCTTCTTGAGCCTCTTGAGAGACACCGGAGAGTGGGAACAGTGCTGGGTTGTCTATTGCTGGGGAATGCTGGTGCCAGGATTCTCTCAGGGCCGAGTCCTTCTTCAGCACCATAGACTCTCTAATGGAGGCTGGCGCACTCCGCACTGAGGTAGTAGGTTTCAGGTCCGAGTGGCCTTGGGCAAGTTGGGGACAGAGAGCTGCCTCCATGAAAAGGTGTTTAAGTCTAACCTTCTTCTTCTTCAAGGTCCTAGAGCAGCATCCCTTGCGAATCTTACAACGATCGGTCTGGTGGGATTCACCCAGGCACTTCAGGCAGGATTTGTGTGGGTCGCCCTTTGACATAAGTTTATGGCAATTCCCATACAGTTTGAACCCTTGGGATTGAGAAGTGCCCCGGGTTCCTGGTGGAAGGAAACTGGTGGGTGGAACCTCCCCCAAAGAAAACTTTTGCTAATTATTAATAACTAACTCTACTCTAACTATTTGCAGGAAGCACAGTAGAAGACTACTGGGGAAAATGCTTGCCAAAGCAAGAGAAGATAGAGGTTCCAACGACCATCACAGTCGGTAAGAAGGAACTGAAGAAGCAGTGGGGCGGCAGGGCCCTATATATGGCGCCATGGAGGTGACACTTGAGGGGGTGCCTGCAGTGACCCAATGGGTAACACAGGGGAAAAACCTTGCGACAACTGTGCACACACCTACTTGAAATCGACATGAGCAAGCACTCGAAGAAGAATAAAGTAAATAGCCTTAAATCAAACTCTTGTACGTTTTCAGGCAGCATTTCTCTTATTTTGTCTATCTAAATTTTGATCAGCAACAGTAATATGTTTTCAGTTGGTGTGTATGGTGAAATCAACATTTACCCACATGTACCAAAAAAATATAGTCCTTCCAAGCCTACTTTTATTGCAAGATATATATTAATTGGAAAATTTAAGTGTGGCAAATTTCCTACCCACTGAGTAAGTTGGATTCAAGCTTTAGAGAAGTCCATCTTTCCAATGCGTTCTAGCCTCTCCTTGGAATTCCTTAATTTCTTCTTTAGCACTGTTAATAAAAATATATACTAACAGAATTTTAAGTCTTTTGGCTCAACTTTCTGTTCCTAATTCTTCTTGAACCTTTCACAACAGGTTAAAGTTTTCTCATACTTGTAAATTGGTGATTATCATCTGCAAGGTTTATTTTCTTATTCGCTCTTAAATTTTAAATTGAGGAGCATTTCATCTCATCTTTCTCTCATTTTGATGAGAGTTTCTCACTTTTTCTTAAGAGCAGGCAGAGTTTCCCCAATTTAGTTTTAATTCTGAACAACTTATAGTTTCATCATCAATTCAATCTCTTAACAAATGGTTAGAATATTCTAGTTTATTTTAAACATAGTCCCAGATACTTCAAAACATTAACAAGAGTGCTAATGCTTACTAATAAGGTCTTCTAACAGCACTTGAACTGCTCAATCTTCATATAACATTTCTCGATTTTCTAGAACGTGTACAATAATTTTATACACTAAAATCTCTACGTTTTGTTAGTAAAAATATCTTCTATGTATATGAACTTGGGCAACTATATTTCACAAAAAAAAATCTACTTTATTACAAAAAAGCTGTGTTTGTACACCTTACAATGTGATTTAGCTTTAAGGATTTATTGTTCCCGGGATGGCTAAGACATTTGTGTACACTTTTCTTCATCTTATCAATTAAGATGTTAATTAAGAATTAAGATGTTAATTAATGTTGTGAGATCACTTATATTAATTTATTCCTTTGTACATTGCTAAGAAGTGCATTAATGGTTGTCATGGAACCATGATGTCTAGTTTGCTCGAAGATAAGAAATTTTCCCAAAACTATTTTAGATGTTTATTTTGGAGTCACTCAGGTATATGGTCTCACTTTGCTGGCTAAGATTTAGTTTTATAGCTTCTTTATGTAGGATCTTGATTCTTTTAGCAAGGACAAAGAGAAACCCAAATGTAGCATTATTTGTGTAGGTTTCTTTGTCACTTATCAGGAGATGAACTGCAACATATGTTTTGATACTGAGTATATATTGAGACCTTTTGGTATGTTATATATCTTATTTCTGAGTTTTAGTGTTTTAATTTAATACAGACTTATTCAAAGTGTTAAAAAAAATCTACACAAAGAAGGGGGAGGAGGACAATGAAATGTGTAGAGATGTTAAGAGACCTCTGGATTTCCTCCCCCCCACTTACAACCAGATATTTCCTCTTAAAGGTAACAAGATAACATTCATATAGTTAAAAGATCAGGATGCACGAAAAAAAGATAATGAAACCATCTAAAGCATCTGAGGACTCTACCGTAGGTAACTTGGCCTAAAAATCAGACTTGTTAGGTTTTAATGCAAGAATGTATTATTTAACTGTGACCTATTTCATTGTATCATTATGACTTCTAAAATAAAAATATCAAAATTTCATATTCAGGGGCCAAAATCAGACCCTACAAGCACCACAACATGAAAGGCATATTTTACTAATGAATGACCAAACATTCTGTATGAAAATATCAGAATTTAGAACAGCACCTTTCCAGAACGGAACTGTACTCAGTGATCTACGCACACTGTATTTCAGAAATTTATTTGAGAATGAACAGAAACATTCTGAATGTTAGCAAAACTAAAGTCTTACAAAATGTACAAGTACACAAAGTATATTCTACCAAAATTCCATTTTAAAGTTTAAAACATATAGCTATCCTATCTTAATTCATGCCTTTGTTTTTCTCATCCTCCTGTTTATTCTATCATAATGTTGTATTTCATCAAATTATGTGTGTTCTAGAGCAGGCATTATCCTATTCTTTTTGTACTATGGGGCCCAACCCCAATAGATGCTGCAATACAAGTAATAAATATCACCCCCAGTTTAAACTGTTCCCTGGCACCATTGTTTATCATTGGTAGCAGGAGATAATGTTTTCAGACACAAACTATAAATTATATTTCATTAGGAAAATGGCATGGCATGTGAAATATGACCTGCAAACTATTACAGACACAGCAAGGGATTTCTACATTCCCCAAATAATTAGTACAGGGAAAATACTTAATCAAATATTGGATCCCTAAACAGATTTTAATATATTACTTTAAAAGAATTGCTAACTAGTGCCCATACTCCAAAATATGTCACTGTACAACATTTTTAATAAGTTTAAGTAACGGAAGGTCAAATCCTGGTTCTCTGTGCAAAGACATGGCAAATAGATGTCGTGCATAGAATTCTCAACAGGGCCTTTGTGACACAGCATCCTCACTTCCATCTGGGTGTGGAATGCAGAAACAGTCACAACTCTCCTTCTATAGGAGTATTAGGGGATTGTACAGTGACTAGTCACATTTCCACCCTGCCCCCTAGTCTGTTCTTGAACTCCCCTTCATGTTTCTTCAAAACTGTCACCATGAAAAACTGCTCTGCAAAGAACATGGTTACAGAATCCTTCTTCACAATCTCTGAGGGCTGTACTATCACGAAGCAGTCACCAGGGTTTCATTATATTTATGATCTTCCAATCGCAGAGGGGATTATGGGATTTTCCCAAGAGACAGATCTTGCTGACATGAGCTGTCCAGTGCACAAATCTATAATATCCAAAGACAAACTGTAGGACAAAATGAACTGTGGAGAAGGGGTCTGAAAGTTTATTCATTCCCTTTTAACAATATTATCTAGCTCTTATACAGCACTTTTCACCCATTGATCTCAAAGCAGATTACAAAGGAGGTATCATCTTCATTTTACATATGGGGAAACTGAGGCACTGGGAGGTGAAATGACTTGCTCAAGGTCACCCAGAAGGGCTAGTAGCAGAGCTGAAAATACACGACCAGGTTTCTAAGTCCCAGCACAGTGCTCTCCTTAAATGCTAATCTTTTTTTTAATCTGGAATAATTTGAAGTAAGATTCCTTAAGTTTTACAGATACGATTCTTTTGCAAAGCAAAGCAGCAACATGGCCTCAGATAAGTAACCACACCATTTTACCCTTTTATTGGCGATTAACAGAAGACTGCCAATAAAAGGTGCATACAACACATGTTCATCTTTCTTGGATCCTTTGTATACGTGATCAGGACCTGTAAAACACATTCTGAAATATCGGATTTCCTACAAGACAGAATAATTGCCACCAGTAACTAACTCTTCCGAATAGGATCTACATTATGTACTTGTGGATAAAAATAAAGGATTGCGGCAGTAAATAAAATATTGCACATATTGTCATAGGTTATTAGTATCTCCTTCAGATTAAAGAAAAATTAATCTGACTGATTTTTATTAAAATTATAATCACTTGCAGACTCTCTCAATGCAAGGATCTGTCCAGAAGAAACAGAACCATTTAAGCAGCACACACTATGTGGTTTGGTCCGTTATCAAAGCTAAAAACAGGAACCACAACTCCAGAACTTAAAGAACTTAAAGAACTGCTTATAGAGGGAAGGAAATTTAGGAGTAGAGAGTGATGAGGGACTCAGCTCCCTGCCAGTCTTACACTACTACTCCATATCCTTTGTCTAATTCCCTCCTGCATGAAGCAGGGACATGCAGACCATCGTAATTACTACAGTCCTTTATGAGTAATACCCCCCTTTACACAGTACTAATCAAAGTGGGGAAGAAATGTATATGGATGTCAGTCTGGTTGTCTTCAATAATATTCAAATATCTTATATAGCCCTTATATTACCTGAGCACCTTACAATTCATAAATTTTATCCTCACAACAACCCTGTGATGTACAGAAGTATTATCCACTTTTTTTACAGATAGGGGAACTGAGGTACAGGATAGATTAACTCAGTGTTTCTCAACCTTTTAAGAAGCAAGTACCCCCTAACTTCTAAAAACTTTAATAATTATCCCAACACTCAATTTTCCACAGGATTTTATATTTACAGACTAATGTGAGCCATGTTGGAAGAAGGGCTGAGTATATAAGGCCGTGATATGACAAATTTCAGATCTACTGTGGGTAGGGTTACCACCTTTATACCTGGGGTGCACAACTCAAGTATGTACCTGGGCTAGAGGTGATGTTGGCCAAAGCTAGGAGGCTTTGAGCAGCATGCTAATGCTGGGGAATATAAAGCACTGTGCCAAATTTTTTGCCATAGATTTGAGAGAAGGGGTGAGAGAGAGACAGGAAAAGAGGCAACTGGTAAAATCCGGGGCTGTCATAGAGCAGTGAAATTGACACTTTTTCTGGGCACTGGGCTTTGAGCCAGGGAGGGGGGCTGCCACCTGGCAAGTTGCAGGTGGCTGTTGCCTGGCTGCCAGCCCAGGAGGTGGGCGACTGCCACACAACCCGAGCTGGGGCAGAAGAGGCTTCTGCGCCGGCTGGGACCCAGGGATGTGGGCAGATGGCTGCTGCCCATCTTTAAGCCGGGGTGCGGGAGGCTGTTCCTGGGCTTGGAGCCGGGGTGTGGGTGGCTGCACCCAGCTGACAAGATGCAGGAGGCTGCCACCGGGCTCCCACCTGGGACCCGGCAGGAAGCGGGGGGCTGCTGCCCGCCTCCCCCAGAAGCTAGCAGCTGCCGCCTGCCTCCCAGCTCAAAGCTGGGACCTGGCGGGAAGCAGGCGGCTCTCACCCGCCTCCCCTAAAAGCCGGCACTGCCTCCTGCCTTCCTGCTGGGACTGGCTGGGAAGCAGGCAGCTGCAGCCCGGCTTCCCAGGACTGTGGCAGCTGCAGCCCGGCGGGAAGTGGCTGGCTGCCACGCGCCTTTCCGAAAAGTCGGCAGCTGCCGCCTACCTCTCAGCTGGGACCGGACAGGAAGCAGGCGCTGCCCCCAGAAGCTAGGGGCTGCTGCCCTCCTCCCAGCGGGGAACTGTGACTGGGCGGGAAGTGGGGGGGCTGCCACCCACCTTCCCCAGGAGCCAGGGGATGCTGCACATCTCCCAGTTAGGAGCTGGGACTGGGTGGGAAGCGGGCTGCTGCTGCCAGGCTTCCCCAGAAGTCAGCAGCTGCCACCCGCCTCCCCTTCACTCTATTTTTACCCGAATACCCCCTACCTGTGTCTCACAAGGTTGAGAAACTATGGATTAAGTGACTTGCACAGTGGAAATTTATGGCTGACCCAGGAAACCTCATTACTCCCTCATTACACAGGTGCAACCATTCCACAACCTGCTCCACAGGGATACCAGGGTATATATCTTAATAGTCACATCCTCATTTTCCCCTTAACCTTTCTCCAAACTTCCTCCATGTGGCTTCAAAGAACCATCATTGTCCTAGTTCAGTGACCTACCCAGTAAGTCAGGGTTTCTGGATCACCAGAATGAGTCAAAGGATCACGGGACTGACTGATGTCAGCTCCTTGCTCAGGGCATTGAGACTAGATGCTTAGGGTCACAGCACCATTGAGATTTGGCTCAGCCAACTTTCCATCATCATGAGGAGACAGCAGCAGCTGGGCAAAATCTGAGTGAATGTCCCTGTGCTCATACACACCAGGTTGCAACACTATGTACAAATATTTGTCCCAGCCACCCCAACCCCACCATCAGGGGGGCTGGCTGGTCCAAATAGGTGTACTTTGTGTTGGGGCTAGGCCACACCTGAACAGCGCTGAAACCCCAGACGTCACAACTCCCAGAGCAGGGTGCCAATCCCAGGCAGACCCATGGAAGAGGAGATGTGAGGGAGTGGTTGGTGTCACATTCTCCAGTAAGTATCCCTCCACCATGTACTCCTAACCCCACAGCCAGATGACACCTCACCTTCCATACCCTGTCCTGACCCCCCAGTTTAGACCCTCTGATGTACCCCTACCACACAGCCTGGTGACTCCCCTCTGTCATACTACCTATCTGCTGGCTGACCAACTTCCCAAAATCTTTCCCCACTGCATCCCCAACTTCTTCCCCAAATCCCAAATGGGGTCTGTGTTTTTGGGGGGAACTATCGGTTTGCCATCCCTCCTCAGCCCCTTCTGCCCTGAAAGTCCTTCCCCAGCACTACCCAAACTCCCAACTCCTTCTGCACTACAATCCAAGATCCTCAAATCCCACCCCCAACAATATGCCCCCCCATAAAATGTGGGGGGAGCTGTGTGGGTTTTTGGGTGGATTTCAGCTCACTCCTGCCAGTTGCAAGTGGGGCATTCTTAGCTATTCATCTCTGTTCAGAACATCTGTAATCTGAGATCTGAGCCTTTCCCACCCTATGGACCGTGTGTGTGTGTGTGTGTGTGTGTGTGTGTGTGTGTGTGTGTGTGTGTGTGTGTGTGTGTGTGTGTGTGTGTGTGTGTGTGTGTGTGTGTGTGTGTGTGTGTGTGTGGGGGGGGGGGGGGAGGGAGAGAAGAAGACAAGGGGCCTCTCTCTCGGGGGGTAGTCTCTGGGTCACCACAGCCCATCAAGACTTACAAGTGGGTTCTGGGTTTAAAATAAAGGTTGGAGTACCACTGCATTAAGCCACCTTTCCTCCCCCAGGGAGATGGAAAATTCCCCCTCTTCTCTCCAAACTTGAGGTGAGAAAGTAATGTGTATGTGGGGGCAAGAAGGCTTCATTCTCTTCCTTGTCCCCAGAAAGTTAAAGGTAAGTTTGGTCCCATTTGACCAAAGATTTGTCCATGTCCTCTCTCCAAGGACATATCAATGTCAGGTTATTAAAGTCAATTAAAAAAGTTCTTTGAGGATTGACAAATTAGCAGGCAAGGGAAGACACTGTCTTCCATATTGGCGACAGCATCAAGCTCAGCACATCCCCAACACAATTCCCATTAATACAGCTTTGTGATATTTAGCACTTTTACTTAAAAAACAGTTGGCAGTTTATTTTGGACTGCACCAAACGTGTCAGTCACCAGAACTGAGATCCTTTCAGTGACAAGGCAGACAACCTATTAAAATCCTACTGAAAAGAAGGATTTGTATTATCATTATGTATCAAGTTGGATCTGCCTATTATATGTGGTACAAAACATCATCCAATGTCTGGAGACTTCAGCAGTTACCTGTGTACAATGAAGATTATAACATTTTTATCTCACTTCTACATTGCTTTCATTTTCATTTAACCTCTACTAATACGAAGAGAAGCAATCAGTCCAGATATTGAATGCAGTGTTCCACATTCCTGAACCTGGTCTACATAGTTGTCAATACTATGTACTTCATCTGAAAATGCCTTTGCTGTCGGAAACATTCATTTCCCATCTATACTAATGCACTAATTTAGAGAAGTTCAAAACAGAACTCAGAAAGTTTTAAGTAAGTAAGTAGAAAACTAGCACACGACAGGTACCCAAAGAACCAAAATCTATACAAACTTTTGGGAAATGAGGCTTAGTTCTATTAACCCCTCCAAAATTTAGATAGGAGATTGAAAAGATATAATTTTTAAAATTGTAACCACTAGGTTTCTATTTGGTTTAATAATATTTGCAAAACAACCAGTAAGCTACCCTGTCCTCAAGCTGAGACAGACTAAGGACGCTGAAAATAAAGCAAAAGCATTAAGGCTCAAACAACCAGAGAAACTATATTGTCCATACCAGCAGCACACAATGCATTTAGCAAATATCATGAATCCACAAAAAGGTTTCCTGGAAGCTCTATTACAATTTATGTTGAGATGGTCTGAAGATTTTTCAAGTGACATCAAGATACAGAAGACCTTACCACACTTCAGTACATCCAAACATGAAACAGAGGCATCTGAAAAACTGCTATCATTGATAAGATACATTTACCGCTTTTTGAATCAACTCATATTGACTACTAGCCTGGAGTTATTATTGATGTGACACAGAGTTATTCTGATTTGTTTTAAATCCACTAAATTCTCAAGGATTCAAATATAACTTACGACAGCAAGCTGTGTCCGTGAAGCTACTGTGTGAAAAACTGCAGGCATCATGAGAGATTCTTCAACTTTTAATTCCATTTCATTTTCTGCTGAAAACGTGGTTTTGGGAATAGCAGGTGGACGTTCACATAAGATCATCTCTTTGTTGAACAGAAAAATTGGATTTGTGTCCTGTATTAAAATAAAAACATCCTCATACAGAACTGAATAAAGAAAACATGCATGCAATTCAATCAACTAATTGTACTAGCATGTTTAGGTAACATTGTAACTTACATAACTATGTGTGGAAAAATTACTAGGGCTGTCAATGAATACATGTGATTAACGCGAAACAAATTAACTAGATAAAAACAGTCGCAATTAAACACAGTTTCAATCACACTGTTAAACTATAATAGAATACCAATTTACATTTATTATAAATATTTTTGATGTCTTTCTACATTTTTCAAAAATATATTAATTTAAATTACAACACAGAATAAAAAGTGTACAGTGCTCACTTTATATTATTTTTATTACATATCTTTGCACTGAAAGATAAATCATATTTTTCAGTTCACCTCATACAAGTACCGCAGTGCAATCTCTTTATCCTGAAAGTGCAACTTACAAATGTAGATTTTTTTTTTCAGATAACTGCACTCAAAACCAAAACAAAATCTACTCAGTCCTACCTCTTGTTCAGCCCATCACGAAGACAAACAAGTTTGTTCAGAGTTACGGGAGATAATGCTGCCCGCTTATTTACAATGTCACCTGAAAGGTAGAACAGGTGTTTGCATGGCACTATTTTAGCAGACATTCTAAAGTATTTACGTGCCAGATATGCTAAACCATTTTTGGCTTGAGGGCCACAAATAACATTTTTACAATCCTGAAGGGCCACCAGTCTATCAACTCATATTAAATGTATTGAGGTATACATCATTAAGGACTACAAATCACTACATATTTAAAGTAAACATTTTGATGCTATTGTGCTCATTTTTACATTCACTATTTTACACCTACGAATTACTCACAGTATGTCACAGACAAAGCACTAGTGTAGATGAGTGACCGTCACTACACACTGAAGCATGTGGCCTGGAAGCTAAGTCACGGTGGGTGGCCTGCTAAGTGCAGGCCAAACCAGAAGGCACTGATTTTAAGAGTCCTACCCTTCCTCAAGCATGGGGTGTCCTGGCTGCTCCGCCAGCAGCCTTCACTCCCCCACTGCCGCCAGACGGAAGGAGTTCAGCAAGGAGGCAGCCTCCTTGCTGATCTCCCATCCCGCTGGCTGCAGCAAGGAAACCGCATGCATCCTGTAGCTCTGTGCGCTCCACTTGGGTCCCTAGGCAGCGTCTCCCTTCTGCAGCCAGGGGTATAGGAGATCAGTGCTCCCCTCACTCTGGCTCCAGCAGGGACCCCAGCACTTAAGGACCCAGGCAGAGCACTTTGCTCTCTGCAGGAGCTGGGGAAGGGAGAGCCAATCTCCCTTCCCTCTGGCTTCAGCAGGACCCCAGAGCCTATAGACCCAGGCGGAGTGTTTTGTCGTGCTCCCTGCTACAGCCAGAGGAAGGGGAGCACTGATCTCCCATCCCCTTGGGCGTAGCAAGGAGCCTACACCAGTCTTGTAGCCCCATGGCAATGTGCTCCACCTGGGTCCTTAGGTAGCGGCTTCCTTCTGCAGCCAGCGGGAGGGGAGTGGTGGACCACTTTGAAAGACCCCGCAGGCCACTTTTGGTCCCCAGGCCTTGGGTTGGGAACCACTGTGCTAAACATTCATATGCCTCTTCATGCTTCAACTTGTAGGCTCTAAAGTATTACATTGTTTTGTTTTTGAGTGCAGTTATGTGAAAACAAATTTCTACATTTGTAAGTTGCACTTTCACAATAAAGAGATTGCACTACCGTACTTGCATGAGGTGAACTGAAATATGCTCTTTC
Organism: Emydura macquarii macquarii; assembly: GCF_026122565.2. Classification (NCBI taxonomy): domain Eukaryota; kingdom Metazoa; phylum Chordata; order Testudines; family Chelidae; genus Emydura; species Emydura macquarii. The sequence goes on along the minus strand of NW_027131614.1, from coordinate 21,382,167 downwards.
TTCTGTTTATTTTTAAAGTGCAAATATTTGTAATAAAAATATGAAATGAGCACTGTACACTTCCTATTGTGTTGTAATTGAAATCAATATATTTGAAAATGTAGAAAAACATCCAAAAATATTTATAATATTTATAATAAATTTAAATTGGTATTTTATTAACAGTGTGATTGAGACCACGATTAATCACGACAATTTTTTTAATCTCGCAATTAATTGTGATTTTTTAAATCGTTTGACAGTCCTTAAAATGATGAGTATTGCATCCACAAAAATTATATGCAAATCCACTAATTTCCTGATATTAAAAACAAGAATGTACAAAAAAAAGGCTCCAGGAGAAAAAAAAAATCCCCACCTCCCCTTCCCAAAAAAAACAACCCACCCCATACGAGAAAGTTGTAACTCCCACTTCTCCTCAACACTTTGTTTTGTAAAGGGACAAAGAAAGAATATAGCGTAAACTTACTGTTCCAGCACTGTAACTACAGACTCTTCTGTCTGCTGCCATACACTCCCCTCCATTGACAACCAGTACCTGGTGCTGAATGGCAATCTTATACTTTGTTTGGATTGCATGTTTAAGGTCAGACACACTAAAAGAGAAAAACAGGAACTTTAGTATAACAGTCTTATTTAAGCAACTGATCTTCTCTAATGCAAAATAGTCCTGAAATACATAAAGTTAAAAATTAACTCTAACAGCAGTAGAGAGAAAAAATGTAACTATCAATAAGAGCAAAATGCTTGGTTGTGTAAATGCTGTAATCCATTGTATTCTGGCTACCCATTTTATAGGCTAAAAGCAAAACAGAAGACTTCCTCAGAGAAATTTGTTCACCAAATGATACATATCAGCTCTCTCCCCAAAAAGCACATCTGCAACTGTAATGCTGGAGTTCCAGATTAACATGAATTTCTGGCAATTACTGCCAAAGTTACATTAAACTCTCTGAACATGCAGCCAACTACTGACTTAGTTTAACTCTCAACTTCCACAGTTAAAACACTTATTATGATGGTAGGTGAAGTTATACGAACATAAGAATAGTCACACTGGGTCAAACTAATGGTCTCCCCAACCCAGTATCCTGTCTTCCAACAGTGGCCAATGTCAGATGATTCAGATGGAATGAACAGAATACAGCAATTATTGAGAGATCCATCCCCCATCATCCATTGCCAGCTTCTGGAAATAGGAGGTAGGGAACACCCAGAACATGGAATTGCATCCCTGACCATCTTGGCTAATAGCGATTGATGGACCTTATGGCCATGAGCTTAGCTAATTCTTTTTTGAACCCCATTATAATTTTTGCTTCACAATAGCCCCTGTCAACGATTTCCACAGGTTGACTGAAGTCCTTCCTTTCATTTGTTTTAAACCTGATACCTATTAATTTAATTGAGTGACCTTTGGTTCTTGTGTTATGTGAACGAGTAAATAACTTCCTTATTCACTCTCCCCACACCTTCCACATTTTTATAGACTTCTATGATATCCACCTTATTGGTATCTTTTCCAAGCTGAAAAGAGTCCATCTTTTAAAAAAATCTCCTTATATGGAAGCTGTTCCATAGCGCTAATCATTTTTGTTGCCCTTCTCTGTTCTTTTTCCAATTCTAATATAGTTTTTTTTTTAGATGAAGTGACGAGAACTACATGCAATATTCAAGGTGTGGGTGTACCGTGGGTTTATGATATTTTGTCTTGTAGCTATCCCTTTCCTAATAGTTCCTAACATTGTTAGCTTTTTTGATGGCCACTAAGAATTGAGTGGATGTTTTCAGAGAACTATCCACAACAACAACAAGATCTCTTTCTTGAGTGGTAGCAGCTAATTTACACCCCATCATCTTGTATGTATAGTTGGGATTTTGTTTTCTAATGTGCATTACTTTGCAGTTAACACTGAATTTCATCTGCAATTTTGTTGCCCAATCACACAGTTTGTGAGATCCCTTTGTAACTATTGGCAGTCTGCTTTAGACTTAATTATCTTGAATAAATTTGGATTGTCTGCAAACTTTGCCACCTCACTGTTTACCACCTTTTCCAGATCCATTTATGAATATTTTGAACAGCACTGGACACAGCACAAATCCTTGCAGGACCATTATTTACCTCTCTCCATTCTGAAAACTCACCATTTCTGCCTACCCTTTGTTTCCCGTCTTTTAACCAGTTATTGATCCACGACAGGACCAACTTTCTTATCCCATGACAGCTTACTTTGCTGAAAAGCCTTTGGTGTGGGAATGAATCTGCTGTGAAAACTGATGCAAAGGATTCAGTTAATTTCTCTGCAACAGCCTTGTCTTCCTTTAGTGCTCTGTTGGCACCTCAATTGTCCAGTGGTCCCACTAATAGTTTGGCAGGCTTCCTATTTCTGATTAAGTTAAAAAACCTTTTGCTCTTAGTTTTTGTGTCTCTTGCTAGTTACCCTTCAAATTCTTTTTTGGCTTGCCTAATTATACTTGGCAAGTTAAGTGTAAAGAGTTTATGCTGTTTTCTATTTTCCTCACTAGGATCTGACTTCCAATTTTTAAAGGATGCCTTCTTACCTATAACTGTCACTTCTACTCTGCTGTTCAGCCATGGTGGCATTTTTTGGTCCTGTTACTATTTTTTTTTTTTTTATTTGGGGTATACATTTAATTTGTGCTTCTATTATGGTGTTTTTTAAAAGTTTCCATGCAGCTTTCAGGCATTTCACTTCTGAGATTGTTCCCTTTAATTTCTTTTTAACTAGCTTCCTCATGTTTGTGTAGCTCCCCTTTTTGAAGTTAAATGCTACTGTGGTGGGCTTCTTTGGCACTTTCTCACCTACAAGGATGTTAAATTTAATTACATTATGGTCACTATTACCAAGCTGTTCAGCTATTGTCACCTCTTGACCAGATCCGGTGTGCCACTTCAGACTAAATCAAGAATTGCCTTTCCCCTTGTGGCTTCCAGGATCAGTTGCTGAAAGAAGCAGTCATTAATGGATCTAGAAATTTTACTTCTGCATCCCATTCTGAGGTGACATATACCCAGTCAATGTGGGGATAGTTGAAATCCCCCATTATTACTTGGTTTTCTATTATTATAGCCTCTCTAGTCTCCCTAAGCATTTCATAATCATCATCATCATAGTAGTCAGGTGGTCGGTAATATATGCCTATGCTAGGCTCTTATTCTTCAAACATGGAATTTCTAACCATAAAGACTATGCTTTCTTTTACATAGTGGCATTCTCTCACCAGCATAACCTATTTTGTCATTCGTATATATTTTGTGTTGCCGTGTCCCACGGATTATCATAATTCCACCAAGATCATTATTATATCAAAATCCTCATTTAACACCAGGCACTCAAGTTCATCCATCTTACTATTTAGACTTTGTGCATTTATATACAAGCACAAAATCCGTCAATCTTAGTTGTCTTCCTTCATGGGATTGATGCTCTGCTGTCTCTTACAGGGATGCATTAATTATAATCTGCAGATATATTTGAGACATACCACAGAATAAATTAATGGAACTTCTTCATTTGACTGTTTCTCTTCAGCTCCTACCTGTATTTTATTAACTTCTATCCTCACCTCTTTATTTGGATATAGAGAATTCCCATCTCCCCTCTCATCCCTTTCACTCACAAGGGATGTGTCTGTCCGAACTGTGAACTCCTCCACATCTGTTGGCTTTCTCCCAACCCTTAATTTAAAACATTCCTCTACAACATTTTTCATTTTACATGCTAGCCATCTAGTTCCACTTTGGTTTAGGTACAGCCCATCCTTCCTGTATAGACTACTTTCCCAATAAACATAAAATCCTCATTTCTACACCATCCATGCACTAAGACCTTACAGTTCTGCCTATCTACCTGCCCCTGCATGTGGAACTGAAAGCATTTCAGAGAATGCTACCATGGAGGTTGTACATAGTACCCTAAATTTCACCTCCAGGACCTCCCGCCTATCTTTCCCTATGTTACCGGTACCTATATCTAGCATGATCATTGGCTCCTCCGACTCCTCCCCAGCACTGCACATAAGTCTGTCTAGAGGTCTCAAGAAAACCACAACCTTCGCACCTGGCAGGCAATTCACCATGCAGTTCTCCCAGTCAACACATATCCAACTATATACATTTCTAAATATTCAACGCCCCATTACTATCACCAGTCTTTTCTTAGTAACTGGGTCCTCTTCCCCAGAGGGATATCCTCACTGACAGAGGATGCCATGACATTTGGAAAGAGAGTCCCAATTACAGGATTGTGTGTGTGTATATTTATGCTAACTAGTATTGACTGGTCAATTATACATCCAGTAAATGCCAAAAGACTTTAGAAAATTCCATTTTAATTTAGGTAGGAAATCATGATGTTGCATTGGAATACGTCAAGATGACACTATATTAAACAATCCATACTGCAAACAATATTACAAATGTGGCCAGACACAAATGCTTTGTCAGTAAGCCACTGTTGCCTGTTATTTGCACCATCCTAGCAGCCTTTTATTTTTCTTCCTGATGCTAACATTTTGCCCACACTCCTCATATTACCACTTACCATTACATCAGACATCTTTCTTCCACAGTTTCCCTTTTCCCCTTCTGGGCACATTTTCTCAATAATTAAGAAAACACTTTATAGCAAGTTAGAAATTTTAGTTTAGTTTGTTTTATTTTAAATACCAGTGAATTCCTGGCTGTTTCAGATCAACAGAATGACAATATTTTATGCATAAAAGTAATGCACAGCATATCAGTTACTGACCATACAATACATTTTGGCTATAGCTGCCTATGAATATTAAAAATCTTATGGCTCCATGTTTGTAGGTATAGGTAGATTTTGGTGGTGGTGGTGGATAATTAAAATGAGTATTAACTGTGTTGAAAAATCCCATTGCAAAGACTTTAGTGTTGCTGCTCACACACGGAAAATAATTTGGAGTATTCTGTCCCGCATGCACACATGCACACACACACTTTATTTCAAAGAAAAAACATACAGCAGTTCACTCATTTTCTTACTTCTGTACCGCAAGTTCTGTGTCAAAGGTGAGGGTAGTTCCAGTGTTGACCAGAAATACATATAACTTCATGATGATTTCTTTAGATTCCTGAAGTTTGTACCTTCCACTTTGGTAAGATCATTTAGAAACTGCAACAAAACCAAAATACAATACATCACTTAGAGTCAACTCACTTTTTAAAGAAAAAACTAGGAAGATAGCTAAACCACAAAGAGCAGCTTATTAGATCTTAAATCTTCCAACTGGCAACATATTGGAAGGGCTCATGGTGGGTTATTCCAGTCAGAACGCCTGCATTATGGCAGAATTGATGTAATTACTCTTAAATCATCCCTAATAACATGGTGAGTCACTGACAGCTATTGCCATTTATAGTTTAGGACTATTTTGTGCCTATTTGTTTCAGTAGCATGAAACTGAAACTATACAATTATTGTACAATGGACATAAAAGTATATCACACAAACTAATATTTGCTTACATCTCTAGTATGTATATTTGTAGTTTATCAAATGTGTTTTACCCATATCTTCTTTCACAACACAAAATCCTTCAACAACAAACTTGGGGCATGTCTACACTACAAACTTAAGTCGACTTGGTAGGTCGACTTACAGGCACCACAGTAATTACTGCAGTGGTTGATGTCCACACTACCCTCCTTCTGTCAGTGATGCGCATCCTCTCAGCTCCCTGCCAGGATCTGGCTTCCCCCACCTCCCATGACAGAAATGCAGCTGGCCCCTCCCACCCCAGCTCTCAGCTCCAGCGGGGAGTTCAGGGGGTCAACCTGGCTCTAGCTGGAGCCCTCACCCACCCCAGGGTGACAGCTCAAGCTGTGAGCAGCTTTCTTGCCAATTTCACAGCTCCAGCATAACAATGACAGCCAACAACAGAGGTAAGCAACCCGCTGCGTCCACATGGATACTGAATCACCCTAAGTATACCAATGTAAGCCCTACGCCTCTCATGGAGGTGGAGTTATTATGTTGGTGTTGTAGAGCACTTATATCGACAGCAGCAAGACTATAGCATATACACTGGCATAATTAGCTCAAAGTAGGATGACTTAATTCAACCTAACTCTGTAGTGTAGACCAGAGCTTGGACTAGCTACCAAGCTTTTAAAGGGCTTTAGCTTTGTCCCCAGCTTTGTCAGTCAGAATTTGTTTGGTCTAAAATCCATTTTAAATATATTGACAGAAAGGTTAGGGTAGCAGTCCGCACTGTTATTTTTGTTTATGTTCACCTTACAGTGGATTGGCTGACTGGTGTCCCCAAGTACCCCAGCAATATGACATAGGGTATGTCCACACAGCAAAAGCTGTGCACACACTTACCTACCAGTGCTAGCCTGAGTCCAGCTATAACAGCAGTAACAGTAATGAAGTATGAGCGAGTAATACAAGCATGGCACACACTCCAAGTTCGTACTTAGCTCGCTAGCCTATACTGAAGTCCAAACTGCACTGTCTTCACTACTACTGTTACCTGTACTAGCAAGATTCAAGCTAGTTCGAGGGTAGGTTAGCCTATGCACAGCTTTTGCTGTGTGTACATACCTATAGTTGCCACCTTTTGTCCTTTATAATGATCCCTGTCCCTCCTAGTCTGTTTGTCTGTTCATTTTCGTTTTTGTTTTTATCTTTGCATCTATGGTGGGTTCTCCTTCTCACTCCTCTACCAGGCTAAATGCTGCTTAGAGTGGGAATATGTCCACTGATGCCTCTGTAAAGTTGGACTACACATGCTTCCATAGCCAAACAGTGCCACTGAAAAACAAGATGCTTAGAGCTGCAGAGGCAGCAACCTGCTGTCTCATATACATTAGCTGCTCCTGTAGCTTGCCACATTAGGGTCGCTTGCTGAGCAATAAGAGAAGGCAAGCTCTTTGGGGCAGAGACTATCTTTTTGTTCTGTATCTGTACAATCCAAAACACAATGGGATCATGGTGCACAACCAAGGTTTTGGGCACTATGGTAATACTAATAATGAAAAATAAGGCGCTTTTGAGCAGCTGCATACCACTTTACATGAAGCCAGAAGAGCACATTTGCAATGTAGATACAGAACACGAAGGATTTATGCCACTTGAACCTCCACGCTTTACTTTCCTCTGCCTTGTACAAGGAAGGAACGCGTCACCCTCAACTCTCCAAGCCGCGGAATACTCAGCTGAAAGGAAACATTTTGACCCACACCATCACCTGCGAGTACTAAATCAGTGCGTGTGCATATCCACACTGCAAATCATACCACTCTCCTTTTATAGCAGGTAAACTAAGTCAGGCGCATAATCCAACATGGCATCACATGTACTGGCCTTATGCTTCAGCATACCAGCCATTTATGGAGGTTTGTTTTTTCCAAATAAGTAATCTCTCTCATCCTTCAATGTCCTCCTCATGCAAATCAACAGGTGTCTCCTGTTCTTTAGGAGGAACAAAGGTTCCTTCAAAAGTGCACTTGGTTGGCCCAGTGTGGCCAATATGACTTGACCTACCTACAAGAAAGAAACTCATGGACAATTAAGTGGAAAATTAAATCCTTTCCTTTCAACTCTGGTAAAAAGGCTTAAACACACAACCAAAGTAATACTAAGAATGACTAAATACATGCTGGGAACTTTTGTTTTTGAAAGCTGGATTTGTCATCTTCCTAAATTGTCTCAGTCGTTCTGTTTACAAACTAAAAGTGCTGGAGTTAAAGACAACTACTAGAAGTGACTGCTATTGAATCCTGAGTCTGTCCATAGATTCAACAATTATAAAAAACCTAGGAACATTCTGAAGAGAAGCCTTGGTTATTTAATTTGGTATGTTCAATATCTACTTATTTTCTTTGTTTCCCTTCATTCTGAATTAGGTTCTAACAGGTGTTACCATTCTACTGAACTACGGCACATGGCATTTTTCAAGTCTGAAAACACAGGTTAATAGCCTCCGATCTCAGCATAGTCTGCTTACCACATGCTGTATCTGCTAGATTTGACAGTAGGAGAGAGATAAGTCTATGCCTCTGAGAAGGGGCCCCCATGATCTGATGCAACCCTTCTGACCTCACTCCTGTCCACTGATACATTACCAAAATTCAGGCCCATAATTCTCCACCAAGCCAGATGGAAGCACTGGCATAAAAAAGGCTCAGTCATTTTTACTACCATGTTATCTAACCCTGCACTGGTGAGGAATTAAGGAATTGCTACCACAGATATACTCAGGGAAACCAGAGATTCTCCCTGCTTGAGAAAGGAGCCACAAATTTTGCCAGAGCTGAAAACAATCACTACACTAACAATTATCTGAACCAGTGGTCCCCAAACTGTGGGGTGCCCCCCCCCAAACGTTCAGGGGGCTTGAATGGGCCAGCCAGCACCCAGGTGAGGCAAGGAGGGAGTGCTAACCAGCCAATGTGCCCCCAGCTCTGCTCCAGGTACAGTCTTGGCCCCCAGAGCTGGCCTGCTCCAGCCCTCAGCCGTACTCTTGGACTTGGCTGCAGCTCCAGCCCCCGACTCCCAGGGCTCATGAACCGGGTAAGGAGGAGTGCCGACCAAAAAAGTTTGGGGACCACTCATCTGAACAAAAATAAACATTCTTTCCCACTTCTGTCTCCCATCTTTAGTTGCATATTTGTGTCAGGCTTTAGAGAAAAGCAGAATTTGACAAAACTAAAAGCTTGGGAGCAACCTCTTCCAAATTAGTAGCAATTCTGAGCCAGTAAACAGCTGTAGCAGTAATTTCAAAATGTATTTCAAACAAGGTGGATAAAACTCAATGATTTAAATCAGTTTTTTTGTTTTGTTTTTTGTTTTGTTTTTTTAAATCAATAAAATACTAAATTTCTCCCTCATTTAAAAAATAATAGTTACGATTAAATCTCATTACAAATTGCTAAACCTATACTTACAGCCTCATAAAAATGAATTAATGGCTCTCGTCTGTCCAGCCTACCTACCAACTCTTGCTTTTTGAAAGTTCTGAGCTTTCAGTTTCTGTTTCTCAGCAGACTAAAGTCAGATGTGCAAAGAAAGACACAGGCTGGATAGAACTGTTGTTGTTCTGTGCTTATGTGGTGGTGGAGCTGGGCCAAGCAAGGCAGAGGAGTTAGTTAAGATACTGTCTTAAAGACAGAGAGACAAAGGACGGAGGCAGAGTAGAAAGGAACAGTGGAATGGACTGGAAAAAAAAAAGGGAAGACATTATTCAGTACAAACACAGCTTCCTATATTCCCCACACACTTTTGCCACAGAAAAACTGTCATAGCTTCTGGGCGTAAGAGAGACCCTATCTGGGAATATTTTGAAGACATTCCTTCCCTGAGTAAAAAAGGAAAATGTGTCAATTGTAAGCAGTGCAAGAAGGAGATGCAGAGCCTAGTTGCAAGAATGAAACATCATAATGAAAACTGCTTATTGGGAGAAAATGATGTGGATGAAGATGTGGATATGTCTGAAGAACAATGTGGATCAACTAGTTAGTAACTTAAATAATTCACTTCGCAATGCATCATTCTTCAAGACTCTCCCTATGCCTTTTAGTATAAGTGTAATTTAACAAGTAAATTCCCAAGCTGTTTGCTATGTTGGATGTTGCTAGAAAAAAAAAAGTTTAGCTTAGCTAATCCTTATGGCTTGTTTAATTAGGTAACTATGTTTAGAACCGATCACCCAAGTATACAGTACAGAAAGCTGCAGTAAATGAAATCTAGAGTTGCCAGTTGCCACTGGGTGTCATTTTCTTATTTTATATTACAGAATACGTGCCCCTTATTTTGGAAAATCATGGCCACAGTTCATAATGGTGATGCCATAAGTCTATTCCCTATTTTACTTCAGCATAACTCAGCTTTCCCAAGGGAAACCCATTCTATACTTATTTTCTCAAAAACGAAGTGCCTGTGAGTTCTATGGGGCTTACTCCAAAATTAAGTGCCCTCTAAGTGCAGTCAGTCTTCACTTTTATGGTAATTTAGAATAACACAGTGAGAAGAACTGAGAAGAATGACTATTTAAAATCATTTTTTAATTTTGATTCAGGATCCCATTGAAGCATAAGAGACTTTGACTGTGACTGTTTATCTGCAACAACTTCAGAGTCATCTGTTGGTACTTTTAGCAGCAGTGCAGCAACTAAACGTATTTCAGACAACAAAGTATCAGTAGCAAGCAAAAGATTTCAATCATCCAGTAAAACCACCACCATGGATGGGTTTGTAGTAAGGACCAGCAAATACCAACAAGACACCATAGATGAAAAGATTGCTCGGTTCATTTATGCCACAAATTCTCCTTTTCGCATTGTTAACAATAAACACTTCATTGACATGGTTGAGTCCTTTCAACCAGGCTACACTCCACTCGGTAGAGCATACATTGGTGGTAGGTTGCTAGATACAGTGTTTGAGAAGGAACTTGAACACTGTGCAAGAAATGCTGAGGGGAAATTTGCCAGTTTAAGCCTTGATGGGTGGAGCGATGTACACAATGATCCAGTAATATGTGCCTGTGTGACAACAGAAGATGGGGTTGCATATCTTTCAGAAACAATAAATACATTGGGAAATGCCCACATAACAGAATATTTAAAAGAAGTGGCAGTGAAAGCTCTAATGAACTGTGAACAAAAATTCAACTGTCAAGTGTGCAGTTTTGTCAGAGACAATGCCGCAAACGTGGCAAAGATGAGAAGATACTTAGACGAAAAAACAGAAATATGCGCCTTAATAACATATGACTGCAGTGCCCATTTAATGCATCTTTTAGCCAAAGACTTAAGTATGTCTTCTCCAGGAATAAAAGAAAATGTTGGTGAAGTCGCAAAATACTTCCTTAACAACCATTTTGCTCTTCACTGAAGAGAGCAGGAGGATCCAAACAAATTCTCCCTTAAAATGTTCAATGGAATTCTGTGGTTGATTGTTTTGAATAATTTATTAAGAACTGGCCTATGCTCATAAAACTTTGTGAAGAAAACTGTGATAAAATAGATGGAAATATCTCATCCAAAGAATCTAATGTTGGATTAAAGAGGAATGTAGAGGATATGCTCAGTATATTGAAGCCTATATCCATAGCCTTAAACAAATTTCTGAGAAATTGTTGCTGCATTGCTAATGCTGTCAAAATTTGGAAGGCACTTCAAAAGACATGGAAAAAGAAATACCTCACCAGAAAGTTAAACTGAAGAATAAAGAAGCGAATGGATCAAGCACTACTAACTCCACCTCATTTTCTTGTGAACATTCTCAATCCCTGATATAAAGATAGATACCTAACTTCTGAAGAAGATGATGCTGCCATGACATGGGCATCTCAAAATCTCTCCTCAGTTATGCCAGTCATAATAAATTTCAGGGTTGGAGCAGAACCATTTAAACGCTACATGTTACTGACAATGTTTTGAACAAAGTCACTCCCCTAAATTGGTAGAAATCATTATCCAGGCACCTTGAAACAGAGTTCCTTCAGTTGCAAGCCAACTTTTCACAACAGTAGCTTCCTCTGCAGGCACAGAGAATATTTTCATTGTTTGGTTTTAATTCACTCAAAGCTAAGAAATTGACTGGGAGCTGAAAAAGTAGGAAAACTCGTATTTCTGTTTCAGTCTATGAATAAAAATGACAGTGGGAGTGGAGAAGATGAGAGCTAGTTGTAGAAGTTTTAAGGACAGCCTACGTTTAGTGTTGTGATGACTATTAATAGAGTTAATAAAATTTGAAAATTAAAAAAAAGTTTAAGGACAGCTGTCAGCAGGCAACACAGAAAACTGCTGCAATTGCAAATGTGAAACGTTTATGTAACATTTAATATTTAGTTTAATAAAATGTAAGTGTCATGGTGTTTGTGTGTGTGATTTAATTCTTGCCATTCCTAATGTACTGCTACTGCATTTGCAGCTTGACACAGGTAATGATTATTATGTACTATTTCCTAAATTAATAAAAATCAAGTTATCTAAAAAATTACACAAAGTATACTCCTCCCAGATGTTGTAAAATACTGTACTGAGTTGTAAATTAACATGTTTTAGTGATCAGATTTTCACCATTGTTTAAGAAATATCTGAAGAAATATCAGTGGGAAACTTGATTTAAATCAACGATTTTCTCTTGGTGATTTAAATCATGATTTAAAAATGATTTTAATTATTTAAAATCGCACTGATTTAAATCAGTTGACCCTGATTTCAAACACATTGAAGTAAACTCTTCTGCTCCAGGAGGAATTCTGGAAAGTTAGACTTGTCTACTTAGAAGAATGTTACTAGTTATAAGAGTAAATAACCCCATATGGACATACTTATTGCAGTATAATAGTGGCTTTTTTCAGTTTAACTAACTCCTGTTCCAAGTGACATGAGCTAAATTAAAAAAGCCACTATTATACTAAAAAAAGTGTGTTCAAATAGAAAGATATGCCAGTATAACTATGCTGATGTAAATTTAAACTTCAGGTTAATCTAAAACATAAAAACATTTCCCTTTGTATACAGACACTGAAAATAAAACACAAGGGGCAGAAGGAGCTTTTCTGGTGGGGAAGACACTAGACCAGTGTTTCTCAATTAAATTTGGCCACGGAACCCTTTCGAACTCCAAAAATAATTTCAGAACCGCCCAAACTCTTAACAGTCTTCAAATGTCGAAATGAGCCAAGGTCAGCATTTCTCAATTAAATTACACTTAATTACACTTACACTGGATACCCTCTGCCGGAAAATCTGGGACATTTTCCCTTTTTCGGCGGCGCGGAGAACAGCTGCTCTCGGCGGCGTGGAGAACAGCTGCTCTCAGGACCCTAACAGTGTTCCCACGGAACCCGAACACCAATTGAGAAACATTGCACTAGACTAACCAGAAATTGAAGAGAGGCAGGGGAGACAAACGGAACAAGGAAAATAGCTACCACTAAAAAGATAGCTCCTGAATAGTTCAAAAGAATCTTTCCCTCTAAATTCTGGAGCTGTGCTCTCTCCCCATCTTTACAAAACACACATTATAGCAAATCCACAAACTAGTCAAGACCTTCATTTTCACCCAAGGGTTCAGAGACTAAAATTTTTTTTTAGGTAGAAAGCAACACAGCAGTTTTATGCACTGTGCACTCAATTCTCCTCTCTCTTCTACTAATATAACCTCAGTGAAGTCATTGAATTTAGTAATAATTTACATGGGTGAGAGAGGAGTACAGTCTCAACAAAACTGTTGGACTGTGGAATGAACTGATGGAATCTGAAGAATGGACTAGTAATCAGTGCTACAATTCCAAATCTTAGAAACACAATTTATAAGTCAGTGTTCATAAACAGATTTATTTATTACAATTAATAGTTTTCACCATGCCCATATTTTAATCTCACTGATGAAGGATGTGAAACTGTTTCTATAAATCACACACAAACACAAACTTGCTAGACAAAACATTCAAACAAAGCCCAGCAGGAATTTAGTATGATTTGTTATCCTCTGATGTTTCTGTATGGAAAAAGCTAAAGATGCTAATCATCTACAGTACTCTCTCAGGGTGAAATTCATCCCTATGCAAAGGGCCAGTATAAGGCTTCTTCAACACGTATGTGGAAAATAAGTCCTATTTTGCAGATTTAAGTGGCACTCACTGGGTGAGCCAAAAGCTCTGTGCTGCCTCTATACACTGGGGTAAATTTCATCCTCAGACAGAATTCTTTCATAATCCTCAATGGTAAAGCTAATATTGCCATTTTTTACATTTACAAAACAAGACAAAATTATTGCCAAGATCAAACCAAAAATATGCCAGTCTATAAGATTGCTGTCACATATCACGATGTAGTAGACAATTTAAAAATGTTACCAACTTCAAGAGAAAAAAGGATTACCTTCAGGAGTTATATAGAGCTGCTACCACCTTCTTTACACACAGCAGGATAGTAAGGTGCACATTTGCTTCAGTTGATTTTGGCAACAGAATGGCATGACTGTCCAAAATGAGAATAAAAGACCTGCAAAAAGATACAGAATGTAATTATGAATATCCATGGAACGTTTGGTTAAAAGTGAACAATGAAGTTTTTACTGCCAGCACTGCACTTCATAGGAGCAAAACAACATATCAATGTTATAAAGAACAATTCATTACTCTATTGCTGTGACATTAATAAACTATTGTTTTATGTCATATCGAACAAAAATATTATCTATTTAGTTATATTTCCATTCATCCACCAACCTGTCACACCAAAGGGTTTCATTTTTGAGTTTTTGCTTTTAAAATTTAGTCAAAAGCTACTTTTTGCTTAATATTTAATTATTACAATTTCAATAAACTTTTTCACTAACTACAAAAAGAGTCAGACTACATTAAGATTAGTCAACTGCTATAAAAACAAAAACAAAAGTTTAGTTACATGTGGCAGACCTAGTGAATTAAACTTGAGACAAAACCATCACCAAATTATAGCTCGGATACATATGGAACAGAGAACTCAATATTCAAGAGATTCTTCCACAAGTAAGGAAATGGAAAATATTATAAAGTAACTGGGAGCCAGTAATTTAATTTTAAATATAAAATATGTAAGTGTTTTTTCACACATTTCCAAGAGTATTAGTTTCATTAGATTATCCTAAAATATTTAAATGAGCAATCAGGTAAAAAAAGCACTACAAATAAGGGCAGTATTTTTAAAAATCTAATTAATCTTTTACTATTAGTGCTGATTGTAATTTTTCCTTTATAGTGGCACTCCTACATCCAGAAGAGATATCACAGGTGTGACACACAGGGAAGGGAGAGACAGAAAAGGAAGAAGTGAAGGGACAAACACAAAGTGAAAAGACAAAAACAGAACAGGAGCTAGGACCACATACTGGAGATGCTGCACAGTCACAACCTAACTTGTGATCAGGGGAGTTCTACAAACTAGTTCTTCAAGATACAAGATGGGAGTTTATATTACCAGAAAATATACAATAATTATACATCATGTTGTTCAGTGTGATGACTAAGCTACAATTTAAACGTAGCTCCTGCTACAGCAGGCAGATGACAGAAAAAGATGAATACACGAAAAACGCAAAGATAAAGAAAAAAATTAAATTACCAAAAATCAATTCAAGTAAAACAATACGATGGAAAGAAATATGTAAACATCTAACAGAGGAAAAAAACCAAACACATTAATCATATTATATTTAGGTCTCCTGCAAAACATTTTAACTATTTTGCGCAATGAGTTTGCAGTAGAAGTACAATTATTAAATAAATCTGTTTAGCTTCTCAAAATATTGCAAGATGCAAATCTTTTTTTTTTTTCTATGTAGTGGCAACCCTAAAAAACTAGGACAATTTTGGAGAAGATTAAGGAGATGCAGCTAATGGATTTGTCAGTGAGTTCTTTAAAGCTTATTTATTTCATTTAACACATTTTGAAAGTTAATTCACTCAGCTTAACATTGTTAATTGAAAACAAAAAAACACCTACCCACTCAAACTAATTAAAACCCCCGTTTGCAATCATAAAAGCTAGCTCATGTAGAAGCCTCCTTACAGGCATGCAATACCAAATTTTCCATAAAAACGCTATAACACTACGGCTTTCATAACATTCCAAGGTTGATGCAACATGTAAATGGTAGTGAAGTAATTTTTCTGTCCATTTCTGCTATATGTGCAGAATCTACATATTCCATTGTCTGATTTTGCCTGAACCATCCTTTCAGACTGCAAATCATTCCCATTCTCATAAAATGAAACTGGATTAGTGCACTTTTTGATAAGTGAGAGAGAAACAAATACAAAGTTCCATAGTTCAGCTTTAAAGGGGCATTGCCAACTTCATTTTTTTTTTAATTTGGTCAGTTTCAAATAATTCAAGTTTCTTATAGCACACCATTTAAAAAGCATGTACAAATTTCCTTTTTAAAAACAAAATGTTGTTTCTGATTCCCTGTTGATTTGCATAAGGCTCTTTTGCAGACAGGAAAGGTGAGTGAGCAGACCCAAGCATGACAAAAAAAACATGCATGCTCATACTTAGAATTGTAGAACCACTGGAAAGGACCTTGAAAGGACTTCTAGTCCAGTTCCCTAAACTCAAGTCTGGACTAAGTATTAAGTAGATGAAATACTTAGGCCTATCCTTCCTTCCCTTTCCTCTGCCGATATACTAACGGTGAAGAAAAATGAATATAATCAGTTTAAATGACATTATAAACTTAAAAATAAAATATAAGATAACGATTTTATGTTGTTAACACCTTAGTTTATTGAAAGTGAAAATTCAGAAATCCAGTGGGTCACTTTACGCTTTGTTTACTTTTTGTTATCTAAGCTAACTAAGCTAGAGGCTCTTAGTACACCAAAATTTGAGTTTCAAATTCTGTAGGGAGTCAGCCTGTTTAAATACAACTATTTACACTGGATTTTTATTGGTCCTAGGCTTTTTAAAAATACATTTAACCTAAAACTCAAGCTGTAAAGATTCCTTTAAGGCTGAGATTTTAATTACAAGTGTCATTAAATGTAAAGCTAGATGTTGCCGTGGCAACTTCAACTCCATTCTCATGCTTATACATTTCAGGGTAGATAAAAATGGACTTAAAAACAAGATTAATCTAATTTTTTAAAATTTAAATTATATACAGGGTGGTTTTTTAAATAAACCTATTTAAAAAAATATTAAATTCTGATTACAATACATTTAGGCAATAACATAGGTTATCTATTAAAATCATTTCAATTAATTTAACAAAATATTAAGCAGTAAATGTTTGCTGCCAAGTTTTAATGGAGCACAGGATCTGGTCCAAGAGCTGGAATATAGCTGAACTGCTTGGTAATAGCAAATATACTAAAATTGAATTTAACAGCCTTGGAGGACAGGGGGGACCAAAGAAGAAAACACAGTATGAATGAACTTCAGAAAGGGGAAATACCCAAAAATAAGAAAGCTAGTTAAATGGAAAATTAAACGGAACAGTCAAAAAGTGAAATACCTGTAAGCTGCATGGAAACTTTTAAAAACACCATAATAGAGGCCCAAACTAAATATATAAACTCAAATTAAAAAACATAATAAGAGGATCAAAAAAGTTGTCACCATGGCTAAACAAAGTAAAAAGAAGCAGTTAGAAACAAAAAGGGATCCTCTGAAATTTGGAAGTCAAATCCCACTGAGGAAAATAGAAAGGAGCATAAACTCTGACAAGTCAAGTGTAAAAGTATACCGTATTTCCCCATGTATAAGACGCACCTTTTTTCGAAAAAATTGGGGTCTAAAAACTGGGTGCGTCTTATACAGTGGTACTTACCGCTGATGTACCGTAATACATTTATTTTCAAATTTCAGGCCCCAAAATTAAGGTGCGTCTTATACATGGGAGCATCTTATACATGGGGAAATACAGTAATTAGAAAGGCCAAAAAAGAATTTGAAGAGCAAATAGCCAAAAAATAAAAAACTAAAAACAAAAAACGTTTAAAAGTATATCAGAAGCAGGAAGCCTGCCAAATTATCAGTGGGGCCACTCGATGACAGAGATGCTAAAGGAGCACTCAAGGAACATAATGACATTGTGGAGAAGCTAAATGAATTCTTGGCATTGGTAATCATTGCAGAAAAATGTGAGGAAGATTCCCTGAGCCAATCTTTTCAGGTGACAAATTTGAGAAACTGTTCCAGATTGCGGCGTCAATAGAGGAGTTTTTGGAACAACACTGATTAATTAAACAGTAAGTCCCCAGGACCAGAGGGTATCCACCCAAGAGTTCAGAAAGAACTCAAATATGAAACTGCAGAACTACTAACCATGGTATGTAACCTATCATTTAAACCAGTTTCTGTAGCACATGACTAGAACATAGCTAATGTGACATCAATTTTTTAAAAAGGCTCCAGAGGCCATCCTGGCAATTACAGGCCAGTAAACCTAAACATCAATATCAGGCTAATTGGTTGAAACTATAGTAAAGAACAGAATTATCAGACACATAGATGAACACGATTTGTTGGGGGAAGAGTCAGCATGGTTTTTGTAAAAAGAAATCATGTCTCACCAATCTACTAGAACTCTTTGAAAGGGTCAACAAGCATGTGGACAAAGGTGCTCCAGTGGATAAAGTGTACTTGGACTTTCAGAAATCTTTTGTCAAGGTCTCTCACCAAAGGCTCTTAAGCAAAGTAAGCAGCCAAGGATAAGAGGGATGGATCAGTATTCTCCTCAGTAGATAAATTCTCCTCAGTATATATATACACACTTTACTACCTGTATTTTCTTTTCTTCCATCTTCATAAGACCCCCAGTTTACAAATCAGAACAGGCAGGGACAAAAAAGCACGGCAAACGCTTCGCCTTTCAGCTGGTTATTTAATTGCTAGTTTCACAGTATTCCGACACCTTTTTCCACTGCTGCCGACACACACTGGGTTCTTCTTTTCATTTCTCCAGATCTCCCTTTGATGGCATTAAGTGTACCTCCCTAGTACACAAATTCATTCTTCTGATTCAGTTTCTCTTCAGAAGCTGAAATCAATAGCTCTCCTTCCACTTTTCCTACTTGCATAAACTTCAATTTTCTTTGTGTTACCTTCAAACTATGGTCTTCAAACACAGATGCCCACTCTGATAATTACCAATTCCTCTTTGCTGTTACCCAAAAGGTCCAGATTGCCAGCATACATTAATTTTCTCTGTCAGGCTCCATTCTCCTACTAATTAATTGCTAAACTAGAATGAAGAGAAGTGGACTCAGCACATTGCCATGTCTCAATCCCACAGTCACCCCAAGGCTCTCTGAAATTCCATATACTGTTACCACCATAACTCTTGACTCTTGAAACAGCTTCTCTATCATCTCCACTTGAACACCCCCTCCCATCCATCTCAATGCTCCAAAAACCAGCTCCCACAGAAGCAAGTCATATTTTCTCCAGATCAAAAAATGTGATGTATGCCCTCCATTTACCCTTCTTTCAAACTTCTATCTCCTTGCAATTATTGCATCTTTAGTACTCCTTCCACTCCTAAAGACATGTTGCACCTCTCCTATATTTTCCTCCAACTTGCACCTCAATCTTGCCTCTAAAACACTCTCAAGGACTTGGAGAGGCTGACAAAGAGCTTGACACAAACGAGAAATCAATCAGTAAATAAGAAATGCTGCATTCACCACATTCAATATAATACAAAAAATGTAAAATTTAAGAATCTGAATCAATGTATGTTAAGCTACCTAACTACTTAAATAAAAGTGAATCCTCCTGGTTAGCAAAAAGAAAACCTTAACACTAGATTTGGTACTTATTCAGCTGCAAATCGACAATTTTTTAAACCAACCAATGATATATTCCTTGAAAAAGTGATTAACTAAGAACAAATGCAAACCAAGATCAAATCAATTTAATCAAGGTTTCCTATGCACTGATTTAAATCATGATAAAAATCACTCCACCCTGTTGCATCTCAGTAGCTTTTTATTAACATGCCCATTGTGTTTCATCAGTGCAATATACTATTAAGTTTTCACTAAAATGAAACAGAATCCTTACCATAACCATAGATGAAATATATATAAACTTGGCAGAATTCTATTGCTCTTTTCTATAAGTCTGATGGATATCAATGTGTATTTTTAAGCTTTTTTTTCCTATTTTTATCAATTTAAATTTTCATTGTTGAAGGAAATGATGGGGGGGAATGTCAGACAATTATTTAATGACAGCAGATGTTGAGATTCAAATCATTAAAGCTTTATAACCATTAAAACACAAGTTGTCAGCATCCCATGTCAAAATATACAAAGTATATATATATATATATATATATATATATATATATATCTAATGAGTGCTGAAGCAGCATTTTATTACTTTGCCTCTCCATAAAGATTGATTATCTTCAGTGGAAATATTTTTCATCAGTGTGTGCGGAAGGTGAAATCAACGTTTACTGACAAACATCTAAATACTTCCAAGTCTAAATATATGAAAGTATATGCAGTTTTATATAGCCACTTTAATGATGCAGCATACACCATTCAGACTCTATTCTATAAAAGTGAGTGGGTTGATTTTGTTTAATATTCCAAGATAATCCTCTCTGGAAAACAGGAAATACTAGCAGTGTATAGAAGTACAATCTTCTACATAGCTTTATGCTCTCCTTTGGTGAGAATTTTTGAGATCCGCATATCTTCCTTTACTTTGCTTGGAGGGGAACCCTATTGTCAGAACACTGGCTGGAGCTCTGAAAGCAATCCCTGTTTTTCAGTTTCTCATTAAAGGATGGGTGAGGTTTTAGAGAGTCCTGCAGATGAGTGACATTCATGTGATATTTTACTCCTGCTCCAGAACTGTATTTATAAAATGTAAGAGCAATCCAAGACTAGATGAAAACACACTTTTCTTCCCACTTCTGCAGAAGCGTCAAAGTATGGAGACCATGAGAATGCAGCTTCTGAGCAATATCTCAACAGTAGTCACAGCAGTAAACTGAAAATGACTATGCCTGAACAGCTGAGAAAGTATTGTGCATACAAGGATAATTTTTAAGTTGTTGGTGGCACAGAAAAATATAGAATCCCCACAATCTCAGGCAAAATTTACACCAAAAATTCTAGCAAAAAAGTAATTTTGAATAGAATTTTGCTTGTTACTTCACAATGTAATTATGCTTAAGTAAGTAACTCAGAACACATTTTAGTTCTGAGGCTTAACTTCTATTCACTGCACTCTATTATGCACCAACTTAGGCAGCCTAAAAGGGCAGCCCATCATACTGGAAGAGTCAAAGTCAGCCATTTGCCTCTTCTAACAATCAAAACTGAAATAGCTTTCTCTTCTTCCAGTACCTGAATGTACTGTAAGAATTTTCCTGCTGTACGTTTAACCTGCTGGCAACATGGCTTATCTATAAGAAGTTCTCTTTCACAGAAGAAAGTTTAATTTATTTTTTCCCTTTTGATATTAAATTGATGAGGCCTTTAGGTATTTCAGGCAGTTATTTTCCTCCTGTTCAAAGTAAGTTCCCTCCTCCATTTGATGAATGCATGTACCACCCTCTCCCCAAACAGTTAAATTTCAATTTGCCATTCTGTCAAAGTACTGGTGTCAAAGAAATTAAAATGTCACTTATTTAAAAAATAAAAATTGAATAGATGTGTCAAGTTTTAGAGCTTATCATAGTAATAAAACTGATTTCACTGAAGTCTATGACAATCTTCTCTTCAGTTTCTCTCAATTCTTTTATATCTGTCTGCTGATTTTTAACTAGACTGAATATTGTTTTTGTCTAGAGGTATGTTGTATTATTTGAAGTATCATTTGTATTATTGTTTATTATTTTTCCTGGATCCACAGGTGTGTGTCAAGGTTATTTTCAGTCAACATCACTGTTCAACATCAGCACTGATTTGTTGATGGATAAACTTGAGGCAGTTGTCGATAGCATTCAAGTGATCACCACTTTATTTCAATATCTTGAATACCCCAATTACATTGTCTTGTTGGCTCAATTCAGTGAACTGCTGCAACTTATGGCCAATCTGGTTGAGCAAGAAGCGGTGCACGTTAGTCGGGTTATTAATTCAGACAAAAGTAAGTCAGTATTTGAGCAGTGTCACACAGTGCAGGAGGATGCTCAAAAGATGTGGACGTGTATATAGCAGCAGTTGCTGTCACATTTTGGGCCCTTCACCAGCCTTTGTGATGATGTCATGACATGAACTTTGCAACAAAGTTGAGGAGCCATAAATCAACATTGTACCAACTCCACTGTATGAAAGTGAAACGCAGACACTGTGGAAAGCTGAAGAAGAATACAGGACTTATGTTTTTGAGTCTTGTCATCTTCATCAACTGCTTCATATCAAGTGGCAGGACAAGATCAGCTATTAGGGTATTTGAAGTCGAACCCAGGAACCATCTCCTTCAGCAGTGGTTCAGTTTCAACAGCTTTCTTAGGATTAACGTATCATTTGAATGGAAGACAAATGAATCCTGAAGCCTGTGTACCAAGGAATGTTGCTATGTGGCTGGTTATCACGGGGGCATCAAAAGCTTCAGGAGGGCAACAAGATTGCTAGTGATGGATATAAACCAAATATACAACCAGACCACCTTAAGCATCTTGTCAGCAATCAATCAGGCAACACTCAATTTGCAAGGAGGCCATGTCCCTTTGGGATTTGCCATGCTGATGCTGTAATATTATTTGACTGTTCTAGGGTTTAAATATCCTACCTGTATTTTGTAGCTTTAGCCGTTCTATTTTTGATCATATGTCTACTCTTTGAAGTGATCCCTAGAGTTTTATGTTCCTCCTATTTTAGTTAACTTTTCATATGTTTATTCTGGACAGTGTTTTTAATTTTTATGGTTTCATAGAAATATGATGACAAAACTAAAATCAGAGAGAATCTATCTATCTTTGGTAAAAGAATGTGATCCAATCCTGTCCACGAGCTTGTGGATATAATCTTTTAGAATTAGACACTGAAATAGTTCTCTAATACACATCTTTCATCTGATAAACTTCATGTTTGACAAAGGTGATTTATGTCTTAACTGAGGAAACAGGCACAGAAGTAAATTATTACTAAAAGGTGACATCACATGAGTCAGGAAGTAAACCCAGGTCTGACTTCTGATGTGTTCTAATCACTAGGAAACACTCCATGCTCTAATATAATTATGTTCTTTCCCTTCAATTACCCTTTAACCATAGAAATAAGCAGTTTCCTTTCCTGTCTGGGTATAATCTTTGATTCACAGCTGACTGATGGAACATTTTATTTTTTAACCACACTTTTCTTTTATCATCTCAGAAGCATTGCCAGAACACCGTTTTCTCTCCAAAGACAATTTGGATATTCCTACCTTCTTTTTTGTAAAGAGTGATATACTCAACTATGTGTTGCTTCAGATGGCTTAGCTCAAATATCTGACTCATTACCCATGGATGGGGAGGTTCTGCATGTGGAAACAAACTCTTTGGAAAATAATTATAACTTGTAAAATCTGGTCAAAAAGTTTGCAAATGGTTCAGTAAGTAACATTTAGAAAAAAAAGTTCAAGTACATCTTAACTCTGACACTTGAAATTAGCTGGGAAAGTGGGTGAAGATTCCTGTTAGGGGACAAAAGATGGCACCACTTAATTCCTGGAGAAAAACCCTGGCACAGACAATTAACTCCCTAACACTCAGTCTTTACTTTAATTCTCTTAATTTCCAGTGACTGTCTAAAGCACAGTCAAAGATCTCCTGACAACAAAGGGCTGCTTAAGATGTGGTTTGAATGCAAGGTCTCTTGGAGTGTAACTTTTAAGACGGTGTATTTTCTTCCTCTGCTATATTTCTGCATTCTGACAGTCAGGCACAATTTACCAAAAGACTTGCCCTGAAGCACCAGAAAACTTCAAAGAACAATATTTAATAAATTTCACTTGATTACCTAAGAATGGAACCATTGTAGATGGCAAAGAAAATAAAGGAACAAGATTTAAAAATATTTTCAAAATGTATAAAGCCCTTCACTATGCCATGGAGACTCGTGAACCCTTAGTGTACATATTAAGCTAAGTATCACCCATAGCCTTTACAAATATACATTATTCCATACCATGTACCTCAAGTTTATCACACTACAGTCAAATCACATGTATTGGCTTGCATGTGTTTAATTAAGAGATAGCAATCTGTGGAGACACCTAAAAATTCATACAAGGTGTTTAGTAATCTTCAACTTCACCTAACCCCAAGAGAACACCGGAGTTTGCAATTTTTTTTAATTGTAAGGCTCATCTAGTTTCAGAGAGCTTAAAAATAGCTAATGAGCTATTGATATCCATTACAAGGACACCATCAACTTTACATCTAGTCAATTTCAGCTGCAGATACTACACTTGCTCTTGATTCTTCACAAGGAATGTTTTAGTTTGGTTTTACAGTCATATTTTCCCTTTATAGAAAATGTTATTTTCCTCCACAGTTGCTGGTGAAAGACCCAAAAATCAGAAGCAACAAACTACACAAGGGAAACAGTGAAAATGGTAATAAAAAGTGATGTGGAATGCAGAAAGTAAGCCATTTTTGTTCTGTGTTTGTAAAGCACTTAGTGCAATGGGGCCTTGGTCTACGACAGTACAAATTCAGTAATAAATAAATAAAAATCTGACAAAAAATCTGATCGCTTCCAGTTAAGAGGATACCTTGGTGTTAGTTGAACATCATGTGGAAAAAAGTTCAGACAGGAATGAGAATTTGTAGCTTATAGTGTTCCTGTTTTGACCACAATTGCCATTTACTTTCCTAAATTAATAAATCCCCTTCAATTAGAATGCATCATTTCTGAAGTGCCCAATCCAACTACCTATTGCAATACCCAAACTAATCTGAGTTTACAAGCAGAACAGTGATCAGACTGACAATTAAGAACACCAAATATAAGGAAAACTGCAAGTGAGATTGTGACATTACAAAAGTAAACACTTCAAAATTAAGAATACAGATTAAGTAAAACAAAATTGAAATTGTGACTTCTGTAAACAACAGCAATCTGTACTCCAATTAATTAAATGTGTAAATATTTCTTGGAATAATATGAAAATAAAAAAGCTGATGTTCACATGCAACCCTCTTTTTTGTAGGGCATTAATCATAACAAGGAATTATGCCTTTTAGGCCTTGTCTACACTAACCAATTAAGGCAACCTGCTGGGACAACCTACAGCCATTGCAGTAATTATTGCAGTTTGTTATGTCCACACTACCCTCCTTCTCCTGGTGGTGTGCGTCCTCACCAGGAGTGTTTGCATTGACTTAAGTGGGGCAGTGGGTGGGGCTAACAGCCTGAGCTGTCAGCTCTGCACAGGGCTCTGCACTGAGCCTGCAGGAGCTGTCAGCACCAGACAGCAGTGCTCACAGCTGTGAGCTCCATGCAATGCTGATAGGCCATGTAAGTAGTGCAGTGTCTCCACAGATACTGTATCACCATAACTACATTGACTTAGGTGCTATGCCTCTCATGGAAGTGGAGTTATTAAGTTGGTGTAGTGGGGGACTTACATCAGCAGGAGCAACCCTGTAGTGTAGACGCTTACAGAGTTAGGTCGACGTGTAGACCTGGCCATAGTGTCCTCAATCCAATAGTAAAGCATTTAATTCTATTGTTTGTATCTATGTTTTTATGAAGGTACCCCATGACCCATTTCCACAGTATCTCAGCACTGATACCAGCTAGCAATATAAAAAAATATATATACAAATATGTGTTTAAAGACCTAATCAATGTTTAGTTAACTGAGAATATATTTTTAAATGTACATTACAATATGAAGATGAATAATTCTATTAATTCCAAATAGTTGCCGTGACAGAAAAAGAGAACTGCTTAAATACTTTTCTTCCTCCAAAATTGAGATGGAAATTTAAGATGGTATATATAAATTCCACTCCTCAAGTATTTATCCATGGCATGATCAACATGTATCATCTGACTGCACACTATAACAGAACAGGGACCGTAGCAGGAACCATGCAGTTACACAAGTTGAGCAGAAGCATTTTGGCTGTAGAATTGACAGACTTCAAAAAATTCTACTCAGTTTCACATAGCCATGACATTTCTGTGAGAGCTGCGTGGTTTTCAATAACACAGGAAGGAAGTTGAAAGAGATGCTTGAAAATCAGGTTCAGTGTGCGCAGAAAAGCGAAGGTGAGGCTACTATTAGCACACCACATTTCTGTCCCCCTTCCTCCATTTTCCCACATCCTGAGAGTTTGGAGCTCACCCCAAGTATACAAAGGAGCTACTTTTCTGGTTGTCACTAAATTACACTAAAGTCAACAAGTTTGCACCCCTGCTAATTCAACAGCTATATCAAGAGTTGGAAAAGAAGTAGTGCTATGTTTAGAAAAAATAATGTGGAGAAACTCGCTCGTGAACCACCCCTTAATTATTAGGGCTATTGGCAGATAGGTGATGCATACTTCACAAATAATACAAAGAGTAAGTAATCCAATGTGGATGAAAACTCCTACAGGGTACATACGTAATCTATGAAATACAAAATGAAACCTTACACAAGTTCTGGATAACATGAACAAACCAGTTATGTAAGTGTATAGACTGTTAGTTTTATGAAAATAAGGGTACAACACAATTCAAAACATAACTGAGATACAATTCCGTTTGCTGAACTCTAAAATATCCTTGTGGAGATAAATTATCTGAATACAGCACTGTCAATTCTGAGCTAAATTTGTATTTTAGCTGTACTATGAAAGCCTTTACTTTTGATTTCCCAGTCTCTGACTAAAGTAAATTAATGTTCATTTCATTTGCTTCTTCAACCTTTGCTGACTGCTACTTCAAACTTATTTCTTCACTTTCATTTGATATATTTCAATTTTATAAAATAAAAAGATAGCACCTATTCCCTCACACCAAGCACCCTTTTGAGCCTCTAAAAACACATTTACAAAAATTCCCTCCTCATAACAGTACAAGCTTCTTCTGACTCCACCAGCAAAAGAAGCAGCAGCAGCAGCTCAAAGACAAACAATCCTCTTTGTCCACCATCAATCACTGTCATAACTTCTCCTTGTGCCCTTTCAGAAATGAAGGAAGAGATACAGCTTTGCAGACCCCCCCCCCCCCCAAACACACACAAAAATCACCAAATTTGCATTATTTCACAACAAGAGGCAAAAACTAGTTCCAAAAATCAAAGGGTCCTCA
This sequence comes from Emydura macquarii macquarii, assembly GCF_026122565.2. Taxonomy (NCBI): domain Eukaryota; kingdom Metazoa; phylum Chordata; order Testudines; family Chelidae; genus Emydura; species Emydura macquarii. The sequence continues at coordinate 21,355,413 of NW_027131614.1, read as the reverse complement.
GAAAAAGCTCTCCAAACAACCTCCTTCCCCCTTGGTGTTTTTTTTGTTTTGTTTTGTTTTTTAAATAATACCAGAGCTCCAGCTCATGCATCTCTGCTTCTCACAACTGTAGAAATAATTACCTGAGAGACTGTTTACTCCCCATGTAAGTAGGTCTCAGACCACCTCAGCCTTTATAGGTCAATACCAGAAACCTTGCATCTACACAGAATCCAGAGTCAGTGAAGATCATAAAACCAGATGCCCATGGCACGATACTCCAGTAACAACCAGGCTATTGCAGTTTGCAGCAATTTAAGTTTCCCAATATATTTCAGATAAAGTCCTCTGTAGAGCACATTGTAGTAACCTAATCTTGAGTTGAGAAAGGTGTGGATGACAGCTGCAATACCTACACCCAAAAGAAAGGCAACTTCCTAGACATACATAAAAGGAAGACAGCTATACTGATCATTAGAGCTCCACATTTTTCACAAATGCAAACACATTATAAAAAAATAAATAAGTCTATAAACAGGATAAAATGAAAAACTTCTCCCACAGTGGCAACTCCTCTCCAATGGGACTAACCCAGTTCCCTGCTCCAGATGTTGTGATTTGGTGTAAGGAGTTGCAGTGCCACTCAGTCAAATTTGGCCTGTCTGCCCCTTTGTCATGATGGGTTGGGCAGACAGGCCAAATTTGCATGAGTGGCACTGCAACACCATGTGCCAGGCTGCAACGCCTGGAGCAGAGTGTCAAGCCCAGCCCAACGAGACCAGAGCTGCTGTTGTGAGGTGAGCACAGAGTGAGCTTACTCTGCCATCCACCCACCCAGGTCTCCTACCCGTTCCCCACAGCAGCAGAATCCCAAGTCTCCTGTGATAAAAACAAAAAATTTAAAAAAAATATTAAAAATTAAAAGAATTTGATGAGATTCTACTGATCATCTAGTTGCAGATAGAAAAGGTAGACAGGGTTTTATCAGAACCCTACAGTGCAAACTTGAACAAAAGGCATACATTACACCTTCAGTCAAAGGGGAAGATACAATCCTCATGATACTTCCTAGTTGCTTCCCCAACCAACCAACATCACTTAAATTCTTAAATCACTTAAATATCCCGTTTCCAAGATGGCTATCATCCAAAAAACACTTTGAGATCAAGGCCTTTATAAATTCTTTTGTTGAGGCAAAGAACCCTCTTTTTGCCTCCACCATACAAAAGCCATTACGACTTTCCAAAAAAAAAAAAAAAAAAAAAAAAACTCTTTCTCAAAATTGGTTTCAGCTCAAGACTTCTGCCACTGGTGACAGATATAGCCATCTTCCCATCTGCTTCCCATTTGCTGTTTGTCAAAAGCGAACTTGCTGTAAACAAGGATGACCTGTGAGGATGAACCAAGGGAGGATAGTACCTAGGAATCATTTAATCAATGGTTGAGTACAGAATTCCAAATCAATGACTACGTGGTTTGCGAGAGGAGACAGTATTGTCCCGCAGAGCCCTCTAGATATGTTTGGGTCACACTAGAATTAGGGAGCAGATCATCAGAGTAGGACCTCTCCTGACAGAAAATTGTGCTCAACTTCAAATAAGAGATGGAAACCTATGCTGATGTAGATGTCACAGAGTAATATCACTGCACCAGTACTTTACGGAGACTCCACAATGTCACGGGGGAAATAGGTTCACTAAAACCAGTCCCATTTTAACTCCATCTCAGAACTCTTATATACAAGGTGGACACACTTTATTAATTTTAGAATTGGATACAATTACCTACACAGTCTCACCCAACAGGCACCAAATGCACTGAAAAAGTCCTGCAACATTACACAGATATATGAATACTGGGAGAGGCCTCATCTGTTATCATATAAATTATTCTTACTGACTACCAAACATGCATTAAATCAGCAAGAAACAAAGGCCAGGATTCTTTTCCACTGACACCTTCTCTTACAGAGTTAAGTTTACAAACAAAAAACAAAGGAACTGAGAATACAATTTTCAATTCTATTATATGCCTTCTAAGTTCTCATCTTACCTCATCTCCCCTTGCCACCTAGGGACGCAAGCTCTGGAAAGAGAATACAATCGCCAGTTTATGGAACCATTGTTCCTTACATTCCTTCCAATGCTCAGAGTGGCCAAGAGTACATGCAACAGATCAACATCCAAATAAGCACACTGCAGCTTGTCCTGGAGAAACATCTGAGTAATATCACTATTCACACAACAGAAAAACTCTTTCAATTAGACTCAATACTCCCACCAAAATTCCCACTCCCATAGACTTTTAGGTCAGAAAGGACTATCATGATCATCTAGTCTGACTTCCTGCACATTAATAATTACAAAATGTGAGGATTTTTAATGGGGCATACATTCTCTGTATTTCATCTCTGCACTGGCTTCCTCTATTACAAGGAAAAAAGGTAACAATTCACATTATATTAATCCATTCCCTTTCCATACGTATTTAAAAATAACCTGCAGCAATTACAACTCAAAAAAGTTAGAAACAGTTTTAAAACTGTATTTTTTCCCCAAATGTAAAGTCTTCCAAGACTGTACAATCTTTTTACTCCACACGTGGCTAGGTACACCTCTAATATACTTCAAATACATCCAGTAGATTCTCAGAAAACGTTTCCCAAGCACATATACTATTTTTTTTCTTAAATATCAAAGCCAGCTCTGGTAAGTAGGTCTCAGGCATTGAGGGCTATATGGATCAGTATCAGCAACTTTATATTCCACACAGAATTGAGCAGTTATTGCAGATCACAGAGTCAGACCAGTGTAATATGCTCCTGATTTGATACTGCACTTCACAAGCATGCAACCATCTACATGAGCTGTACAGATGTAATATTTGAAAATGTAGTAGATAAGACAGCCTAATCCTGGATCTACCACTGGCTTCCTATGTTCTTTTGGACAAATCACTTAACGCCCCTGTGTCATACCTTTCTTTGCCATTCCCGATATTAGGCTATTAAAAGGTTTTGAGATCTACAGATAGCAGTTAGAACACTAAGTATAAATGTAGCCACCTTCCACTTATGCCAAATATGGTGACTGGAAGAAAAACTGTGTTGTCGTCCTCCTTCTAAGTGTCTCATTTCCTTCCTCCTTCATTAGTGCATGACCTTTTTTAGATTATGTAATTACCATTAAACTTAAATAAACGACAAGTCTTCGCCAATAGCAGGGACTTGCACAAACTGATCGAAGCATCTGATATTTTATCAAACTTACTTCTAGCTTCTACTTACTAGCTTCACAATGGGAAAAAAAAGATTTTAGCTTGATTTTGTCAAGACAATAACAGACATCTCAATTATCCAACTAATCAAAACAGAACAATATCTAACAACTTTGGAAAGAATCTCAACTTCCGTCCCATACTATTTTCTAGTGAAATAATGCTAGCTGTTTCCAATTCCATTTTATTCATAGACTGGCAGAAAAATGTACCAAAGAAAGTTTTAAATATTGAAAAACATTGAAAAACATTGAAAAAAATGCCTCACGCCATTATCTAAGGTGGAATCCAAAATGGTATAACAAAAATGTACAGCTTTCCAAGAAGACTGGGCTCAACATGTCCATTTTCAAATTCATTTGAACAGCTGAGTTTTATTCGTACAGTTTTACTTCCAGATCACAGGTTTGAAAACCATTTGGTAGAAACCCAGAGTATATGGATGGCTGTTTGAAGACTTACATGAGCAAACACTACCCACTCATTCAACTTCCAAGTGTCCATATCTCAATTTACCCATTTAATGACAATTGCAGTAGACAAGCTAAATGCTGAATGGGCATAGAGAATAGCTTCATCACTAGAGGCAGCTTCTCCAGAAAAGGGCTGAAACACTGAAAGAAGACTTATGCTCTCTCTCTTCTGTGCATTGTTGTTTATTATTTGTTAAGAGCAGACAATATGTTTGCTAAGAGCAGTCCCTGCCCTGAAAAGCTTACAATCTAAAGATGGACACAGTATGCACTGTGAGATAGGAAGGAGCTATATTTATTAAATATTCTTAATTGACCTTCCATTTGTTTTTGTTTTTTTAAAGTATACATAGGTGGGCTCCACCAGCAAAGTCTAGGATAACCACCTGTGAGAAACCCATCCCATCTGCTACCCTGTCCTGCTGGGAAAGGAGAGGGCAATGAGATTTCTACCAGGGTGCTATCCTTTTTTCATATCAGCTTCTGGCTAGCACGTGTCAGATAAATAAGATGCTCCTCCACCCACTTCTAGCTAATGAAAGGAAGAAGTGGATTTTTATCCCTTCTCCAGCCTCCTTATTGCCCTCTTCCTTCTCTTAAAGTTTCCTGGCCGCTCTGTGTGCATGTATGTGCAGTGGTCGTAAAGTGTCTCTGTTACTCTGCTCTTCTCAGCTACCTACTGTGGATCCTCCTCCTCCTTTCTGAAAATCTCCAGTGCTCTTTATTTTTCCCAAGCACTCACGTGAAAAGCAGGAGATGAACTGGAACAGTCTGTCTACAGACTAATGAAAGTAGTGCTACATCAGTTTATAACTGATTCATATTTGGAAGGTTAACATCAAGTATTGTAAACAGTTTTTTAAATGAATGCCTATATTCTGCATAAATAGCATATTTAGGCACACATACTCCTCAAGGAAAACTTCCTAATCTGCCACTGGCAATGAGATTTTTAAGTCTTAACATATATCAATTATCTGTGTATAACTCCATTCATGTCAGTGAGGTTCACACCTCAACATAGTTAGTTCAAATTTCCCGTAAAAAATATCTCAAAAGTTATCAACAAAATTTACTTAAAAACTAATGTTTACATTTTAATATGAAAGGAGAGAACTAAAGTACACTTGATTTGCTAACTGCACAGTGCAGGGAGAGAAGGTGCTTTGAGATCAGACTTCAGTTATGTGAAAACTGTGAAAAATCCAATATACAAACAATAGTATTACACTGAAGAGGAGAAGACTGCTAGTGTAAATTGTAATCTGTCCAGTCTGCTCATGCAATTACCTAAGCATGTGCTTAACTTTATTAACATGAGTACACTACTTACATGAGTAAAGTTAGGTGTGTACATAAGTGTTCACAGGATATGGGAATTTACCGGCAAAAAGCAATGGCTGTATCCTACATTTCAGCAAGGAGTTCACAGCAGGGAGGTATGAGGAAGTCTAACATTAAGAATTCATTGTTTTATAAAATATAATACTTCACTAACATTTTGAAATATCAAATTTGAACAATAAATTGTCAATGTAAAAAAGTACATTGTATGATGTATTATCCTTTTTAGCTTTAAATGTGTTCAACTACTCACTAACTGCAAAATCAAGTACTCTGCAAAATCTGTTCCCAATCGTTTGTATGAACAGTGAAAAGAAAGCAGAGCAGATGACCCCTATACAAGGTAAAAAGGAAAATTCAACTTGGGTCTATACTGTACTTCATAGTTTGAAAGTACTCTTAAAAAGTAACAACAAGGAGAATCCCATGTGAAAGATCAACAAACAACATGCGAGTCCTAGAAACTGGAAAGAGGCAGAAGCTGGAGACAAAGCCACGCTAGCACACTTGCAGACCTAACACATCTCACAGGGTTTGACTGTTGTTGTTAAAGCGGGCACAGAAGCGTGGACAGGCTGAGTCATTCCCTGTAGTAACTTCAGGCGAATCCCCTTCCCGATAGTGGTGGGAAGGGAACAGGGAGCAGCACAGCCCCGCCCGGCTCTGCCCTGCCAGCCTCGCTTCCTCGCGCTCTGTTTACAAACAGTCTCCGATCTGAGTCGCTCTGTCCGCTCCGTGGGTCCCTCTGAAGCCAGAGACCAGCCTCCCCCCCCCGCTCCATCTCCACAGGGACCCCGTTCCCCGGGACAGGCAGAGGGGAGGGATCCCAGCTCCACCCCCGCTCGCTTTTTCCTCTGCTGTGCCCAGCGGGTGTCACCCGGCCGCTGCTGGGGACGGGCCCACGCAGCCGAGTGAGCGACTCACCCCCGCACCCCACCAGCCTGCGGGGAAGGGGAGGACCCCGCCTGCCCCCCCCCTCCAGCCGTCAACGGGGGGCTCCATAGTTCCCCCACCCGGAGCGACACGCACCCACAGCGGCGAGGCGGCCCCGCGCACCATCCTGCGGTGACCGGCGGCAGCGGCTCCTCAGTGCGGGCTCCGGACGCGCCCAGCAGAGCGCGGCCTGCGCGTCGCTCGGGGGCTCCCTGAGGAGCTGGGGAAGGCGCCGGACCCGAGAGGGGACTGATGGGGCGGACTGGGGGAAACTCCGGGCGCCGTTCGAGCCCCGCCACCGTTCTCCTGGCGCAGCCGCCCGCCGCTGTTTGTTATTGTCGTCACTCTCTTCCGCCGCGGTGCACGCTGGGTAAGGGAAAGCCGGGAGGGGAACCATAGAGAGGAGGCGCGCGCAGGATAGAGCGGCGGAAGGAAGGAGATGGTCGACGGACTGGGGGCGGGGCGGCTCGGCTCCTCTAGGGGGAGGCTGAGGAGCGGGAAGTGGTTGTTGGGGCTCAGAACTTGAAGGCGAGGGAAGAGCGGCTGGGCGCGCGCGCGGTGACTCGCGACTGAGCGCCACGCACAGGCCAGGGGGCAGCCGGGTGTGTGCGCGAGCGGGCGAGGCCCGCTGGGGAGGGGCCGGCGGTGTGACTGAGGCCCAGCGAGGGGGAGGGAGGAGCTGGCGTGCTGAGGCCCAGTGCCCAGGCAGGGGGTAGCGAGCTGGGTATATGAGCAGAGTGCGTCGCCCGGGGGTGGGTGACAGGCTCACACCCCAGCCCCTCCTTCCCAGATTGTCTGTGCGGTGAGAGTGATTTCATGTGACCCCAGTTCCCCTGTCTGCTGGTCTCCATAGCCACCCTACATGGTTGGGACTGAGGGGTGTGGCTACAGATGGAGCTGGGAATGTGCTTCCCTTCCCAGCTTGTGTGGACGTGAATAATAGCAGTGCCAGGCTGGCACAGGCAGCAGCGCCCGCCCCTCAGCCCTGGCCCTCTGGCACTCTCCATCGGGCCCCGGCCCCGCGAGCCCGCTCGGCCCCCCCTTCCCTACGCACCGAGCCGGCTGCACGATTTGCAGCCGGTCCCCTTTCGGACCGCGCCGAGAGACCACCTTTACACGCTCGTGCTCCACACCCTACACTTCCCCGCCCTCGCGTCCCGCCCCGACACCAAATGGCGGGACCTTCTACCACCTCTAGAGGGCGGGGACCCCCGGTGGGCCAGCCTGTATTCCACCTTGACCCCGCGGCCCACCGGGGACATCAGTTGGCGGCTCCTTCATGGAGCCGTGAGCACGGGCGTGTACTTGGCGCAGTTCACCCCCCGCCCCGACACCTGCCCCTTCTGCGGCACGAGGGAGACCCTGGCGCACGCGTACCTGGAGTGCGCCAGGCTGCAGCCCCTCTTCCGGCTCCTCCAGAACCTCCTGCTGAGGTTCTGGCTGTACTTTTCCCCACACTTGTTTATCTATGCGCGGGACCTCCTTGTCAACCTCCTCTTGGCCCTGGCCAAAGTCGCCATCTATAATACCAGGGAGGGGAGGTTGGCTGGAGAGGCGCCCTGCGACTGTGGGGCCTATTTCCGTTCCCTTCTCCGTTCACGTCTCCGGGCAGAGTTCTCCTGGGCGGTGTCCGCCGGCTCCATCGATACCTTCCGGGAGCGGTGGGCGCTGTCCGGGGTTCTCTGCTCGGTGTCCCCTTCCGGTTCCCTTCTTTTATACCTTTGACCTTCACGCCCTTTCCTGTTTTTGCATTTGTTGTCCCCCGGAATTAGTTACCTCCTAGGTCCGGTGGCTCCTCCCCTTCGGCTGGGGGTGGGGCCTTGAGGGGTGGGCGGGCTCACGCCCGCCCACCTTTCCTAGTTTACAAATAGGAGTGGCTGCACAGGCTAGCCATGGCAAGGGCAAACGGGCCTGAAGCCAACAAGTAACTGATCATGGCGGCTAACTCAATCTGCCACTCAGCTCAATCTACTGTTTTTAATCCGCTGGCTCACTGAGAGCTAGTACCCGTATGATTACACAAGTTGGGAATTGCATCCCCAGCTCCAGGTGCAGATACAGCTTTAGACACACTCCCCATCCCAAACTCAACAAGAGCCTGTCCTGCTATGTTCACTAGTTCTCCCAATTCCGCCTTTCAGTCATCTTTAGCCCTACTCAGGTCTCTACTGTAGCACTGCTCTCCTTCTCAGTTTCCTCTTCTACCTTTTCTTTTGCTTTATAAAAATTACAGTATTTTGCTGAAGTAACCCAGTTCAGTACAGTATCAGTATGGTAACCAGGTCCATTACTACAGCATAATTAGGGACCTACCAAATTCAGGGTCCTTTCTGGTCAATTTCATGGTCCTAGGATTTTAAAAGTCATTAGTTTCACCGATATTTACATCTGAAATGTTAATGTGTTATAACCCTGGTAGTCCTGACCCAAAATAGTGTTGTGGGGAGGTCTCAGAGTTATTGTAGGGGAGTTGCAGTATTGCCATCCTTACTTCTGCACTGCTGCTGACAGAAGTGCTGCCTTCAGAGCTGAGCAGCTGGAGAGCAGCGGGCAGCGCAGATGTGATGGTCGTATGGTATGGGAGGTCATCACTTTTGGGGGGCAGGGCCGGCCTTACAGGTGGCACTCGCTCAGGGCCCTGTGGTCAGAGAGGTGCTATGGTCCCTCCCACACATCCAGCCAGCCCAGGGCCCCTTTCACCCCCGAGCACTGGGCCTGGAGCTGGAGAGGGGCGGGTTGGTGCAAGGGCACTGGAACTCTTGTAGAAGTGGGGGGACCACCAGTGCCAGAACCAGGAGGGCTGGTGGCCATGCCATGCCCCCCCCCCCTCCTTTTAACATGGGCATAGTTTGGGGAGCAGCAAGTGGCATCGCCCCAAGCTGCAAGCCCTGGGTAGGGGCTGCACTTTGTGGTGGGGGAGCTAATTACCTCCAGCCCTACCCCTCCCCAGCAGATTTAATGGGGGAGAGACCAGATTTCACAGTCTGTGACGTTTATCACAGCTGTGAATTTGGTATGGCCCTAAGCATAATGTAGCATTTCCCCCATCTTCAGCTGCTCTCTTTCTAGCCCTTTTCCCCAAAGCCTCCACCCCATATACCTAGTTTTTTTCTCCTCCTGCATCTCTAATTATTCTCTACCTTCCGAAGAGCGTTATTGTACACATATATGGTTTTGTACCACCTCCCACAGACTAGGCTATGCCTGGCCTAAAGATGAATGCAGCTAGGGTACCATGGCTAGGTAGCTACTATTGCTTGCCTGAAGGCTTCCTTCCTTTCTCGTCACAGTCGAGCTACTGCTAGGCAGGGAAGAAAAAGAAAATTGCAGTGGTTGCCACTATCAACTGGCTGCTTGTAGCAGGCACTGCAGGAAGCACTGATGGCTTCTGGAAAGGTATTAGTGCCCACGTTCCCTCTTGCTGCTCAGAAGCCAGGCTGTACGGGTGTACATATGAACACATAGACGAGTGTCCTTAACAGTAGTTTCTGGAGTTGGGATCAGATTTGTAAACTATGTTGTAAACATGATACAGTCAGTTCTAGGCTATGACAACATTACATTGATTACTGGTAGAATACCAATTCAGGTGAGTAACAGCGCACCTCTTGACATCTAGCTAATGAAAAAACTTCATCCTGGAGTTGATTGCCAGCAATAGTGTGTCAAGACTAACAACCTAAACAAATTATAAAGGGAAGGAATATAAAATGGATCTGACCTCCCCAATAAGTTCTTAACTGATAGAGTAATTTGAGAGGCAAAAAACAAGGTAACAGTTTCAGCCCTATCATATTTGAATTTACTGCTAGTGATTAACATTTTCACTCACTAGTATCCTTGCTGTGGCCCTAATCCTGCAAACTAACCCCACATGAGGTCAGTGGGGCTTCACTTGGTCAGAGGAGTCCACTTGCCTAGAGTCACTTGCAAGATTGGGGCCTGCAATAATTCTGGTTAGCTTTGTTCCTAGACAGAACAGAAATCAATACTAACTCCTTTTTTTCAGTGTGAATCAGTACTAATCCATGCTGTATTGCATCAACACAAATCATGCCAGACTGTCAGTAATATGATGCCTATTCAGATGTACACATTTTCTAAATCTGCACCTATGGTAGATGTATAACATCTTCCTCAATGTTTTTAGCCAGTGCCCAGTGAACCTGGCTCAGTTTTGCCAGATAACTCTATAAAAATACCCAGTTCTCTAAATTTGTAAAGTTGGCTTTCTACATAAATATGAGAATATTTGGAAACTTGGATATGCTGGGTATATGGTATCTCTGCTGGATTCGGCAGCTTTTCAGCTTGTTTTATGAAGCCTATCATACCTTCCCTATCACAAAACCACAAATGGGAAACTAATAATTCATGGGAAAACATGCTGTGATAACTGCTTCCTTCCCCATCCAGGTTTTTCACATTTAGTCTGTTTGCTCCCCCTCCATACCATGGAAAACAGGGTAGCATTTGGTCCTTTGTATGTAGAAAACACTCACTTTCTTATGTCAATATAGTCCTTGAACAATGAGAAATGCTGACAATTCCAAAAACCAAAAGTGAAGATTTCATTAATGTCTTACTTGTTTTCACAAATTAAGCCTAGTTCAGTTAGAAACCTCCAGCCCTGCCAGTAGTGTCATGTGTCAAGATGGGGAAAAAAGGCATTGATTGAACTGTAACATAGTAGACAGTACAAAGAGTATTTAACCAAGCATGTACAGTATGTGTGGGGACTTGTGATAATGGCATCATGAGATTCCAAAAAAAAACCACAACAATACTTACGTAAAAAGTCCATGATGAAGCACTGACAGCAAAGCAGGTTGATCTGGTTTATTCTTGGGTCATTTCTTCATATTACTCAGGGTGTGGTGGCTTATGACTAAGGTTAAGTTTATGTCACGGAAATCATGGATTCTGTGACTTCCAGAGATCTCCATGATATTTCCCACTTCAACCAGGGGCAGAACGGGCACTGGTAGCTAGCAGGGGTCCTGGAGTTCCCAGTGCAGTGGGCCCTGCAGCTCTGAGCTACTGGAGGCGAGTTCCCCTTGTGGAGACCCCTGAGTTCTGAGACGCTGCAGCTCCTGCCACCAGGGTCGGCACAGGGAGCCTGGAGCTCAGCTGGTCCCCACAGATCCCAGGCAGCGGGGGTCCATGGAGCACTGAACCTCTAGGGCAGCAGGTGCTGCCCCCCCTCCCCCCCACACACACACATTCTCTCCCACAGCAGGGCTTGGGCTCTCATCCCCCCCAACAGCCCCATTTTGTCAGGATTATGTTTTAGTAAAAGTCAGGGACAGGTCACAGTTCCATGAATTTTTGTTTACTGCCCATGACCCATCCATGACTTTTACTAAAAATAATGGTGAGAAAATCTTAACCTTACTTATGACTGGTTGGCATGGAAACAACTAATCAGACATTGATTTCTTTTAAAATCCTGTCTGAAAAAGATTACCACAAACTTGTAGCACTTTTTGTATTAAAGAATGTAATACTTAATGCCAGTATAAATTAGTATAAATGCTAATTTTTAAACAGGAAGCAATAGATTGGAGGTGTGGGACACCTACAACTATGGGAAGAGTTTGTAATGCTATATTAATATTAAATTTGTCATTGATTAAATCTATTTGCTCCCCTCCCCTCCACATTAGTGAAGGGGAACAGAATTCGGTGGAAGGAAACATGGGTATGAGGAGTAAGTGGATCTGCTTCATGTTTTCTCCTCCCATCTGAACCCTCTCCTCCAGGCCTGTAAGGTTATGACTCTGAATTGGCAAGCAGCAGAACCAAAGAAGCAGCCAGACTCATCAACATGCTCCTCTCAGATACCCACAGAATCATAATATCAGTTTTGACTGGTGTTAATGCCACTTCAAGGAGTATTAACTCCTGCTCCACAACTTCATCCCCCACATGTGGTGTGGTGCTGATTATGCTCTTGGGAAACAGCATATAGCACCATTGAAGAATCCATTCTGTCCATGGCAGAGTCAGCTAACTTGAAGAGAAGCTACTTATCTTTGAGCCTGCAGCTTTCTTTCCAGTCAGCTTTTATCTAGGAAAGAGTTTGGAGATTGCATTGCTTGCTTCCTGTGTGCTCTTGACTTCCATCCAGAGGGGAACATTCTACCTCAGAGTTTCCTGGCCCCTGTCACTCCCTCACATAAGAGTATAGATGATGGCATTTGAAATTCCCTGCTGTCCTTCAGGAGGTTAAAGAAATTCCTTTCCTGAAGGACAGGAGGAAAATTAAAGGGACAGAACTGTATGACTGCACCACATTTTCAAAATACAGTGCTACGTTAATTCTACATATATGTATTGTTATAAGTTATTCCATCTCTCTTAACCAATTAAGGTAAGACAATCAAAGAATAAAGGAAAAGCTTTGAGCTACATACCCTATCCTCCATGATTAGTGTCTTCTATACTAAGGTTAGTGCCCTCAACCATAAAAACAAAAGTATATTAAAAATCAGGTTCATAAACATTGTAGGCCTTAGTCCTGGGCGGTGGCGGGGAAGTGTTTACAGTATTAATTCATGGGTATCGCTAGAAGTTGATTAGATCAATATATTTAACACAGTGTAGGGGAAATGTGGGTAACTGCTTTTCTACATAACACAGTGGCAGCATGGGTAGGAGTTTGCCATGGTATACAGAAATGTAGAAAACTAAATTTCTGAGATCCTTACATTCTATTATAAATGCTAATTACCTCTACCATTTACAGATGGTGCCTGTATCTTAGACAGCCTCTGAAACATTTATATTTAGCTCACTGAGATGCGTACTTATTTAAATATAAACAGTAATGTTTAGCATTTACAATGTGCTTATAGTTCTTTGAAAATACAAAGTGCTGTACCAACATAAAATTATGCCTCTGTGTGATTAGTATTATCCATGTTTTACAGAAGGGGAAACAGACACGGAAGTTAAATGTCAAATATTCAGCTGTAGCTTATAATGTTGGATGCCCAACCTGAGATACTTTGAGCATGATATTCAGTGGTGTTATGTACATACAGCTCCCCTTGACTTAAATTAGATTTGTAGGTGCACTTCCACCATGAATAATACTATTTTCATGCCAAAACCTGATCTGAAACCTGACTTATCTAAACAGTTAGTTGATGTTCCGATGACATAGGTTGCTGAACTCAAATATGATACCTCACACACATTTCAAATTAAATCCCAAAATGCATATTTAATTACATCTCTCTGCACATTAGACTCTACTCTCTAGCTCCTGCATTCATAACATTTTGGTTTTAACTGTTTCCATTGCCCTGTCTCTACTTGTGGATTGAAAAAGGAGTATTAGTGAGAACGAGAAAAATATATAGTCTGTATATACTGTATTATATTACATTGATTACAGCATACATGATTTGCAATTCATAAATTCAATACCAAGCCCACTACCAATGGCTGGAAGCTGAATCCAGACAAATTCAAATTAGAAATAAGGCACAATTTTTTAAAACAGTGAGGGTGATTAACCATTGGAACAAACTTGCAAGGGAAATGGCGGATTCGGATTCTGTCTGTTGATGTGTTCAAATCATCAAGACTGGCTACCCTTCTGGAAGGTTTAGCCAAACAAGTTTATGATTTAGTCAAACATAGGTTATTGGGCTCAGTAAAAGGGCAAGTAGTTAAAATTTAATGGCCTCAGATTTACAGTAGGTGAGACTAGACGATGCAATGGTCTTTTCTAGCCTTAAACTCTGAATATGAGAAGAGATGTTTGGGCCAGTGGAAGACGTGGGAGAGTGATAAGCCTCCAACAGTGTGAATGTCCAGAGATCTGAAGGAAAATGATTCAGGTCTCTGAGCATTTAAACAGAAGATAATCCTCTCTATACTTCAACACTGCCCTTCACTTGGTAGCACTGTTCTCTCAGAAGCTCTACCTTCATCAAAATGTTGTGGCACTTGTCAGGAAATGATGCCGTATGGAGTGTCTGTCTTTCTTCGTCCTGGCTCCATTAGAACATCCTTGACTTCACAGTTCACTGAGGTTTCAGTAATGACATTTATAATCACATTTTTTAAGCAACAAAATTTTCCAATTCATCTTGGTTATATGCCAATGCTCCAAGTCTGGGTAATAAGCAGCTGAAAAAATGTCTTCTCTTCACATTCTTTGTTGTTGTGTTTAAATTTATTCATGACATGCTGAGTTTGAATTGATACTGCATTTGCCTCCTTAACACCCTCCCCTTCTGATGTTAGTTTGATGCTCTCCTGGCTGCTCTAGCTAGTGTCCAGAATCAAGATGATTAGCCATCCTGCCTGTGAGATGCTGCCCCCATACCATTCACACAGCCACTTCTCTCTGTCACTGTTTCACAAAACCAAATCCTTCAGTTTTACACCAGTCCAACAGTTCACCTCCAGTATTTTCTGCCTTCTCTTGTTTATGGGGCCAGAAGGATCGCTATGAAGATTACTTGGACTTTTCTCTTCTTCAGCTATAATTTCTGTAGTTCCATGGGATGCCTATCTTTGGTTCTAATGTGTATCACCCCCAGTGGAGATTTGTCAGCTGCTTTTGCAATTCAAAGATTGAACAGGATTGTATCTACTTCTTCGTGCCAAAGAGACAGCATACTATCCTGCTGTCCTTGTGTCCTTTTGCTGACTTTTTACTTCTCTTCTTAATATGGAGTTGCCAATGATGATTGCTTGCCTTAGGAGGGTTGAAGTGCTTTTCTTGATAGCTGCTCATTTTGTACCACCAGGTTGCCCATCAGGTACATCCCCTGTTGCTTTCTATTCCATCCCTCCAGACAGATTCCTCGGTAGTTAACTTGCTGAGTATCTGATAATGATTCAGTACTTCTAGCCAGATTGAATTCCTCCTGATTCTCTTCCCCCTTTTGGACACACATCACCAGCTTCTTTATTCAATTTTTATTCTCTTCAGTTTTTTGTTGTTATTATTGCTGATCTTTCCCCTTGTGGCATCTATGGCAATGATTTCTAAATCTGATTGTCCAAGATGCTCTGTTTCCTCAAGTGCTTCAGTGTTGAGATATCTGTCATTCCAGATCATTTATCTTGTCCATGAGCATCCCACTAGTTTGCACTTTATGCATCAGAAATCTCTTCTGTCTTCTAGCAGGAAGGAAAACATAGCCCATCCAAGATAAGTCAGCAGTTGTTCCCACACTCCCTCCTGTAAAACCCCGTTTGCCATTCCTGCTCAGGAGTTCACTTAGCAACTGACATGTACTAAACCTCCCTGTTTAACTCCACCCACTTGCTCACAGGGAGGGATGAACCACTCAGACTTCAAACACTGGGTCTGATCAAAATCCCAAGGAGAAGAGTGAACTCACCACTGCAGTGGCCCCTCATGGCTGACATGGTGCAGCAGCCTCTCATCTAGCACTCCTTGCCAATGGTCATTCCACTCCTGCGGTAGTCTGTCTCTTCTTGTAACTCAGTCCTTTGGCTAGGTCGTGTTTTAGTGCCACCCTTTCCTGGGTCACAAAGTCAAACAGACAAGCCAATGTCAACAAAAGATTTTTGGCTCCAACTCTAGGTTCCATGGTTTTCACCCTTCTCTCAGGGCTCTGAGTCATTCTTGTCCCTGTCTCAGGGGCCTCATACCAACCCTCCCAGGGACTGGTAGGGGAACCCAGGTCTACTATCTACACTGAGTTCCAGTCCTGAGTCCCGAAGACAGTCATTCAAGGTTCAATTCCTCAAACCCCTTGCTGCCATCTCCTCACCAAGTCTGTCAGCATGCCTCTCCAAGTTCACTCTTCTTACCAAGCTATGACTCAGGGTTTTCTCCTGGAATCTTTCAATAAATCACAGGGTAAAAGTATAAACTTAAGCCCCTTTCTGTTCTCCTCAGGCTTGATCCTTTCCCTTTCCCTCTCTTGATCCTTGATTAAACATCTCCCAAGGGTCTCTTCCTGGAAGTCCAGGTCCTCCCTTATGATCAGGATTCACCACCAGTGGATGCTCCAAGTCTCTTGGTCTCTTGCCAGATATTTCTACTTAGAGGATCCCAAGGCCAACTCTCCCCCTGAACTTCCTCCTTGACCCTCCAGGTCTCTCCACTCCCTAATCCCAGAGAGCAACTGCAAAGTTCTTCACTATCTCTCTGTACATCCTTCTAACCTATACTTCCCTTCTTCATCATCTTGTGCAGCTAGGTAGTATAATTGGCCTCAGGCTGATATTAAACCATTCCTTGCTTTTGTGGGGTATACACATCATCACAGTCTCAACCATACAGTCCAGAGAGAGACATGAACTAATAGATCTTTCTCACTCACCTGTTCGGGGGCCCCAAACCCCAGCCACATGGTCCTCCTGGAGACAAGCAACAAACAGACAACACACACACACCATTCACTAAATCCCTTTATCTCCAAACACAGGCTCTGCAGGTATTTCCCCTGACACTCTCCTATTTGTCACTCCTGTCTGCAGACTATATAGTCAAGTTAAAGGTCTCTCAATGCCTTAAAGAGAAGGACAATGGCCTGGGCCCAGCACATCTAAAAAGTCACCTAATGCTCTGGGATAAAGATCATGGTTGAAAATTCCAGGCACAATGGAACACTCTACTATAAGGGAAATCTCATTTGTGCAGGATACAGAGCTTTCTCAGGGGTCAGTCCACAACTATGGTATGAACTCCCACACAAACTAAGGTTCATCAGAAACCACACCACCTTCTGCTCCAAGTGCAGTGTGCATTTCTTCAACCTTACCTTCTTTAACATAAACATAGCAATGTGTACAAGTCCTCAAAGCAAAATCATATCAAAACACTACACTGCACACACAATTCTCCCCCTAGGAAGAGGGTAAGAGAGAATAAACCATACATGTCAGATGTTTGGCATGTCTCTTAAAGCACTACTGGAAAGCACTGAGATACTGTGATAAAGGCAGAATAAACACCTGTATAGAACAGAATATTATTAGCGTGGCCTGATGGGGGGATGGAATATTGTCTTTAAGCCATCTTTGCACATTCTTGATCCTGAGTTGATCTGGATTCTAGCCAGAAAACCCCTGTGTTCCCAAGGGCCCTGAAGGGACACTAGCCCCTTTACATCTGAGCACACCTAAGCTTACTAATTGCACCCTCCTTTCTGATATGTGTAGGAAAGCCAAGAGTTTTTTGTCATTACCTTTGGCTCAGGGAGGTGCTCAGACTGGACTCTGAAAATCTATTTTTTAACCACTGCTGGGACTTAACGTCTACTCTTCCCAAATTCCTACTGCCACTATCTGTGTCAATATTTTCATTATAGACTTGGAGTGGAATGTATGCTTCTAAAATTTGTGGATGGCACCAGGCTGCAAGGTGTTGCAAACACTTTGGAGGACAGGATTGGAATTGAAAATGGCCTTGACACACTGGAAAATTGTTCTGAAATCAACAAGCTGAAAATCAATAGAGACAAGTGCAACTTTCTGTACTTAGAAAGGAAAATCAAATGCACAACTACAAAATGGGAAATAACTGGTTAGGCGGCAATACTGGTGAGAAGAATCTGGAGATTCTAGTGGGGGAAGGGTCCTAGTGGATCAAAAATTAAATATGAGCCAACAATGAAGCTATTGAGAAAATGCCTAATATCATTCTGGGATGTATTAACAGGAATGTCATATATAAAACACGGGAGGTAATTGTTCTGCTCTATTCAATCCTGGTGAGCTGGAGTACTGTGTCCAGTTTTGGCCACCACACACAGAAAGATTTGGACAAGTTGGAGAGAGTCCACAGAAAAGCAACAAAAATGATAAGAGGTTTAGAGAACCTGACCAATGACAAAAGGTGAAAAAATAACTAGGCATGTTTAGTCTTGAAAAAAGGAAGACTGAGAGTGGGGTCATGATAACAGTCTTCAAAGACGTTAAGGGTAGTCATAAAGAGGATGGTGATCAATTGTTCTCTATGTCCACTGAAGGTAGGACAAGAAGTAAATGGTTTAATTTGCAGCCAGGGAAATTTAGATTAGAAGCTTTTCCTGACATCTAACTATAAGGATACTGAAGCTCTAGAATAAACTTCCACGGGAGGTTGTGGAATCCTCATCATTGGAGATTTTTAAGAATGGGATAGATCATCAATTGTTAGGGATAGTCTAAATATTCTTGGTCCTCCCTCATCACAGGGGGATGGACTAGATCAGTGTTTCCCAAACATTTTACTAAGGTCACTCACCAACGGCATTTTATCTTTTTTTGCAACCCACCATTACCTACATGCACTCTCTGCCCCAGCACCACAGCTCTTATCCTGGCTGTGGATGGACAGGAAGCCCTGGGGAGGTGAGGGAAGGATGAAGCATGTGCCTGGCCCGCACTCAGCCTGCAATGTCAGCTTCTATCCTATGGAGCTGGGCCTGGCTTCCTGCTTTGGGTATTGTGACCTGGTGCATGAGGTCACAGTGCCACTCAGGTTGGGGCTGGCTGCCCCTCTGTCACATCAGGGGAGTAACCAGACCAAATCTGAGGGAGTGGCATTGTGACCTGGAACACAGTAGAAGAAAGGGGAAAATTCAAGTAATATAAATCAGAAGCTAGGAATTGTAGGAAATCGATAAGGGAAATAAACAGACAAGGAGAAATCAGAACTCAGCAGTTAAGGAAAATAAGGAGTTTTTAAAGTATATTAGGAACAGAAAGATTCCTAAAAATTGTATTGGTCCATTATTAGATGGAAATGGTAGAATTATCTATATTAAATATTTATTGACCACTTCTGCCTTTTTTCATTCTGTTCTATACTGCAGCGGGGAGGGGGATGCATATGATGTAGTGATATCACAGGATAACGTGTCATTAGTCTCTCGAGGATGTTAAACAGCAGCTACTAAAGTTAGACTTTTTTAAATCAGCCGGTCCAGATAACTTGCATCCAAGAATTTTAAAAAAGCTGGCTGAGAAGCTCGCTGGACCATTAATGTTGACTTTCAATAATTCTTGGAACACTGGGGAAGTTCCAGAATACTGGAAGAAAGCTAATGTTGTGCCAATAATTAAAAAAGTGTAAACAGGATGACCCAGGTAATTATTATACACCTGTCAGTCTGACATCAGTCCTGAGCAAAATAATGGAGCAGCTGATTCAGAATTTGATTAATAAAAAATTAAAGGAGGGTAATGTAATTAATGCCAATCATGGATTTATGGAAAATGGAGCCTGTTAAACCTGATATCTTTTTTTTGCTGAGATTAAAAAGTTGGTTAATAAAGATAGTAGTGTTGATGTAATATACTTACACTTCTGTAAGGCAACTTAGTACTGCAAGACAATTTTACTAACAGCTAGAATGATCCAAAACCAACATGGGACTCATTAAATGGATTAAAAGGTGACTAAATGATAAGTCTCAAAATGTAACTGTGAACAGGGAATCATCGAGTGGGTGTTTTTCTAGTGGAATCCCTCAGGGATCAGTTCTTGGTCCTGTGCCATTTAACATTTTTATTAATGACCTGAAAGAAAACAAAATCATCACTGATAGAGTTGCAGATGACACAAAAATTGGGGGAGTGGTAAATAATGAAGAGAATAGGTCACTGATACAAAGCAATCTGGATTTCTTGGTAAACTAAGTACAAGCGAACAATATTCATTTTAATGCAGCTAAATGAAAATGTATATATCTAGAAACAAAGACTGTAGGCCATACTTACAGGATGGGTGACTCTATTCTGGGAAGCAGTAACTGTGAAAAAAGTTATCTTGGTGGATAATCAGCTGACCGTGAACTCCCAGTGTGACGCTTGGCAAAAGGGCTAATGTGATCCTTGGATCTTTAAACCGGGGAATCTGTAGTAGGAGTACAGTGGTTATTTTATCTCTGTATTTGGACTGGTGGGATCATTGCTGGCGTCTACAATTCAAGTTGAATGTTGATAAATTGGAGAGGGTTCAGAGAAGAGTGAGGAGAATGATTAAAGATTAGGAAACATGCCTTGCAATGATAGACTCAAAGAGCTCAATCTATGTAGTTTAACAAAGAGAAGGTTAAGGGATGACTTGATTACAGTCTATGTGTACCTACATCAGGAACAAATATTGAATAATGGTAGTAAGGGTGGCAACTTCTGCACTGCTGGTGGCAGTGGCATTGCCTTCAGAGCTGGGCAGCTGCAGAACAGTGGCTTCTGGCTGGGGCGTTCATGTCATTTGTAGCATGGGAGGACTATTTTTTTAATCCCATCCCTGTCCCATCCCGCAACACTCACTCTATTTTTAATCCCATAATACCCATTCTATTTTTGTCCCACTCTGGCAGTGGATCCTGTGGGATCCCAGTTTCTTTGTGCTCCTGCACCCCCCCCAGGGTGGCATCCCCCGCCCCCAGTTTGCACACCACTGACATAATGAATACAGGCACATCTAAATACAGACACTGGCAGGGGGTATCTAACACTAGTCTCTCCTGTGATAAGGCATGTGCACTGATTCCACGTAACCGCGATGGCAGACAAAAACAACTATTAAACTTAAAATCAGTGGTATGCAAATTGCATACAATGTGGTCATGGTTGCTTAAATCAAGCTGCTACTTGCATGACTGCAGCACAGTCTGGCAAACAGTCCTCCATTCATGAAGTAAATAAATCTGAAAGCACACAATGGATTTCCCATTTCCAGTGGGAAAATGATGTGTCTCTGACACAGAGAACATGCCTGCACCACTGCATAGTGGCTTGGGATTAATTCAGTAAATGTCTGTTTATATTTCTTACTGTTATATTTCGGTTTTCTATTTAAGAAACTGCTAGTTTATATCAGGTTAATAATGAAAAATGTGGGCTAGTAAAGCATACATGTTTAATGAAAAGTAAACTTCATGTTTGTTAAATGTACATAACATGTAAAACTTTTAAACAGTATTAAGTCCTAAAAAACCCGACCTTCATAGTTTAATCACATACTCAGAGTCCTAAGAAAGCTGATTATTTTTTCCAAATAAAGCTCATACGCTCTTTATTAAATGGAGAACTAATTTCTACTATGAGACTATGGTCTGGTCTACACTGTCACGCCGGGTTGATGGGAGATACTCAAGCCATATACTGGAGAAATGCATATCTCCTGTTGACTTACTTATGCTCCCTTACCGCAGCGTCTTTACTGCGCTGCACAGACAGGAAATGCCCTACTGTCGACGCAGCGTTACTCTTTTCTGGGGGATGGAGTTACTGTGTTGAATGGAGAGCACTTCTGGGATCGATTGAGCGGGTCTCCACTGCCTGATCAATCGATCCATGGAACCCAACGCAGCGGAATCAGTGTAGACATACCCTTAATTGTTTGAGCTTAATCCCTGTTACTATTACTTGTGTGAACACAGATTATACACATCAGTAGTACAGACATATGAGTGACTCAATCTGTGAGGTGAGTGGACTCATTCTGTTTAGTCAGACAGGTAGATACTTATACAAATGATTGCTCTCTGAGGTCACAGTTTCTGGAAATAGTAAAAAATGTCATCAGTACCTTTAGATAGAATAGTTTTTAAAAGACTGTATGCTGTCTCTTACAAATGTTATTAAAATAGCAATTGATGTATTTGTGACTCTGACAGACCCATGCCAAGGCCCCTAGGCCTCATTGAACACTGAAAGATGCATAGCTGCAAACCAGTCTAGCTCATCTGCGTGTTAGTATTGGTAAAATAGATGTTAAGTTGATAAGAATGTGTTTAGATTTGATGAAATGCTTGTAGGATTCTGCATGTATTGATCTCACTTATAACATCTGTAGCCCATGGTATAACGTTATGAGTGTTTGCATTGTAAATCTCTGTAATTGTATAACTCAAACAGAAAAATTAATTAATGTAAAATGCTGGTCCTGTACACAAGACTACCCACTGAAACCAAATTAGCACACTGTGAAACATCAAAGGACAAAGACTTAGCTGATTGCCATGTCATCCCACCCATGATGAGGAAACAGGCACTGACACTTGCTCCATAAGTTTGACCTCTGGAGGAAGGGAATAAAAATGCCTGACCAGAAGGAACTATATCACCATGCTGCTTGGAATTTGGAGAGGGCAATGTTTCTAAGCTTAAGCAAGGGATTCCCAAGCTGCTTAGCCTGGGTTAGCCCTAAAGGACATGTAGAGCTTGCCTAGTACAGTAGCTTCTATTACCTTTTGGAATTTAAGATTGTAACTCATTTGTGTATGTTTACCTGCTTTAACCTTGTAAATAACTCATTTCTTTTCCTCAGATAATAAATGTTTCGTTAGTTTACTATAGGATTGGCTACAAGCATTTGGTGGGAGATCTAAGGTGTAATTGATCTGGGGTAAGTGACTGATCCTTTGGGATTGGGGGTAACCTGAATATTGTCGTGATTTTTGGTGTAAGGGATCAGCTGTCAAAGGCAATCTTGCCTTGGTGGCAAGATAGACCAGAGTACCCAAGAAGACTGTCTGTGACTCCACGTTAAGGCCGTTATAGTGCTTGAGGAGTTCACACTTAATACTTGGTTGGTGAAATCTAAGTATAGAACTCACAACCGGTTTGGGATTTGTGCCCTGGTACTTAACAGTCTGCCCTGAGGTTGGCACGCACAATCGTGAGCCACTCCAGACAGTTTGACAGTATTAATCAATTTTATCCCAAGGTAGCTCTTGATAGTAAATTCACACACAATCAGTCAACTTGATAAACTTATAGCCTTGTGAATCTTTTATTTCATTCACAGTTTTATTTTGTCTGCACTGGGAAAGCACTGTATATATGGCACACCATGCATTTTTCTCCAAGTTATGGTTAGCCTCTTGCATGCTTATTCCCATACAGTCAACTTTCCTGTCTATCAAAACGTTTGGCAGTATAAGGATTGGCACTTTTTCTCATTTATGTTCCTCTCACATCTATCTAGCCTTCACGTTCCACTGTATCAGACTTATGAATGGTTTCTTGACTCCCGCAAATCCTACAATTGCAGGTTTGCCTTTTCTGCCACTTTGCAAATGTAACGGCTTTTTCTACTTCACTACAGCTTAGCACCAACCTGTTTTTAATTAAAAAAATATATTAAGTGGCCAAAATTACAAGATGGAATCTTGAACTTTAAGTCTAACTTATTCCTTAGTTTTTCTTGTGCCTTTTGCACTTGTGAGGAAAAAAAAGTCATAGACTTCATTGTTCCTAATCATACAATAAGCTTCCAACTGTACTATGAGCCTTTCAAACTTGGGACTGTCCATAGAGGAGAGCTGGAAACTAAAGCTTTGTCTACATGGTGTCAGCAAAGCACATTAGAACGTGTGATTTTTAAAATGGTACTGTGTTGCATTCTAACTGCCCTGCATAAGCCCTGCTAGTTTGCTGTTAAAGGTATATAGCTAATGTTAACTGACTCCTGTGGACTATGTTAATATAGTTTCCTGTACTTTTCAAACAGGACTTTATGAATGCAAAGTAGGTGCCTTTCAGAGTACATCAGCAAGGGCAGTTGAAATGCAACACATTAAAGCGCTTTACAAATCACACCCCTCTAATGCCCTTTGCTGATACCATCTGGACAGACCTTAGTTTCCCACCATTGCTCCACCAATTCAGCTATCAGTGAGAGCAACAGCAGGAGTGCTAGTGTGTAGACAAAATATCATAGGCTGACAGCATTTCAATTACCTTATTATCATAATGACATGGTATTTTAATCACTGTATCAGAACAGGTCTAGATGACGCATTGGTTAAAATATTGGTAGCTGCCAGCATCTTAAATAGATCAGAGCTCCCACCATTGCTGCTGCCAGTGGAGCTGAACTGGTGGTAGCAATGGTAGGACATTTTAGGGAAGAAAGGTTAGTATCAATAAGGCCTCTTACAAACAGGGTGATTGTATGGCTTAGTACGGTTATGTCTGTAAAGTAGTTTGAGATCCTATGATGAAGTGTGCTGAAGTTTCACAAAATATTACTGTAGCTTTATGCAAGATTGTTTAAGCATCAACTTGTGCCAACTTATATCCTTGAACGAACATAACTTTCCAATTATATACAAAAACTTCTGAAACTTTACCCTGTATTTTTTTTTAAAATTACTCTCTGAGGGGATATCATTTTATTTCCTATAATACTAGTTCCTATAAAATAGATCCTTGTTGATGTAGAAAAAATCATAAATGTTTCTATAATCCAACATTTTTTCTACATCAAAGATCTACTTTTATTTACATTAATTGTTATATATAATTTAAATCTCTACTTAGTGTTCTCTGCCAGAATATATATTCCCCAATATGAAACTTTGTTTGGCCCTCTTAGCTTAAGGATTCTTGGCCTATTTGTGACATTCCTATTGGTAATATTTATTGCATTTTTTCAAACCTATGTGCACACTGATGCAGAAGGAATGCAGATCCTAATAGTCTGTATTCTAGCCAGATCCAAGTGCATGGCCTGGATGCTGCTTAAGATCATTGCTGATAAAGTTACCAATAAGTGGCATAGAGATTATAGGCTGTACAGGGTGTTGAAATGACCCTAAGAGAACGCCCCCTCCATTGATGGTATGCTGGAGAGCACTGTTATGTTTTTGCTTGGTAGATGGCCTATAGTGGGCTGTTACATCCATAGGATAAAAAGAGAACAGCACAGAGAGTGCTTTGACTTATGCTCTGTGTCTGACAGCTCCCCAGCACCCCCAAGAATATGAAGAGGGCAAAGGTGGTTAGAGAAACCTTGAACACTCTTCCACAATCCTTGTTCCTGTCTCAGGAACAAGAACAGAGGAACAGAAAATTGGCCCCAGGTGGTGTAAACTAAGAGCTACACCAGCCAAACTACTTTGTGTTTAGGAGATTTGATAACACTTTATTTCTGCTAGCTGCTAAAGATAACAGTGGAAATCAGATACTTTTAGTCTGTCTGTTTTCTATAGTTAAATGCCTGAACTATTCATCCTTCTCTTAGATAGTATCATATTTTATAGTATGCCATATAAATGGTAATATAATCTGTAACACATTTCCTAGCTATTTTATAGCTGGTCTTTGCAGTTTATCAGTAGCACATTACAATACTTTAAAGCGAACACTAGAGGTCATTGTAAACCTATAACTTGAATTTTGAGCTTTAAATTCCTTTCCAGTTTATATCAAGCAATTTGTTGTGAGGCTGTACAGGAAAACTTCAGTATCCTTTCATGGAAGCTAAAAACTCTGGTGTCTTTCATTTATTTGTTGTAGTTATATGTTTGTTTGAAGAAAAGAAAAGAATTCTCAGATATGGTAAATGCTAAAGGAAAAAATCTTCAAGCAGACAAAAAACCCACTGTGCAATTTTCATATAAGCAATGAATACACTATATGGGTTGTATAGAACCGGTATTTCACTACTTTTCTTCAGTCTATTACTTATCCTCTCTAGATCATCCTTTCTATTTGTTTTCCTGATTTTTGGGCTAGAAAGGGTGAATTTATCATAGTAGCATTTTTATAAAAAAAACATTATAAATCACTGTATAGAACTGAGATTCTTGGTGAGGTGGGGAAAGTCTTTATAAATAAATTTCTTAGATTTATTTTTATCATAGTGATGCCTGTACAGGGAGATTTTGATAGATCAGTAAAAGGGCCAAGGACCACGTGATAATCAATGTTACACTATCATATTTGTTGCTAAGAGCAGCCAAAATTGGTAGGCCTTTCTGCAGGTCTGTGCAGTCTTGGCATGACTAAGCCAGTAGGGGAGAGGAGCCTCTTGCTCAACCTTT